>NC_135889.1:58551891-59181891 GCF_964194155.1 Cetorhinus maximus
GCGCTATGAGGTTGTATCCATGCCATACCTAAAGACAGTGGTCCAGATCCTGGCCATTACATTATGTTGAGAGCATCATTTGGTAACTGCCTATACGCAAGATTTTAAATTAAATAAATTCCATTGCATTTTTAATTGTTTTCCCACATTGCATTGCTTAATGCACTGAAGCTGATCTGCTTGACTAGAGCTGGGATGAATATTTAAAGGTCAGCTGCAGTTCACAATCCTTGCTTAACGAACTATTAACCAAAACATGGATCTGCTTTGCCAGATGGGGAAGATGAAACAACCAAAGGGTCATGGAAGCCTATCTCTGTACCAAGTCTCAGCTTGTAAAAAGGCCTATTTCATAAACTCACTGCAATTGTAAATCTTTGATCAGCTCCCGACAAATTCAAATTGTCAAATTTGTTTCCAGTATTGAGTTGAATCATGATAAATGGCTTTTCAGTTTCCTACCATACCTCTACATTGCTGCCCATTTTTATCAGTTGCCTACTTGGCATCCTTAGGGTGTCTATATTAAGCATTATATCATGGGGAGTGTCTTTGGTCTCCATCAGAAACTCCATTCCCTGACTTCTATCTGAGGCTCAACCAGACCATTCGCGATATTGATGTAGCATTTGACCTCGAGGTTAGATTTTAACCACATACCTGCTCCATCATCAAATCCACCTGCTTCCAACTCTGCAACATCATCCAACTCCACCCCTGCCTCAGTTCATCTGCTGTTGAAACCCCTACCCATGCCTTTGTCACCTCTAGATTTTACTATTTTTATATCCTCCTGACCGGTCTCCCACCCTCCATTCCCATAAAATTGAGTTCACCCAAAACTCTGCATCTATCCTAACTCCCGTCTCATTCACCCCATCACCCCTGTGCTTATTGATCTACATTGGCCCCCAGTTGAATAAAGCCTCAATATTAAAATTCTCATCCATGTTTTCAAAAGCCTCTATAGCTTCACCTCCTCCCTATCTCTGTAATCTCCTCCAGCCCTACAACCCTCTGAGATCACTGTGCTCCTCCAACTTTGGCTTCCTGAGCAGCCCAATGTTAATCATTCGACTATTGGTGGCCATACATTTAGCTGCCCAGAAGCTAAAGTCTGGAATTCCCTCTCGAAATCTCTGTATCTCTTATCCTAAACCTAACTCTCCAGGCTTTAGTCACCTGTCCAAATAGCTTCTTACATGGATCAGTGTCAACTTTTGTTTGATAACATTCCTGTGAAGTGTCTTGAGACATTTTGTGATGTTAAAGATACCAGATAAATGCAAGGTGTAATTGTTGTTTGTTAATTCCACATGGGAAGGACAAGTGATGAGTGAGTCACTACAAGCAGGTAAGTAGCGGACAGAAAAAAATGTGGTTTCTTCATCACAAAGAAGATCAAATCAATAAATCTATGGAGAAAAACTGATCAAGGTTTCTATCCACCCATCTTTGCCAAACGCTTGTGATCTTTAAAGAATAATCATAACTGGATCTACACTGAGGGAAACCAGGAGTGAAAATGGTTGGAAAACCATGTGGGAAGTGTAATAGGAATGCTCATCTCTACATGTCACTGTCAGCCACTTCAGTGTTCTGTAGAGTTTATAATACCCAATGATATATTATTTGGTAAAAATGAAAAATAGCTTATTTGGTAAAATGAAAGAGAATATCCATTTCTTCTTCCTGAGTTCAGTATATTGATAAGCATTCTCAATGCCAAAGCCTGCTATGTACAAATCAAAGAGATGTAGCCCAGCTGTTGACACTCTTGATTGGAACAGCTTCACAATAGTCATCAATGATATTGTTGGAATCGCCAGAATACGAAGTTGCTGTAGCTGCCCTAAGTATTCCATTCAATGCACAAAGTCTGCAAGGAACAGGAGTAAAAAGAATTCAGATGCTACTTCTTCCATCCATGGAACCATCCTTAGGTTGTGTTGAAGCACCCCATAGGTAGAAATGTAAATACAGAATCACACCATTCGCTGAACACCTACCCCTCACCCCACTCCACCACCCCTTCCTTAGGCATTTCTGGAGTATACAGTAAGTAGGGAAGTCTTTGAGTTCCCCATTGGTATGGTAGTGCACTTTCTCCAAATGTTTTTATGTCCACAGCTGCATTCAGTGTGAGATGTTATTATGTTGTCTCTGCTTTTGCTCTATTGTGATATCACCTAATGAAAACTCAACCATCCACATAATAAAAAAAAATCAATATAAATAGATCTATAGCAGGTTAGGCTAGCAATAAGATGTACGCATTAAGAGGCTCAGAGTAACGCTTAAGTATTCCAGTCAAATGATTTATACCAATTTTTTTGGAAGCTATTTGCCAGAAAGTAACTTTCAAGACTTTATCAATTGGTGGCAGCTTGAGCTGACAGTTGAGTCAATTAATTGACATGTTTACAAATGAATTTTGATTTAAAACACCTTCACTCACAGACTAAATTGATACTTTAACTAAATTGTAAAAATAAATGAGAGTTTAATGGGAAATAACTTGGTTACAATGTGTGATTTCAAGGCTTGTAAAAAAAAAGCCTCAGCATTGGAAACTCACAGATCATGCCATCTCAGTGACTGCTTGGCTATTTCTGTATTTTCATTGGAAACCCTGTAAATTGGGCGTGCAAACTACAGCTACCAGCCAAGTGTTGCAATGAGTCCAAACTATTGACCTTCTAAAGCCTCAATAACTCAACTTCTGTTTGTGCTCATTTTTAAATCTACAAATTCCTTCTGTTTGAATTTTATGAGCCTGATATCCACGAATGAAGGAACAGGTTGAGAACAGCCTTTCTAAACTACTTTGCTCACAAAATCAATTGAGAGAAATGAATAAAGTAAGAAACATACGCAGTGAGTATAATGGACCACAATATTCACTCAGAGACACATTGGGAGGAGAAGCCAATATTGGTGGGAAATCTGGAAGTAAGTTCAGCGTGTCTGTCTGTGACATTTTAACACAGCTATCTCATTATTATTTTACTTCTGGGTTTGGTGTCAATTGCATGACAGTGAGTGTGATGAGGACTTGCATGATATGACCTGAACCCGAGTAAGAGGTGTGAGGTGATACACTTTGGAAGGAGTAATTGGAAGTTCTGAGGAACAAAGGGACCTTGGCCTGTGTGCCCATAGATCTCTGAAGGCAGTGGGGCATGTTAGTGGGGTGGTGAAAAAGGCATATGGGACACTTGCCTTTATCAATCGAGGCATAGATTACAAAAGTAGAGAGGTCATGTTGGAGTTGTATAGAACCTTGGTGAGGCCACAGCTGGAGCACTGTGTGCAGTTCTGGTCGCCACATCATAGGGAGGATGTGATTGCACTGGAGAGGGTGCAGAGGAGATTCACCAGGATGTTGCCTGGGATGAAACATTTAAGTTATGAAGAGAGGTTGGATAGACTTGAGTTGCTTTCGTTGGATAGAGAAGACTGAGGGGTGACCTGATCGAGGTGTACAACATCATGAGGGGCATGGACAGGATGGATAGGGAGCAGCTGTTCCCCTTAGTTGAAGGCTCAGTCACAAGGGGGCATAAGGTCAAGGTGAGGGGCAGGAGGTTTAGGGGGGATGTGAGGTAAAACTTTTTTACCCAGAGGGTGGTGACAGTCTGGAATGCGCTGCCTGGGAGGGTGGTGGAGGCAGGTTGCCTCACCTCCTTTTAAAAAGTACCTGGATGAGCACTTGGCACATCATAACTTTCAAGGCTATGGGCCAAGTGCTGGTAAATGGGATTAGGTAGGTTGGTCAGGTGTTTCTCACGTGTCGGTGCAGACTCAATGGGCCGAAGGGCCTCTTCTGCACTGTGAGATTCTGTGATTTAAAGGGGTAATTCAAAGATTCGATGTGGAGGAGTTGGGAGGTTTGGCACCAACGCAGTAATTTCACAATGCACTCGGGATGCTCAAAGGCTGTGCACTGATTTAATGACGGCTTGCTTGCTGTATTGTTGGGGCCAGTGAGGATCCAGGGAGAGATATTCTTCCTCAGCAATGGGAGGAAGAAGTCTGCTGCTGCCACAAAGAAGATGGATTTCTTTTGGCTGTTGCTATGATTTTACAAGTTTTTGGTATTTTCTAGAATTTTTCCAAGTTGCTAAAGTTGCTGAAGGAGTGAATTGCATGTGCTGAAGAGTCTTTTGTGGAGTTCAAGGCTTCTACACAAGCCAATTGTTCCCAACATGGTATAATTAGAATACAACATGACTTGGAGAATGAATGGAGGCCACTCAGAGCCAGAAAAATCCCAGAAAGAAGGAAAAGGGGCAATTGCAGGCCATATCAACCATGCTCAGGGAACAATTTTCCCTCCTGAGCCTCAGCAAAGAACAATGTGTGAGACGTCTGTGCTTCAGTAAGGATGTTCTCTCGGTTACAACCTGCTACAGTTACATCAGCAATCTCAGAGCAGGGCAAGGACTGCATTGCCAGTGGCTGTGAAGGTGACCATGGTGATGAATTTATATGCATTGGTCACCTTCCAGGCTGGAGCTGGAGAAATTTTCAATTTCTTGCAGTTTACTGTCCACTGCATTAAGGGAGGTCACTGAGGAACTGAAAGGGATTCCATTCTCTGAGTGTCCATGTGGTATATAACCATAAGTAGAGAACCATGCAAGTCAACGTCTGGTGTCCTAGTAACAGTCATGATGCCCTGCAATATTCAGCAGAGTGGATGCCAAGACACGTGGTGGCCTACATGCTTCACAACCTCACCATCATGAGGGGATGATCCTTGGCACCAGTATCTTACAGATAGCTGAGGAGTAGGAATATCAGGAGGAGAAGGAAGAGGAGGCGGAACAAGAATGGAGGCAATCTAGGCAGTCCCTTTCTGGCTGGGCTGTCTGTGGAGGATTTATCCTCATGTGATATCAGTAACCACAACAGAATTCCCCATTCACCAACCTACACCTTACTGATCATCACAGCCTCCACTTGGCCACAATGCAAAAGTCCATGACGCCACAAAATAAAGATTCCAAGCCTATTTAGAAATTAAATTATTTCATACTGCATACAAAACTCGACTTGTGCACTCACATCTTCCTATCTTCCTTGTGCCTTTGTCTGTCCTAGTGCTCCTACCTCAGTGGCTGCAGCATGGCTGGTGGATAGTTGCTGAATTTCTGGGGTGAAGACTGCTGATGGCCTTGGAGAATGCCTTCAAGCAGCTCTGGTCCTAGAAGCTTCGAGCTGCTCCATCTCAGCATGGATGCCAACACACTGGGCTGACTAGCTGACGGGCCGCAGCAAGGGAACTGGTGGAGTTTCAGGGATAGGAGAATGAATGCTGTCACCTGGAGAATTCATGCTCCTTGGGGCCACTGCCACTCTGCCAGGCTCACACCATAGCAATCATAGTAATCTATTAGATGGAATTCTAAGAGACCCTCCAAAACCCTTTGAACAGCGGTATTTAGAGCCTTGATGGTAGCAGTCTGAGCTTGTGTGGCAGCAAGGTGAGCTTGCACGACAGCAGTCTGAGCTTCCACTGCCGTACTCAGACACTGTTTCTGCTGTGATGGACATTGCAATTTTAGCCATCAAGTGCTGCATCATGGTTGGGTCCGCAGGTGTGTGCAGATAGCCCTCAATTCCATATTGGAAAGGATGGACTCCAATCTCTGAGCAAAGCCCTCTGCCAAGTTTGTACTGCTTCGCAGTGACTGCAAGCTTTATGGTGGACTTACCAATGCAACAAGGATTTTGTTGTGCATATCCAACAACGTTCTTCTGTATGCCGCCCCATTGATGTCCTCATCTGAGTCATTTACAGGGGAACTCAAGTGTGACCTTGCCCTCTGGTGAGCTGGCATCTATGCTATCCTTTCCATCTGCCATGGCTGTAGGCCGTTCTTGCCAAGCATCTCACCGTGTGCAGATCCCACCTGAATGCAATACTCTAAATTATGCACAGTGTCAGTATTTGAACTGGTGACTGCAATTACAAAATTAAGTGACACTGCGTCTTTATCATCATCAATCTTCTTATTGTTCGTCCATTGCAAGACCTGGTTACAGTTCTTGTGTATCCAAAAGGAGAAAGTTGCAAGAGTAGGGCTGTGGTGTGGGGAGGAGGGAAGATAAGAGGTGTATGCTTACACCATTTGCAGATTGCAAATCACAAGGAGGATTAGGTCTGAGAATACCATCATCCTCAACGGTCTCTGTTCCCCCATTGGCGACAGCCTTAGCAATGGACATCCCAATAATGGCCAACATTATCTCCACCCACAGGCAATGCCTGTCCCAATCTGTTAACTCCTGCTGCCTCCAGTTTTTCTCCACCTTGCCCTGCAAGAGAAAGGGAAGTGTGATAGTGACAATAGTGCAATATATTTGGGTGATGTGGCTATCATGATTGAATAGCTGGCAGTGTGTGCAAGCTGTGATATGTGGGTGTGAAGCCTGTGGCAATGCTAAACTAAATGTCAGCTATGAGCCCTGATTGATAACGATTGTTGGTAGGTGAGTGATGGAGGTGTGGTGAATTGAGCAGTGGCTGAAGCTAATGGTGCAGTTGGTATTTGAAGATATACTCACTGGCTTTGACTGCTTGAGTGTGGTCATTGAACTTCTCGCAACACTGCATCCAGGCCCTCAGGTATGGACTACTACAATTACCTGGTCCCACAGTTGTCTGAGAGTTTTATGGCCTGCTGCACCCCTGAGGATACAGAACATCTGTCCTCCACCAGCAAAGCCTTCAATGCAGCATTAGATAACCTTAGAGTCCACTCTCTCCCATGTTATGCCAGAATTCAATGTTTCCCTGGTCAGATTCAATTCCTGCGTGACTGCCATCACCTGCTCCAGCCTCAATGCACCTCCCCTTTAAGAGGTGCAGGCAAACTGTAATTGGTGTAGCCAGTTATGATATTAGCCCTCTTTTCATGTGTCCAGCCAATAAACAGCTCAATTAGCATTGGCTGGGCATTGGAATCATTCAAATGAGCAGGCAGCATGAGTTGGCACATTGCCTGTATTACAGTCAATGAGTGAGAGTTAATCATGCATCACAATCCCTTTGCCCGTTTTTAGGGGCTATCCAATTTATCCCCTGACCTCTGAGGGGGCAGCCTTGTCCAAGGTCTGTTCAACTATGCATAGATATTGTACCGTAGGGGCTGTCAATGGAAAGGATTCTGTCTATCGCAGCCTTAAATATATTCATTGATGATGCATTCACAGCCCTCTGGAGTAGAGAATTCCAAAGATCTACAACCCTTTGAGTGAAGAAATTTCTCATCATCTCAGTCCTAAACGATTGGCCCCTTATTCTGAGGCTGTGCCACCATGTTCTGGATTCCCTAGCCAGGGAAAATCAACCTCTCAGAATCAACCCTGTCAAAACCCTTCATAATTTTGAATGTTTCAATGAGATTACCTCTCATTCTTCTAAACATCAGAGAAAATAGACTCAATATATTCACCCTCTTATCCCGGGGACCAATTTAGTGAACCTTCACTATACTGCTTCCAATGCAAGTATATCCATCCTTAAATATGGAGACCAAAATTGTACACAGTATTCCAAGTGTGGTCTCACCAAAACCCCATAAAGTGTACCACAACTAGTTTATTCTTGTATGCCAATCCCTTTGCAATAAAGGCCAACATGCCATTTATTTTCCTAATTGCTTGCTGCACCCACATACTAACTTTTTGTGGTCCTTGATTGAGCACACCCAAGTCTCCCTGAACATCAACATTTACAAGTTTCATGCCATTTAAAAAATAACCTGCTTTTCTATTCTTACAACCAAAGTGAATACCCTCACACTTCCCAACTAAATACTCCATCTGCTACCTCGTTAACCATTCACTTAACCGTCAAGATCTCTTTTCGGCCTCTGTGTCCTCCTCACAGCTTGTATTCCCACCTAGCTTCGTATCACCAGCAAACTTAGGTATGTCTCTTCATCTAAGCCTTGAACATAGACTGCAAATAGCTGAGGCCCCAGCAATGATCCGTGTGGCACTCCACTGGTCACAGCTTGTCAACTTGAAAATACCCCTTTATCCCTACTCTCTACTTACTGTCCATTGACTAATTCTCTATTCGTGCTAATATATCACCGTGTCCCAACTCCATCTACCCTTTTCTTGTGTATTAATGTTTTGTCTGGCACCTTATCGAATGCCTTTTGGCAATCCAGGTATGCTAGATCTACTGCTTCCCCTTTATCTACCCTACTAGTTACATGCTCAAAAAACTTTAATAAATTTGTCAAACACCATTTCCTTTCCGTAAAACCATGCGCATGGATGTACAAGGAGATTTACATTGGTAAGTTTCCTTTCTTCAGGAGAATTACATTAAGTTTTACTCTTTTTCACCACTTTCTCATCTTGCCTGTTCTTGGTTGCTGGGTGACATGTCACCTTTTAACATGCTTGATGGCAAGCCATGAATTAATGGGACCAAAGGGGGGATGGGCAAGGGGTGGTTGGTTGTTTGGAGGACTGCTTTGCATCCATAGCATTGGCAGGGAGAGCAGAAAGAGTGGCCATTGTGTGTAATTGTGACACTGGTTAACTGGTGCCTGTGGTTAAATGAGCCAATTAATAAGGGCATACCAGATGGTAGTGTGAGCAGCTGGTGTTGCATTGCCCTCATCTCCTTCCTCATTCTCTCCTGCAAGTCCAAACCTCAATGCTGGGCAATGTTGTGCAGAGCGTGATACACCACCTGGAGAGGCTAGCTGGTATGCACTGAAGGATGCCTCATATCTGCCCAGGTGCCTTAGCATGCCAATGCCTTGTTTGATTACACATCAGATGGTCATATGGCATTCATTGTAGTGCTATTGGGCTTTTTTGGTCAGCTTTCTGGCGGGTATCGTCAACCAAGTTTGAAGTGGGTATCTCTTGGTCTCCTAGCAGCTACTCATCTCTGCCTGCAGGTCCAAAGATGGCAGAGAGCTTGAACTGCCGTAGGATAGAAACATCATGACAGCTCCATGGGAATCTTGTGCCCACCTGCAGGGATATCTTGCACACCAGCTGCAGATTGATGAAGCTGAATCCCTCATGGTTCTTGAGTACTCCTGATTGAACTGGGAATGTGTGGATGGTCACATGTATGCAGTCAGTGATGCCATGGACCAGTGAGAATCCAGCCAGAGAGACAAGCCTGAGCGCCTGCTCATTCTGACGGCATCATTGCAGGCAAAGTTTATGTAAGTTGTTTGCCAAGGCCAACAATTATCATTTACTTTTCTTATGTATTTAGGGTTTGCCAACTGGGAGATCCTGGATATGTCTCCTCACAGAGTCCTGGAAGGATCCAAAGGCATAAAAGTTGTGGATGGTGGTCACTATTAGTAATTCCTGCTCACCATTTCCAGCAGAAAGCAGGTCTCTTAGGAATATCTGCTACCACCTGATACAACAAACTAAGATCCTTGAACCAGTAATACACAAACAAAATACAGTGGATGCTGGAAATTGGAAATAAAGACAGAAAATGCTGTAAATGCCCAGCAGGTCTGGCAGTTTCTGTGGAGAGAGAAATTAATTTTACATTTCAGGTCGATAACCTTTCATCAGAACTTTGAGTTCAGAAGTGTGTTGGAATACCATTCCAATTGAGTGGGTAGCACATGTTAACAGGAAACACCCCCGAGCCAAAAGGCTTGCACGCAAACAGCCTAATGCATTTCAGATAAATACAGAGGCTGGCAGAATGGAGCTGTCTTAGCTATTTAAATGGCCTTTTTGCCTCCATGCAGTGGGCAGGTAATTCGTTTCTCATGACATCCTTAGGTTGGGCGCTGACAGGGAGCTGTCCTTTTTGCAGGTTTTAACTCCCCCCACCAGCACCCAAATCCATGCGCTTCTCCAGGTTAAAATGCCCCCATGGGATTGGATCCTCCGCAGTGTGGCTACATCTTAAGGAATTCTGACATAGTATTACAGAATATTTTGTGTAGCCTGCTGTTAAATATACACATCAACAATTGCATTCCAACCAGACCTATAGAAATCAATTATGTACTGAGATTATATTTTCTACCACATTGAAAAGTAAGTTAAAATGGATAACACAACTTCATTGCTGCTTGAAGACGTTCAGAACAGAATTTATAAACTAGTGAAATAATTAGTTATATTTATGATTCTTTTATGGTAGTGGATTATATACATATTGGTATAAATCGGTATGTCCAAATAAACTTCTACTGATAGCTATATTTAATGGAGACAATGTGGAATCGGTGTAACTAGAAATGTTTTGGTATTGAAAAACAGATCAGGTAGTTCTCTTTTTGGAAAAGTATGGACCATCAGTAATTAAAAATTTAATGCACACATCAGATACTTGAGCATATGTTGAGACAGAATTCAGTTACCACCAAAAAATTCCTTGAGCAAATTTTGAGCATTGTGTCAATACCACATGAGACCAAGATTTGGTAGTTTTAGTAGCTTGAGATATATACCATTTAAACTTTACACATGGTCCACAGGGCTACTTAGTGCACACCTAAATGACCCAAAAACCTGACAGTCCAGCAGTAAAACAGAGAAATCCACAAAAAAGTGAAAGCACCAGGGTTTGAATCTCAGAACTGCCTCCAAATCCAAATTGTTTTCAATATTTTTTGATTTCAAGTCCTCATCAGGTTGTTAAGCTTCATCTTGGTGTGAGGAAAATGCTTGGAATTTGTTGTGTCCTACTACAAACCCAAATTCCTGTTAACTAAACTTCAAGCTGTATTGATAGCAGTCAATGAGAGGCCTGCAGTTCCAGTTATTTATCCTGTTGTTAAAGGAAGCTTGTGGCATAATTGCTTATGGGAAAATGCCAAGTGTATAAAGGGAGTAAAACGAGGATCATTTTGCTACGGCAATACTCAAAGTATTTGCTTTTTTTTAAAAGGGGTATAAAGCAGATATGAATTTGGCTCCCAATAATTGATCAATGATTGGTTGCTATCTTAAGAGGTTCAACCATTTTAAAATATTTTTAGGAGACTAATGTGTCTCTGTGAATGCAATGATAATTTTACATAATAATGGAATTATTGCAAGACCAAATAGAATTAGTATACGATTAAGCACATTTCATATTCATTGTTACATTGACAGTATAATTACAAGAATCCCAAGTCAAGTATCAAGCAGACAGCAAAAAGTACAGTGAGACTGTGTGCATGCACCATCTGCTAAACCATAAGAGCCTTATGAACTTTGCAAATGCTAGAATTATTACTTTTGTCTCTAACAATTTACAAAGTCTATTTAGCTTCACAGATTAGACTCCTTAAATTAGGTTCCTTTATGATCCTTAATCTCCAGAGATGACTAATATAGCTCCATAATAAATGTGGGCTGAGCTTTAAAGGGGTTTAACTGCAACTTGATAATCATTTTGCAGCTAAATTAGCCTTAAGTTGAGTTTGTAAAAGGAATTTTGTACCATATACAGGAGACTGATCCTAGGGTATGCACCAACATATATTACTGTCAGTAAAATTCATTCTCAAGTATACCTAATGGTATTTGACACATTTACAAGAGTATTCCATGACCTTGTGGATAATGCGTTCTTTGATTTCTTATTTATGCCACCTTATTCTGGTTTTGTTTAAAATCAAGGTGGATAATTTTGTGTACATTAGTGTTGAAAGGCTAGTGACGATGAGATTTTACCAAAGAGAATAATTTCCTCTTTTCCTTCTGTTTGCTGTCATGTGCATCCTTCATGAACCTCCTTCTGACATAATGCAAAATTCTGTAATTCCTATGAGTGCAGTATTAGTCTTGCAGCCAATGGCATTCTCTTGTGCAAGCTTAGAAAAGTGTCTTTTTATTTCACAATCATTGATATTTCCATATAGTAAATACTGAGTGAACTTTCAGTGATCTCATGTGACAGTGTCCAGTTCAATCCAAAGCACTAGGGAGAACCTGCTGAATGCAACACAAGTTACAGTCAATTTCTCCAGAAATCTAGAAAAATATGTCAAATGGTTTTCGAGACCCTCACCCTATTAAGAATTGTTGCATAATTTTTTTAAAAGTACTATTGCATAAAATATAGAACTAAGTTTTAATATGAAAATTCAAACATTGTACCATTTTCACACTCTTTAGATTTAGATTCACTCCGATCAATCTTTTATTTAGAATAATTTTTCAGTGTAAATAAAGGAGCATAAATTAAGTTGGATTGAATCACGATTAAATCTTTCCTCTTCTAGCAGTTTTTCTGCAGATTTGAACAGGTTTTTGTTTTAATTCTACTCACGTAACCAGCTGGACTGAAGAAAAATTAGTTTGCCTTGCCATTAAATGTCACATTTACATGTGAATTCTGTGCTTGAAGAAACTGACAGCTTTATGTTTTGTGTTGTGTTTCTGAAAACCATTATACTCATTTAGAAAAGCCTCTGCTAGCACATTCTTCTTGTAGTTGGACTTCCCCTTTTACATGCAATAATGATGAGTTAAAAAATTAAGAGACAATTTTTTAAAACAGCTCTTGCTTCCCAGCCAGAATGTCAAAGTGTTAGCACTTCCTGTTGATCAGTTTTACTTTTCTGCATTGACATTCAGCCGATGTATGGTCATAGTACTCAAAGATAGGCTATAAGTGACCAAAACATTGGGCCACTATTTATATTATGTTTACATGCAAGTGCCTTCTTGTCCTCAATTGCTTTCATGTAATTTGTAACGTGAAACCCCTGTTGTTAAGGATGTAGAAAGTGAATGTCAGTAGATGCCCTATTTTATCCATATTTTGGTCTGTTGCAAAGATTTTAGTTTTGTTTTTCATGTTTTCTCATCCAAAATCTTCTCTGTTGCAACGATGTCATGGTATAAACTTGTAAAAGTAATACTTATCCGCACATAATTTACAATGTAAGAAATTCACTGACGCTGTGCCAGTGCTTCCTGTCAGAATGATGCTTTTGTTGATCTTGGCAGTCATTCCCTTGAATTCTTGCATCAGCTCTGCGGCTCAGGGAACAAAATTTTATAATGTAAAATAAACTCCTTCATAGACATTGCATAACACAGTTAAGTTTGTTTACATTTCTTTCAGTATTTCCATAGCAAATTTTGAGTTAGAATCATGCTTTTTTAATTAAAACTTGTGTTTGTATATGTACTCTGGTGCTGCTAATCATGCAATTAATGGAAACAAAGAAATGTAGTTTGGTATGCTATAATATAAAACATTTATTTAACTCTGAGAATAAACTTAATTTTTAGTTGAAAATGTGACACTTTTTTTTAAAACCAACTTTCTCTTCTTTTCTTGTCAAAATGATGATTTTTAGCATGTGGTTCAACAGACTCGTGCAGTTGTCCAGTACTCCTGACCATTCTTCATTTGTCAGCGGGTGTCAGAAGATGGCTCCATCGTGGGGTCATCAGAGTTGAGCCTAATCCGGTTCTCACCTAATATATAGCTATGTGTTTTTTTCCTAGCAGCAACGGCATGTGGAAATCCTGGCTGATTTGTTTTCTCTTTCCAAGCTTAAGCACATGGAAGTCAATTGTAGTGCCCGACTGAGGTCAGCAAACAGCACATACCATTGTCTTGTATGCTTACAGCTTCACTAGGTGGTGCCTCATCCTCTAAGCCATCTGGATACCATGTCACCCAGTTTGGCACCCTCTGTCTTTCAGCACATTACTCAATTAACTTTTATGGATTACCCTCTCAGGAAAGAAGTAAAACAATTAACTGACTCTCCATCATTCAATCAAACATCCTGGTGCCCAGTAATAGATTGGCAAAGACATTGATCACAGAGAAGTTCATAGTCCAAATGGTTCTTTCATTCTAACTGATACAAAGCAAAGAAAAACATACATTAAAATTTAACTTGTCTTTCCAGGTTTAATTTATACTAATCGTCTATCATGAAAACTCCAAGTTTGAAACAATATCTGTTTAACAGCAACCTTTCCTCCTATATTTACACCCTAGCATTAATTCATTGCTGAAAAAATACATTTTGTCAAAGCTTTTCATCTTGCACACAGGACAATCGCAAGAATACCAATGTAAGGGAAGCAACAACTTTACACCGTATGAGAAGAGAGTGCTGATTGGTTGGCAAGTGGGCTCTGATTGGTAGAAGCATTGACATGGAGAATGCACCAGTTAATGGTGGCTGACAGTTAACTGCCAAGCATCATTTGAAATTTAAACCAGGCAGCTTGACTCTTATTGGTCAAGGCATTGCTCTGAGAAATGAAACAATGAATGGCTGTCACTTATTTGTTTAGCTGAAACAGGTGCAATGTGTGTACATGTTCTTTCTGTCTGCAAAGAACAGAGCCCTGTGTATTAATATATGTAGCTTCCAGTACACGCAGATGCACTACTGACTGACACTGCGAGCCCGACTGACAACCTTAAATTGACTGTCAGCGTAATCTCTAGCACACTGAGGATTATTTAGCAAGTGTTATCCAATCGCGGAATCATGTCTAATGCTGGACACTGTGTTTTGAGTTCTGCAAGCATGGGTTGGTTGGGTACAGTCTGTACCTTGCTTGTTGTGAACAGTGGAAGGGATAAGCCATTTGATATGATCCCTTAGTCTTTGGGATGTATAGCCTACATATCTAGCATCACACTGGCACTGAAATTCATATACCACTGTACTCATTTGTGTGATAGGCAGAACATATTTTTGGCTTGATGGCAGCATCCTGTTCGTAGCAAATACCACTCGTGTTGCTACTGCATAGTAGCGCATAGTAGCAGCATGAAACAGCTAGCTTCACCTGTTTCTCAAATCTTTGAGATACCTTACCCATCCAGAGAAATCTGAGGTGACTAGGTACTTTTCAGGGCTGAAAGTGACAGCCTTAGGCCTGTTCATGAGTTTGCGCGATATAAAGCGCGAAATTATCTGATCAGGGTAGTCATTATCCCACAGGATGTCTTTGATGCATCCTATTTCAGCATCAAGCTTGCATGGTGAGAAAATGGCTCGGGCCTTATTTACAAGGTTGTCGATAAGGCCAATCTTATAGCGTGTGGAACTATAAGAATCCCAATGCGTATATTGACCAGTGAAGGTAGGCTTGCAGTAAACTGGGGTAGAGAACCCCCTGGCAGATTTCTCAACTAGTACATCAAAGGAGGGGATTTCATTTGACAGCTTCATTTCGATGGTGAATTTGAGCGCAGGATAGAGCCCATTAAGACATGCAAAGAAATTATTATATGCTGCTATGGATTTAAATATAGCAAACATAATATCCATATATCATATGCAAGGGGTAGGAGGTTAGGTGTCTTTCCATCATGGACATGTTTCTCATAGAACCCCACATATTTAATCCATAGCAGCATGTAATAATTTCCATGCATGTCTTAATGGGCTCTATCCTGCACTCAAATTCACCTTTGAAATGGAGCAGTCAAATGAACGTTACTTTGACGTACTAGTTGAGAAATCTGCCAGGGGATTCTCTACCACGGTCTAGCGCAAGCCTGCCTTCACTGGTCAACACACGCATTGGGATTCTTACAATTCCATGCACTATAAGATTGGCCATATCGTAAATAGGGCCCGGGCCATTTACTCACCATGCAAGCTTGATGCTGGAATAGGACGTATCAAAGACATCCTATGGGATAATGGCTACACTGATCAGATTGTTTCCTACTATATAGCGAGCAAACTCATGAATGAGCCTAAGACTGTCACTTTTGGCCCCGAAAAGTGCCCAGTCAACTCGGGTTACCCTGGAAAGGCAAGGCATCTCAAAAATTTGAGAAACGGGTGAAGAGAATGAGAGACACCTCCTATCCCATTAGCAAAACATCCAGACAATCACCTGGACACAACTGGATGAAGATGACTAATTGGACATACTCACTCGGACAATGGGACCCTGGCTGAGGAGGAACTGCCAGTCATGATCTAATCAATTTGCACTGGAATACACTAGCCATGATCATAATTGGGTCACTGGGCAGTTGGAGAAGGAAGGTCGTGTGACAAGCCAACCCTTTGTGTGTTTAAGCACCTGTTTTTTCTGCAGACCAAGTCAAACAACTGAGGCGCTGAAGGAACAAGACCCTGAGTGGGTTCCCTTTCTCTTTCTCTCTCTTCATCCAACTTGCAAGTTGTTGAACCCTGTATGCTGATTTTGACTATTCCAGTGCCGCAAACAGAGATTTTAAAAATAACTCAACTTGGCACTGTTGTCTCCAGAAGAACAGATAAACTGTTTGTCAACAGTGCTTAAATAAAAGTAGCTGGACCACTGAAATCAGCCCGAAGCCAGCCAAAAAGTTACCAACCTTCAAGAGCTTTATACCCCTTTAAAGAGATTAGAAACTCAAGGAAACCTGTCTGACCTTATATTTTATGGTTACAGCACGTAAACTCACTGAATTGGCAAGTATATTCTTTTAAACCAAAAACCTGTTGTGGTCAAACAAGGAGAGGGAAATGAGGGCAGCCATTTGTCCCCTTCTCACCTGATTGTAACTGAGGTGCTGTGAGTGGATTTGGCAGGGGGTGGTTATAGCATCCTCAGAGGGAGGGCAGTAGATTTGGTGACCTATCCACACATGGGCTGCAACAGGGTATGGGGGCTTTAATTGCAGTGGCTCTGGGTCTGCAACACAACAGGGAGGTAGAGCAGAGGCAGCAGGAAAGCTCTGCAGGAAAGGAGGAGGATGAAGAGGACAGGCAGGGAGGAAGCATATGGGATGCATTTGCTTTTGATGGGTTGACCATGAACACTTACTCAGATTCCAATTCGCTTAAGATGGCACCCTTAACTGCCATTTTTCCATTATAACTCGCCTTCCTATTCATGTGCGACATCCCATCACAGAGTCCTCTTTGCCAGAATCCTGCAATAAAAGCCACCAATAAAAACCTTGCCATGGCAACTTTATCAAATAACACATCCAATTATAGATGAACTATTCACCCTTGTGCATCCCCTTAGTGCCCATCTTGCAGGTGCCTTTGCCTGTCCTCATGCTCCAACACAGTGCTACCCCAGTGGCTGCTGCATGCCTGTTGGAAAGTTGACAAGTTTCACTGAGGGAGTCTACAGATGGCCTTTCAGGGTGTGTTTTATAGCCCTGGTCTTTGAGGACCTAGCTTCATACTACACATGCTCAACATTGGGCGGAAGCAGTCTGGGCTGGCTGGCAGGCAATTATAAGGACAATGATGGAGTGCAGTGATGAGAGCACAAATACTGTCAGCCTGAGAGAGTACAGCATGTTCATGCTTCACAGTGCCAGTGCCATTTGGTTATGGGCCACCTTATCTTGCATGAGAGAGAGGAAAGAATATCAGTAATTGTGTTGCACTGTGTTTGGATGATAGGTTTGCCATAACCGAATAGCTGGAGGTATGTGGAAGCAATGAAAGGTGGGTGTGAGGCTGGCGTCATTGAAATGTGTGTGAGTGAGGTGGAGTATCCAGATGTTGGGCCTGAGTCCTAAGTGCTTGGGACTGCTGCTGGGTGAGTGATGGAGCTTTGGTGTATTGAACAAAATGAAGGGCTGTTGGGTGTGGTTGGTAGGAGATATTCTTTGAAAATACATTCACTGACCTTGACCACCTGCGTGAGGTTAGAAAACTTGCACTGCTGCCAGATCCTCAGGACCAGGCTCCAACCATCGACCTCCCTGGCTGTCTGCTCCCATTCCATTTTGAGGGCGGTCCTGGAAGGCCTCCAAGTCTCCTGCAGAAATATCACCTCTACCTTCCTGTCAACGTCCACCACTAATGCCTCCAGTGCTGCATTTGTGAACCTAGGAACACTCTCTCTTCATCGGTGCTCCGTCTGTGTAGCTCCCACTTGCAGCCATTGTCAGGAGAGGGAACTTGCAGCAGCTCTTTTCCACTATGTGAAACTCCCCTATCACCACATACTGCTTGGTTCCCTGCTACAAAATCAGACAGCCAACTGTGCAGACTTATCTTGGATGAACGCTACAATCAGGTGAATGAGGAGGCAGCACCAAGTTTGCATGCTGCCTGCCTCCATGGCAATAAGTGTGGGCAGGTCAGGAATCGCAACCTCCACGCTCAAAAATGAGTGCAAATTTTTAGGCCTCGGTATCATAAATCACTTCTTATATTCAAGTGACTGCGACTTTTGTAAAGCATTGTGTATGATTTTGGCATGAGATGCCATTTTACGTATAAAATAATTAGATAACCATGTGGAGAAAAATAGATGTTGTTCATGCAAACATAGCACTGGATTTCAGGTGGTGCAGTATTCCCTGCACCCCTACCCCACCAGCAGCACCCCCCAGCCAACTGAAAAGTCACTTCTCAGCCTGGCTGACTTGCAACTGTTTTATGCTAGAGCAGTCTTAATTGTTTTAGGCTGGAATCACCCCAGATTTGCACAAGTGCAGTAGTGGGTGAGAAAAAAGACCACCTTACCTGCCGACCACAATGGCGGCTTTTCACGCTGTATCATCCCTATACCGCCTCCTTCATTATGCATTCCTGGGAAATGCAGCAGTTGCTGGCGGGGTGGCCTCTGATTCACCCTGATTGACTGCTGGGGATCAGGCATCTGTGAGGCCTGAGTCTGGATTTGGTTTTCCAATTTGTTATGGAGAGACAGCAGAAGGTGGGGAAACATCAGGTAGAGCTGTTGGAAACCCTCAGAATGGCACACAAGCCAGAGGAGTGTGTCTGCCTGCTCTCTGATGAAGTGGTGCCCACATGTGCGCGTGCGGAGGTCTCCATGGGAAGGATGGCAGACACCATAGAGACCCTGGTCAAGCAGAACGTGGAGATGCGTGCTGACCTGCACTCTATCACAGCAGCCATGGGTGAGCTCCTGCAGTGGCAATGTGAGAGGGAAACGGGACACCTCGACGTCCCTCCGGGTGCTTGTTCCCCTCAAGGAGTTCGGCCGGGGCCTCGGTCAACCGAAGGGAGGAGGAGCGGCAGTTGGGCGTGCCTGGGTCATCCATGCAGGAATTTCAGAGGCTGCCTTCTCCCTCTGAGTCCCCTTTGCCTGTGACCCCCTCAACCTCATCCTCTGTTGCCACAGAGGGAGCAGCTGGCCCACAAGAGGACAACCAAAGCAAGCCGGAGCCCTCAAGGCTTTGGCTCTCCAGAGGACCCAAATTGGAGTTATCAGAGGCAACAGGGCCAACCATTGCACAGGCTGTCTCCACCTCTGCTGCAGATGTCAGGGCTGCACCTAGAAAATGTGGTAGGCCTAGAAAAGTTAAGAATTTTTGATCATAAGTGGTTGCACGGGTGAACACATTTTGTCACTTTGTAATCTGAAACTATATTTACTTCCACTGAGTAATGTGTAATGGTGTCTTTCAGCTTCATTTACAGGCTTTGCGAGTCCTTTCCCCTGCCCCACTAGCAGTTCAGCTGCACGCAGCTGGACCAGGAGTGATTCTAGAGGGAGAAGCATGTGTGTGGCAGGGCATTTCGGAGCCTCGTGCAAACACTCTCCCATGCAATCGGAGTCTTCTTCCATTACACTCATCACAACGTCCTGAGCATTTTCAGTGCTGCCTGCTGGGATTCTCCTTCAGTTGTCCATCTGAGCTGACTTGCATCTCCGCTGCCCACTGACCGCACTCCCATGCAGCACCTATGCCCGCCCTACATGAGGCTCCTCTCACTTTTGATTTCAGAAGCATGGGTCAGAATTTTACATCCAGCGGATGGGTGCGCGCCTGACTCGAACGGTTGTGAAATAGCATAAGATGACGACAAGCGAGTGCCCTGACATCATTGCGCACTTGTGTGATATTTCGCTCGGTGGGCATGTGCGGTAGTCGGAAGCGCACCCGCCGACAATTAAGCCCATTAACGATGCAATCAACAGTGATTTTACGTGGCCCGTCCACATTTACGGTTGGCGGATGGGCCATTCTCCCAGGTGGCATTCACATTTTTGCTCAAACCTCAATCCAGAGCGGGATGAAATCTCCGTGGGAAAATAAAATAAGAAGAGATATCCGGGGACTGGTTTTTATGAGGTCTGCTTTCAGGTGCTTGATTGTGCTGCACGGACATATTTTTTGGAGCATTTTAGTTGTGTCCTTTAGCCTGTGGAGGTCTGCAGTTCCCTGGGGCATCTGTCTGCCTTCAGGGAGCTCTCTCGAAGCGCTCACCCGCACCCTCGGTTATGTTGGCCCCTTCTCTCTTCCCGCCCCCACCCCGGCAGCACCGAGCATTTCAGCGCGCGTTTTGTGCTGGCTGGCTGTTAATTGGCAAGCCAGCGTGAAATCACGGCCGGGCCAATTCGCTGCCAGTAGCCCATTTTCTATCTGCTCCTGGGCCCGCCGATCACATATGCCCGACAACCAAAAAATTCAGACCATGGTGATTGTTATGTTCTCGGCTCTCCCATCGTTTCCCCTCCCCCAGTCATCCATGTCCTTTCTCCCATCACTGTTGACCCCCCTGCATCACCTTCCACCTCCCCACCATCATATACCAACCAGAACCCTTTTCATTCCAGGATGTCCAGGCGAATGTATGTGTTCCCTATGACCCCTGGAATCCCACCCTATCCATATTGACCTCCCCGATCTCCTCCTTCCCACTGCCAGGGTCCATGTTTGCTTCCGTGTCCCCACCAACCACCCTCACCATCCATTCTACCAATACCATCGTAACCTCACCCTCCCACCCTACCCGTTCACTCTGCCTTCTCTCATACTCACCATTCTCTCCGCAACACCTACCCTCAATTCACTCCCCAGGAGGCAGTCATTGACTCCACAGACCTCTCCCTTCCATGTTCACCTGGACATCCTCCCCTCCCCATACTCCTTCCTCCACCCTTACTCCTTCCACCCCCCGAACTCCTCCCCCCCACTGAACCCCCTCCTCCCCCTGGACTCCTTCCTCCAACCAAAGTCCTGCCCCCTTGAACTTCCCTTATACCATCGTCCCCACTCCCTTACGCCTACCTCCTCTGTTGCCACATTCTCCCCCGTTACACCCTCCTCCCCCGACCCCCCCCACCAACACCATCGTTTCCCCCTCTCTCAAACTCACCCTCCAACTGATACCATCGTTTCCCCCCCTTCCAGCCTCACCCCTGACCCAACAACATTGTTCCCCCCTCCCAACCTCATCCCCCAACCCAGGTATGCCTTCATCTCCCAGTCAAACCTAGACCTTCCTCTCCATTCCCTCGACAATCATCCGTAGCAGCCAATGGGCCAAGACCCTGATGTCCTGAAGCAGACCCCAAACATCAACAGAGGTCTCCCACCTTCCGAGAGCTGCTTTGCGGCGGAGCCATGTCCATGAAAATCGACCCAGCAGGCAATGCATGTGTTCCTCCAGGGACCAGTAGCTCTCGGGCTCCAGCATCTTCTGCTCCTCGGACATCCGTGATGTCAGCAAGGCCTTACCGGTAAGTCCCAACTTCTGCATGTCACACTTGTTAAGACGTGTTCTGGGCTGGCATGTTTTCCCGCCAACATGCCCAAATGATCCAGCATAGGAGGACGATTCCAGTGAGCAGGGCTTATTATTATATGCAGATGTATTACAATGATGTTCCCCATGTGCGGCAGTGGGAATGGCAGCCTGCCATTGACGGGTCGAGCAGACGTTTGCAAACTGGTTTCATGGTGTTGTGAAACCGATTTTTGACCTTCCTGCCATATTGTCCACTCACACCCGCCGTGACGCCCTACACCAACGGGGACAGAAAATTCTGCCCTTAGGGTCAGACTTCTGCCCCCACCTGGTAGGAAGTCCCACTTTAGAGAGCTGCAAGCCAATCAAATTAGCTGGTTGCTCTGTAGTCACAGCAATGCCAGATTGGAGCAGCGGTTACTGGGACTACAGGCAGTTTCCGAGAAGGAGAAATGATGGAGACTAGACTTCAAGGTAAGTCTGCGGTTTTGGATGGGCCTGGCTGGCAGACCAATTAACTGGCCATTTACGGGCCTCAATATACCTGCCCACCGTAATATAGGAGACAAGCTGGGGGTGAGCAGGAAGGCAGTGGGAAGACCACGCACTTTATTTTACAAGACCCTCCCCACCTTCAAATTAGCCGGCGGCTTGCCATAAAATTCAGCTCATAGATTTGAAACGTTTACTGCTGCAATGTGCAACTAATTATACATGTCAGGTCACCTGATCTTTGTTAATATAACTGAAGGCAGTCAGGATGGCAGTGAAAGATCTGCAGCTGGCCTCAAACCCCTGCTTTAAGGAGTTAGATAATTAGTCATGGTGCTTGATCAAGCCCTCAGAGGAGAAGAATTAGCCGAAAAAATCCATAAAAACAACTTTGTGTGTTTTTGGGGGCAATCCAACAACTTTTTGTTGTTAACCATTTGCTCCCATTTTGTCCTCTCCTAATCACGTTGGTCACAAAACTTGGCTTTTAGTGTCCAGATTATCAGTGCCACAAGTGCTGTTTTGGCTCCAAAATGGCTTCCTTTGCAATACACACTTCAGGCGTGAACTGTGCTATTTTGGAGAGAGCATTACAGGAAGCATCTAATGGAAATATGCAGAGCAGGTAGATTGTGACATCAATCAGCATGTCACACTGACTTGATGCCAACGCTGCCATTTTTTAGAGGCATTGGCTGGAGTTTTGAGCTTTTAACCTCACACAGCTGAAACACAGAAAGGACCGCCAACCAAGTCTCTTTAAAGGGATCATAAACTATTTTCAGCTTAGTTGCTGATTGATTTCTACTGGCTGTTGCTGTGATTGTAGAAGTGTCTGGTAATTTCTAGAGTTCTTTAAAGTTGCTAAAGTCGACAGGGAGTAGGATGGCACATGTCAAAAGATTTTGTCCTGACTTCAAGGCTCCTGAACAAACCACTTGCTCTGAGACATTGATGCAGTAATTTTCATTCACCTTGACTTACAACATGACAGGAAGAATGAACAGATGTTACACAGGGGAGGACAAACTAGGTGAGTGGCTATAGAGGATACATGGATGGCATGGATGATATGAAAGGTCATGGAGGAAGCATATGGCTATGTGAGGTGTGTGGGGATTGAGGGGGGTGAGGGTTGAGGATCTGACTTTCTTCATTAAAATTGGACCAATTGTCCCAGTGAATGGAGGCGGGTGTTCCAGCCTGCTGGCCTCACCATCCATCCACTTCCGTTGCTGCCTCAGGCATGCTTCCAGAGGTGGCGGGCACAATTCCATCCTGCAATCCCTCGCCCTTTCAAAATGAATGAATCTGTTTAGGAGATGTGGCTGGATAGCTGGTTAAATAGCTGGCTGTGTGTCCAAGCTGTGTGATATGGGTGTGAAGCTTGCAGCTGTGTTAAGTGTATGGGGGTGAGGTGAAGCTGTGAATATTAGCTATGAGTTGTGACTGCTAGATATTGATGGTAGGTGAGTGGTGGGGCTAATGGTGCAATTGGTGGGATACGGCATCTGAAGATGTATACATTGACCTTGACCACTTGTGTGAGATCATTGAACTTTTTGTGGCACTGCATCCAAGTCCTTGGCACCAGTTTCCTGGCATTAATCTCCATGGGAACCTGGTCCCATTGCCTTTATAAAGTTTATCTGGAGGGCCTCCTGGTCCTTTGTGGATAGGTCACAACTCTCCTGTTCTCCACCACCTCTATCAAGGTATCCAGAACCTTGGAACATGCCCTTTTGCGTCAAAATTCACTTTTCTTCCTGCTCTGACTCTCTTCCACAAACTGGTTCAGCACCTGCTACAGGCTAACGCATCTCACTTTTAAAATGTGCAGACTGGCTTTAAGTAGCACAGGCGAGCTTTAAGCGAGCCGTAAGCTGGTGTTGCAAGATCTTTGGTACCCTGCTCAGGCATGCAACCACACAACAGTTTCATCTGGCGCTGGCTGCATGCAGTGCCTATGTAAATTAGAAGGCAGCATGAAGTTGATGTGATCCCTGCACCCATTTTCCGTGGCTATTGAATTCTGCCCCCCATTGAGCCCTTGCTGGGCTATGGACAACCTCCAATAACTCACTGAAATGGTAGTTATTCATGGTGGCCTAACATTGATTTATTGACAAAATACTCCACTGTAGGGGCAGCACAGCTGAGCCTGATCCGATGCTTGCCTAATACTTGCGCAAATTTACTAAAGGAGAGGATAATTCTAGACAGTATTTGGAGAGTGAATTCTGATTGATTACCCTCTCCTTTACCTAGTAGCTTGATGCCAATTATAATACTTCTTTATTAAGTTACAAATATATATCATTTTTCACATTTTGATCGCACACTGATTTCCACAGTTTTATACATTTCCTAATGCAGTCAAACTTGGGATTCATAGAAAATGGGAGAAATTTTTGCCAACCCCATAAATAATTTCCTTTATGAGTTACGTGATCATGCAGGACAAATTAGATTTGTACAGCATCATGCGGAATTTCACAAAATTATGTTCAAAATGAAAAATATATAAAACAATTGTGAAGAATTACCATGACACTGGTATTGAGCAACAAAATTTTACCCTGTAGAATGATTGAACTATTCACTGAAAAAAGCTGATGATAAATGTGTATATTAAATATTGAGTAATGAGCTGGATGAGATCACTCAATCAGTAATAGGTAGCTACAGAAAGCATATATATTTTTTAATTCATTCATGGGATGTGAGCATTGAAGCAAGGTCAGCATTTATTGCCAATCCTTAATTCTCATTCTTAATAACCCTTCAGAAAGTGGTGGTGAGCTCAAACCATGTGGTGAATGTGCTCCCACAACGCTGTTAGTGGAGGAGTTCCAGGATTTTGACCCAGTGAAGATGAAGGAATGATGTGTTTTCAAATCAGGATGATGTATGACTTGGCAGGGAGCTTGGGGGTGGTGTTCCAATGTGCCTGGCTACCCTTGGTTTTCTAGGTGGTAGAACTTGCAAATTTGGGAGATGCTGCTGAAGAAGACTTGGTGAGTTGTTATAGTGCACCTTGTCGATGGTATATGCTGCAGACACCATCCACCAGTGGTGGAGGGAGGAAGTGAATGTTTAATGATGGAATGGTGATCCAGTAGGCTGCTTTATCCTGGATGGTACTGAACTTCTTGACTGTTATTGGAGCTGCACTCATCCAGGCAAGTGGAGAGAATTCTAGCACAATTCTGACTTGCGCCTTATGGATGATGAGCAGACTTTGGAGAGTCAGGTGGTGAGTCAGCCTCTGACCTGCTCTCACATTCACAATATTTATATAGCTGGTCCAGCTAATCCCTGATCAATGGTAACCACAGGATTTTGATAGTGGAAGTTCAGTGATGGCAATGCTGTTGAATGTCAAGTGGCAATGGTTAGATTCTTTCTTGCTGGTGATGCTCATTACTTGGCATTTACGTGGCATGATTGTTTCTTGCTACTTAAAGCCCAAGTTTGAGTTCTGTCCAGGTCTTGTTGCATGTAGGCACGGACTGCTTCAGTAACTGAGGAGTTGTAAATGGAACTGAACAATGTGCAATCATCTACAAATATTACTACTTCTGATCTTATGATGGAGGGAAGGCCATTGATGAAGCAGCTGAAGATGGTTGGGCCTCGGATACTACCCTGAGGAACTCCTGCAGTGATATGCTTGGGATGAGATGATTGGCCTTCAACAACCACAACCATCTTCCTTTGTGTTAGTTAAGACTCCAACCAGTGGAGAATTTTCCCCTTGATTCCCAATGACTTCAATTTTACTAGGACTCCTTGATGCCATATTTTGTCAAATGCTATCTTGATGTCAAGTGTAGTCACTCTGCTCTCAACTCTAGAGTTCAACTCTTTTATCCATGTTTGGACCAAGGCTGTAATTTGGATCAGAGCTGAGTGGCCCTGGCAGAACCCAAATTGAATGTCGGTGAGCAGGTTATTATTTTTTTCTTTATTCCTATATGTGATACGGGCATCGCTGGCAAGGTCAGCATTGTTGCCCATCCCTAACTGCCCTTAAACTGTGAAGCTTGCTAAGCCATTTGAGTGGGCAGTTAACAGTTAACCACATTGCTGTGGATCTGGAGTCACATGTAGGCCAGACTGGGTAAGGAAGCAGATTTCCTTCCTAAAGGGACATTAGTGAACCAGGTGGGTTTTTATGATAATCAATGATAGCTTCATGGTTACCATTACTGAAACTAGCCTTCAATTTCAAATTTTATAAATTGAATTTAAATTCCATCAACTGCAATGGTGGGATTAGAACCTGTGTCCCCAGAGCATCAGCCTGGGTCTCTGGATTAGTCCAGTGACATTATCATTACGCCACCATCACCTCACATTGCTGAGTATGTGCCACTTGATAGTGCTGTTAACGACACCTTTCTTCAGTTTGCTGATGGTCGAATGTGGACTGATGGCGCAGTAATTGGTTGGATTGGACTTTTCCTGCTTTTTGTAGACAGGACATACCTGGCTAATTTTCCGCTTTGTTGGGTAGATGCCAATGTTGTAACTGTACTGGAACAGACTGAGTAGGGGCACAGCAATTTCTAGAGCACATGTCTTCAACAGGACAGTCAGGATACCGATGGGGGCCCATAGCCTTTACTGCAACTAGTGTGTTCAGGCTGTTTCTTAATATCTTGTGGAGTGAATTGAATTGTCTGAAGACTGGAATCTGTGAAGATGGGGGCATCAAGAGGAGGCCCCGATGGATCAACCACCCGTCAATACTGACTGAAGATGGTTGCATACACTCATGCGCTGGGTTCCCCCATCATTGAGTATGGAAATGTTCTTGGATCTTTCTCTTTCAGTTAGTCATTTAATTGTCCACCCCTTCATGACTGGGTGTGGCAAGACTGCAGAGTTTTGAGCTGATGCGTTGGCTATAGGATCACTTAGCTCTGCCTATAGCATGCTGCTTCTACTATTTAGCATGCACATAGTCCTGTGTTGTATCTTTAGGTTAGCACCTCATTTTTAGGTATGCCTGATGTTGTTCCTGGTTTGTTCTGCACTCCTTATTGAACCAAGGCTGGTCCCATTGTTTGATGTAATGGGAGAGTGAGGGCCATGAGTTTACAGATTCTGGTAGAATATAATTCTGCAACTGCTGATGGCCCATAGTGCCTTGTGGATGCCCAGTTTTGAGCTACTAGATTGGCTCTGAATTGTTCCCATTTAGCATGGTGGTGGTGCCACCATGAGCCTGTTCACAATGTGAAGATGGAAATTCATCTCTAAAAAGACCGTGCAGTGGTCATTCCTATCAATACTGTCATTGGCAGATGCATCTGCAACAGATAGATTGATGAGGATGAGGTTAAGTAGTTTTCTCCTCTTGCGTTGATGCTCTTGCAGGCCCAGAATGGCTTCCGTGTCCTTCGGGACTCAGTCTGCTTGGTCATTATTGGTGCTGGTAACCCACTCTTGGTGACTGACACAGAAGCTCCCTACTCAGAGTACATTGGCACCCATATTACCCTCAATGCTTCTTCCAAGTGTTGTTCAATGTGGAGGACTACTGATTCACCAGCTGAGGGAGGGTGGTAAATGCTAATCATTTGGAGGTTTCCTCATTCATGTTTTACCAAATGCGATGAGACTTAATGGGGTCCGGAGTCAATGTTGAGGACTCCCAGGGCCACTGCCTCCTGAATGTATATCACTTTGCTGCCGCCTCTGATGGGTATCTCCTTCTGGTAGGACAGGATCTACACAGGTGTGGTGAAGGAGGAGTCTGGGACATTGGCTGTAAGATATGATTTGGTGAGTATGACTATGTCAGGCTGTTGTTTGATTAGTCTGTGGTACAGCTCTCCCAATTTTGGCACAAGTCCCAGATATTAGAGAGGAAGTCTTTACATGGTCGATTGGGCTGTGTGTGCCTGTTGTGTTTGAATCTGGGTCGATGCCTGCTGTTCCATCCAGTTTTATTCTTATTATAGTTTGCGTAGCAGCTTTGATGCAACAAAGTGGCTTGTTAGGCCATTTTGGAGGGCAGTTAAAAGTCAACCACATCATTGTGGACCTGCAATCAGATATAGGCCAGATTGGATAAGAATGGCAGATTTTCTCCCTTGAAGGGCATTACTAAACCAGATGAGTTTTTACAACAATTCCATAGTTTCAGGGCCACACTTACTCGCTTTTTATTCCAGATTTATTTCATTAACTAAATTTAAATCCTGTAGCTACTCCCATAGCAGGATTTGAACTCATGTCTCTGGATCATTAGTCCAGCATACTGGATTATCAGCCTAGTAACATTATTATGTTACTGTATCCATTATTATGGGTTCAGGAAATAGAATAAATCTTGTTGGAAGACTGGAAAATGACACAGGAGGCAGAGTCAAGAAAAAAAGAAAATCTAGCAACTGGAACGAAATAATTGATATGGTGAGACATAACTGCTGCTATATTGTATGCATCAGTGGTCTTTCCAATCAGAAGAAATATACAATTTGATTTGTACAATGGTTGCCCACAGAAGCTATTGATTTGGAGGAAGCGATGCCTAGGCCTAAAGTACTTAAACACTAAAAGACTTATTCTTCACTAACTAACCTTTTATACCCAGATGTATATCCAACTTTCACTATAAAGAAATAAGCACTCACTAATGCATAACAAAAAAAAAGATTATTTTCGGTTTTCTTTAGAATTGCAGAACCATAAGAGTAAATTTAATGAAACTCAGACATTTCTTCGATCGTTGAGTGCAGAATATGCTATCCTGTACCTGACTAAATAGAGGATCAGAGCAGAAGGGAAAATTCACACCTTCAAAAACCTGAGGGAATCCTTAAAATGTGTTGGAAAACATTGTGATAAAGGAGCAGTCAGGCGCTCACAAGAAATGATTAACAACATGGTTGCAAGAGTAGATTAATTCTATTGGCACTTGAGAGTTCTGGGCACACATTTGTTATTTCTGATTTCATTCAAACAAAGTTCTACCATGGTAAAGATCTGGTCTGGTCTGCGACAGTTGAGGTTGTGAGTTTTGAGGTTGATAATCCTCCAGGCATAATTTAATGCTGACCTAATGCCATGTGGATTAAGTCAGTTTAGGTATTAAAATGCAGTTTGGTGCATTTGCAAAATGATGCATGGTACAAAGTGATGAAAAAGAGTCAATACAGAGAAACCACCTCTTCCGGTGGGGAATACAAGGCATGGAAGCATAATTGTCAAATCAGGAATGAAACTAGGAAGCATATTTTCACCACATATTAGTAAAAATCTGGAACTCACTTCCCCAAAAGACTGTGGATGCTGGGACAATTGTAATTATTAGGGCTAATTTTTGCTTGGTAAGTATATGGATTAAAGGTGGGTAAATGGAGTTGAGGGTACAGAGGCCCGAACAATCCCCATCCACCACTACTCTCCTCCGTCTGGCTGAACTTGTTCTCACACTGAACAATTTCTCCTTTAACTCCTCTCACTTCCTCCAAATAAAAGGTGTGGCTATGGGTACCCGCATGGGCCCCAGCTATGCCTGTCTCTTTATGGGGTATGTGGAACATTCCTTGTTCCAGTCCTACTCCGGCCCCCTCCCACAACTCTTTCTCCGGTACATCGATGATTACTTCGGTGCTGCTTCATGCTCTCGTCGGGACCTGGAAAAATTTATTAATTTTGCTTCCAATCTCCACCCCTCCATCATTTTCACATGGTCCATCTCTGACACTTCCCTTCCCTTCCTTGACTTCTCTGTCTCAATTTCTGGTGATAGAATATTGGTCCACCAATATTTTTTAAAAGAAATTCACCAGTTCTGTTGAAGGGTCATGAGGACTTGAAACGTCAACTCTTTTCTTCTCCGCCGATGCTGCCAGACCTGCTGAGTTTTTCCAGGTAATTCTGTTTTTGTTGAGGGTACAGGTCAGTCATGATGTAATTGAATGTGGAAGCATAGACTTAGGGAGGATCTGGAACATAGCTCCCAGTCTTTTCTAGCCAGCAACAGTTTGTATAATATTGTTAAAATTACACAGGAGAACACACTGACAAATCATATTGAACTTTCCAAAGCAGTCACAGGGCTGCATGAAAAGAACAGTGAGCATCTATCAAGCCGAAGTGTTTGCTCAAATGTAAAACTGAATTTGAAAGTTTGGCTTATAGAATGAAAAGGGGAATGAATATTTTTTGTGATGACTAGAAATATATTCTGCATAAATAAAATATTATTTAGTTGCAAATTATTAAGTATTTCACTTGTGTTCTAAGTTAATTTAATAAAGTAATTTGATGATATTTAGAAACGAAATACTTGATTTATATCAGTGATAAGCAGTGGCTGTTTTGTAAATTAAATCATTAGAAATTCCTTAGTGCATGCCTAACGTAACTTCATCAAGAACCATGGGAATATCATACATTTTATTTTCCAGACCTGTCCAGGGGCCTCACTCAACTTTCACTGTACACTGTAAAATGGTCCCAAATACTGAGATATGCTTCTGCTATCGTTCAGAAAATGGTATTAATCGAAATGTCAGCACAGACAATCCCAGCATTGCACATTCCCCTTTGCACAAACAGAAGTGGTGCAGTCAACTGGAAATACTTACAAAGACCTTCAACCCTGTGTCTCCACTTCAGTGTGTGACCCCTCTGCCAGTAATACCGAGGACCCATGTAGTGTAGCACCTCATTGAAGCACGGGAACACAAATCAGAATTTTTATCATATTTATGACATCACTCCAAGCTGTGCACCAATCTGTAGGTTAGTCACAAATTGTTGAAAAGCTGCCCGCATAAAAGGGCGAGTGTGGTGGATAGCTCTTAGTACTATTTGAAGCTATTTATGGTGGCTAGGAATACACCAATGCAAGATGCAGAGTAAGATTGCCTTTCTGGTCTCCTTTTACATATACTGTATGGAGCAGGGTGAGAAACACTGCTGGATGTGAAAGCAGTGACAATGCCAGAAGAGGAGGTTGCTGTCTTGGAGGTACTCAGCTGAGAGGGTATACAAAACAATGTGGATATTTCTGTACCTCTTAGAAGAGCAATGGTTTTGTAGACTTTGTTTCAACAGGCAGTTCAAATACAAGCTCTATCACTTGCTAGAATGGAAGCCATATTCCTGATCCTCCATTTCGCTGCAAGGCCTTGCCGGAGGGGGGTGGGGGTGAGGGGGGGAGGGTTTGGTGGGGGGAGGGGGTGAGGGGGGGTGGTGGTGGGGGAGGGGGGTGAGGGGGGGTTGGTGGGGGAGGAGGTGGGGGGGAGGGGGGTGGGGGTTTGTGGGGGGTGGTGGAGGGGGGTGGGGAGACAATGGTGTTCATGGGTCACATTATCTGCATTTTAAGTGGGCGGGCCAATTAAGGCCCGTCCAACGGGCTGCCCAGCGGGAAGCACTATTCATTTCCTGTGCGGGGGGGTGGATGGGATTCCCCAACTGCCAGAGTGTGCTCTTTCGCGCATGCGCATGAAAGAGCGCACATCTCCCTGAGACTAAGTGCTGCCTCAGGGAGATCGCTGACAGTGTTTGAAATTTAAGAAATAGAAAAATAAAAAAATCATTAACATGTCCCCCTCATGTGACAATGTCACATGAGATGGGACATGTTAAGAATATCACAGAAACTTTATTAAAGTTTTTTAAAACCGACTTGAAACCTCATTCCGCCAGTGGTTGAGGTTTCATGCATTATCAGAAGCCCGCTGGGGCTCCTGGCCTGCCCGCCAGCCTTAAGGTTGGACGGGCAGGGCCTTTAATTGATTTAACTACGCTATTGACAGGTTGGCGGCCAGACAGCTGATAGCGCTGTCCCCCCGCCTTCCTGAATATTTAAAGGGACCGGGATGACGTGGGGGGGGTTCCCCCCAATATCATCCCGCGTCATTTTCACGTCGGCGAGCAGGCCCTGCCCCCAACTCACCGAAGGAAAAATTCTGCCCAATGTGTTTATTTTTTTCAAAGCTTACTAGTAAAGTGAGTATTGTGAAAGGGTTTTATTGTTAGAAGATTTAAAGTTTAAAAAAAATCTGTTGACAATGAGAATTTGCATTCAAAGAGGAAAAATGTATAAAGAAAGAGAAGGCTGTTGGTAAATGGAAGAGGGATTCTAAGATCTAAAGCCTCCAGCCTGTAAGCCTCAAATCTGTCTGCAAGGACCCAGAACTGAAAGAAACTCATTTTGAACGCGACTGACCAGGCATTGCCAGGGGTCTGTTCAAGTCAATGGGCAGAATTTCAGCCATGTCTGGCGGGGGTGGGTGGGGGCGGTCGGGATGCTGACCGCCGCCCGTGATCGGGGCAGGACCGCGATTTCATGCTGGGGGGGCCAATTAAGGCCCAACCAGCGTGAAATACAAGCAGCAGTGCTCAGCACTGCCTGTGAGGGTGGGGGGCAGGGGAGTGCGAGTGGGGCAAGTGTGACCTTGGCACATGCTCGCGAGTGCGGACTTCATAATCTTCCTGAGGCACAGAGCTACCTCAGGGAGATGAAGAGTTATAAAAAAAAATGAAAATAAAAATGTAATGAAATATGTCCCCTCATGTGACTCTGTCACATGAGCAGGGATATGTTATTAAATAAGTTTTAAATTTTTATTTATTTTTATTTGCTTTATAAAACCTCATCCTGCCCATGGATGAGGTTTCCTAAAAAATGCAAAGGTTGGACGGACAGTGAAAAATTCAACTTAATTGGTAATTTAATGGCCTCAATAGGCCTTTTAATTATCGGCGGATGCGCTGTCACCTCCAGCACGTGCCCGCCGATCGAAATATCGTGCGACTGCGCGTTGACGTCGAGACGCTTGTCCAACATCAAAGCGTGTAATTTTATGCTCAAGCGGGTCGGGCGTGCACCCACCTGCCGAGCTAAAAATTTTGCCCTATGTGTTTTACTGTTGCCTTAGTGGGGGGTGTAACTGAGAAACTGAGAGTCAGATTAATTAGGGTATTTTTGTAGTTATTATAGTAGTAATTTTGTAGACATATGTATATGCTTATAATCTTTCTTATAAAACTAAAGTAAACATTTATTAATACAAAAAAAACCTCTTGAGACTCGGTGGTCTTATTACTACTGAATTCAAAGCCTGCATCTCGAAACATACAAATTGCAGAAATGCATTTGTTTCCCTCTGGGATTTGAACAACTCAGCCTTTACCATCGCTGTGTCATAATACCCAAACCTTAATATAATAGAAGGGTTAAGGAAAGGCAAAATGAGGATGAAACCACCAATAATAGATCTGGCTATAACAACAGAAGACAGAATTGCAACAGCAAAACTAGGTGAATGAAACACAGGAATGCCCAAGGAACAGTTAATAGGTGCTTCAGGTGTGACTTGAAGTATCATTATGCAATGAACTGCACAAAGTGGAGAGGCAGGGTCCTCAAAATGACAGAGAATTCTGAGGATGAGGATGAAGATAATACATTTAAATGAGTTGTACTGGTCACAATGAGTCTTAGTCCAGTGATAAGTCTGTTGGTTACAAATTCCTTTAACTGTAAGGGTGCTACACAGTTCTTATACTTCAGTATGTGGAACAGATTGATTAAAAAGTTTGCCTCGATTCACTAACTAGTGAGGATCAATGTAAGATGAAGGAATATAAGATTGCTATGTGCTTTAGGTTTGGTGATGACAACACATTGAGGACACTAAAGATAGTTGTAATTCCAAATAGGATAACTGGAGCAAGCCATTTTCTAAGTACCGATGTAGTTTCTAGTGAGATACCTATGTTGTTGACTAAACCTTCTATGAAAATTTGACACGGCACATGATAAGGCAATTACTTTTGGAAAGTCAGTGGATCTGCAATTTACCAGATAGGACATTACTGCATCCCTTTAATAAAACCTAGTGTTTTTCATCAGAGTGTTAAACCAGTATTTAATGTCATCAGGTGTTAAAATGAGAGAAAAGAATCAAATTGTGTTAGAGTTACATGGACAATTTGCTCATCCTACTTGTCAAGAGGTTCAAAATCCTACTTAAAGACACATGTGTGGTTGATGAAGATTATACTAGACTAACAGAAGAGATTAGTGAGAAGTGTAAAATCTGTAAAAAGTACTGGAGGATGCTGCCACCTCTCATTGTAAGGCTTCTGTTTGCACATTACTTTAACAAGGTAGCTGCTATGGACAAGGACAGAGATATATTCATTCTACATTTTGTAGACCTTGTGACCAGATTTAGTCTTTCAACAATAATACTTAGTAAGGACAAAAGGATCATGATAGACAAAATCATGAAGAAACAGGTAGGAACCAAACTTGGGACACCAGCAAAGTTTCAGATAATGGATGGGAATTTGCCAGTGATGAGTTCAGAGACATGTGAAAATATGAACATCATGGTCATGAATACTGAGAAAAGGAAATCTGTTAATTTTATATGACTTGTTTTTATTTGTATTTAGGTGGTGGACATTAACTAGGGATTCATTTGAGCCCCAATAAATGTACAGACTAAAATTTGTTGTTGGATTCGGAGCTGCATGCTTGTAATGTGTAACTCAGTAAATATAAAATTGCGTAAAGATTCACTCTAGTCCTGTACATCACCAATGGTTGAACATTCAGCAACTACAATGATGCTCATGTTTCCTGGGATGAGGGGTCTGGCCTATGAGGAGAGTTTATGTAGAATAGGCCTATATTCACTTGTGTTTGGAAGAATGAGATGTGATCTCATTGAAATGTATAAAATTCTGAAAGGGCTACAGGGTAGATGCTGAGAGGTTGTTTCCTCTGACTGGACAGTCTGGAACTAGGGGTCATAATGTCAGAATAATGACTCGGCCATGAGGACTGAGATAAAGAGAAATTTTTTCACTCAGAATCTTTGGAATTCTCTGTGCCAGAGGGTTGTGATTTCTCTGTCGATGAATTTATTCAAGGCTGAGATCGATAGACATGGGCACCATGAGAATCAAGGTTAGAACAACAAAATGGAGTTAATATAGAAGTTCATCCATGATCTTACTGAATAGCACAGCAGGCTTTGAGGCGTTGTATTGCCTACTCCTATTCCAATTTCTTGTAATCTTATGTCCTTATGCATCTACCAGAATGACCATATAAAACAGTACTGGCATATTGAAGCAGTGATTGTGCTGTCTGGATCCTTTCATGGCAGAGTTGCAATACCTGCCCATAGAAAGGGGCAGCAACCTGCAGGAGGTGAATCTGGAGTGGCAGAGGAGTCACCAAATGAGGAAGCACACACATCAGAAGGTGGTGGGACTTATTCTGGTGAAGCCATCATGAGAAACCTGATGATGGAGACATTCTCCTAACTATTTTTGCCCTCCAACCACAGTCTTACCATGCCCCCATCCTGACATACACCTAACCTTTAGAAGCAAGTCTATTATCCCTTTGTAGAGCCTCAGCAAGGTTTCAAAGAATACAAAAGCTACAAAACCATCCTGACTTGGAAATATATTGCTGTTCCTTCACTGTTTCTGGAATTCTCTCCCTAACACAACTGTGAGTGTTACCTACATCACAGGGCCTGCAGTGGCTCACCACCATATTCTCAAGGGCAGTTAGGAAAGGGCAATAAATGCTGGCCGTGCCAGGGATGTTCACATCATTTGAACAAATAAAAAATAAATTAGTTTGTGTGGTGCTCATGTTTTCAGCTGTACGGGCAATGTTTTTGGACCAAAATGGTGTTGCAGTGTGTGCATGCATTTCTGCTGCTAAAATCTGCAGCGCTTCATCTAGACTTGCACAAGATTTGATGAATGTCGGATGAAGGAACATAGAATATTGGCTCCAGAGTCTTTAACTTCTAACACACAACTTCAGAGTCTTTCCATATAGCTTAGTTTGTTTAATAATCAGTAACAGTGATACAAGTTAGAAAGTCATTCTGTTTCCCCACAAGTACACCCTGGATTTTGCTTTATATGCTCAATTTCCCCCTTCTGTAGGAGTGGGGGAAGCCACATCCATATCCTCTCACTCCAGAGACCCTCAATATTGTTGCACGTGATTATTGCCAATGTTTATTACTTCCTTAGCTTACACCTAACACCCCACAATAATCTGCTCATATTTTTCCACAGCGGTGCCTGACAGTTCATCCAAGATTACTAAATTAGAACTTTTAGCAAACGTTGTTGAAGCCCTTTTTCACAAATATTAAACACACCACAGTTGATTTCACGAATGTTTAGATATTCATACTAGTTGAATGGTTTGTTAGCTGCCTCAGAAGTTTTAACTGTCATAATTATATGCGTATTGCCTGCTTTCCTTAATTGCACTGGCAAAATTGCATTCACAAAATCCCACATTTCAGTGTAGTGAATTCTTCAGTGGGTCATAAATGCAATGAAAAACTAGAATTGCAACTGATTTTTTTTCCAAAAAGGCAGAAAATGAACCTCTTTGCATGACAAAGAATGTTTGGAATAAAGGTAATTAAATCACTGTGGAGTTAATATCAGAGCTATGATTAACTTTTCTATGACAGCAAATCCTGGGTATTCTGTGTGACTGCATCCATAGCATGTTCCCCATCATCCCCTTTTACTTCTCAGGAGACTCTGAGACAGATGATCACGCCATACTCAATTGTCTTTCCTCTATGATCCACCTGCATTATATTGTCCATTCATTTCTATTTGTTCCTGTGCAGCCACAACAACTACTGTAACCCCTTCTCCTGTCATACCTGCACAAGAATCTTGGGCAGAATTTTGCCCTTGATGGATGGGCGGGCCCCACCGGCTCGGTGGCGGGCGGGCAGCCGAACCCCGCCGCCGAAACAGGCCCCGCCACAATTTTGAGTGGGCGGGCCAAATAAGGCCTGCCCAGCGGGCCGCCCGATGAGAAGCGCTTTGCGCTTCCTGTGCGGGAGTGGAGGGATTCCCCAACTGTCAGAGTGCGCTCTTTTGCACATTCGCACGAAAGAGCACACATCTCCCTGAGACTAAATGCTGTCTCAGGGAGAGTGCTTAAAGTTTTATAAACTTCAAAAATCGAAAAATAAAAAAATTATTAACACGTCCCCCTCATGTGACAATATCACACGAGTTGGGACATGTTAATAAATATCACATAAACTTTATTAAAGTTTTTTAAAACAGACATGAAACTTCATCCAGTCGGTGGATGAGGTTTCATGTTTTTTCAGAAGCCCGCTGGGGCTCCTGGCCTGCCCGCCAGCCTTAAGGTTGGACGGGCAGGGCTTTTAATTGACTTAATTATCCTGTCAATGGCCTCAATTGGCGGCGGGCGGACAGCTGATCGCGCTGTCCACCCGCCTTCCTGAATATTTAAATGGGGCGGGATATTCCTCCCCCGACGTCATCCCATGTCATTTTTGCGTCGGCGAGCAGGCCCTGCCCCCAGCTCGCCGACGGAAAAATTCTGCCCCTTGTGTTTCTCAAGATACCATCCCTGACCCCTTCCTATTCCTCATCAGCATGCAATCTTGGCAGCGTTACCAATAAGATGGGGTCAATTTTTACGCACATGCTAATGGTACTTAGCTCTACATCACCACTATCACCTTGGACATCATGACTGTTGTGGTGTGATCCAAATGTATGTCTGAGATCAAGTAATATATGAATCTGAACTCCCTCCAGATAAAAATGACTAAGATTAAGTCCATTATGTCCTGTCTTTCCTAAAATCCAAACCCAAAGCCCCTTAGTTCCATTACCCCTTGCTGACCAATTGGTCAGGCTGAAAGCAGCCTCAGTATCCTGCTTAACAATGCTTTAAATCCTACAGCAAATCCCTCAATAAGATCACTAGTTTCCACCTGCAAAATGTTGCCGGCCTCAGTTCTTAATTCACTGCTACATCCACATCTTTGTCACCTCCAGGCTCGAACTTTTCCATTGCTTTCCTCTCCAGCTCTGCCCTACACAAACTCCAATTTATGCAAAATTCTGTTGCACTAATCCCATTCCATACTCAGTTCTGCTTATCTATCATTCCAGTCCTTAGTGACCTCAGGACCCCTCTCTTCCCCCCACCCCTCCCAGTATATTTTCAAAATCCTCATCCTTGTTCCAAATTCACTGCTATGCTTTTGAATATCCTACCCTCTGCAAACAGCCCCATCTTTAAATCTCAGCTCACACCATCTGCCTTTTTGGCTTTGTAACTGTTTATATTCCTTCCAATTCCCCTTAGGTGCAGAATCTTCACCTTTGTACTGACTCTTTAGAGGGCTCTTTCCAAATTGTTCCACCTTCCTACACCTCTCCTAATCTTCACAACCCTCCTCTTCAACCACACCTCCTCCACCTATTGTCCCAATGCATTCTCAATGATCTTTCTCCCACTTTGTGAATTGCCTTAGCAAATTTTGCAATGTTTCAGGCACAATAAATAAGTACAAATTGCTGTTGTTACATTCAATATGAACATTGCATTTAGATCATATTGTGGTTTGTGCATTTCTACCCATAAATTGTCCACTGTTAGAGCAAATCATGTTCTCCTAAAGATGGCCAATAAATGCCAGTCTTGTCAGTGATGCCCACATCCTGGAGAATGATAAAAAAAAGTTTGAACTCCACTCAATAACCACCTAACTCTGCCATTAGAGATTTAACCAGTTTTATTTTTAAACAGTAATTGGTTTTTACTTAGTTATGTGAATGCTGGATGGCATTTCATGGTAATAATGAATTTTAAGGTGTTGGTTAGAGAGATTTTAACCATCCCAGTGTTTGTAGCAAAGGATCATCTATTTTTGTGATGAGAATTTAGACTTAAAAGGTGAAATTCAAGATCATGCTTGCTTTTGCTGCCTTATTAGCGAAATGAGCCTGTGCTATATGCAAGTAGTTTGAATTTTCAAATGAATCATTTATGCTTGTTATAAAAAAATCATGTATTAGTCATTTTAGTAAGTAACAGCTGTGATATCTTGACATTATCCAGCAATCTGTGCTGTTTTCCTCAGGTTCTGGTGGATAAATCATTCCAGTTAATAAATCCTCATAAATATTCTTTCATAATTTCCCACATTTTATGGGATATTAAAAAGTCATCAACTAAAGTATTGCTTATTAAACAAATAGGCAAACACATTTGAGGTAATCAAGTTAGTAATATACAGTAGCATTAGCTTCATTTAAAAACCAGCACAGAAAATGCTGAAGTCTTTAGCAGTCACGCTGTGTTTGTTTATGCAAGATCAGGCTACTGCCCAAATAATTAGACCAGTTTCAGCTGAATGAGACAGCTTATCAAATAAACTTCTTGACACTGTCAGAAACAGTTATTCTCATTTGATGACAACCAACTGCTGAGTATCGAATGAATAATTATGAATTCTTTGCTAAATCAAAATTGTAAGTACTTGACTCTGAACTGTAACACTTCCTACAAATGCATGTCCCCAATAAGAAAATTGCAAGATTACCATGTATATTTTGAGGTCTGATTTATTTCTATTTTTCAAAATCTTGTTGCAGACTACATCCATTTGTGCAAACAAAAGAAAATCAGAAATGAACCATATAACCATAGGATCTTATAGCACAGAAGGAAGCCATTCAGCCCATCATGCCTGTACCAGATGTTTGAAAGAGCTATTCAATTAGTCCCACTCCCTTGCTCTTTCCCCATAGCCCTGCAATTTTCTCCCTTCAAATATTTATCCAATTCCCTTTTGAAAGTTACTATTGAATCTGCTTCCACCACTTTTTCAGGCAGTGCATTCTAGATCATAAGTCACTGTGTTAAAAACAAATGTCATCTCACCTCTGGCTTGTTTGTCAATTACCTTAACCCTGGGTCCGCTGGTTACATAAGAACATAAGAAATAGGAGCAGGAGTAGGCCATTCGGCCCCTCAAGCCTGCCCTGCCATTCAATAAGATCATGGCTGATTTGCCCCAGGCCTCAACTCGTCTTTCGTGCCAGCTCCTCATAGCCCTCAACTCCATGATATTTAAAAAATCTATTTACCTCCTCTTTACTTTCAGTGATCTAGCCCCCACAACTCTATGGGTTAGAGAATTCCAGACACTCACTACCCTCTGAGAGAAGAAATACCTTCCCATCTCAGTTCTAAATGAGTGTCCCCTTATTCTGTAACTATGTTCCCTAGTTTGAGATTCCCCCACTAGTGGAAACATCTTCTCAACATCTACCCTGTCAAGCCCCCTCAGTATCTTGTACATTTCAATAAGATCACCCCCCATTCTTCTAAACTCTAATGAATGTCTAACCTGTTTAGCATTTCTTGATAAGTCCCCTTCAACCCAGGAATCAGCCTAGTGAATCACTTTTGAACTGCCTCCAATGCCAGTATATCCTTTCTTAAATACGTGGACCAAAACTGTACACACTACTCCAGGTGTGGCCTCACCAAGACCCTGTAAGTTATAACAAGACTTCCCTATTTTTAAACTCCAACCCCCTAGCAATACAGGGCAAAGTTCCATTTGCCTTCTTAATTACTTGCTGCACCTGCATGCTAACTTTTTGTATTTCATGCACAAGAACACCCAGATCCCTCTGTGCTGCACTCTTTTGGAGTCTCTCTCCATTTAAATAATAGTCTGCCTTTCGATTCTTCCTACCAACGTGCATGACCTCACACTTTCCTACATTAAACTCCATCTGCCAAGTTTTTGCCCACTCACTCAACCTGTCTATATCTCCTTGCAGATTCCTCATGTCCTCATCACAGCATGCCTTCCCACCTATTTTTGTATCCTCAGCATCGTTACTGTTCCTCCTAAAAATGTATCCTTAGTCACTTTGTCAAAACTCTTCAGAATTCTGAATGAGCCAATGAAATCTCCCCATTAACTTTTCTGTTCTAAGGAGAACAACCCCAGCTTTCTAGTCTCTCCATGTAACTGAAAGCCTCTCATTCCTGGTACTATTGTAGTAAATCTCTTCTGCACACACGCCAAGGCCTAGACAACCTTCCTAAAGTATGCTGCTTGGAATTAGACACAATATTCCAGCTATGGCCTAACCAGTGTTTTTGAAAAATTCAGCATAACTTCTTGGCTTTTGTAGTCAGTGCATCTATTTGTAAAGCCAAAGATCCTGTTTGTCTTATTAACCACTTTTTCAAGCTGCCCTGCCACTTTCAGTGAATTCTGTAGGTGAATCCTCAGTTCCTATTGTTCTTCCAACCCCTTCAAAATTGCACCATTCAGTTTATCTTGCTTCTCCTCATTCTTCCTTCCAAATGATCACAATTCTCTGAATTAAATTTGACCTGCCATGTGCCTGCTCATTTCACCTGTCTATGTCCTCTTGAAGTCTGCTACGATCTTCATCACTGTTTACTACTTTTCTGACTTTTGTGTCATCTCCAAACTTTGAAATGATGTGCTGTATACTCAAGTCCATGGTCAGGATTTTACAGCCCCACTGAAGTCAATGGAGTTTTGAATGGCTCGGCGCCAACGCCATGACGGGGCTGTGAAATTCTGCCCAATATCACTAAGATGTAGTAAAAAGACCAACTGTCCTAATACCGAGCCCTTGGGAACACCACTGTATAGTTCCCTCCAGTCCGAATTGTTCATCACTACTCTGCTTCTGTCGCTTAGCTAATTTTGTATTCATGTTGGGACTGTTGCATTAACTCCCATGGGTTTTCAATGTCAGAAATTTATTTGGATTAGTTATAATTATAGAAACAAATTCACCTTATGGGCCTCCGAAATGGGATGTCAAAAACAATGGCTCAATTTAATGGCCACAGGAGTGACCTGTCCATAGGCAGGAAAAACGGTGGCAGACCCGTTGCAGCCATTTTCGGAAGCTCCAGTAGGATGGAACATCAGTTTCCTGCTGCCGGGGCTTCAATGCCTTTCAAGGCGAAGTGTCTGCCCTCAGTAATGATCATGAACCTTCTGGATTTTTGTAAAAACTAGTCTGGTTCACTAATGTCCTTCAGTGGAGGCGGTCTGCTGGTACCCAGTCTGGGCCTACATGTGAACCCTGACCAACACCAATGTGTTTGACTCTTAACTGCCCTCTGAAATGGCCCAGTAAGCCACTCAGTTGTAGGCAGCTCAAAACAAAGGGCAATTAAGGATGGGTAATAAATGCTGGCCTTTCCATCAACACTCACATCCCATGACCTCACATAAGCGGTCAAAAGCCAGTGATTGTGTTTCCAAGTGCCAAATCCTAACAATTACGCCACCAGCCTCACACCCTACTCAATGCACCGCACCCCATTACCCACCCATCAACAATCTCTGGCAATCAGGACATCCTGCCTAACATTTATATGCTCCACCTCTCTCTCTCAAACTTACCACTGTGACAAGCCCCATAACCATATCTTGTAGCTTCCACATACTGCCAGCTGTTCAGCTATGATAGCCCCATCACTCTAACAGAATGCAAAACGCACTCACTGACACTGATCCCTCTCTCATTCAGGTCAATGTGCCATATAACAGGAGGTAACAATGGAAAACTGGCAGGAGATGGGCAGAGCTGCGTACCCTCATCGCCTTGTAGGAGGCAGAGTTCAGCATTACTGATGCAGCCACCCCTGAGGCCATTGAAATCACTGCCGTGGATCCAGGATGATGGTATGTTCCTGCTTTCTGCACATTTCCAAAGTCCACTTCACCCTCATCCTGCAATCTGGTATGGCACAAGCTGCAGATGGTGTAATCATGATCCTCTTAATTTCCACCCAACAGCTCCACATCCCACCCCTCCCCTCATCCCCAATTCTCCCCTTCTGCATTTATGGTTTCAAATACATCCAGTAGTGCGTGATAATGAAGGGCAAGAAGAAGAGTACACCTCTGAGAAAGAAATGCTTGCAGCCACCATCTTGGATACTGGCACAATGTGTACCCTAGAGGCAGGATGTGCATGTGGTGAGTGGGCTGCAGCAAGGCCACGGGAAAAGGTTAGAATGTGTGCCAGATCTTCAGAAAGTGAGGCTGCGGATGATTCTGCTGCAAAAGACTCAGATGCAGACTTCTGGAAAAGGTTGATAAGAATGTGCACTAGAATGCTTAGTTGGCCATTGACAGACCTGCAGAAAACCTGTTCTCACTGTGAAGAAGCATGGAGAAGTCTGGCTCCAACTTGGCCCAGGGTTTCACGCAGAGCTCGGAGCCCATTCTTCGCAGTGTCGAGGTGCAACCAACTTCATGGCAGCACTTCCGGACCTGGCCATGATGCAGCATCTGATGGCTGATGTCTCGGTCTCCATTGCAATGCAATCAGAAGCCATCGAAACCTGAATGCTGCAGTGGAAGCATAGACTGAGGCCATGAGATCACTGCTTGTTGTCACGCAGGCTCAGACTGCTTCCATCATGGCTGCAGACACAAGTGCTCAAAGGGGCTTTCAGGATCTCACAGTGATCCAGTAATCTATGTTCCAGCAGATTGCTAGGTTTGCTGAGGTGCAACCCCCTTGGCAGTGGCTCTGTGCTGTCCTCTCTCACGGAAATGAGATTGTATTCCCACCACTGCCACTCTGCTAATGCCCCTACTGTTGCCTCTCAGCCAGCCAGCCCAATTTGTTGTCACCCATGCCATGGTGATACAGTCCAAAACCAGGCCCACAAGGCCTAGGGTTACTTGGAGTCATCCTGCAAGGCAATCTAGTCTCCTCCATTGAAAGTCAGCAGCCTTCCAGCAGCCCACGCTACAGCAACTGGGTTAGCACTGCGAAGGCACCCACGAGACATGTATCAAGGGAAAGCAATGGGGGAATTATTTGAACATAATGGGCAGTAACTTCCAAGCTCCCCAGTGTCGGATTTGGGGGGTACCCCAAAGACGCAGGCCCAACGCCCCCGACTCAACCCGACCCTGCTTCACAGTACTGACCACCCCCTACCACCCCTGCCCTCCCAACCGCCCTCTCGATCTGACCTCCCTCCCGACCTCTGCCCCATCCCTCTGACATCCGACCTCCCCATATTCCCCTGATGTTTGACACACCCCACCTCCCTGATGTCTGACCCCATCCCCACACATCCCCTCTGATGTCTGAGCCCCCCACACATCCTCTCTGATGTCTGAGCACCCCACACATTCCCTCTGATGTCTGACACCCCCCCCCCCCCCCCCCGCACATCCCCTCTGACATCCCACCACCCCCCCCACCTCCTCTGATGTTGGAACCACCCCCTCCAATATCTGAACCCCACACCCCGACCTCCATTGTCCCCCATCCACCCCCGATGTCCGACCCCCCCCAACCCCCCTTGGTCTGACCTCCCCCATCCCCTGAAACCCCCCAACCCCTTCCGATCCCCTCACCACACCCCAAAATCCTATCCACTTACCTTAGTCACTTGCCTCCTCCTTGGTCTGTCAATTTAAATGGGACCTTTGAACTTACCTGGTTTACGGCAGCTAGTGCTGTAAAAGAGGGGGTGTGTCCTCCTTCAATCTGACTCTGCTGGACTGCGATGCTGGGCCTTGGAGACAGATGCACTGCCTGGATCTCGCCCAGCCTGAGGCGGAAGGTCAGGTGAGATAGGCGTGGAAGAAATCTAGAATAAGTAATTGAGCATGGAGTGGCAATCCGATGCTGATTGCCACTCCAAGGAAGTTATGGCCCATTACGTACTATTGGAAGTGTTGCTTGGGTAAAGTTGTATGGTTTGGATGAAATGTGGTGCCTTTTATTTCAGGATTTTGACCACTCTGATGGTTCATGACATCGTGATGGAAAGGTGGGTAAGTGTGGAGCAAAGGTCATCCGGAGATTTGTTCAGGGGAAACTGGAGCATGAAAAGTGATGATATCCCAGATGCCTCCTCCTCTTCCTCCTCCTTCCTGCTCCACCTCTTCCTCCACTTCTTCCTCTTCCTCCTCATTCCTCCTCTTCTTCCTCCTTCTTTACTTCTTCCTCCCCCTCTTTCTGAAGTGGTCGCTGAAGACTCAGAGAGAAGAGCTACACCCTTATGTTTACCTGGTTGTGTAGGACACATCAGACCACTACAAATCATGAGACACACTCCAGTGAAAACTGGAGGGCTTGCATTGGTGGTCCAGGCAGCGGAACTGTTGTTTCAGGGCACAAATGGTCAGCTCCAAGATGGTCCCCATGGCAGGGTGGCTGTGACTGTAGGATAGCTGTTCAGCTGGAGCGGGGTTGTGGAGTTGTGTTAATGAGTAATGTGTAGAGTGTGTAGCCCCAGTCACTGAGCAGCTACTCTCTGGTTTGACATAGTGACTCAAAGATTGTGGGAATGGCTGATTGGCTCAGGATGAAAGTATCGTGACTGCTGCCAGGGATAATAGGAATTCGCCAACATCAATGTTCTATTCCAGTTAGCTAGGTGGTGAAGGATAGGACTGGAGCTGAAGCTTTACATGCTTATAAGCTTTTATTTATAGAAAGACACATTGCAACATGCATTGCCTGACCTACAACCACAGTTTCAGACATAAAGGGTGGAATCATCCCAGCATCGGGCGTGAAAAAAGACGTTTTGCCCGCTGGCTGCAATGGTGGATTTTCACGCTGTACTGTCCACTTCCCGGCATGTCGTGCCTCATTAATAATGCATTCATGGGAAACACGCCCGATAGCTGGTGGGTGGGCTTGGATTTGCCCGCCACGCCATGACCTCAGTGCTTCCTCGCTCCGGGTGCCATATTTAAAGCGCAGCAGAATGCAGCCTTTCATGTCTTCAGACCAGGACTACTCCAAGTCACAGATGGTCCTGAAAGCAAAGGTGACGGCAGCCCCCAAATTTAGTGACTCCTCTCTCGGCGTCTGCCGGATGTAGTGGAAGGCCGCTGTGATGTCCTCTACCCTTGTTCTGACTGCAGAAGGTCCAACAGAGTCACCAATCCAGCCATGGGAGGTGGTGGCAGTGGTGGTCAGTGCCACCGGAGCACAGAGGAGGTCAGCCATCCAGTGCAGGGAGAGGTTGATACTCTCATCTGTCCAGCTGAGGTAAGTCAACCACTTCATCACTCTCAACTCTCACACTCCCAAACCCATCACACATCCACAGGGATCTCACACCTCAAGGGACAACACCACTAACTCTCACACACAGCCTCACATCTCCATCAAGCCCATATCCTCTGGAGCTCACGTCCTCATCTCGTCCATGGCTCTGCTCACCACACAGACATTCCACGCAGTGCCATGTGTCCTGCTCACACTCTCTTCATCCGTTTTCATGCAGGAGAACCTGCCTCACAGCAGCAGGGAGAGGTCCCAGACGGGGGGTGGAGTGGACAACATTAGGCCCCTCACTCACTTTGAGGAGCGGCCATCGCGCTGATTGGTGAGGACATGGACCGTGCCTGTAGCGATGATGAAGTTGGTGGCGAACGCACTCGTGAGGATCCTGCACCACATCATCCCTCTCTCAACACAACCGTGAGTGCTCTCCCTCCTGCTTTTGACTCTGCTGTCATGCACTAATCATCTCTACTTTGGTTCACAGGGAGCTCTGCCAAATGACCGACACCCTCAGCCAGCCAGTCCCTCAGCTCCATCCAGGTCCTCACCTCCAGCTAAGAGGGCACCTCCTCCATTGAAGAGCTGGAAATAAGCAGCCTGGAAGACCCGTCACAGTGTTTACCCACACCTTCCACCAGCGCAGAGACACACACCTCGGTGGGACCTAGATCTAGAACAGGCTCGGGTTCACAATCTGGTGGTCACCGCACGGACACGCGTCCACAACAGGAGGAGGCAGGTTCAGTAGAGCTCCCCAGAACTCAGAGGACTGGTGGGGAAGAGTCAGATGACAAGCCTCTGGATTTGGCCTTCCAACTCATCGTGGATCATGGAGAGTCAGCAGAAAACAAGGGAACGTGAGACAGAGCTGTTGGAAGCCCTCAACAGTGTTCCGTGAGTCGGAGGAGTGTGTCTGCCTGCTCTCTGATGAAATACGGTTCACATGTGCGTGCATGCAGGTGTCCCTCGAATAGTTGGTGGACGCCGTGAAGACCCTGGTCCAGCAGAATGCGGAGATGCGTGCAGACCTGCACTCCATCGCAGAAGCCATGGGTGAATTCCTGCAGCGGAAATGCGAGAGGGAAATGCGGTATCTCGACATCTCTCCAGGTGCTTCTCCCCCTCAAGGAGTCAGGCTGGGGCATTTGGGAGCCTGAGGGGAGGAAGAGCGGCAGCTGGACACTCCTGGTACATCTATTCAGGAATGTCAGAGGCTGTCCACTCCCTCCGAGTCCCCATTGCCTGTGACCCCCTCAACCTCATCCTCTGTTACCGCAGAGGGAGCAGCTGGCTCACAGGAGGGCAGCCAAAGCCAGCGGAGCCCTCAAGGCCTCAGCTTTCCAGAGGACACATGCCGAAGTCATCAGAGGCAACAGGGTCAACCATTGCACAAGCTGTCTCCACCCTTGCTGCGGATGTCAGGGCAGCCCCTAGAAGAAGTGGCAGGCCTAGGAAAGTTAAGAATTTCTGATCACAAGTGGTTGCATGGGTGAACGCATTTTGTCACTTTATAATCTGAAAATATATTCACTTTCACTAAATAATGTGTAATGTCTTTCAGCTTTATTTATTGGCTTTGTGACTCCTACCCCTGCCCACTAGCAATTCAGCTGCTTACGGCCGGACCACGAGTGATTCCGGAGGGAGAAGTGCATGTGGGAGCAAGGCCTTTCGGAGCCTCATGTTGCATTCTCCCACGCATGTGGAGCCTTCCTCCATCTCTATGTCCTGAGTATTTTCAATGCTGCCTGCTGGGGTTCTCTTTCAGTTGTCCATCTGAGCTGACCTGCATCTCTGCCCACCCACTGATCTCACTCCCATACCGCACCTGTGCCTGTCCAACACGAGGCTCTGCTCACTTTCGAATTGAAAAACATGGCAGTAGTCAAGTTTCTTGTAAGGTCCCCCATCCTTTCACCTCCCCCAGTCAACATGTCCGTTCCCCCATCACAGTCAACATGCCGGTCATCACCTTTGACTTCACCACCGTTGCCCTAAAGCCCAAACCCTCGTCATACCAGGATGTCCAGGCAACTGTGCACATTCCCTGAAAATCCCACCCCCATCCACATTGACCTTCCCGACTTCCCCCACCACCCCAGGGTCCGTGTTTGCCTCTGTGTCCCCACCAACCGCCCTCGCTGCCCCTTCTACGCACCCTCACCCTCCCACCCTACCAGCTCCCTCTGCCCCCTCTCACACTCACCATTCCCTTCTACCATGCCCATCCTGAGTTTGCTCTCCATGAGGCAGTCATTGACTCCACAGACCCCTCCCTTGCATGTTCACCTGGACATTCCACTCCCTGCTTACTCCTTCTTCCACCATTACTCCTTCCTTCCTCTGGACACTTCCCCCCTGCTCCAAACTCCCTCCTCCCCCTGGACACCTTCCCTTCCTCTGTACTCCCTCCTCCCCCCGTACTCCCTCCTGCCTCCCAGGCACTATCCTTCCCCCTCCCAACCTTACTCTCCGACATCTCTGTCCCCCGTCTCCCAACCTCACTTCCCCGTGGCACCTTTGTTCCCTCCCAATCTCAACCCCCTCAAATCTCACCCCCCCTATTACCTTCGTCCCCCACTTCCAACCCCACCACGCACTCACCGCCCTCACCCACCCCGGTCGCCTTCCTCTCCCACTCATATCTAGACCTTCATCTCCATTGCCAACTTTTCTGATCATCCTTACCAGCCCATGGTGAAGTCTGTGAAGTTCCAAACTAGGCCTGAAGCATGAACGGAGACCCTGGAAGATGGTGCAAGCCCACAATGAAATCCGTGAAGGACCGAAGTCGAAGCTGCTGTGTGGAGACCTCCCACCATCCGAGAGCTGCTTTGCGGTGCAGCCGTGTGCATGAGGATCCACCCAGTACACGATTCTCGTGCTCCTCCAGGGCCCAGTAGCTGTAGGGCTCCAGCATCATCTTCTCCTTTGATATCCACGATCTGAGCAAGGCCCCGACTTCTGCACCTCAGGCTTGTGCAAACGTGTTCTGGATGGCGTGTTTTCCCTGCGGTGTAATGGTAAATCGGACACAGGGGGATGATTCCGGTTGTTCTTTACTTTGCATGCCATTAGCAGGATGCAAATCGGGTTTGTGCTGGCCTCCAGCGGGATTCACAATCCGCCATGGTAGACACCATCGGATGATCCCGCTGTGATTTCACGCCAGCCTGAAACTGATTTCCGCCCCTCCTGCTGAATTCCGCCACCCCCCACCCCCGCTGCCCATGGCACCCACCGCCAATAGGAGCAGATAATTCCGGCCAAAAACCTTAAGGTTGGTGGGCAGGCCAAGAGCCCCGGTGGCAAATAGAGAAAACATGAAACCTCGTCTAGCGGCAGAATGAGGTTTCATGCAGGGTTGTAAAAAGTTTAATAAAGTTTTACTGTAATTTATGAACATGTCCCGTCTCATGTGGGAGACATGTTAGGGAAATTTTTTTTCTATTTTTAACCTTTTTAAAAGTGTAAGCGATCTCCCTGAAGCAGCACTTAGTCTCAGGGAGATGTGCGTTCTTTCGTGCACATGCGCAAAAGAGCGCACTCTCGCTTTTGGGGAATCCGCCCCCGGCCGCACAGGAAGCGCACAGCGTTTCCCGCCAGACGTCACGCTGTGCGGGCCTTAATTGGCCCACCCACGTAAAATGGCGGCGGGGCCCGCTTCTCTGGCGGGGATCGGTCCACGCCCGCCGGAGATTGGGTCAGGCCCGCCCGCCCGACAGGCAGAAAATTCTGCCCATAGTTTCAATCTGCTCCGGTTTATAGGAGTCCATTTGATTCCCCAGTTAATGTCCACTACCTGAATACAATTAATACTCAATTACTAGACAATTAATAATGATGCTCTGCTTTTGGTTGCACACCAACTGCATGGGGGTCAAATACTTTGTAATTTGTCACATCTCCCTCCTGAGATGTTTATGTAAGAGATGGCTTGCTGCATCATGAGGGAAATGAATGTACTATTGCCAAATTTGCGGATGACACAAAAATAGGTGGGAAGGCAAGTGGCACAAAGAGTCTACAGAGGGATATAGACAGGTTAAGTGAGTGGGCCAAAATATGGCAGATGGAATATATTGTGGGAAAGTGTGAGGTTATGCACTTTAGCAGGAAGAATAGAGGAGCTGAATATTATTTAAATGGAGAAAGACTGCAGAAAGCTGCAGGGCAGAGGGATTTGGGAGTCCTCGTGCATGAATCCCAATAAGCTAACATACAAGTTCAGCAGGTAATAGGGAAGGTAAATTGAATGTTGGCCTTTATTTCAAAGGGAATGGAGTAAAAACATAGGGAAGTCTGGCTAAAACTATACAAGGCACTAGTTAGACTACACCTAGAATACTGTGAACAGTTTTGGTCCCTTTATCTAAGGAAAGATATATTGGCTTTGGAGGCAGTCCAGAGAAGGTTGACTAGGTTGATCTTGGGTATGGAGGGATTTTCTTATGAGGAGAGGTTGAGTAGGTTAGGCCTGTACTCATTGGAGTTTAGAAGAATGAGAGGCGACCTTATTGAAACATATAAGATTCTTAGGGGGCTTGACAGGGTAGACGTTGAGAGGTTGTTTCCCCTTGTGGGAGAGTCTTGGACCAGAGGGCATAATCTCAGAGTAAGGGGTCACCCATTTAAAACAGAGATGAGGAGGATTTTCTTCTCTCATGGAGTACTATACCTGTGGAATTCTTTACCACAGAGGGCTGTAGAGGCTGGGTCGTTAAGTATATTCGAGGCTGAGATAGACAGATTTTTAATCAGTAAGGGATCATGGGTTATGGGGAAAAGGCAGGAAAATGGAGTTGAGGATTATCAGATCAGCCATGATCTCATTGAATGGTGGAGCAGACCCGATGGACCAAATGGCCTACTTCTGCTCCTGCATCTTATGGCCTTATGTTATGACAAGGCAGTCAACAGTTATGGGGGAGTAGGCAAGAAAGTGGAGTCAATGCCACAATTAGATCAGCTGTGAATTTAATGAATAGCGGTGTGGGCTCAAGGGGCCAAATGGTCTACTCCTGCTCCTATGTTCTTATGGCCTGCTCTTTCTCCTTCTATTCACTTAGAGAGAAGGCAATGAAGAACCCTGCTCCTTGTGTACAGGACCCTGATGCAGCATTGCATGGTGAATTGAGAAATGTTGGCAATGCGGTCAACTTCATCCTGGAAGAATCCACTGACATAGAAATTGAGGATGATAACTTTGGCTACAGGCGGTGCAGTCCTCACCCTGCTTTGTGGTTGCTGGTCTGGTTAGAGGTTGCAGTTCTGTGTTCACCTCTTTGATGAAGTGTAGTTTGGAACTATTTATAAAAATATACATCTTTTAACTTGTTTGAATATTTTAGGTAATATAAAATATTTTACCAGGAATAATGGAGGGGGTCTTGTGGTGCAATGGGTAGCATCCCTGCCCCTGAACCAGTAGCTCTGGGTTCAAGCCCCACTTCAGGACCTGATGGCCATGGTAGGTGCAACATAATGCAGCCAAAGATTTTGATCATCAACCTGCAAATCTTTCCAGTACATGCCAATGGCAGGTGGTAAGAGTGGGAGAGATTCCTGGTCAGACATGCAATGAAAGAAAGTTGGAACCTCCACCATCATTATCCATAGCTCCAGATGATGTGCATGTTGCCATAGCAACCTGGATTCCCTGTAACACACCACCACCATTAGGAATAAAGTCAGTAATTTTTACCAGTTGCTTTACCTCAACCACAGAAGGGCAACCCTCAGTGGACTGGAGTGACATTTCCAATCCTTATGTCAACCTTTCTTGTAGCCAATCTGCACCAGACTTAGAATTTAGCGTCAGTTGGAACGAAACTCTGAGCAGTTTTAGTTTCCAATGGATGTTGGTCCTGGTAATTTTCAAACTCAGTATTCTTGGACCCCTTATCACTAATGCCTTCTCTCTTAAGTATCAGATCACTGGTATCCAAATATCTATCTGCTAATGCTGGCTTATCAAAAAAAATGACTAAACTCCAACTTGAAAATTTCTCATTAACATCAATAATATTTGTATCGCATGTCTCCAAAAAATATCACCTTATGTCAAATATTGGAGCTACTCAGTGCAGTATGTTGCAGCTATAAAAGATTGCTGGGGATATCTTGGATATATGGAGCTGCCAGGAAAACACGCCCTTTCGAAATAGTGAGATAAAGCCGTAGCCTAAGACATACAAAAAATTATAAATATTTTGCATTCAACCAGAGGAAATTTAAAAGTAAATAAAAATTAGTCATCATTTCTGTTAGCCTCATCAACAATTTACTAATCAAAGATAGAAACTCCTTTCTATTTTAAGATTTAATTGTTGAATGACACTAATTATATTTACCTTTTTTGTCAGATCACACATTAATTTTATCCATATTGTGCATCAACTTCTCTGAGATGCTATTCATAATAAATTAGACAGTAAGAAGGTTCTCTATTTAAAGGCTGAAATAAAACTGACAGTGAAGTATAATATATTTCAGTTGAGCCTCTGAGTGAATTAAATATTACATTATTTATAGCTGAACTTTCCTCATTTCCCTGATAATTTTACTCCTTTACCTCTTCATTGTCGTGCTTGTACATTTAGAATTGGGTCATGAGATTAGATTCAAGTATTTTGTAAATTCATAGTAAGCAGAATGCAAGTAATGAAAGCAATGTAATTACAGTGTGACAATTGGTGCCAGATCCATTAGTGCTGTGAGATTAGATGAGTTTAATATGAGCTTCAAATTTATTGCATAGTTTTTTGAGAGTCTGAATAATGTTGCTATTATTTCTGGCAGCATGCATTTGAAGAAGTACCTATGTCAGTGTTTCCCTACTATTCCTTGATCACAGATTCCGTCCAGCTTCCATAATGCTGCTTTTCATTTAAGTTTTCTCCCCTTTCCTGAGAGTAGTAAGAACATAAGAATTAGGAGCAGGAGTAGGCCATTTGGCCCCTCAAGCCTGCCCCGCCATTCAATAAGATCATGGCTGATTTGCCCCAGGCCTCAACTCTTCTTTCATGCCAGCTCCTCATAGTCCTCCACTCCCTGATACTTCAAAAATCTATCTACCTACTTTCTCTACTTTCTCTACTCTACTCTCTACTTTCAGTGATCTAGCCTCCACAACTCTCTGGGGTAGAGAATTGCAGACATTCACTACCCTCTAAGAGATGAAATTCCTTTGCATCTCAGTTTTAAATGAGTGTACCCTTATTCTGTAACTATGTCCCCTAGTTTGAGATTCCCCCACTAATGGAAACATCTTCTCAACATCTACCCTGTCAAGCCCCCTTAGAATCTTGTATGTTTCAATAAGATCACCCCTCATTCTTCTAACTCTAATGAATAAAGGCCTAACCTATTTATAATTTCTTGATAAGTTAACCCCTTCATCCCAGGAATTAACCTAGTGAATCACTTTTGAACTGCCTCCAATGCCAACATATCCTTTCTTAAATACAGGGACCAAAACTGTACACAGTACTCCAGGTGCAGCCTCACCAACACCCTGTACAGTTGAAACAAGACTTCCCTATTTTTAAATTCCAACCCCCTAGCAATACAGGCCAAAATTCCATTTGCCTTCTTAATTACTTGATGCACCTGCATGCTAACTTTTTGTGTTTCATGCACAAGAACACCCAGATCCCTCTGCACTGCACTTTTTTGGAGTCTCTCTCCATTTAAATAATAGTCTGCCTTTTGATTCTTCCCACCAAAGTGCATGACCTCATACTTTCCTACATTAAACTCCATCTGCCAAGTTTTTTGCCCACTCACTCAACCTATCTATATCCCCTTGCAGATTCCTTATGTCCTCATCACAACATGCCCTCCCACCTGTTTTCTTATCATCAGCAAATTTGGATACATTACACTCTGCCTCCTCCTCCAAGTCGTTAATATAGATAGCAAGTAATTGAGGCCCTAGGACTGATCCTTGTGGCACTCCACTAGTTATGTCTTTCCAACCTGAAAAAGACCCATTAATCCCCACTCTAGTCTCCTGTGTGTTAACCAATCCTCAATCCATGTTAATACATCACCCCCAATACTGTGAGCCCCTATCTTGTGCAATAACCTTTTATGTGGTTACCTTATTGAATGTCTTCTAGAAATCCAAATACACTACATCTACCAGTTTCTCTTTATCAACTCTGCTTGTTATATCCTCAAAGAACTCTAGCAGATTTGTCAAACATGATTTCCCTTTCACAAAAACATGTTGACTCTGTTTGATTGTGTTAGGCTTTTCTCAATGTCCTGCTATTCCTTCCTTAATAATTGGCTCCAGCATTTTCCCAACGACACATGTTAGGCTGACTGGCCTATAGTTTCCTGCTTTTTGTCTCCCTCCCTTCTTGAACAGGGGCGTCACATTAGCAGTTTTCCAATTCGCTGGGACCCTCCCGGAATCCAGTGAGTTCTGGAATATTTCGACTAATGTCTCCACTATCTCTGCAGCCACTTCCTTTAAAACCCTTGGATGCAGGCCATCAGGTCCTGGCGACTTGCCTGCCTTTAGTGCCATTAGTTTGTCAAATACTTTGATCCTCGTGATAGAGACTGTTACAAGATCTTCTCTCCCATTAGCTCCTTGCTTATCTGATATCTTTGGAATGTTTATAGTGTCCTCCACCATGAAGGCCGATGCAAAATATTGGTTTAAACTATCTGCCATTTCCCTGTTCCCTGTTATCAATTCTCCAGTCGCTTCCTCCAAAGGTCCCATGCTCACTTTAGCCACTCTCTTTTTATATACCCACGGAAGCTCTTGCTGTTTGTTTTTATATTTCTTGCCAATTTACTTTCATAATCAATTTTCTCCCTCTTTATTAGCATTTTAGTCATCCGCTGCTGGTTCCTAAAAAAATCCCAATCCTCTGGCCTACCACTAGTTTTCGCTGCTTTGTATGCCTTAGTTTTTGATTGGATACTCTCCTTGGCCACCTTTGCTAACCATGGGTGGTTCATCCTTCTCATCGAGTCCTTCTTTTTGACCGGGATAAATTTTTGTTGAGCATTATGAAATATCTGCTTAAATGTCTGCCACTGCTCATCCACTGACCTTCCCCTTAGTCTATTTTCCCAGCCCACTTTAGACAACTCTTTCTTCATACCTCTGTAATTGCTCTTATTTAAGTTGAGGACACTATGTTTGAGATCCGAGTTGCTTGCCCTCAAACTGAGTTTAAAATTCTATCATGTTGTGATCACTACCCCCGAGAGGATCCTTAACTACGATATCTCTTATTAATTCCACCTCATTACACATTACTTGATCTAAAATAGCCTGTTCCTGGGTAGGTTCTACAATGTGTTGTTCTAAGAAACAATTCCTGATCCACAAATTCGTCTTCCATGCTACCCCTGCCAATCTGATTTGTCCGGTCAATGGTCAGATTAAAATCACCCACGACAGTTGTAGCACCCTTCTTACATGCCTCCATTATTTCCCGAATTATTCTTTGTCCTACAGTGAAGCAAGCCTATAGATGACTCCCACCCATTGACTTCTTCCCATTGCTATTCCTTATTTCCATCCAAACTGATTCCACATCACGATCCATTGCACCTATATCACTACTCACCACTGCAATGATATCTTCCTTTATTAACAAAACTACCCCACCTCCTTTTCTTTTTAGCCTATTTTTCTGGAACATCGAAGACCCTTGAATATTCAGTTCCCAGTCTTGGTCACCCTGCAACCACGTCTCTGTAATAGCTATCAAGTCATATTCACTTATTTCTATTTGTGCCATCAACTCATCTATCTTGTTACAAATGCTGCATGCAATCAGATAAAGAGTCTTAAGCTTTGAATTTTTACCATTATTAATCATTCTGGTTCTAGTTTCTGCTGCACTCTTCTGCTTATATTATCTGCCCCTTCCTGTCACACCTTTATTATTGCTCGCCTCTTCAATACCCTACACCTCTGCTCTCTTGTTTCTTTTTGATGTTTTAAACTTCCCTTCAATTGAACCCTCCCCCCCACTAATTAGCTTAAAGTCCTATCTACAACCCTAGTTATATGGTTCGCCAGGACATTGATCCCAGCATGGTTCAAATGAAGCCCGACCCAATGGAACAGTCCTCTCCTTCCCCAGTACTGGTGCCAGTGCCCCACGAATCAGAACCCATTTCTCCCACACCAATCTTTGAGCCACACATTTGCCTCTCTAATCATATTTACCCTACACGAATTTGCACGTGGCTCAGGTAGTAATCCAGAGATTATTACCTTTGTGGTTCTGCTTTTTAATTTAGCCCCGCGTCCCTCAGCAGAACCTCTTTCCTAGTCCTTCCTATGTCATTGGTACCTACGTGGACCACGACAACTGGATCCTTCCCCTCCCACTCCAAGTTCTTCTCCAGCCCAGAAGAGACGTCCTTAACCTTGCCACCAGGTAGGCAACACAGCCTTTGGGACTCTGCCTTTGCTGCAGAGAATAGTATCTATTGCCCTAACTATGCTATCCCCTATTACTACTACAATTCTCTTTTCTTCCCCCACACGAATGGTACTCTGTACCATGGTGCTGTCGTCAGTTTGCTCATCCTCCCTGCAGCCTGTGCCATTGTCCACACCAGGAGCAAGAACCTCATACCTATTGGACAAGGACACTTGCTGAGGCTCCTCTAAAGCTAAATTCTGGATCCCCATACCTGCCTCACTTGTAGTCACACCCTCCTGTCCCTGGCAATGGTCCAAATTTGATGTCATTAATCTAAGGGTTGTGACTGTCTCCTGAAACAGTGTCTAGGTAACTCTCCCCCTCCCTGATGTGTTGCAGTGTCCGCAGCTCGGACTCCAGCTCATCAACTTTGAGCCGAAGTTCCTTGAGTAGCAACACTGCTACAAATGTGGTCACCATGGATCGCATCGGCGTCCACCAGACCCCTCATACTACAGCTGCAACATATCGCCTGCCCAACCATCTCTATTCTATTTAATAATTAATTTGGATGTTAAATATTTTAAAAGTCAATTTCTTAACTGTACTCTTCAGCTGTAATAATGTCTCCGATTTAAACCACTTGGCCAATCAAAAGAGACACGGAAGAGATACCCACCAATCACCTACCTGTTTTCCTTTGATGTTACACTTCGGCTCTGACAGGTAGAAATAGGTTGAAGGGGCTCTCTGTCACCGGTTTTATCCCCTGCTGCCACTGCCCTTCTCATGCAGGTCTGCTCTCCGTGTGCTGGGGCTCCCTCTCTGCCACCAGTCCCAGGGTCCTCCCGTTGCACTCCCCTCTCCTTCTTTAGTGAGTCACACTGGATTACATTTTGCATCAACCCTTTAGTACTTTGCACATGGACATTTCACTAAAGGCAGAAGCATGGACAGTGAGTGTTGGTGGTCTATTAGATCATAGGCAAGCTTCGTAGTTGAGGCTGGCACTCAACCAACATCTACACTCAAAAATGTACCAGCAGGAGTCACTGAATAAAAGGCGCAAGTTGGAATCCTATCTGATGTTTCCTCCTACACCAGGGATCACTGAAGTCAATGGTAAGTAGCCTTCTCAATGTCCTAGCTAAAATACCGTATTCAAAAGAAATCAGTGAACAAATTAGGGAATTTCCTGATCTTAAGCACATTCTGCGCATTACCCACTAAGCCATTATTGGAATCTTGTGACCCATGTTTCTAAAAGGATCCCTTTTCAGTACCAAATCATTATTTTGGTCAATAATGATGCTTGTTTCAATTGATTTAGAATTATTTTTGCAGTGGATGTTTTGATCTGAAAGCTTCATTTTGTTAATTTTTCCCTAATTGTTATTAAAGAGTAATTTTAGATGATTTTTGTCAGAGTTCTCCACCTTTTTTGTTCTTACAACAAATAGTCAGTATTAATACACTCATTTATTACAATTTTAAACATTGTTCATCAGAAACTTAAGCTCAACAGTTTCAGTGTGACTTTCATATTTAGTTATGGTAATATAGTGGTTCCAATCCCACAATGGCAATTCAAATTCAGTGTTCAAAAAAACCTGGAATGAAAAGTTGTTAAAAACCCAGCTGGTGTTACTGATGTAATTTAAGTGAAAGATCGGCCCTGGGAATCCTCTGGGCCTGTGAAACCTCTTGGCTTTAAGGTCAAACATGGACAAGGAAACTTCCTCCGCCTGAACCTACCAACCAAACTGATAAAGTTACAAAACAGGGCTACGTGCACCCAATAGACCAAGTCAAAGCCCATCACCCCTGCCACATCTAGTTGTGAATTGTGGTGAGTAATTAAGCAACTAATGGTAGATGCTTCATAAACGCCCCCGTGCTCAATGTGACAGATCTGAAGAAAAGTATGAAAGCAAAGTTTGCAATCATTTTCAGCCGAATGGATGATCCTTCTCAGTCTCCTCCTGAACTCCCCACCATCACAGATGCCAGCCTTCAGACAATATGATTCATCTCATGTGATGTCAAGAACTGGCATAGTGCACCAGATATAGCAAATACTACAGGCCCGGACCACATTCCAGGTGTAGTGCCGATGACCTGTGCTACAGAATTACCCAGAATGAAAAAACAATAAAAACTGGGAAATAAGAATACTGGTTTGAACTGGTCTTGTGTACCTTAAAATGGAACACCAGTAAAAACTGGGAAATAAGAGTACTGGTCCAAACTGTTCTTTCCTTCTGGCTAGCCATGTCCCTCGCCAAGTTGCTCCAGTACAACTTTGGCTACAGCATTGGCATCGACCTGCCATTGCCAAAATTTCACAAGTATTCCCTGTCCATCAGAAAAATGATGGAAGGAGCCACCAACAGTTCCATCAAATAGTGCGTATGCACCAGTAACATGCCCAGTAGTGCTCAGTTTGGGTTCTGCCAGTACAACTCTGCTCCAGGTCTCATTACAGCTTTGGTCCAAGCTTGGATACAAGAGCTGAATTACAGGGGTAAGCTGAGAGTTACTGACTGTGACGTTAGTGCCCGGGTTTTTGCTCCCGAGTCAGGAACGCAGAGACAGGACATTTCCTAGCTTCGCCAACCCAATCCAGAGGAAAGAGGCCCAGTACATCAGATTTTCATCGTGGGGTGGTGGGGGGGTGGTGGGGGGGTGGGGGGGGTGGTGGTGGGGGGGTGGTGTGGTGGGGGGGGTGGGGGGGGGTGGTGGGGGGTGGTGGGGGGGTGCGGGGGGGGGGGGGGGGCGGCATTTGGTGGGGGCTGGGCAGGATTAGAAGTCAGGCCTGCTACCCTGGAACGAGCGTGGAGGCTGCTGGGTGCAGAGGCGGGCCAGGCAGAAGGCCTACCTCTGTGTTCTGGCACTGTGTGAAGGATTGAAAAAAAACAATAAAACAAAAAACATTCCTCCAGCCCTCACCCCTCACCACCCCATGCACTCCCCATGCTCCATCCATGCCAATCCATTCTCCCACCCACTCCCATGGCCCCTCATACCCCAATGCCACCATAAGCCCCTTTACCCACTCCCCATCGCCCCTTCTATCCCCTGTGCTACCCTATGCCCCTCTATCCAACCTCCATTGCCCCTCTTAACCCCTATGCACCTCTACCCACCCCATATGGCCCGTCATATCCAAGATGTCATCTCATGCCCCCTATCATGTCCTATGGCTCCTCAATACCCCGACTGCATCCTATGACCCTCTACCCACACCCCATGACCCCTCATAACTCCTTTGCCACCCGTTGCCCCTCTCCCCACCCTTGATATCCCCTCATACACCCTATGCAACCCTATGCCCCTCATACCCCCATGCCAACCCATTCCCTCACCCACCACCCTTTTCCCTTACCCCTTCCATGCCAACTCATCTAGTATCCACTATAGACAAACTTCAGGAGCCATGCTGACATAAAATAAAGATATGTGTCTATTGATGACATCCCTGTTTAAAAACAACTCTGATTAAAAAAAACATTCAATACATTGAAATTCCTTCAACTAATCTCTTATAAAAACTGACATTTCTATCCTATAACCACTTGAAGCTGTCAATTGAACTGCTCATTTAATAGGCACCCACCGTGATAATGTTAGGTTGTAAAATCCATCATGCAGCACAAATCCTATAATGATAGTCCTCAGATTTATGTCAACAGAGTGAAAGATGAAGGACTTATTTTTTTAAAATTTAAAAAAAAATTAAAGCCCAGCACAGTTAAATCCCTTGATGGTTTAGACAGTTCCAGTGAGCTTTGATAGTTCCAATTGGTTTTGACAGTTCTTTGACAGTTTTGACTGTTTTTGACAGCTTGACAGTTCCAATATGTTTATGCACTTTTTACGCACAATCATGTCTAATTTGAACAATCCCAAAGGGCCCCTCACCTGTCCCAGAAGGTGCCTTAGATCTCCCAAAGGGGTACTTTACCTCTCCAAAAGGGCAGCCTGGCTATCCAAATGTATCCACAAGGTTTAGGCCTGTTCTTACCAGGTGTAATCTGCACACTTTGGGTTTTAGACAATTACCTCACCAAAACCACATGAATGGAGCCTGCTGCTGATTTATACGGGCAACTGCCTCCGCAAAACAGGAATGTGCTTTTTAGAACCCGCCCTCATTTACCCCCCCTCCACCGCAAAAATGACCGAGGCCAGGTTTGGATGCAGGACTTCCAGATTTTGGCCTTGGTCAGCATTTTTGCCCAGATGGACAGCCTGCATCAGAAGCCAATGGGCACTTGGGGGGAACTCTGCAGAGGTTGGAGTCATGTCTGGCACAAAGGAAAATTATTGTGTTTGTTAACGGCTGATCATCTCAGCCCTAGGACATCGCCACAAGACCTCATCTGAACTTTGCCTGAGACTTAACGTTCTTCAGATGACCCATCAATCAGTCACTCGCTGTAGAATACCCAGCCTCTAACTTGTTCTCATAGCCATGGTAATTATATAGCTGTTCCATAGAATCGTAGAACAGTACAACCCAGAAGGCGGCCATTTAGTCCATCAAATCCATGCTGGCTCTTTCGAAGAGCAATCCAATTAGTTTCATTCACACTGCACATTCCCCATATCCTGCAATTTTATCTCCTTCACATATTTATCCAGTTCCCATTTGAAGGTTGCTATTGTATCTTTTTCCACCAGCCTCTCAGGCAACTTCCCAAATCCTAACCAGCTGTTGCGTAAAAAATGGTCTTTCTTCATGCTGCCTCTGATTCTTTTGCCAATCATCTTAAATCTTTGTCCTCTAGTTATCCACCATTTAGCCATTGGAAACAGTTTCTTTTTATTTATTTTAGTTAAACCCTTCATGATTTTAAACACCTCTGTCAAATTTCTTCTTAGCTTTCCCTGCACTAAGGAAAGCAACCCTAGTTTCTCCAGTCTATCCATGTAACCATAATTCCTCATCTTTGGAATTATTCAAGTAAATCCCTTCTATACCCTCTCCAAAGCCAATATCTCAGTCCTAAAGAGCAACGCCCAGAATTGGACAGAATACTCCAGCTGGGGGCTGAACTAGTGTTTCAATTGAATTTATGTTCAATAGTGACTCCCGGCAATGGTAATGCCATTGAATATCAAAAGAGTGTTTAGACCCTCTGATGTTGGATATGGTTATTGCCTGCCACTCCTGCTGTGCAAATGCCACTTGTCATTTTGCCACCCAAGCCTGGATGTTGGCAAGGCCTTGTTGCATGGGACAGCCAGTGCGATACTATCCACCGATATCAGAGAGTTGGGACAGGTGCAGTGTGATACTTTAGAGAAGCATGGACAGGTGCAATTTGAATGAAGTTTACAAAATGATGAAAGGATAAGGTTGTGTTTGTGTAGACAGTTTGTTTCAATTAAATAGCTTAGGGAGGACCAGGGGCAACAGTCCCAAATGATGCAAGGTCAGAGCTAGGTTACATGTTAGGAGGTAGTTCTTCTCACAAAGAGGGTGTGAAACAGGCTGTTGGCTCAGGTGGTGAACATTGATTTGCTAAGTTCCTTCAAGTGAGAGCTGGACGTGTAATTGGCTAGGGTGGAAATCTGCTTCTACAAACGTAGGGACTGTAAAACATTAATCAAGGCCAGAGTTGTCTCCTAGACTACTTTTGATCACCTAAAAGGATCAAAGAGGAATTTTCCAGATTTTTTTCCCCCTACTTGGGTTTTACCTGATTCTTTGCTTTGCCCAAGATATTATATGTTTGGGTGGGTGGAGAGCGCATATATTGTCATACACAAAGCAGCAGTATGGGATTGGCTAGAAGGACAAGAGGGTCTTTTCCTGTCAATATTCAGATATTCATATGTAATTAGCTGGTTAGTTGCTTTGAACAGGATAGATGCTGTTTCTGAGAGGCACTCAGCAAGCTTTATTTTCATCATATGCTTTGTGTTTCATCATTTCTCCCAAGTTTACAGCATTTCACTGTAGACCATGTTTGCACCCATGATGTGAAACTAGGGGTGGTATTTAATGGAGGCAATGGGGGTTTTGTCTGCCAGCTGGAGAGCTGGCAAGAGCTCAGCATGCCTCTTTTAGGGAAGGCCTGCCGAAAGAAATGCCAGTTGAGCAATTCACGGGTCAGCGGTGGTTCTTCCCTGGGATCAAGGACCCCAGGGGTGGCTCTCAGCTGCCCAACTCCCACCCCTCCTTTTCCGATGCCGGGTCCTCCGCTCAGGCACTTAGTGCCTTTGAACAAGGGATATCCCTGGGGGCTGTTAAGCAACCCTGCATGGGTCTGCTTGTCATGCTCCCTGCATGGCGAGTCCCCTGCACACTGCAAGCAGTGGTGGGATAGGACCTTAAGTGGGCATTAATTGCGCACTTAAGGGCCTCAATTGGCAGCAGGACAGGAATGCCATTCATGGGCCTTCCTGCCACGGACTTAATTGGGTTGGAGCATGACATTGGGGGAGGCCCACCCATCACCCTCCCCTTGATAAATGCCCACCCTGCCACCAAACCCGCCACAGAGGAGGGGACTAAATTCTGCCCTATGAAACAATTACCATCCAGACTGTATACGTTTAGTGTATTAATGTTCAAAATCAGCAGACTTTATAGTTTCTCAGGTTGGCACATTGAGAAAGTGATTAAAAAAAACCAGCATCCTGTATACTTTATTAAAGAGAGCAATGGAGTACAAAAACAAGGAAGTTCTGGTTAGCCTTCACAAAACACTGGTTCAGCCTCAGCTCAAGTATTGTGTCCAGTTCTGGGCACCAGCCTTTAGAAAGGAGGGGAAGACATTGGAGAAGTTGCAATAAAGATTTATGAGAATGGTTTCGTGGATGAGAGACTTCAGTCCGTGGATAGTTTGGCGGAGCTGGGCTGTTTTCCTTAGAGAAGAGAAGGTTGGCAAAATATTTGATAGATGCGTTCAAAATCATGAGGGTCTAGACAGAGTAACTAAGGAGAAACTGTTCCCATTTGCTTAAAAGTCCAGAACGAGAGGACACCGATTTAAGGCGATTGGCAAAAGACCACCTTAACACAGCATGTGGTTAGGACCTGGAATGCACTGTCCGAAAGATTCAATCATGGCTTTCAAAAGAGTATTGAATAATTATCTGAAGGGAAAAAATTTGCAGGGCTACAGGGAAAAGGCAGGGGAGTGGGATTAGCTGAGTTGATCTTACAGAGAACTGGCACGGATACAATGGGCTGAGTGGCCACCTTCTGTGTTGTAACCTTTCTATGATTTTACAATTATAATTAGTTAGCCCAATAGAAGGAGAGCAAAATGGTTTGATTTTCATTGTGATGGACGAATGCCCTCTCAACCCTTGGTACTAATTGTTGTGAAAGTTTGCCAGGTAACCCGTCATGAACAGAATCCCACTTGCCAGCCTTAATTAATAGCTTTACAGACTTGGAGGCCATAATGCTCATCAGTTATTAATTAGCAATTCATTTTGCTGAATAAATAATACTTATGATTGATGATAGAACTTGTAATTGGGCACTAGAAATCTTTCTCAAGGGAGCAACCTCACTAGCATAGATTGAATGAGGCATGAGAAACAGCAAAGAAACCTGGAGAACCTTCGCTGAACAACTGTGACATGGCTACAGTATTCCATTCAGCTGAGTACTGCACATCCTAAAGAGCATATGTTCCGTGCACAATGATGGAACATTAACTTTTGTACATTAAGCTATGTGTCTGGATTAAAGTGTCAATCTGAAGCACCCATGCAGCCATACAAATGACAATGCAGAGGGAGCTGAGCTGCCAAAGCACCCTCCAGCTTTCAGAGATAGCAGCTTGGAATCAGGGTAACTGGTTTTAATTTTTACACCATGCAGTCAACAGGGAGGATGGTGAATAGTAGGCAAAATGCTGACCAGATGCTGGATTCAATTAGTATTTCTACCAATACTAATGTATTTTAACAGCAAGATCCTGATCACTGCTGACAGTTAAAGGCATGAGGAATATTTTATCATAAGGCAGCTTGAATTCTATCAGAAATAGGCCCTGCAGTTTATGAGGGACTTATAGCATGCAAAACCAAAAGCTGAGAGCAGCCTAGAGACTTGAATGTAGTGCTGAGAGGCAATTAACAAACTCATGGGTGTTAATTAACTTCATACTGTATCATGTTCAATTAGTTCAATCTTCCCAACAAAGGCAACCATGAACAATTGCTTTGATAGCCATACAGTACTTCATTTGTAGCTAATCGGTGTAAGCCTCACTGTTGCTAAGCTACATCAGCCTCTAGGGTCTAAAACTGCACAGATGCACATTGTACAAATGACTGAGGAGAACTGTTAAAACTCAACCCATATACGGCTCAGTATTGATTTTACACAGTGGATCCAAGTGCTGCTGATGGTGTTTTGATATATTTTCCTACACTGGCTGCTCCCCTGGAGTATTAGAGAAAGAAGTCTGTCAATATGCTTCTATTATGATCTCTTGATCTGTGGCCATAAAAACCTTCAGTCTCAGCCCTTATTATAGAATAATAGATGGAGTATATTCTTTGTGCCTTGCAGAGCATTGCCTGAGCAATTTGGACTTCTGTTTAAAGCCCAAATTATACTGTATATACTGGGACAATCCTATAGGATTATTAATTTCAATTAATTTTATTGTCCCTCTACAGGAGGAAAGAAGTAAACTGTAGCATTATGAGCCTTCAAAATAAATACAAAGTGATGGGCAGAACTCATCAGTAGGTGCATCTCTGGCCTCCCTCACCCATCACCAGACTTATACTGAGCAGTCACTACCCCCTACAGCTGCAGTACTTAGCAGTTTCTGCCCTATTAGCAATTTATAATAGCGATCAAGAAGCAGTCAACAGCAAATCAAGGCACTGTCTGGCTGCCTGTTTAATTGGCCTCGTTTCCTTTTTGATGAATGGCTTATGACTGTTGTAGGGCCCACATTTTGGCATATAATAGGGGACAGTAATTAAACTTACAAACAGATACTGGGTCAAAACTGGAGAAGGTGCAAAAAATGTTAATTAATATCAATAATAGCCAATTATTAGTTAGACAGAAGGACCTAGGGTAACAAAGTGCTCTAATGACTTAGAGCTAACTTGAAGGAAAACACAGTCAAATTAGCATAACTCTGTATGCAGACAGCATGGTGGTGCCCAGCAAACATCTGTTATGGAACAATCCAAGTTGAATTCCTAATAATATTAAGTCTAACTTGCATAATCAGCAATTCTTCATGGTCATTTGAAGGCTCAAACAATGTGCTCATGATTTCTGTATTCCACCCCCTCCCCTTGTGAGTGCTGTGTGCAAGACTGACCCCAAGTGGGCCCTGCTTCAGACTAACATCTCTCACACTTATTAAGATGTACTTTATTAAATGGTTGTCTCATTTCTTTTTATAAGTGCTTCATTTATTTTAACTTCATTTTTTGTGAAGTGCAAACAAGATATAAAAATTCTATTCTTAAAATTCTCCCCATTTAAGGTTATGTTTGCTTTGGGTACATTATATGCAGCTGCATTCGACATAATACCAGAAAATTTTAAACATGAGCTCATTAATTTGTGTCATGTACCAGGAGAATGCCATGCCTTTGAAAGTGAAACCAGGAAGCTCTCTAGAGTTACATACAACATGCCTGCTGCACTCCAGGCAAGTTTGCAGTTCACAGCACAGAAACTAGTCCATCATTCTCAAAGGTGAACCAGTGAAAATCGTTTTGCCACTCAGTAACAATATTTGCAAACAGTCAGTGATTCAACACAGTCCTGTTGTCTGCAGTGGTGCTGTGTTATACTATCTCTACGCACATCAGTCTCCAACAAAAGTGCCTTTCAAAGCTGTTCAGGGCAGATCCTGCCTGAATGGTTTCATGAGTTGAATTTTATAAGCTACTAAACTAAAAAGGTACCTCAGACTTCAGCAAAATGAAGGCCACAGAGCAGAGGTTTGCTAAATACACTGCCTGCAAAGGTCAGCTATAATTTTTGCAATCTGATGTGTCAGTACAGACCAAAAAAAGTGTGTGCCAATCTTTTTAAAAGTGTAATATTTTGAAATTATTAGCAAAAAAAGTTTAAAATCTATGCTAAACTGTGACCTCAAGATATCAATGAAGAAGTAGAGCTCGTGGCACTGGAGTACTCAAATCATGCCAATTTTACAATCTTTTAAGACTTTTTTAAAGAAAAGCTGCAGTATCTTGCTTTCCAACCATGCGATAGGGATGGAAGCAAAGTGACTTTTTGATGCTACCAAATGTTGATAAATAATTGATGAGACCAGTAGGAAGTAGCACCAATTTGATTGGCTGAGAATTGCCATTTTTGTGAAAATAACTTCACTAACTATTGTGTTTAATAGAGATAGCTGCCTTTGACATCACAACCATATTTCCCACTTTTAAAATAAATATGTTGATTGTAGTGCTCAGACTTAATTACAGTTTATTAGCACCCATCTCCAATCCTTGCCAAACTCCACCTGCTAGCTGTCCCCAGCACATCAACTTCAAAATCCTCCTCCCCATTTTCAAATTCCTCCAATGTCTGGCTCCACTCAATCAGAGTGATCTTGAACCATAATTCACAGCCTGCAATCTGCACTCTGCACCTCAAATTACTGCTCATCTCCGAATCCTTCTGTTCCAATCATCAGACACATTACAGCCTGCATTTTTGGACACTATTCCAAAACCTCTTTGCCTTCCTATTTCTCTCCCTTGCTTCAGAAGCCTTTTAAAAATCTATGACATCTACAGAGGTTCTCCTGATCTTCCAGTTTCACTTTGGCAGGAGATTGGCAAAACAAAAAAACCCCAGAGAATCAGATGAAGCAACTTGCATTAATGTAGTGCCTCTCCCAACTCAGACCATTACAAAGCACTTGATAGCTAATTAATTGCTGTTGAAGTATATTTGCCATTATAATGTAAAGGTAGTAGCAGCCAGTTTGCACACAGCAAGGTCCCATTAACTGTTATGCTTTTTTCCAGGGTTTCCACCAGAATTACAATGGGAGATCATGGAACTGACATGGAAATTCTATCCCTTACTCACTGACTATTCTTTAGCCTGAGCTACCCTCTCTCTTTCTTTCTCCCCCCCACAATAATCTCTCTTTCCCCCAATAATCTTTCTTGCCCAATCCAATCTCTCTTTATTCCCAAGCTCTCTTTCCAATGATCTCTTCCCCATCTCTTTTCTCCACATCTCATTTCTCCACCCCCCCCCATATCTCTCTTTACCCCCAATATCTTTCTCCCCCTTAATCCTTCCTACTTCCTGATGGGGATTCACTTCTCCCCACGTAAAACAATATAAAACATATTTAATGTGAGTGGGCCCTGGGTAAATGCTGATTGTTGCTGTGGGACTATTAAATTGATCAAGAATACAACTATTCTCTCAGGTGATGTTTGGTGAAATTTTAGTCACCTATATGGTCAGACATTTATTAATGGCGAGATGAAAACTATTGAGTATTATGTTGACTTCTGGACACAAAATTAGCTAATATGTAGAAAATTATTTAAACTAAGTATTGTATGAAATGATTTATATAACATACAACTGGGATTCTTAACAATAGCTAGCCTCACAGGATTATAAATATTTAAACCTATTGCTACATTTTTATGGATGTATTTTGGGCCAAGTAAAGCTAATAAAGATGCAAGTCTCAAAAACATTGTTCCCCTCGGATCTCACATGAAGTAACTTTGAAACAGCTTGTAGTGACCAATATAATGGAATAGTATCTCTTTAAACAAATGAAGTTCAATTAAAGTTCACAGTATAACTTGAAAAGTTCCAGAGCAGTTTAATTGGAATCAGTCTGTCTGTTCAACCGAGGATCAACTTTGAATAGATTTTACTAGTGACCCCTAGTGAGCTGCTATGATGTTAGAATCAACAGAAGCTTGCACTGAGCTGATCTGTATTGATTCTGCCTGTGCAGTTTGACATGGAAGCAATTGCTGTTAAACCAGTTTGTTATGAACTCTCTCCAAGGTAGGTTCAAATTAAATCTACCTGAATTACTCTAATAATCTTTGTATTGGCTGGTTTCCTGACCAGGACAAATAAAAAAAAAACATTACTCAATACATGAAACCCTACTGTACTTCATATTTCACAGCCATAGTTTGTTTTTCAATTCAATAAGTAGCATCAAAGATTTAAATCAAAGTTTTTGACGTGAATCCCGTTTTCAGCTTGAGTTTTAAAAGTATTTAGTGACCTATGCATTCTTTCACAAATTCAACAATATCTTGTTTCCTGGAATTGTGCAGAAAAAAAAAAGCTTTCGCACTTTTGTTATGGTGGAATTTTTCCTTATTAACCTGATATATCAGGCACACCAAGTGTTACTTTGAGAATTTGTTTCACTATAAATAACAGGACAGGAAATGGCTTACACCTGTTTTAACTTCTAAAAGATTTTCAGGGCAATTGAGAGGCCATTAAGATAAGCGGCCGATCATTCCGGACTTAGATGAGGAGAAATTACTGCACTCAAAGGGTGTTGAATCTTTGGGATACTCTGCCCCAGAGGGTTGTGGATGCTTCATCGTTGAATACACTTAAGGCCGAGATAGACAGATTTTTGGTGTCTCAGGGAATCAACGGATATGGGGAGCGGGCAAGAAAATGGAGTGGAAGCCCATGATCAGCCAGGATTTTATTGAATGGTGGAGCAGGCTCAATGGGCCGTGTGGTCTACTCCTGCTCCTATTTCTTGTGTTCTTGCATTAAATAATTTTCTAATTCAAAAGAATAATGTTAAATCAATTTGATATTTTGGAACTCTGCAAAATGCCTCCAATTCTTTTAAAACCAATCCTGACATACACGCAGAGCAGTGTCTTTTTACATGCATGATAGCACTTCTAGACACCCACTATCACAACATTTTAAACTAATTTTGGTCTTACTGATAGAATAACAATGGAAGTTATAGCAGTTCCAAAGAAGAGTTGTTTTGGACTCAAAATGTTAACCCTGTTCACCTCTCCACAGACGCTGCTAGACTTGCTGGGTGGAATTTTCCATAAATGAGACTAATTGTGGTGGTGGGCGTTTTCAGCAGTGCCCACCCCATGGAATGGCGGCACCTCACACCCGATTCTGCGCTTGGAGCCTCGTTAATTATGTAAAGGCATAATTGGTCCGAATCACCGTGGGTCGGGAGTTGTTTCGTGCGGCTGCTGTCAGCTGGCGGGGTTGAAGGTCCGGGCGCCATTTTTAAAGGCCAGTCCAACACACCATCTCACTCTCTCCAGCCCACCAGAGATGTCTGGCAGCCAGAAGAGGAAGGCGGCACCCAGCTTTATGCACCAGCCCTCCAGACCTTGATCAGAGGGGTGCAGGGGCACAGGCAAGTGCTGTATCCCAGGGATGGCTGCAGGAAGCACAGCAGCCTCACCTCTCCGGCCTGGGAGACCGTTGCAGAACAGGTCAGTGCTGCTGGTACCCGCACCCGAAGTGCCACCCAGTGCAGGAACAGGATGAATAATCTCATCTGCTCCTCCCAGGTAAGTCATCCTTCAACACCCTCCAATATCAAACTCTCATCATGGCCATGCACTCAAACGGCTACTCTCTTCAATGATCTCACACAACCATTAGCGGAGGACACATATCAACACTCATTCTCTCACCGAGACTTTCACATCACCACCATCCCATTTATCATGTTGCTCACACTCCATCCTCTAGCCCTTCTAGGGAGGGCTCATCACACACAGAGGACACGCATCTCCAGCCTTGATTTGGCAACAGCATCCAAAGGCTGATCACTTGACTCAGACTGAGCAGGTGGTCTCCAGCAGCCCTCTGACCGTATGCCTTTCTTTCTTCTTCATATAGGCCAAGCTCGTGCACAACAGACGTGAGAGAGCACAACCGGGGGAAGGAATGGCCAACATCATCGCCCTCACCAAGTTTGAGGAGGCTGTAGCTGAGCTGGTTGGGGAGGACAGGGATCGCTCCTGTGGGGATGTGGAGATCGGCCTCTCCCACCAACCTAATACGGGTCACAGCTCCATCACCTCATCAAATCCTGATGCTCACAGTGAGTCACGTGCAGTCTTATTTAGCTCATGCTCATCAACTGAAAATCTATTTTCTATTTTCTAGGCACCAGCAGACAGAGCCAGTCGAGCACCAGTGTCAGCCCCCAGACCACGTCCGAGGAAGAAGCTCCGGAAGAACTGTCACGGCGCTCAAAAGCACCCTCCACTGGCTCAGACACACACACGTCGGTGGGGCACAGATGTAGATTAGGCTCGGGCTCACTTTCTGGGGAACACCTCACTGACACAGCCCTGCAGCAGTCGGAGGCAGGGACAGCCCAGGTCTCCGGCACTCGGAGGGCTGCTGGAGACCAGCCACCTGCTCGGTCTGAGTCAGGTGATCAGCCTTTGGATGCATTCGCCAAATCAAGGCTGGAGATGCAACGACAGGCGGTGGAACATCAGGCAGAGATTTGACAGCCATTCAGCAGATTAGGGTGAACGATGGAGGAGTCTGTCCGCATTCTGTCTGATATTGTGGCTCCGACATGCGAGCGCCTCGATGCCACCATGGAAAGGCTGATGACCACCATGGAGACCTTGGTCCAGCAGCTTTTGCTGGATTTGTGCTCATCCCTGCACTCCATGGCCACACACCCTGGTGGGCACCATCAAGATGTCGGTGACGTGGGAACAAGGCACCTTAACCCCCCTCCAGGTGCACCATCTCCTGCAGGAGTCAGGATGGGGCTCTCAGGCACCCACAGGGAGGATGAGCATCAGCTGGACACCCCGGGGGCCTCCTCTCAGGACACTTCAAGGGTTTGTATCCGCTCACAGCCCCCTCTGCCTGTGACCCCATCCACTCCAGATTCTCAGGCTGCCGAGGGCACTTCTGCCCCTGAGGAGGTGACCCTTATAAGACCGAGGCCGGACCCAAGCCACAGGCCGCCAGAGAACGTCCACCAAGGTCATCACAGACAACAGGACATAGCAGTCAGCAGGCTGCCTCCACCTCTGCTGCGGGTGTCAGGGCTGTACCCAGGCGTAGTGATAGAGTTAGGAGAGTTAAGATAAATTGATGTCACTTTTGGGTCACGGATGTGCTAGACATGTAAATAAGTTGCACTTTTGTTAATACACTTGATGGTTATGTGAATGTTCCTGTCAACTGAAGGTGTTGTGATTTTGTACTTTGGAATCTTCTTATTTCAAGGTTTAGCCTCCTCTCACTCAGAGATAGTGACCCATTGTGAGATCCACATTCCTGTGATGTCAACCTCAGCTGAACTAGTCTCTGCACACCTTGTGTGATGTCAGGGAGATGTGTTTAAATCTTTATTGGAAGTGTGTGATGTAAACTTTTCTAATCCTTCTTCCTCAAGGAACACCATTGAGTGAGGGCAGCTGATCCACATTGATATTCTAGAGGCATTTGTGTCTCCTCAGTGATAGTGACAGAAGAAAAGACATGCACGGGAGGAGGAGATCCCGAGGTATGTCCACATCTCAGTCGCAGCAGTGTTTGCATCATTAGATGGCAGCGAAGGCTTCAAGTCTTCTCTCGCATCACTCTTCTTCCTAAGTGGGCTCTCAGTTCCCAGAGTGAGCTCACTCACAGGGCCCCACGGACCAAAGCAAAGATCACGGCCTGGTGATTCATGAGGCCAGAATGCACAAGTGTGAATGCAGGACTCGTTCTCGCTGCGAGTGGGTCGACATCCCCTGAGTTGAAAGAAAATGGCATTGAGGTCTAGGAGAGACGTGACCATATTCCCTCACTTAATTTTACTCTTCCTGGAACCTGTCAGCAATTAACGTATCACAGGCATGTCTCCTATGTCTTCCTTCCTGCATGGTGTGATCACGCTCATACTGACCCTCAGCAGCTTCCTGAGGTTCCTGGGCCTCCGGATCTTCATCCTCCAATAAGCTCTAAGCCTCCTCCAGGTCATCCTCTGGCAGGGGATCACTTCTTTGCATTGCCAGATTGTGAAGGGTGTAACACACTGCGATGATGCGGGAAACCGTGTCAGGAGTGTGTTGTAGGGAGCCACTTGAGTGGTCCAAACATCTGACGTGCATTTCCAGAAGCCCTGTGGTCTGCTCTATAAGGGAGCTGTGAGCAGCGTTGTACCTCTCCTCAGAACGACTCTGAGGGCAACGCACCAGTGTCATCAACTAGCGCTTAATTGGGTATCCCTTATCCTCAAGCAGCCATCCCTGCAGATGTAATGGCCCCTTGAAAATCTCAGGCACCTGGGAGTGGCTCAGGATGTAGGAATCATGGCAGCTCCCAAGGTACCATGTGCAAATGTGCAGTATGTGCTTCCGGTGATCACACACCAGTTGTACATTAATGGGATGATAGCCTTTGGGGTTTAGGAACATTAGGGCCTGCTGCCATGGAGCCCATATAGCCACATGGGTGCAGTCTATTGCACCCTGCACTCTAGGGAATTCTAGATGGCGGTGAAGCTGGTGAATCTCGCAGCCTGGCTATCTTCGTCCAGAACAAACCTGACATAATGATGGGCCTCCCTGTAAAGGGCATCTGTGACCTGCTTTATGTATCGATTTGTTGCGGAATGAGAGATGTTGCACAAGTCATCTGTTGATCCTTGGAAAGAACCAGAGGCCAAGAAATTGAGAGCAGTGGTCACCTTCAAAGCCACTAGCAGGGGATACCCTCCAACTCCATGTGGCATCAGGTCTTCATAAAGAATGTGGCAAATGTGATGTACCAGAGCTCGGGACAAGCGCAGATGTGCATGGGATTGCCTCTCACTCATTTGTAAATACGAGTCTCTTCTACGATAAACCCTAGGTCCGGTGTGTCGCCCCCGTTGTCTGGGTCTCTCCTCCTGACACTCCTGTTCATGCTCTGGCTCCGCTTGACCTTTTCCCTCCTGCTGGAGCTGCGCACGGAGTCGCCTCTCCCTCTTTCACCTCCTCCATTGCATTAGGGCCCTGACAAAGGCAGCATTGAGCTCTGGATCCATATCTGCTTTTGCCTTCCCTCTGAAAGGAAACATTGAAGACATTAATGACTCAAGGGGCAAGAAAGTGAAGCTCAAAAGATGACACGTTTGGAGACTATAAGGGTTCATAGTTTTTCCTGCCCTACTTGCATGGTGGCTGATGTCACCTTTTCCCTGAGACACTCTTGAGCCCTGCGTGGGATGCTAAAGTCTCAGTGAGATGAGTGACCCAACCTAGCTCTGTGCTCCCATCTCTGGTGTGGCATATTAATGACCAATCATTTACTTATGGTCAATGAGTGGATGGTCTTTGACCCTTTAGAAGTGTCATATCTGGTAAACATGTGACAGGCCTTCATTGATGGAATGCCATATATGATACAGCTGTGCCTCCTTCACTATTGCCTGCATTCCCAAATTCTACATTCATATGAGTTACTCTCGAGATACAGTGACTGTGATGTGTAGCCATTGAGTTCTGAGTAACCCTTTAATAGTGCTAATGAAGCCATTGGCTTTCACTGCAAGGAGGTCTGCTCCTTTCTTTCTAAGCAGATTCCTGCTCACTCTGGCGGTGACAAGAGGTTAGAGGGTGACCCCAGAAAGGCCTCCCTCATGTTCGCCCTTCCCCCTGACTGCCATTTCACAGCCTTCCTTCCCCATTGGCCTCCTTGTGTTTGTCAGCCTGACCCCTTGCCTCATAGCCCACCCTCGGTTGAAGTGCTAGCCTCTGAAAGTGGAGGCCTACATGAGTACCACAGTGCAGTGGTGTTCCTCAGGACAATGAAAGCAAAGAGAAGGAGCAGTCCAAGCTCATAGCCCCAGCACAGCGGTGTTCATCGTAACAAGACCGTCGCAGCGCTATAACTGGTATGTTCCACTCGCCTTGAAGTTACCAGTGAACTGAGGTCCGACTTGTGCATGCCACCCCTTTTCAAATGGGTTTGAGGCTGATGTATTTTCCCGCTGGCGTAGCGGAAGATTGGAAGGCATGGCAAGATTCCAGTGAGCAGCTGTTTTAATGCGCATTCATGACACGCTAATGAATGCAAATGGTGTTTGCGCCACTAGTCGGCAGGATTTCGACCCGCCATGAAAACACCGCCAGGAGAATTGCAACCCGTTTTTAAGATGGCAGGTGCCTGATTTTTTTGCCTCCCACTGGATTCTCCGCTCCCATCCACCACGAAACCCGCCGTGGGTGGAGAAAATTCCGTACTTCATTTCCTCCACACAACTTGCTTTCCTATCTTTGTATCATCAGCAAATTTGGCTGCAATATAGTCTGTCCCATCATCCAAGTCATTGATATAGATTGAAATTAGTTGAAGCAGGAGCACTGATCCCTGTGGCATTACATTAGTTACAGTTTGCCAACTTGTCAATAACCCATTTATCCCAAATCTATGTTTCCTGTTAGATAGCAAACCTTCTATCCAGGCTAATATATCACCCCCAGCAACAGGCGCTCTATTTTCCACAATAACCTTTTATGTAGCATGTTACTGAACATCTTCTGGAAATACAAATACACCACATCTACTGGTTCCCCTTTATCCACCCTGCTTGTTATGTTCTCAAAGAACTCTATTAAATTTGTGAATCATAATTTCCCTTTCACAAATCCATGTTGATGATGCCTGATTGTTTTATGAATTTCTACATGCCCTGCTACTACCTCTTTAATAATGGGTTCTTGCACTTTTCCAACATCTGATATTAGACTAACTGGCCTATGGTTTCCTGCTTTCTGTCTCCCTCCTTTCTTGAATAGTTTGTGTTACATTTGCAGTTTTCCAATCTGCTTGGACTGTTCCAGAATCTAGGAAATTTTGGAAGATTACAATCAATGCATCCACCATCTCTGCAGCTGCTTCCATGAAGACCCCAGGTCTAGGTGACTTGTCAGCTTTTAGTCCCATTATTCTTTAGCCAACTTTGTCTCCATACTGTTGTAACTTCCTTTATTTCAATTTAAGCCACTAGTTTCAGATCCAAATTTCTCAGCCTCAAACTGAATGTGAAATCCTATCATGTTACGATCACTCTTAGAAGATCCTTTATTACTATGTAATTAATTAATCCTGTCTCATTACACATTACCTGGTCTAAAGTAGCCAGTTCTATGTTGGTTCCAGAGCATATTGTACTATGAAATGGTCCTGAATAGACTTTGTAAACTCATCCTCCAGGCTATTTTCACCAATTTGATTTGTCCAATCTATATGAAGATTAAAATCTCCCATGATTATTGCAGTACCTTTCTTACAAGCCCCTATTATTTCTTGATTTATACTCTGTCCAACAGTGTAGCTACAGTCATGGGGCCTATAAACTACTCCCACTAGTGACTTCTTTCTTTTACTATTTCTTATCTTCACTCAAACCGATTCTATATTTTGATCTTCTGAACCAAGGTAATTTCTCACTACTGTACTGATCTCATCCTTTATTAAACCCACCTCCTTTTCCTTTCTTTCTATCCTTCTGAAATGTCAAATACCCTTGGGGCAGAATTTTTCCTGCGGGGGGCGGGACCTGCAAACCGACACGTAAAATGACGCGGGTTGATGTTGGGTGGAACTCCCGATGCCACGCCGCGTCATTTACATTTTCAGGTCGGTGGGCACGCAGCTGAGTTGGCTGCGCGCCTGCCAACCTGTCAACGGCCTATTAAGGCTATTAAGAAACCAATTCAGCTTATTAATGGACCTGCCCGTCCAAACTTAAGGTTGGCGGGCAGGCCGGGAGCCCAGGTGGGCTTGTGAAAAAACATGAAACCTCATCCACTGGTGGGATGAGGCTTCATGAGGGTTTTAAAATTTTAATAAAAGGTTGCAATAGAAGTTATGGACATGTCCCAACTCGTGACAGTGTCACATGAGGGGACATGGCAGGGAAAATTTTTAAACTCCTTTATTAAAAGTTTCAAAACGGAGCCGATCTCCCTGAGGCGGAACTGCTGGCTGAGGGAACCCCCCGCCCCTGCCTGCACAGGGAGTGCATAGCGCTTCCTGGTGGATGTCACGCTGGGCGGGCCTTAATTGGCCCACCCACATAAAATGGCAGCGGGCCGCTGATCAGGAGCCTGCTCGCTCACACCCGCTCTTGCCCTCCCCCCACCAATGGGGGGAAACTTTTTCCCTTGAATATTTAAGTCCTGGTCGTGGTCACATTGAAACTAAGTCTCTGCAATGTCTATTGTACTCATTTATTTCTATTTGTGCTATCAATTCATCCATTCAGTTACCAATGCTGTGTGCATTCAGATAAAGAGTGTTTAGTTTCTCTTTACCATTTTTCCCTACTCTGACCTTATTTGCTGGCGCACTCTTATGTTTGTATGCTCTGTCCCTACCTGTCATACTCTGTTTATCATTACCTGCATCGCTACCCTGCATTATTGCCTTGCCCTTTAACTTTCCAAATCTCCTCTCATGTGATCCCTTACCTCCCCCACTATTTAGTTTAAAGCCCTCTCTACAGCACTAGTTATATGATTCGCTAGTATACTGGTCACAGTATGGTTCAGGTGAAGGCTGTTCCAACAGTATAGCTCCCTCTTTCCCCGGTACTGGTGCCAGTGTCCCATTAATCATAACCCATTTTTCCCACATCAATCTTTGAGCCACACATTCAACTCTCTAAACTTATTTCCCCTTTGCCAGTTGGCTTGTGGCTCAAGTGGTAATCGAGATGTTATTACCTTTGAGTTTCTGCTTTTTAATTTAGTCCCTAGCTGCTCATACTCACTCAGCAGAACCTCTTTCTTAGTCCTACCTATGTCATTGGTACCCACATAGACCATGACAATAGGATTGTTCCTCTCCAGCCCTGAGGAGATGTCCTTAACCATGGCAGTAGGCAGGCAACACAGCTTTTGGGACTCACGGCCTTGTCTGCAGAGAAAAGTGTCTATCCCCCTAACTATACCGTTCCCTACTACAGCTGAAAGAACCTCAAAACTGTTGGACAATTACAAGGGCTGAGGCTCCTCCTTTGCATCCTTCTGGATCCCCATTCCTGCCTCACTTGTAGTCAAACACTGCTGTCTCTGATCACGGACCAAATCTGAAGTACCTAGTTTAAGGGGTATGATTGCCTCCTGGAACAAAGTGTCCAGGTAATGTTTCTTCTCCCTGATGCATTGCAGTGTCTGAAGCTTGGACTCCAGCTCATCAACTCTGTGCCAAAGTTCCTCAGACTGCAGACACTTACTACAGATGTGGTTGCTGTGGATCACACCAGTGTCCATCAGCTCCCACATACCATAGTTATAAAACACCATTTGCCCCGTCATCTTTATTGTGTTTAATTTAAATAATTAGATTTCAAGTTTAGAAATATCACTTGACTGTTATCTGTAGTTTAACTAGTTAAGATACAAATTTAATGCAATACCAATTTGACCTACTGCCCACATTTTAGAGGGATAATTAACACCTTAAACACTTATCAATCACCTACCTGCTCACCTAATTAAAACCTTGAACACTCACCAGCTTCTGGAGGCTGAAAAATATAAAAAGCAGCACCTCCTTCCTCCTCTGCACCGAAATCCCACCAACACCAAATTCCCCAGTTAGAACTCATACCTCATCACACTCAGGCCTCGTCATACTCTGTGCTCCTACACTCTCAATAAAGAACCAAGATAGTGTCCTGTGCACAGTTCAGGTTATCATCTCGCAGAAGGATATAGAGGAATTGGAGAAGGTGCAAATAAGATTCACAAGGATAATACCAGAACTGAGTGTTTAAAACTGCCAAGAAAGATTGAAAAGGCTTGGGCCCTCTTTTCCACAATTGGGAAGGCAGAGGAATGACCTAAAAGAGATTGTTAAAATTATGACGGAGTTTGATAGCGTAAACATAAAGAGAGGGGAGAATTTTCTCCCTGTCGGGCGGGCCGGTCGGGAGCGGGCGCAGAGCCGATCGCTGCCCGTGATTGGCTGCGTGCCACCATTTTACATGGGTGGGCCAATTAAGGCGAGCCCTCAGTGCTACCTGTGCGGGCGGGGGTAGGAGGGAGCTGCCTCAGGGAGATAGCTTAAGTTTTAAACTTGCAAAAAATAAAACAAAATAATTCAAATATGATCCCTCATGTGACAGTGTCACATGAGCTGGGACATGTTCATGAATTTTCATAAAAATTTTTATTTAATTAATGAAACCTTCATGAAACCTCATCCCGCCCATGGATGAGGTTTCATGAAAAATGCAAAGGCCGCCTGGGCTCTTTGCCTGCCCGCCAACCTTAAGGTTGGATGGGCAGCTTTCTCAATAGGGTTAATTAGTTTAATAATGGCCTTAACAGGCCTTTGACAGTTCAGCAGGCACACAGCTGACTCCGGTGGATGCCCGCTGAACGGAAGATCAGAATGACGCACAGTGATGTCGGGATGCACGCCCGACGTCACCGTGCATCATTTTATGTATCAGTGTGGGGGGCCTGCCCCCGCATGCCAAACAGAAGATTCTGGCCAAAATGTTTCCACTTGTTGGGCAGTCCTAAACTAGGGGTCATGAATTTAAGAAAGCCACTAATAAATCCAATAAGGCATTCAGGAGAAACATCTTTGGCTGGAGAGTGGTTAGGAATTGGAACTTGCTAAAACATGGAGCAGTTGAGGTGAATAACATAGATGTATTTAAATGGAAGCTAGATAAACACATTAGAGAGAACAGAATAGTACGCCAATAAGGTTAGGTAAAGTAAGATTGGAAAAGGCTCCATAAGAAATAGGAACAGGATAGGCCATTTAGCCCCTCGAGCCTGCTATGCCTTTCAATAACATAATGGTTGATCTGGTTTTGGCCTTAACTCCACTTTCCTGCCTGCCCCCCCATAACCTTTGACTCCTTTGTTAATCAAAAATCTAACTCAGTCTTGAACGTATTCAATGTCCCAGCTTCCATTGCTCTCTGGGGTAGAAAATTCCAAAGATTAACGACCCTCTGAGAGAAGAACTTCCTCTTCAACTCCATCTTAAATAGGAGACCCCTTATTTTTAAGTGGTACCCCTGAGTTCTAGACTCCCTCAAGAGGGGAAACAACCTCTCAGCATCTACCCTGTCAAGCCCCCTCAGCATCCTGTGTGTTTCAATAAGATCACCTCTCATTCTTCTAAACTCCAATGAATATAGTTCTAACCTGATCAACCTCTCTTCATAAAACTATCCCTTCATCCCAGGAATCAGCTTAGTGAACCATCACACCAGCATAGACCAGTTGGGCCAAATGGTTTGTTTCTCTCCTGTAAATTCTATGCAGTCTGTGCAATGACACTTGTTGTCATTAGCTTCATGACTACTTAGCTTGCAACCTTCAAAGCCAAACTGTAGGAACAGACTATAAAATACACACAGAAGGAATATTGTGAAATGTCTTCACCCAGAGCTCAAAATGCAGCGTGTCTAGCTTTGTTGTAGCCCCTTTCGTAATTAAATGAATCGATAGAATAATGTCCTAGAATTTCAGGTTACATTCTTACTGTAAATTTTATTTATTTTGTCAATATTAGCTCCACAAATTATTTCTGTGCATTAAGTGCATTTTACTATAAAATGCATCTTTCATTATGTGGTATAGAATCAATTCTGATAAGTGTTGCACATACGACATGTACTTCATTGTTAAGCTTGTTTTAGGGCTTCTGCTCACAAGATTTGGTCTACCATCAGCAATTGCCACTTTGTGTCACTATCAGCAAGTTTGATCATATATTTTCTTGTAACCTCCACAAGCTAATTCATACAATTTTCACTTGAGTTGCTGTGCTTCAGCAAAATGTGAAATGTATTCACAAAATGGTGAAATACTATATATACATGTGTAGAAGTTGAATTTTTCAGACCAATTTTTTAGGCAAAATATTTAATTGGCCGACCTTTACATGGATAATGTTTCTGAGGGCCTGACCATCAACTAAAACACGTTCACCTGGCACACCAAACATGCCTCTCTAAAGAACCCACAAGGTAATGGGGAAGGGTGTCCACACCAACCATTTATCTCTCTCTGTTTTTGTTAAGGACCCACCACCCAGCCCCCTGTCCCCCGTGTACCTCCCCGCCACACACACTTCGGGAGAGGAAGCATTGGCGTTGGCTGGTCCTATAGTTTCAATGCTGCTTGGGGGCCAGGGAAAGGAATGGAAGAAGGAGGGAGGACCTTTAGAAAATGTCATGCTGCTAATGACTCCCTGCCCTAGACATAAGCATTGGTGCAGGAGGATTGCACTGAGTTGGCATTGGCAAGGCCTGAACTTCCCCTCCCCTCCCCTGGAAGGCTGAGGTTGATGATTGAGGACACAAGACTCAGGTGTTCATTTATTTAAAGTTCGCTCTGGAAGGTGGTCCCTGTACCCTGTTTCCATGTGCACTGTTTATTTCTCTTCTCCAATCTATCAGCTTCTCCCCCTAAAAATCAAAATTGACCTACATGCTTCCTGCCTTAATTGACAGGTAGAAATTGGAGGAAATATGGTATGTGTAACTTTTTCAATGTATAATGAATTAAGGTTTTTGATGTGATTGTAGAAATTATACTTCGGCCCCGAAATTTTTGGGTTTGGCTCCCTGAAAAAGTAGGGTCGACTTTTACATGAGGTCGGCTTTTACACGAGTATATTCGGTAACACAAATTGAAAATCAAGTTCATCGGTTTTTGTATTTACAGGTAGAGTTTCTGTTTTGAGCACAATCAAGAAAATAAATACAAAATGTACCTGAAATTATACTGTTTAGGTTATAGTTCAAATTTCCAATAAAATTATTTACATAGTCACAAACATAAAATCTTAAATGGACCAGCATAATTGGATTATGCAATAGAATGTAATTGCTTCCTTTATCTCTCCATTAAAAAGTATTCCCTGATTTTTTTAAGCATGGTAACCTGGTGCCGGTTTATTGGGACAGCAGAAAATGGATTATCAACAATAAACATTTATAATGTGCGCGTCCAGTCTTCCACCTATAAGTAACCAGATTTAAAATAATTGAAAATGAATTTAAAAATGATTCTGAACCATTTAAACGTTTCATTGGTGTATACTGGTCAATGTCTTAGCAAATTTAAATATTTTGTGATATAAAAAACTTTTAAACTATGACTCCTGGGGCAGAATTTTACGACAGCGGGATTTTACGTTCCCGCTGTCGTCAATGAGATTTATAACGGCCTGCCGCATTTTACGGCTCCGCCCCCGCCAAAACAGAGCTGTAAAATTCTGCCCCGGTGCCTGTGCACCTAAAAAAAATTAGTGCAATTTGAAAACCTTCCCGATTCAGCATCATCAGCAGAATCTTACAATTGTAGACGTGGGAACATGGCCAGTTTTGTGGGTGTTGTTGACAAATTGAATCCTGAATCAGCATAAAAGATTTTAAAAACACAAAGATAAGTGATTTTAGACTGAACTTACTTATGTTTAAAGCTCCCCAATCTTTGTGCTATCTCAGCAGATTCTGCCTGGACTGCACTGATCTTACTGGCATAAACAAACCAAAGCTCTTTGTCCAGGAAGGTGCAATTGTTCCATTGCCCAATGAAGGTTTCCATAGGCACTGTCAAAGTTATCTGATCCGCCAGATAAGAAACGTGTTTAGACTAAGGTGGAAGAGTCAATGCTTTTTTCCCCTGCCAAGGCCAAGTATGTAGGGGGAAGGGCGAGTGGGACTCTGGGTTGAGTGTCAATCTTCACTGAGATTCAAACTTAGGTTCCCCAGTCAAGAGTTCATTGCTGCAGCTGAGCATTAATTGGGCCAAACATTCCTGCTTTCTTTATGTATTATGATGAATATATTGAATATTCAGCAGTCTGCCTTTAGGCTCCACTCCAGATTTTTTATGACCTTAGCCTTCAACTCTTCTGACGTAGCCACAAGGCAGTAGAGCTATTTGCCCATTGCTGGGAGTTTGGTTCATGAGTGTCAGGCAGTGCCTACGTGCCAGTGGGTCTGCACACCACATGTCTGGGGGCCAAACCTCCACTAAACTTTAACTTGTGGCCACAAGGGACCCATTTTCTGTGTGTTGCCATGAAAAGACACAACTGGAGAGGATGGAGAGGCTGTGTACTGACAGGCTCTCTTTTTTTGTATTGCTGCTAACATTGCTTGCCTGAGATCCAAGACAAAGGTGCGCCAAGTCCTCATCAGAGAGCTGCTCTACGCTGACAATACCACTCTAGCATTCCATATTGAGGAATGCCTTTACAGGCAAATGGACAGACTGTCTCATGCCTGTAAAGAGTTTGGTTTAACCATCAACATCAGGAAGACAATTGTTATGGTCCAGGATGTTGCCATCCTGCCATCTATCAGCAATGACAATGTGACGTTGAAGTTGTCGATAGCTTTACACATCTATGCTCCACAATCACCAGCAATCTGTCACTTGATGCTGAAATCAACACACACATTGCAAAAGCTGTGGCTGTTACAATCTGAGTAATAGAATATGGAACTACAGCAACCTGACTGAGAACACCAAACTGTGGGTCTACAAAACCTTCAATCTGGGCACACTCCTCTATAAAGGTAAGGCCTGGACAACATGTGCTAGGCAGGAGAAAAGGCTGAACAGTTTCCACTGTCGCTGTCTCAGACGTATCCTCAGCATCTCTTGGCAGGATAAGGTCACCAACTCCTAGGCTGAGGTCGTGGCATGTGCTAACTCCATCAGCATATATTCATTGTTAAGCCAATGACATCTGTGCTGGCTTGGACATGTTCATCAGATGGATGACAGCTGTATACTTAAAGACCTTCTGTATGGTGAATTGGTCACTGAGTCACAACCGCCTGGGAATCCATAGCTCCACTACAAGGACACCTGCAAGCCAGATATGAAGATGGCGGATGTGGACACTGACAACTGAGAGACAGTTGCTGGCTGCTGTGATCTCTGGAGGCTGATTGCTTGATGGGCATTGGAAGAGATGAGCAGAAATGAAAAGCTCAGCTGGTCAAGAAGAGGGCCCAGAGAAAACATAGGCCAGCAAACCCTGTACTTCTTAGTGCACCATCTTCCCCTGCAGCAAATACGACAGAGACTGCCAAGCCAGAGTGGGGCTCCTGAGCCACACCAGGTGATGCTTAATATGGAGTTGACCACCATGGCACAAACCTCATCTTGTGAGACAGAAGGCGGCCACATTGTATGTTCAGAGTGATATCATTTAATATAGTTTTACATAATATTATTCATCACAACCATAACATAAGATCTATTAACAGGGATAATTTGAATTTAAATTATCAACTATAAGTACTCAAATAATATAGTTCAACAAATGTCCATCTAAAAATTCTCTGGCCAGGATTTTTCAGTCGGTGTACGGGGGCGGGCCCGACATGCCGGCGTGTAAAATGACGCACGATGACGTCAGGTGTTGCATCCCGATGTCATTATGCTGTCTCGCAATATTTCGTTCGGCAGGCGCACCAGAGTTGACTGCACGCCCGTCGATAATTAAAAGGCCTATTAAGGCCATTAAATAACTAATTCATTTCAAACTTACGCTGCCCCTCCAACCTTACGGCTGGCGGGCAGGCAAAAAGGCCTGTTTTTTAGGAAACCTCATCCACGAGTGGGATGAGGTTTCCTGAAGCTTTTACAAATTGAATAAAAGATTTTTCTGAAATATAAAAGCATGTCCCATCTCATGTGACACAGTCACAAGAGGGGACAAGTTTAATTAAATTTTTATTTCATTTATTTATTTATTTCAAAAGTGTGTCAATCTCCCTGAGGCACGGAGCTGCCTCAGGGAGATTGAAGCGCTCTTTCGCGTGCATGCACAAACTGCACACTAGGTCCGGCTCTCCTTCCTCCCCCCGCCCGCATAAGCTGAGCGCTACCGCTCGCTTCTTACGCTGGCCGAGCATTAATTGGCCCGCCCACGTAAAATGGCGACGCGGAGCCGATTGTGGGTGGCGGTCAGCTCTGCGCCTGCTCCCGCCGAGCCCTCCTGACACGGGAAAAATTCAGGCCCCTATTATTATTTTCTTCCAAAGAATGTATAAAAATGAAATAGCGTAAGACAAAAATGCTTTTGATTTGGATGTGACAGGGCTGCTTATACCTCCTAATTTACAAAGGTTCAGCCATGTTTCTGGATCAAGCCAACCTGTTGCTGAAAGTTTTCATAATTGAGTTAACTGCTGTCTGTCCTCAAGTCTTACAAGAGATTTCATGCAGTTTGTATAGAAAAGAAACCTGTCATTATTTGTGGTCTTTAGATCATGATAAAAGCTAATTTCTGTGGCACTATAATCATAAGATTATTTAAAATATATAAGTCAAAGGTCTTGACGGGGTTATAATACATAAAACACAGTCTTTTGCAAGATGGATGGTTTTAAATGTCAGCTTAAGAGAACCAATAAAAATGACAATGTCTCTCTAATGCTATTCTAACATGCTCATGGCATTCATCATTAATTTTTAAACCAGGTTTGATCTTGCGAAAAATGCTGAACAAAAATCAAGCACATAGAAGAAAAGACAAACAAATTAATAATGAAATGTAGCACGGATTTGAGGGTATTTTAGCTGCTCTGTTTTTCCCTACTTAAGGACTGAATAGTTTACACTGTGAAACCAGGCCAAAGCATTTGATTACATGCAGGCACTCGGTTGAACTTTCCATTACTAAGGTTGTAATTCAAAGTTGAGTCAGAGTCACCTAAGGCAATTTACCCACCCTCACTGGGTCATAAAAACTGTCTCTTGTACATTTTGGCTCCAGTAATAAGGTGTGATTTACCAAACCTTACTTTGAGGTGATCTTTGATATTATCTCAGGTATGTTTCCTTTCAAGATGAAGGAAGTATAGAACAAAAAGTGAGAGAAAATACAGAGGTTTACTAAATGACCCATCATGATAAAAAAACACGACATGCATTTAAAAAATTTAGATAAAGTTAAAACTACTATTTTTAAATTTACAAAATTGATGATTTAAGATAATTAAGCATCCAAATTCAAGTTTATAAAATGAAGCAAAATGATACATGTGAACTACCAGGTAATAAAGTTTTAAAATAATTTGTTACAAACTTGCATTTTTATGATAACTATTAATAACATAGTAATATATTAATCCCTAATTCTATTCATACTATCATGGTTACACACATTTAATTGAATTTTAAAAAAACATATAGGGCCATAACTTCCAACTAGTGTTGGAAAGTGCTTGCCCGCAGGAATTAGAAGAAATAGAGACCTGCTTACCTGGTCTTGAAAATTACGTTGCCACTTCGGTTTGCTGGAGCTGCCTGGGACCTGCATTGAAAGACTCCTTGCAGGCCCCATCAAGGTGCAGGTCCAGCGAATTCAAGGAGGCCGCACCCCCTTTTTTACAGCCCTTGCTGCCGTAAAGCAGGTAAGCTTAAAGGTCCAGTGAAATTGACAGGCCGGGGGAAGGTAAGTGTCTAAGGGAAGTGGATAGGATTTGAGGGGGTGGGGATGCCCAGAGGCGGTAAGGGTGGCTGGGTCGGAGGTCTCGGGGGGCTGGTGTGGTGGCGGGGGAGGGGGAGGGGGGATTCGGTTGGAGGTCCAGGGGTAGGGGCGGGGAGGGGTCCGTGGTCTGTCCAAAGTCCAGGAAAGTCATGGGGAGGATCGCAGGTGCAGAGGGGGGTGGTCGTAGGTGGAGCGGGAGGGGGTTTGGGTGGTGGGGGTGTCAGAGGCCGGGAGAGGGGTGGGGTATGTCAGATATAAAAACAAAAAACTACTGCGGATGCTGGAAATCCAAAACAAAAACAGAATTACCTGGAAAAACTCAGCAGGTCTGGCAGCATCGGTGGAGAAGAAAAGAGTCGACGTTTCGAGTCCACATGACCCTTCAACAGAACTGAGTATAGTTAGGAGAGGGGTAAAATATAAGCTGGTTTAAGGTGGGGGGCGGGGGGAGAGAAGTTGAGGGTGGGGTGGTTGTAGGGACAAGCAAGCAGTGATAGGAGCAGATAATCAAAAGATGTCACAGACAAAAGGATCAAAGAGGTGTTGAAGGATTGTCAGAGGTCGGGGGAGGGTGGGGGATCGGAGGTTGGGGATTGGGGGGGGAGAATCGGGGGGGTGAGGGGTGTCTGAGGTCGAGGGAGTGGGGTGGTGGTGGAGGTCGGGGGTGGGGGTTGTTAGAGTTTTGGGGAATGGGGGTTGTCTCTTGTGGGGTCAGTCTGGGCCTTTGCAATAGTTATTCAGAAGTTAGAAGAGGTTTTAATTCTTCTAACTTTTTCTGAGTTACTATTGGTATAACCCTGGCGGAACAATTCAAAGTTTATGATTTAAATTGCATTTTTGGATGGTTCCTCATGCAGCTCAATTGTCCAGAGGAAGTGTGCACTTCTGGGCAATTGCCGTGCAAACCCTTACATGGAAACTTCCCAGGGGGTTTCCCCAGGGCATCTTTCGGGTACCCTCCAATTCCGACGTTGAGATGCTCGAACGTTACAGGCCATTTGTAAAATTTTGTTTCAAAGTCACCCAGGTGAATTAAACAATCCAACTTTTCTTATTGTTGTATCTGTTCCAATGGCAGAGCAATATTGGAGTGACGGTTAACAATGCAAGATCTGCACATAATCCATCGTGTGTTTAGAATGGTTGTGCTTGTATAGGGGTGAGATGTTTTGAAGTAACAGTCTCTGGAACGGTACTCTGAGGTTAGAAAAATTGGTCTAAATTTTGCGGTCAGAGGTGAAGGGATGGTGCTTGCTGCCGGCCTCTGGGAAAGCTGTCCACAAAGATCCCGTCAGCTCTGTGGTTTGGATTTCACTTTTGCCAATTCTAATTTCATTGTGGTGCCAGCTATAGAAGATCTCTGGCATCTAACGACATTAATGCCATCAAGCAAGTGAAGCACCAAACATACTGACAAATTCTCACCAACAGCAAACCAGAAAGTAACTAACAAGTTTTATCATTCACTTTTTATAATTTTGCAGAAAGTGAAATAAAGATTGGGACATATACATGGGATTAAGGGAGAAGAAGAAGATAAAATACCATAAATACACTTCAATTTTTAAAAAATCTGTGCAATGGAATAGAAAAAATTGACATTTTACAATATCAAATTAGTTCTCAAGTCCAGGGAGGTTTTTGTATTATGACTTAGTGTGCGTTTAAAAACCTAGTTACACCTTATTCAACAAGACATAACTTTTCAATGATCATACAGCAAATATAATAGTGTAATAAGTTGAAGTTCACACCAAATTAGTGATTTTTAATTGATTTCCAATTGTGAGAATTTCAACAGCGTAACCTATAGATGAGTGAAGAATCACTAAGAACACCCTGTTGATTTCACCTTTAATTACACATGTGTGGACACCATGTTGGAGTCAGTTTCACAGAGTAATTTCAGCAAAGGCTGATAGTTTCACCATCATGACAACTGCAAATTTCAGGCCAATATTTTGTTCCTGTTTGCTCAAAGTTGAAGTCATTTTATTAATTATTGAAGTATGTAGGAGTCACTGGGTTTTATTTACATTTTCATTTTTCTCCTTCACGATATCCTGATTAATTTAAAATAGTTTGTAGTTCTCGGAGGTGAAATTGGTCTCATGCAATATCATAAAATGGATGACAGTGAATCAGTAGCCTACATTACACACCTACTAATTTTCTTTTCCTTGGCTTCAGTGGAAAAGAATTGAATGGGATGTAAAATGGACAGTCAATTACTGTCATTGCCCAAGACCAATTATACCCCCGTGGTATTAAATATGCCATTTTCTTATGAAGGCCAATGTCCAAGATATTTTAGAAAATGTAATATTGATTTAAAATTCAAATTAATTCTGAATATTTTGAAGATGTATTTTTCCTGATAAGTCATGCCAGTTCTACAAATGGGTAGTTTTCTCACCCTCACGGAAGGACTAACTTTGGAGGGTCAGCTTATTTAATACGGTTGCCAATAACATACAGCACCTGATGTTCTCAGAACCCTGTAATCCCTGCTGTTGAACAGGAACAGGAACTTGGCTTCCATTCTTTCTGCTGGCCCATGCGAGGTTTCGCCTGCCGCTGACCTCACTATTGTGTATCGCAATGTCACTGTCAGCGATGTCAGAAGCACTAACACTGTATGTGCGAGGAGTGTGCTCTCTGCAGTTCAGTGTCAGCAAACACAGCATGATCAGAAAGACAAAGCTGGTTATTTCTATGTAAACTTTCCATATTGAGAGGAATATACTGACAGCCCTCTTATTTTACAGATATTACTCAACATAAACTCCTCCTACATGAATTGCTGAGTGCATTCCTCTGAAGGCCGATATCATTGCAGCTACTCAGAGTGAGTGCAGAAAAAATAACAGGTCAAATTTCGACGTAAAAATAATGGTGAGGTTAATGGCACTTTTTTTATGCACAAGTGGTACCACAAATTCAAGTGAGGGGCAGATGCACTGTTAAATGCCAAGATCCAAAAGTTGCTATCTGAGTTGTACTGCTGTATATTACCTTTGCTGTCCGCCCCACCATTGGCATGTATTGAATGGCATGGAGTTTATGTAATTGTGTAGTAGCTGCCTACTATACTCAGATTTAGGACTAGGAAATGCAAGTGTAAGTACCATTTTTAATCCCGTGATAAATGTTAGTGACTGCCAATCAAACTCTCTGGAATCGAAAATTAACCAGTATAAACGTGGAGTTCCATTCCCTCAGATTGTGAATTGTTTTATGAAATTTTAAAAATGTTATATTTTATTACTTTTCCATTCTGTCTCTTCCTTTTCTCTGTCTCTCTCTCTCCCCCTCCCTTAATCCAGTATTTCTTTCCATCTTTTCATTTCTCTTTCTGTACCTGACTTGAATTCACCCCTTTTAATTCAGTCTTTTTCTCAGGCCAAAAATAAAAATACCTGGAAAAACTCAGCAGGTCTGGCAGCATCTGCGGAGAGGAACACAGTTAACGTTTTGAGTCCATATGACTCTTCAACAGAACTAAGTAAAAATATTTTCTTCTATTTTTACTTAGATCTGTTGAAGAATCATACGGACTCGAAATGTTAACTGTGTTCCTCGCCGCAGATGCTGCCAGACCTGCTGAGTTTTTCCAGGTATTTTTATTTTTGTTTTGGATTTCCAGCATCTGCAGTTTTTTGCTTTTTTCTCAGGCCTGTTCCTTTCCCAATCCTTTAATCTGATTGGTTAAGAAGATACTCTGTTGTTTCTTCTGTTTATCCAGGCCCCAGAAGCCTTGTTCCACATGCTCATTATCAGATCAAACTTTCAACAAACTAGTGGTTAAAGTTTTTTTGAGCTAAAGTATGCAGGGACAAGTGTAACCAACAACAAATGCCATTAGATGCCCTGCTATCGCAAAATCTGATGCTTCTTAAAGGTCACATTAGTTCTGTTTTTTTTATTGTACATATAACAATGATAAAGCACGTGTAGAGAGGAATGTACATGTAGCACTGACATAGCAAATTATCTGGCAAAATTCTGAAATATGCAAATTGATCCTGGCAAAGTCATAATTTTCAAATTGTTACAAACTCCCAATTTTGCTTCTCATATAATTGGTCACCATCGTCAATGGCACAGTCATTCCTGTTGTATGCAAGTCTTGATACATGCAGTGATTTTACCTCCCCCACCTATTGAATAAAACACAATGCTACTGCATGTAGCATAGAAGTTGCATTCACTGAAAAGCTTTTAGTGACATGAAAAATACATTTTGCAACAAATACTGGGTCATTGTTAAGTTACAAAGTGCTTAAATATGTAATCTGAAAGATTGTATTCCAACAGTTTTCACTTTGTCAGCTTTTGAAACAAACACTGATAATGCTTATATTATATTTTGGTCCAACAGCATTATAACCCAAATGTTCAATGCATGTGTTTTCAGAACAGAACAGCTGGAACATACTCAAGAATACTATTTACTTAGGCCTTACAAGATCAATATATAGACCCTCTGCCCTATTTAACTAATTCCATTGATAATCAATAACTGCATATGGTTACAGCCTAAAAATATCTTTAAGACATGAAATATCTTTTGTTTTCATATTTAGCTTTAATCATTGCGTCAAATATTTGACATTGTGTTCAGGTATAAAAAATGTGAATTCAGTAGCAGATGTCAGCATATATTATTGAAACATGTTTAGCATCTCCTAGATTGAAAAATTGTATTAAGCAGCTTCCAGCGTAGTTGACTTTAGTATGTTGTGGCTTAAGATAGTAACATAAAAATGAAACCTGACCATTGAGCACAAATATCCCATTTTAAACATACATAAACTCCATAATTTTATTTGCCAAATAGGTTATGCAAGAGTTTAGGCTGTAATAATACTTACATTAAATAATTCTAATGTCCCTTTTAGCACGAATCATTGTGCCATGTAAATGATCTAATCTGTGGTAAATGTGCACTGTTTTCTTTACTTGCAATGAATACCTTGTAAGCAGTTTCATTAGATCCTAAACAAGCAGACTGCAGACAATAGAAGCATACTAATGGTGCTGGTACCTACCATCTGTATCAGCAGCTGCTCTCCAGCATCTGTACAATATGTTTGAACCGAGAGAGCCACTAATCTGCATAATAAGAAGAGGGCTTATCCCTGTATGGCTAATCATTGCAAGGAATCAATGCACTCCATTCCCTCACTGTAGCCACAACAAAGTTGTAGCTTGTTTACTTTATCCTCCAGATACACAGAGGTCAAGTGTAATAGTCAGTCTTTGGTTCTGCCTCTAGCTACATTTTTATACTCCTGATAATTGTAGCTTTTTCATGAATGCCATATCTAACTGTATATATGCTAAATTGATGCATGTGTTTCTTCAGAGATTTGATCATTTGTCTAAGTGATCCCAGCACGTTAAATGTTTACAATTATATGGTTGTATTTTTTTAAGTCCTTTTTACGGGTCAGAGATTGTTGTCTTCTTCTGGGCCTGTTTTTGGGAACCAAGTGGTAGAACCAGTTACCAAGCTTGTCTTTTTTCATAATAAATTAAGAACCATACCCATAGTTTGAAAGGCCATGGCACCAAAAGGGTATCACCATTAGAACTCGAGTTCTCTCAGAGAAGCGTCAGTGCCTTTGCTTAGATAAATTACTCATGCTATCTTAGTGAGTGGATAATATGGAGCCAAACACTAGCAAGGACTACCTACGCTAGTAGGTCCAGCTCTTTAAGTAGCCGGCACTCATTAAACCTCTCTGAAAGCCTCCCAGGAGCCAGCATGCCTGCATAAGTATATACCGTAAAAGGTCTCTGAGATTTACGAGGAACCTCTCCATCTTGTACTGAGGCACTATCTGATAAACAAGCAATTTTAGCTGCAGGCTAAATGATGCTCTTTGAGGCTTTGATTTACAATGCCAGGAATGATGTATTTGTAGTTCTGCTCTAAGGCTCTGCTGTGGGCCTGCTGTGATTACTCATCCATGAATAGAAGCAGAGGCTAAAATCTCCAACTAGGAGGTCAGTGAATTTCCAGTCAATGAGGAAATACGTAGAAGGTTTTTAAAATTTGGGCTAAAGAAATATGATCTAAAATATATGGAAAAAAAAACAAGCTATATAATGCTGTAGGTTGGTCAACGCTGACCATTATTGTGACATTGTCTGGCATGATTATATATAAGCTTAATGCAATTTAAAGTGAGACAAATATCAATTTCAGTTATTATCTACTCTTATGAGAATAGGACAGATATTTGGATCCTGCTGGTAGTGTTGTAAATATTTTTCAGCAATTTTTGGTTAAAATAATTACATTTATGTTTCTACAAGTGTGAGGGTAGACATCTGCGTAGCACTGGGGGAATCAACTTACACAAAATAGTGAACCAGAAGCTTTCCCAGCCAATAACTATTTGCTTCTGCTGTGGCCTAGGGAACCAATGCCTCAATCTGCACTCCAAAAGTATGGCTCTGTTCATGGTGCAAGCCAATTTTTTTGTTCACTTCATTAACTTTGTCACTACATATATTAGCTGTCACTGATAAGCGATTCAATTCACTTCAAACTTCAGTGCAGTACATGTGGAGCTACGTAAAATAAACCTGGTGTTGGCCACAATCTACTGACGCAGCTGCTGCGCCATGATTAGAATGGAGCTGCAGGCTTTCTATCAGGACTGAGTACAGGTGGCACTGCAGTACAAAATCAATCACACAATAAAGCACGTCCCCACTCTCTGACTGTCTGTAATTACTGAATCCTGGCTGTTCATGCTTAAAAACTAGAAGATCTTTGATAGAAAAAAACAGTCGCTTTAAAGTTAATCTGAATCTTAATGATCACTAGTTAGTTAAATTTAAATTTATTAAAAGGGCTTGAAAGTGAGAATATTTGTCACAAAATGGCAATGGTCTTTTAAATGTCTATGGCTGAGCGATTTGTTCAGGATTTGTTTTCACATGTTGCCACTGTAATGGTTGATGTACACCTTCTGCATACATTTAAAATTTTGGCTCACTTGTAGTGAACTTATGTCTTAAATTAAACCTAAAAATGTCATAATTTATAGTAGGTTACAACCTGGATTTTTCTTATTATTTTATGTCAGATTTCAGAAAATTTTGGGGCAAATAGGTGTACAAAAATGGTGGTGGAGGGGGCAGGATGGTGTTGGGCAGAATCTTACTGCTTTTGAAAAATTCTTCTATCTGTGACAAACTGACCCTCTTGGTCTTCGAGTCCCATCTACTCGACCCGCATGATCTTCCCAAAGGTGACCAATTAAGAAGCTGTTATTGGGAACCCATCCAATTAGGGAAGGCGGGTGGGCTCTGCAGGTGGGTGGGCCGTGGGAGCACCCGAGGCTCTGGACGACTGACAGTGGAGGCATTCTCCGAAGACATTAAAAATATTTTAAAATAAGGGGTAGCCACAGCTGCCAGACCGTCATGGTGGAGGAGAAACCCCTGCACAGGATGGCTTGTGGCTGCAGCTGTGATCCTGTGACAGCTGTGGTTCTGGGTGGGGGGAGGGGGGAGATAACAGAGGCCTCACTGGCCCCCCTGACCTACTGCTGGGAGGCTGCCTCAAGCCATCTCAGTGGGGGGGGGGGGCCTGATCACCACTAGTATGATCCCAGTGGCATCCCTAATCTGCCACTCAATTGCCATGAATTGTCCACCCACCACTGCCAGATAGGTAGCCATTGTCAGTATAATCTGGTCTCTTGGCAAGATCACCCGGAGGCAGGACACTTTGGACTAGCAATCCGATGTGGACCTTTCTTCTTCCCCCAGTCCCGCCTCCAACTCCACCTTTGCAGGTCTCCTAAGATTCCGCCTGCTGTGTCAGTTCCCCACCAACTTCCAAAAATCATATCTCCCACTTTTTGTCAGACATTACATAATGGGACAAAGCAGAAGAATTCAAATGCAATGCAAATGAAGTTGTGACATTAGGTGTCACATTCTGAGCTTTGTTAATCTGTTTCCAGCTCTATAAATCAAGCACCTGGCATTGCTGGACAGCCACGTCGAGGCATCAGTCATTTAAAAGGCCATTTTAAGTTTTGAAAAAAAATTAGTTGTAGAAAGTAGATTTGTGAGCCATTTTTCTTTCTTCTTTTTGTTATGTTTGATCTACTCACTGCAGCTTCAACATCGGGCTTGGTGGGAGCTGTTGCAGGTCTTTACTCATTCACCTGTGATACATTTATCAGAGAGAAGCATTGCATTTCTTTTGGACATGCCACTTTGTTATTTGAAGGCAGATGAGGAGGATTAATGGAGGAGGGACTGGTCAGACAGTAACAGAGGTAGTTGGCCTGTAACCTTGCACAAGGATCTACAGAGCAAGGTGCTTGCATTTCTTAATGTTCCAGGAACAATGCCTGCAAAGGTTACATTTCAATAAAGAAAGCAGAGTGTACCCCATGCTAAAACCATATGGGAATGTAACCTCTGCTGCACAGATAATCACCTTACCCATCAGTTGATGGGCACACCAATTTTACACAGTGGTCAATTCCTAATAGGGAGTCATTAATTGCATGCATCGGACCATTGGCACTCCAATTTCAAACAATAGAAAAAGGGTTCTGCTGCCTTAGTGTGCATCTCATTTCCAACCAACAGCACCAGAAAAGTGAGTCAATGTTTGTTTTTCTTATGCTTTTATTTTGAGGCAGTCAACCATTCCCCACTCTTTCCATCTCCAAGAGAATTATCTGGGTGGATCATTGGAGTGCACAGATACGTTTTGCAACCATGGCGCATGGCAATATGCACTTTCCCCAAACCCAGCTAAGCATTGGTATAATGAGGTCCATTCAGCAATCAGAAAATCATTCAGCAGACTATTATTATTTTCCAGTCCTGATTCAGGATCCTAGATCAGTCAGGGAAGAGAGCTCTCCAATATAGATTGCGCTTGAAGGATTTTTGAGGTTTGCTTCATGAGTCATGAGTTGCCTTGCAAAAAGTATTACATACAGATGCACTGCCAGGGCAAGAGGAAAGCACCCATAAGAAGTAGAATAAGTAAGATAAAAACAAAAACAGAATTACCTGGAAAAACTCAGCAAGTCTGGCAGCATCGGCGGAGAAGAAATCAGTTAACGTTTCGAGCCTTCATGGCCCTTCGGCAGAACTGCAGCATAGTTTCAACAAGGGAGAAATATAAATTGGTTTAAGGTGGGTGGGGGGGGGTGGGGGGAAGAGACACATTGAGGGTGTGGTGTGAGCAGATAATCAAAAGATGTCATAGACAAAAGGGTCAAAGAGGTGTTGAAGGTGGTGGTCTTTGTCTGAGAAAAGTGCTAATTAAGAATGGAAAACAGGATATTCAAAGTACAGCTCTAGTGGGGGTGGGGTGGAAAGACTAAAGGTTTTAGTTTTAGATTTAAAAATAATGGAAATAGGTGGGGAAAGAAGAATCTATATAAATTATTGAAAAAAAAAGCGGGTGGGGGGGTGAAAAGAAACGGGGTGGGGATGGGGGGAGGGGGAGTTTAAGATCTAAAGTTGTTGAATTCAATATTCAGCCCAGAGGGCTGTAAAGTGCCTAGTCGGAAGATGAGGTGCTGTTCCTCCAGTTTGCGTTGGGCTTCACTGGAACAATGCAGCAAGCCAAGGACAGACATGTTGGCAAGAGAACAGGGTGGAGTGTTAAAATGGCAAGCGACAGGGAGGTTTGGGTCTTTCTTGCGGACAGACCACAGGTGTTCCGCAAAACGGTCGCCCAGTTTGCGTTTGGTCTCTCCAATGTAGAGGAGACCGCATTGGGAGCAACCAATGCAGTAGACTAAGTTAGGGGAAATGCAAGTGAAATGCTGCTTCACTTGAAAGGAGTGTTTGGGCCCTTGGACGGTGAGGAGAGAGGAAGTGAAGGGGCAGGTGTTGCATCTTCTGCGTGGGCATGGGGAGGTGCCATAAGTGGGGGTTGAGGAGTAGGGGGTGATGGAGGAGTGGACCAGGGTGTCCCGGAGGGAACGATCCCTACGGAATGCCGTCAAGGGGGGTGAAGGGAAGATGTGTTTGATGGTGGCATCATGCTGGAGTTGGCGGAAATGGCGGAGGATGATCCTTTGAATGCGGAGGCTGGTGGGGTGATAAGTGAGGACAAGGGGGACCCTATCATGTTTCTGGGAAGGAGGAGAAGGCGTGAGGGAGGATGCGCGGGATATGGGCCGGACACGGTTGAGGGCCCTGTCAACGACCGTGGATGGAAAACCTCGGTTAAGGAAGAAGGAGGACATGTCAGAGGAGCTGTTTTTGAAGGTAGCGTCATCAGAACAGATGCGACGGAGGCGAAGGAACTGAGAGAATGGGATGGAGTCTTTACAGGAAGCGGGGTGTGAGGAGCTGTAGTCGAGGTAGCTGTGGGAGTCGGTAGGCTTGTAATGGATATTGGTGGACAGTCTATCATCAGAAATTGAGACAGAGAGGTCAAGGAAGGGAAGAGAAGTGTCAGAGATGGACCATGTGAAGATGATGGAGGGGTGGAGATTGGAAGCAAAATTAATAAATTTTTCCAGGTCCCGACGAGAGCTGCTTCATGCTCTCGTCGGGACCTGGAAAAATTTATTAATTTTGCTTCCAATCTCCACCCCTCCATCATCTTCACATGGTCCATCTCTGACACTTCTCTTCCCTTCCTTGACCTCTCTGTCTCAATTTCTGATGATAGACTGTCCACCAATATCCATTACAAGCCTACCGACTCCCACAGCTACCTCGACTACAGCTCCTCACACCCCGCTTCCTGTAAAGACTCCATCCCATTCTCTCAGTTCCTTCGCCTCCGTCGCATCTGTTCTGATGACGCTACCTTCAAAAACAGCTCCTCTGACATGTCCTCCTTCTTCCTTAACCGAGGTTTTCCATCCACGGTCGTTGACAGGGCCCTCAACCGTGTCCGGCCCATATCCCGCGCATCCTCCCTCACGCCTTCTCCTCCTTCCCAGAAACATGATAGGGTCCCCCTTGTCCTCACTTATCACCCCACCAGCCTCCGCATTCAAAGGATCATCCTCCGCCATTTCCGCCAACTCCAGCATGATGCCACCATCAAACACATCTTCCCTTCACCCCCCTTGACGGCATTCCGTAGGGATTGTTCCCTCCGGGACACCCTGGTCCACTCCTCCATCACCCCCTACTCCTCAACCCCCACTTATGGCACCTCCCCATGCCCACGCAGAAGATGCAACACCTGCCCCTTCACTTCCTCTCTCCTCACCGTCCAAGGGCCCAAACACTCCTTTCAAGTGAAGCAGCATTTCACTTGCATTTCCCCTAACTTAGTCTACTGCATTGGTTGCTCCCAATGCGGTCTCCTCTACATTGGAGAGACCAAACGCAAACTGGGCGACCGTTTTGCGGAACACCTGCGGTCTGTCCGCAAGAAAGACCCAAACCTCCCTGTCGCTTGCCATTTTAACACTCCACCCTGTTCTCTTGCCAACATGTCTGTCCTTGGCTTGCTGCATTGTTCCAGTGAAGCTCAACGCAAACTGGAGGAACAGCACCTCATCTTCCGACTAGGCACTTTACAGCCCTCTGGGCTGAATATTGAATTCAACAACTTTAGATCTTAAACTCCCCCTCCCCCCATCCCCACCCCGTTTCTTTTCACCCCCCCACCCGCTTTTTTTTTCAATAATTTATATAGATTCTTCTTTCCCCACCTATTTCCATTATTTTTAAATCTAAAACTAAAACCTTTAGTCTTTCCACCCCACCCCCACTAGAGCTGTACTTTGAATATCCTGTTTTCCATTCTTAATTAGCACTTTTCTCAGACAAAGACCACCACCTTCAACACCTCTTTGACCCTTTTGTCTATGACATCTTTTGATTATCTGCTCACACCACACCCTCAATGTGTCTCTTCACCACCCCCACCCCCCACCCCACCCACCTTAAACCAATTTATATTTCTCCCTTGTTGAAACTATGCTGCAGTTCTGCCGAAGGGCCATGAAGGCTCGAAACGTTAACTGATTTCTTCTCCGCCGATGCTGCCAGACTTGCTGAGTTTTTCCAGGTAATTCTGTTTTTGTTTTGGATTTCCAGCATCCGCAGTAGCTTTTAGCTTTTTGTTTTTATATAAGTAAGATAATGCCATCCTAAGTGGCTTAAAGAGTTGGTAGAGGATAATCAATTTTCGAAAGCCAGAAAAATTGATGCCAATTTCATATGGGTCATCCACTCATCAAATATCTAGGAACAGAGACTGGTGAGTGGGATTGTCCGAGGTTTGCACTAAGTGTGGTAGCGGGTGTAGAAAAGACGTTTTATCCGTAGGCTGCAATGGCGGATTTTCTTGCCATTTTGTTCCCTTCCTGCCTCATAAATTATGCAGTCACGGGAAACATGCCAGATTGCTGGTGGCAGACCTCCAATTTTTCTGCCACAGCATTACCTCGCTGCTTCCTCACTCCGGGTGCCATATTTAAACTGTACCCATGCGCACGCTTCTCAACGCTTGCAGCCCAGGACAGCTCCTGTGAAGACCCAGCTACTGGCCTGGCACCGGCTCCGTGACTCCCAAGATCTCCAGCTGAAAATGTGGGGCCAACAAGATAGCCACTCTGCCAGAATTGGAGGCTAGGTGACTCTTGTAGACCCCACCTCGCCACTCCAGGAGCCACGTGGCTTTGTCTCCTGGAACTAGTGCAAAGTGCAAGAGATGACTATTTTAATCCTTCCTCTCCTTCAGGAGCCCAGCGAGAAACATGTAGACCCTGCTCTTAGCGTTCCGGTCCAGCCCAGGGGCACTGAGGGCCACGCGGGCGAACCAGAGCACAAGAGGAAAAGAACGCCACCGGTCCAGGACCGACTGGACACTGTCTCAGCGAACGCGATCACTTGCTTAAAAATCCAGGAGAAGGCGCAGACACATCACCGCAGCCGGATGATGTTTTTACCCCGGAGCCAGTGTTTTCAGGGGTCTGGAGATCAAGGCAGATTTTGGGGGGGTGGCCGCCTCCAGGTGGCGGGTGGGCCTCCGCCCTTCTTATGGCATGGGGTCTCGCCGGCAGACGAGATGGCGGTGGCTGCCGGCAGCACCTCCCTTGCGGGGAGGAAGATGGGATGGCGGTGGGGGGCAGGGGGGGGCAGTGGCGGTGCCAGCTGCAGCTGACTGAATGGCGCTGGTGGCCTTGGAGACGGGGCAGTTCTTACGGACATGCCCCACCTCCTTGCAGGCATGGCACCGCACACCATCTGAATCCAGAAGACCCTGTAGGCGGCCCCCTCGAACTCCACAGTAAAAGCCCCCTCAATGCACCCCCCCCCCCCCGGGCCAGATGGACAAAAACCTGGCGCCGGAAGGAGTGCACGTGTCGGAGGGCCGCATCCTTGAGGCCGAGCGGGATTGGCGCAAGCCCTGACCTAACCTCCCCCTGCTGATGGAGGTGGGGGAGGAGGAGCCCACTGGGTACAAAGAGCGGGACGTTGGAAAGTATGATCCTTTGGGCAGTGGTCTACAAGGGGTCCACCACCAGAAACATCCCGCCCACAGTGAGCCCCTTTCCTAGAGCCAGGTCCACCGCCTGCACTGACCTCAAAAAAATTACAGCTTTGCCGTACATTTTCGAGACGGCAACTACGGCTGAGGGGCTGACAAGCCCAGCCATAACCTTTACACACACATCAATCATCATTTCGGGGTGGGTGTAGCTCTTCACCCTCTTGGTGAGGAGGCAGAAAGGTGACGGGGCCACAGAAGCAGCTGCTCCCACATAGGTTTTCCTGGGGACCCTGCCACCGGTGACAGCACTGCCTCCACATTCCCCCGGGAAGACCCGGCTACAGGCAACCCTGTCGCAGCCAAAGAGGCTGAGCCACACCCACCCCAAGCTCTATGTTCCACAATATCCCACCCCGGGGAGAGGGGGAAAGGATGGTATAACCTGCCCCTCCAGGATGACAAAAAACAGAGAGGAGAGGAGGGAGAGGGGTGAAGGATAGGAGACACAGGAGGGAAAGGGTTAAGGGTAGGTGGGGTGTCACTCGGTGGATTGGAGTGTGGGTGGGGGCCAGGATGTTCTTCCTGTAGAGGGAGGGCGATGTCTTCACCAGGCAGCCAGTACTGCCTGGCATATGGGAGTCAGCCCTATCCCTCTTCACCAGGCAGCACCAGATCCCTGGACTCAGGCGTGGTCAGATCAAGGAGGGTTGGGGAGGGGCGGTGGGGGGGTTAGTGGCAAGATCGTAAACAACATACACACCCCTTCTCCCCCAAGTCTCTGCAGCAGTCTTCTCTCCTCCCTCTACAAAACACACAGCTGTCTTCAGCCCCCACTGAACAACAGTCCAGATACCCACCCCAGCTATTAAACCAAACAGTCCTTGCCTCCTTGCCTCCTGGCCTCCCCATCCTGCAGCAGCAGCTCCTCTCTCCCTCTGCCTCTCTCTCCTCCAGGCCTCAGGCCCTGCAGGCCCCAGGTCCCCAGCAACACAGAGGATGGAAGAAGGCTTGAGGGAAGGCAGAAACACAATAATAGGAACAGCCACAGGAAATCCCACAGCAGCAGCAGGAACAGCCACAGGGAATCCCATAGCAGCAACAGGAACAGCCACAGGAAATCCCACAGCAGCAGCAGGAACAGCCACAGGAAATCCCACAGCAGCAGGAACAGCTACAGGAAATCCCACAGCAGCAGGAACAGCCGCTGGAAATCCCACAGCAGCAGGAACAGCCACAGGGAATCCCATAGCAGCAACAGGAACAGCCACAGGAAATCCCACAGCAGCAGCAGGAACAGCCACAGGAAATCCCACAGCAGCAGGAACAGCTACAGGAAATCCCACAGCAGCAGGAACAGCCGCTGGAAATCCCACAGCAGCAGGAACAGCCACAGGAAATCCCACAGCAGCAGCAGGAACACCCACAGGAAATCCCACAGCAGCAGCAGAAACAGCCACAGGAAATCCCACAGCAGCAGGAACAGCCACAGGAAATTCCATAGCAGCAGGAACAGCCACTGGAAATCCCACAGCAGCAGGAACAGCCACAGGAAATCCCACAGCAGCAGGAACAGCTACAGGAAATCTCACAGCAGCAGGAACAGCCACAGGAAATCCCACAGCAGCAGCAGGAACAGCCACAGGAAATCCCACAGCAGCAGGAACAGCTACAGGAAATCTCACAGCAGCGGGAACAGCCGCTGAAAATCCCACAGCAGCAGGAACAGCCACAGGAAATCCCACAGCAGCAGGAACAGCTACAGGAAATCCCACAGCAGCAGGAACAGCCACAGGAAATCCCACAGCAGCAGGAACAGCCACAGGAAATCCCACAGCAGCAGGAACAGCCACAGGAAATCCCACAGCAGCAGAAACAGCCGCTGGAAATCCCACAGCAGCAGGAACAGCCACAGGAAATCCCACAACAGCAGCAGGAACAGCCACAGGAAATCCCACAGCAGCAGCAGGAACAGCCACAGGAAATCCCACAGCAGCAGGAACAGCCACAGGAAATCCCACAGCAGCAGGAACAGCCACAGGAAATCCCACAGCAGCAGCAACAGCCACAGGAAATCCCACAGCAGCAGGGACAGCCACAGGAAATCCCACAGCAGCAGGAACAGCCGCTGGAAATCCACAGCAGCAGGAACAGCCACAGGGAATCCCATAGCAGCAGAAACAGCCGCTGGAAATCCCACAGCAGCAGCAGCAACAGCCGCTGGAAATCCCACAGCAGCGGGAACAGCCACAGGAAATCCCACAGCAGCAGGGACAGCCACAGGCAATCCCACAGCAGCAGGAACAGCCACAGGAAATCCCACAGCAGCAGCAGGAACAGCCACAGGAAATCCCACAGCAGCAGCAGGAACAACCACAGGAAATCCCACAGCAGCAGCAGGAACAGCCACAGTAAATACCACAGCAGCAGCAACAGCTACAGCCCGCACCCAGCACAACAACAGCAACAGCACATAGTTCAGGCAGCAATGAGCTGCAGCTGAGACCAATCAGGAAGTACAGCCTGGGTTTGGGTGTTAATCACTTGTACGTAATATTCACTATTGAAATAAACTTACAAGAATGTCCCCTTATCTATGGCTCTTTGTTATGATGAGCAGTGTTCTTGTCACTCAGATGTGCAACTTGGTTCCCGCACAAGATAAAGGCAGGTGTCTCAGTCCAGAGCCTCTTCACTGTGTAACCATCAGAGCAAAGTGATGGTCTGGCTTCACACTCCCTGGACACCTTAGTGATGCCTGCATCTTGACGGTGCTTGTCATTGCTGCCAGAATGTAGTGGGCAGGCGTCACAGAGTTCCGTCATTCTCTCTTTGTGCTCTCAGCACCTTTGAGGTGGGGCTGGCCCCCATCTCTTCAGCATCTGTGACTGGTGACGCTGTGCTCCTAAAGGGTCAGGTTCTGAAGGAGGACATTGGATCAGGAGCATTTAAAATTTCATGGCTGCGCCTCCATGATATGACCCTGATCACCGAGCGCAAATGAGCTGCCCTCAGCCAGACAGGAGTCAGACATTCACAGAGGCAATGTGAAGATCTATGGAGTGTCCTCACTGCATGTCGTCATCATCTGCCTGGAATCAAGCATCTATTAGGCCCTCCACTGCATCTCCATGACCTGAGCCTGGGCACTGAGGGCATGTGCGCTGCCATCAGGCTCACAGGAGTCAAACGTTCATAGGTGCAAGGTGAGGATGTCAGGACTGTCCTCAGTGCATCTTGGCATCATTCTCCATGAATCTTGCGGCTATGGGGGCCTCCCAAGTGCACCTGCCTCGCCTGGCCGATGGCCTCAGCACCGTCATCCTCACCTTCAAGGTCTTTGTCACCATCATCCCCTTCGACACCCTCATTATCGGAGGAGACGTGCAGCTCTTCCATCTCCTCCTCAGCCAGGTCCTTCCCCCATTGCAGCGCCAGGTTGCGGAGCATGCAGCAAGCGCTGATGGTGCACGACACCCTCTGGGGACTGTACTGCGGTGCTCCACCAGACCTGTCGAGGCACTGGAACCTCATTTTCAAAATGCCTATCGTTTGCTCCACCAAAGTCCTGGTTATGGCATGATCCTTGTTATACTGTCGCTCTGCGGCAGTCTAAAGCCGCTGAATGGACGTCACCAGCCACGTCCTTGTCCCTGAGGAGCCAACCCTGCAGCCTCTCTGGACCCTGGAAGATATCAGGGATCTGAGACCTGCTAAGAATGTAGGAGTCATTGACACTCCCTGGGAATCGCATGCAGTCCTGCAGGTTGTGTCTGTGGTGGTCGCACACCAGCTGAACATTCTTGCGGTTGATGTAGTAGACTGCTTGTTACCATGGATCTAAGCACCATGTGAGTGCAGTCAATGGCACCCTGCACCTGTGGGAAACCTGAGATCTGCATAAATCCCAGCACCCTTGCTTCCTGGCTTTCCTCATCCCGGGCAGAATGCAGAAAGTTCTGTGTCTTTGTGAAAATGGCGTCTGTGACCTCCTGGATGCATTTATGTGTGGTGCCTTGCGATATCTCACAGAGGTCACCTGTGGAGCCCTGGAAGGAGCCACTGGCATAAAAATTGAGTGCCGCAGTCACTTTCACAGCCACTGGCAGTGGATGCCCTCCAGGTCTCAGCCGTGGAAAAATATTCACTTTTGATAAGCTTTTCCAAGTGCGTGGCTGCTTCCCTTATTCTCCCTCCCCTCACACCCCCTCCCCCCCACCCCGGCATGTGCTTGTTTATTTCCTTCAGTCTGTGCTGCCTTGCCCCTCCTCCCCCAACACCGGCCTGACCTGCACTGGAGCCCTTGCCCCACACTGAAAGCCAGCCGGCAAGAAGTGACTTGCCTGTGCCCCCCGTGAATGAGCAGCGCCTCTTCCTTGAAGTCCTACGGGCGATGCTTGCACAAGGTTATGTGCACTCACCTCCAAGTTCCCCTCGAAGTTCAGGTTGCCAGGTGCAGTCTTTTAAAGGCAATTGTAAAGCACGCCGTTCTGAAGTCATGCCGACGTGGGTGGGAAATTTGAAGTGGGAGGTTGATTCCAGGAAGCAGGGCTGATAATGAGATGAAAATGTATTGAAATTAGGTTCCTGATGTGCGGCGGTGGGAAATGCAGCCCGCCATTGACGGATGGAGTGGACGATCGCAAACTGGTTTCACAACGGCGTAAAACCGATTTTTGGCCTTCCCGCCATATTGTCCGCTTGTGCCCACCATGACACCCACCACCAATGGGACCGGATGATTCCGCCCACTGATTTCATCACAACCCTTCCCATAGTAAACAAAACTAATATCCGCAGATCTTTAGTGCCAAATTATAATGATTCTTACCACCAGGTTTCACATTGGCGCTAGTTTAAACTTCTCAACTTTGAACCCTAAACTATTCCTACTCTTGGCTGACTGTGTAAACCGTACTTATCACAACACTTTCTTGTCTGGTCCCTCCTCTTACCTTAGTTGTTCTTGTGAACTACTCGGTTGAAGTGCAGAAGCTGGTGATGGTACTAACAACGACGGCCACTTCTTGCCAGTGTGCCTTGTCTGGGTTCCTCCACTCACGACTAAATATTAGCTCCCTTCTGTGTCATATTTGGGCCTGTAAATTCTCCACTGGTCAACAATGGGTGCTGTCAAATGGAGTCTTGAAGTGTTGCTGCAGTGCATTTTGTAGGTGATACACACTTTTGCCTCTGTCATTGGTAGTGGAGGGAGTGAGTGTTTAAGGTGGTGGATGGAGTACTGATCAAGCGGGCTGCTTTGTCTTGGAGGTCTCGGGCTTCTTGAGAGTTGTTGGAGCTGCATTCCTCCAGGCAAGTGGGGAGTATTCCATCACACTCCTGACTTGTGCCTTGTAGATGGTGGACAGGCTTTGGGGAGTCAGGAGATGAGTTACTTGCTACAGGATTCCTAAAGTCTGACTTGTTCTTGTAGCCAAAGTAGAGTATGTACTACTAAAATTCACTGGCTTACAAGAAATGGAGAGGGAGAGAGAGGCAGAGGCATAGACAGAGAGACCTAATTATACAAAGCCATCATAGACTAAATTTCCATCCAGAAAGGAATGAGATTGGAGATGTGTGTGCTGGGAATGTCACAGCGCCAAGTTGAGTGTCAGTTTTCTGATGCGCTCCCAGTAATTTTGGTGGAGGCCCCTTCTCAGGGGTTGGGGCAACCGACTAAAAATGGTGGGTTACCAATTGAAGCAGTTAACAAGCTACTTGAGAGCTCTTTGCAGGGTTGATTTAGATTTTTGAGGCAAGGTACCAGAACACACTTGTTCAGCAGCACATCCAATGGGAGGAAGTGGCTGCACAGAGGGGAGCCAGTCAGAGAAACAGGCACCATTCCTGATGCTGCATAAATGTGGGAAGCAGCAGTGAAGTGTTGATGCATTTGCTAAATGGTGAGCAGAGCTCACAGGTTGCATCAGGTGGCAGGGAAATGCACCTGTAGGAGTCATTGGGGCACCATGGGGAGGGTGGGTGCAGTGTGCCCAGTCAGTGATGCACATGCAGCCAGTGGAAAGTGATGCTGTCGCTGGGCATGGGGATTCAGGTACTCATGGGCAGTGATGAGGAGCAGCTACACTAGCAACAAATGTAAACTCTTAGGCCAGGGTTTACCTGTTGGAGAGCGGGGGGCAGGGCCCACTTGCCGATGCGTAAAATGATGCGCGATGACGTTGGGCAGAACTCCCGATGTCACCGCGTCCCATTGAAATTTTCAGGTAGGTGGGGGCTCATCAAGATCAGCTGTGCACCCGCCGACCTGTCAATGGCCAACTGAGGCTATTGACAGAGTCATTAAAGTAATTAATGGACCTGCCCATCCAACCTTAAGGTTGGTGGGCAGGCCAGGAGCCCTGGCGGGCATTAGTAAAAGCATGAAACCTCATCCATGGGTGGGATGAGGTTCCATGTAGGTTTTTGAAAATTTAATTAAAGTGTTTTTAAAAGTTATGGGCATGTCCCAACTCATGTAACGGTGTCACATGAGGGGACATGTCAGGGAATTTTTTTTTCTATTTTTAATATTTTTTACTGTAGAGCCGATCTCCCTGAGGCAGCACTTAGCCTCAGGGAGATGAGTCCACTCTTCCATGCACAGCGCAAAAGAGCGCACTCTCGGCTTAGGGAATCCACCCCCCCCACCGCCCACACAGGGAGTACATAGCGCTTCTGTGAGGACGTCACGCTGGCATTAACTGGCCTGTCCACGTAAAATGGTGGCACGCCCCCAATTAGGGGCACCAATCAGAGGTGTGCCTCCACATGCCCACTCTTCAACTTCACCCCCAATGGGGGGAAAATTTTGCCCTTACTGAAGAGGGACAGGGAGGGCATGTAGGTATTACACTCACCTAGGGCGGGATTTTCCGCACCCACCCGCTGCCGCGATCTTCCGGTCCCGCAGCAAATCAATGGTCTTCTGGCTGGGGCGCTGCCTCACCCACGGCGGCTCCCGCCCGCAACGGGGCTGGGAAATCCCGGCCCTAGGCTGTACTGCCAAAGGCCCATCTTCCTGAACATGACTGAGCAGCAGAGCTCACAGCTGCCTCTAGCTCCCTCACCCTCTCCTGCTCACCTGTGAAGTGCTGGTCACCTTGTGCTACCTGTGCCAAATTTGCATGAGGCCCTACTGAGGCGAGTGTTCCTGGCTGGTGGAGGGTGTACTTGACTGATGTGACAGTGCAGGCTCAGATGCACTTTCCTCCTCTGAAGTTGCTGCTGATGTCACGGGTATGCCGAGGCTCGCCCTCCACAACTGGTCCTGCAGGAGATGTAAGATTTGGTTAGAAAAGTTCTTCTCTGTCAGTAGCTGCTTCTGCAAAGCTTCAGCAGCTCAGAACAGCTTAAGCATTGACAAGGCCTCAACGAACCAGGACGGATCACCACCCTCATCCTCCATGGAAATGGTAATGTGCTTTCACCCACTCAGATGGACACCCGTCTCATCCACACCGACTTCCTGCCTTGCTGCCACCATGGTAATTTCAAATGCCTCCTCCTCCATGGGTGTCGGTATGACAAGAAGTGCCCCTCCTCCACCCGACTGACCCATTGTGTGTTCTCTTATTCCTGCAAAGTCAAGAGTGAGAGAGTTAAGATCATATTGATCTCCCTCACCACATCCTGTGGTTCACTCACCTGTGATGTCCATGGTTCACAGCTCAGGAGTGCAGCACGGCACACACATCCTGACTGTTCCTGAGCACCAGGATGCTTTATTCATAGCTGTGCTGGTGACTCCAGAACTGGAGGCCTGTCCTCTGGGTATCTTACACTCACCTTGCTGGGTTGTTGAAGTGCTTCCTACACTGCAACCATGTCCTGCTGACCACACTGTGGCTTTCAAACCTCCACAGGTTCTTATCAACAAATCATACCCTGCTCCCTTCCCCTATACCTTTGATATCTTTTACTTCTTTGAGCACCTCACCATTTTCCCCAGTTTTTGTCCCCATTTTAAAATTTTCATTGTCTACTGCCCACCCAAAGTTTCACCAGGGACATCATCCCTCCAGTCCTTCCTCCGCCTCGGCAATGAGCGATTGATCATCCTCAACAATTTTAATTTCCATCTCAGTTCCACTTGTCCTCTCTCCTTTGATTTTTTTTTTACTTTCCTGTCCTTCCTAAATCTCTTTCTCCAAATAAACTCTCTAACTCACATTCATGATCACCTCCTCTGCCATCTTCCACGGCCTTCATCACTAACAAGATGTTTCTAACCATTTCCTTGATTCCTTTACCAGCTGCATTCTCTTAGCCACTTTCAACCTCGGTTTCTTCTGCTTCTGATCCTGGAAAAATCTCACTCTTAAATCATTTACAAATTACATTTTCAAACTTCTAATTGTGCTGTTTTTGGGCCTCTATTCACCCCAATATTTCTGCAGCTGTCTATCTGTCATGAAAATATAATAATTTTCATATTATTGTGATTTATTGTAAAAATGTGTTAATAGTGGGGTTTGGATAGTTTCTGTGTGTGTGTGTGTGAAATTTAATTGAATTTGAGACAGCTGGTCTGGAGGCTTTGAGTTATCAAAAAGAAGCTAGGTTTGAAATGCCAAATGCATAAACATGGCTGAAGTTTTCGAATGCGAGGTGTAAGGAACATTTGCATTTTTAGATTTGAATTTCAAAGAGGTGGTAGGATGTTACACCTAGCCAGAAGAAGCTAAGCCAAAAGTATGTTTATTTTTCCCGAAGGTTACTGATAAAATTAGTACTATGAAAAGATTTATATTATAAGGAAGGTAAAGTTCCAAAGACATATGGGAACAATGGTATTTGCGTTAAAATGGGAGAAACATGTATAAAGGAGATGAGGCTGTGTGTCAGGGGAGAAGGCATTTTAAGATCTAACACTAGTGTGAAAAGCCTCCAGCCTCTGTACATCAAGTTGCTGTCACAGGAACCGAAGCTGAGAAAGCTCACTTGGAGTATCACTCTCCAGGGTATTGTGTTGCTTTGCCTTGGTCTGTTGAAATCTATTTGTTTTAACTTAAAAGAGGCATAACTGGGAGCCAGGTTAATTAGGAGTTTTAGGAGTTATTACAGTAGTAATTTGTAGATCTATGTATGTGCTTGAAATCTTTTCTTTTGTTAATAAATGTTTAATTTAGTTTTCTAAAAACATCTGAAGACGTGGTAGTCTTATTATCTCTGAATTAAGGGCACACATCTTGAAATAAATACAAATACCCTGTGATCAAGTTTCCCTCATTTGATCCGCCTGGCACACAACATCTGCCATGTCATAACACTCCCCTACCCCCGTCTTAAATGCTCTTTTCCCAAGAAAACCTATATACTCACCCATTCTGGTCACCTATGGCTCTCACCTTCTCCTTTATGTTTAAGGTGACAGATTTGAGCATGTCTGATTCGCAACTGGGTGAGCGACCCATCAACATTGAGCACTATAGGGGCCTCTCCTCTGCAAAATTTATGATGACACTGGGGTCATCCTGGACAACAAAGATAACTCTGACTTCTTTTCTGCATGACTAGCCATCTCCCTAATCCCTCTACTCTGTCCCTTATCCCTTACCTCCAACAATAAAGTTGTGGAAATCACCAATTATTGGTCACATGGGGCTGGTTTTAATTCTGTGAAAGTGGATGGGATTTTGAATGAGTTAAAATCTTGCCTAACCTGTCCAGATGGATCTGCTGCTTTTCCCCTTCCCTTTGATCACCAAGCTAAACCTTCCCCAAGGCTCAGCAATTCTTGGCCATAACTCTCTCCAATTTCCCCTCATTTTTTCTCTGAGCCATCTTACCCTTAAGATCCAGCTTCTGCTGCATTAACCCTATTCAAACTTAAGCTGCTGACCACCCAACTTCCCTTTCTGGCCTCCCATGCTGTCTGGTGTTGTAAGTGATTCTGTCTTATCAGGAACTGTTCCTCTCCCTTTCCAAGCCATGAACATCACCCACTTTCCTCAAAAGACCCAACCTCCACTCATCTGTCTGAGTGAACAGCCTATCTTCCATCTCTCTTTCCTCCCCAAAGTCCTTGAATATATAAGGCTGGATGATACTGCCCAGTGGGGCAGCACATAAAATATGACAGGTGGCTAGCCCATTGCCCTCCTGCCCATTCCCAACCTGGCCCCCATAATACGGGAGGTGGGTGTCGAAATCAGCAGCTAGTCAGTCATTTTGAAAAAGACATCATTGACGGGCAATTGAGCAATGGACCTGAATACTACACTGCCCATGCCATAATGCAGCTAGTGTGGGCAGATGGATGAGAGTGGGGAATCTGCTTTTTCACTATCTAAGGTGAAAACACAGGAAGGAGAGGGGGCATCTTTTGGGGGTGCCCTGTGTGCATTGCAGGCATCACCCAAAATGATATTCCTCTTTTGTGCCTCCATGTTTTGCCTCCAAAACCTGTCCCCCAAAACCCCTCGCCCACTCCCTTGGGTGCCCGATTGCTTCCTGTCTCAAGAGCCTGAACTTACCTTAGTCCGGGATCCATTGCTCTTCTTCCTGGGGCATGCTTGCAGTCTTAGCAGTGCCCACTACTGAGTTCTGACACTGTTGGGACTGCCAGAGCTGTCAGCCAATGAGATTGGCCAGTAGCTCTAGAGGCCAGGACTTCTTCCCACTGAGGGGCGGAGGTTCCACTCTCTGTCGTTAAGGCCAGCAGCAGCACGTCATCCCTGTAAGATGGCCTTTCTTTAAGTTGGTCAGTTCAGAACCAACTTTTGTGAAGGGTCATTGTGGGGGGGTGCACAGAAACAATTCAGCCCATTGCTGCCTCCCAGCTTCCTGATTGAATCTTTCTAGTCAGGGATCTGCCTCCGCTACATTGAAACAGTCCGAAACAAAGCCAGAAATGGCAAGGCAGAAATGACGTGCTTTGTGACTATGATCTTGGGGAATTATCCTTTTGTAGACTCATTGCAGCCTTCGACATAGGCAAATACATCATTCACCTGCGATGCTTCTCTTCCACTGCCCAATTTGGTGGAACTGCCTTGCGTGGTTCACTTTTATCTGTCTGTTCATAGTCAGAGCATCTTCAGCAATGGCCTTCCTTTTGGTCTCCACAAACGTACGTTTGGAGGTATCCCAAGAATCCATCCTTGGCCTCCATCTCTTCCTTGTCTTCAAGCTGCACCTTAGCGACTACACCCACAAACATGGGGTCAACGTCTACACACACACTGATAACACACAGTTCTAATCCATGTTTCTCAATCTCTCCATTGTCTTTTTATATCAGACTACTTGTCTGACATTCAGTCACCACCACCCATAAACTTCTGTTCAGCCAAAATTCTGCTACTTGTGTTCAATTCCACACCAAGTCCCACTCACCCATCGCCATTGGACTTATTGACCTACACTGGGTTCTAGTTCCCCAATGTGTGACTTAAAATACTCATCCTTGTATGCAAACCCCTTCAGGCCTTAGCCCTCACTATTTCTGTAGCTCCTCCAATCCTACTCATGTCAGCTCCATGAATTTTTTGGTCCCTGACTCTACTCAGGTATATTTCCCCCAACCTCTGTCCCACCATTTCTCAATCCCATGTTCTGAAACTTTCTCTCTTAACCCCTCCATCTCTCCAACTCCTTTTCCTTTTTAAAGGCATTCCTTAAAACCCACCTCTGTTAATGCATTTGTGGTTGAAGAGGTTTACAGTTTCTCGGTTACCCCTCCCCTGAGTGGTAAGCTCCTAATGTTAGGTGGAATCTCTGCCTTTAGCCCACCCAGAATAGGCAAATGAGATTGACATTGGAAAATTCAGTGGGGTCATTGCCAACGATGTACGACCCCACTACACATCTGGCAGAAAAACCATTATAATGGCTGATATTTCAATTCCTTCGAACCGATTCTCATCCAACATTCAAATAATAGCACATGCACACGTTTACTTTATAAGAGACTTAAGGAGAGTAATTTTGACTGATGAGACCATGGGGCTGGATTTTACGGCCCCCACCAGTGTATTTGAAAGTGGGGCCTCGTAAAATAAAGCAGGTGGCCATCCCACCGCTATCCTGACCACACCCGACTTGTCTCCCTTAGTACAGTCAGTGGAGAAGATGTCAACCTGCCCTTGTGCCTATTGAGGCCCTTAAGTGGCCAATTAATGGCCACTTAAGGGTCTCATTCCACCTCTGCTGCTATTTTACCTGGGCAGGGGAAGGTGGAGGCCAGACGGGTAGCCTGGCAGCTTTCAGTGTGCGGGCTACTGTCAGGCAAGAAGGAAAGATACCTCTTTTAGGGGTTCCTCTGTGTCCATCGAAGGCACTGACCCTCCCCCAGACAAGATCAGACCACCTCTTTAATCCTCCCCTGCGGCATCTCCAAACACAACCCCTCCTATCTGTCAGCCCCTTCATTGGGGTTTCCCAGCTAGGCCTGTCCAAAATACCAGACTTACCTCTTAGTCCAGGCTCAGTGACTCTTCTCCTTCAGGCACTGGCTGTATTGCTAGCAGTGGCCACTACTCGGTGCTGGCATTGCTGGGACTACAGCGCTGCTGGTGAATCAGATTAGCAAGCAGCTCTCTAAGGTAGGACTTCCTCCTAAAAGGGGGTGATTAAATTAAGGCTGCTCTGAGTATAATATCGCTGCAGGGCAGCCAGCTTCTGAGTTGGCGGACTCATAACTGATGTTTAGGTTACGGGGGTGGTGGGGAATAGGTCTCCCTGTAAAATCAAGACCCATGTCAGTGAATATAGAAGCAAGGAAATTATACCAGATTTATACAGGAGAGTTGTTGGGGCACAGTTCGATGTACCCCATTATAGGAAGGAGAATAGGATAATTGCAAATGTCCAGTATAGATATTTCAGAATGATTCCAGCTATTAGAAGTTACAGTTACGAAGAGCGACTCAAAAAATTGGCGTGAGAAGTCATGGACTTCTTTCTCACTAAGGTCAGCTGCCTCTGCCACATCCCTTCCTCCCCTAGCCCACCAGGCCAAACTTTCCCTAAAGTTCCCCATTACTCTAGCTCTGAACTCATATTTTTTTCTAGTTTCTCTCCTATCCCCCCTCATGTCCCCTCCAATGTCATCTTGTTTGTGAGATGCACCTCCTGTTCCTTCGGCCCTATTCCTACTAAACTGCTGATCACCTAACTTCCCTTCCTGGCCTCCAAGTTAGTTGCTTATGTTAATGGTTCTTTCCCTTCAGGTGTTGTCCCTTTCTGCTTTCAATTTCGCATCATCACTTCAGTCTTCAAAAAAAAACACTTGACCCCATTATCCTTGAAAATTACCCTCTAAGCTCCAACCTCCTGTTCCTTTCCGAAGTCCTTGAATGGCTTATTGCCTCCTAAATCCTTGCCCATCTTTCCAGGAACTCCAATCAAGTTCCTGCCCCTGCCACAGAAATATCTCTTGTCAAAGTCATAAATTATATCCTATCCATTGGCTGCAAAGCACTTTGTGACGTCCGGTGGTTGTGAAAGCACCACATAAATGCAAAAACTATTTATAATCTACATTAATGACTTGGATGATGGAACCAAATGTATGGTTGCTAAATTTGCTGATGATACAAAGATAGGTTGGAAAGTAAACTGTGAAGAGCATGTAAGGAGCCTGCAAAGAAATTTAGATAGGTTAAGTGAGTGGGCAAAAATTTGGCAAATACAATGTGGGGAAATGTGAACTTGTCCACTTTGGCAGGAAGAATAAAAAAACAGCATATTATTTAAATATGGAGAGATTGCAGAACTCTGAGGTACAGAGGGTTCTGGGTGTCCTGGGTGTGCATAGATCACAAAAGGTTTGTATGCAGGTATAGCAAATGATTAGGAAGACAAATGGAATGTGGTCGTTTATTGCAAGCGGAATGGAATATAAAAGTAGGGATGTTTTGCTACAGTTATATCGGGTATAGGTGAGACCACATCTAGAGTACTGTGTACAGTTTTAAGAAAGGACATAATTGTATTAGAAGCAGCTCAGAGAATGTTCAACATTCAACTGATTCCTGGGATGAGGGGTTGTCCTATGAGGAAAGATTGGGCAGATTGAGCGTGTATCCATTGGAGTTTAGAAGATTGAGAGGTGATCTTATTGAAACATACAAAATCCTGAGGGGACTTGACAGGGTGGTTGCTGAAAGGATATCTCCCCTTGTGGCAGAAACTAGAACTACAGGACACAGTTTAAAAATAAGGGGGAGAATTTTCTCCCCATCAGAGGGGCAGAGTGGGAGCGGGCGTGGGCGGGTGCGCAGCCGATTGCTGCCTGTGATTTGCTGCGTGCTGCCATTTTACGTGGGTGGACCAATTAAGGCCCACCCAGCTTGACATGCACCCGGAAACGCTTAGCGCCCCCTATGCGAGGGGGGTGGAATAGGCTGAATCGGGGCCTGCGCTCTTTCGCACATGCGCATGAAAGAGCACAGAAATCTCCCTGAGGCACCAAGCTGCCTTGGAGATTAGTTTAATTATCAAAAATTTTAATAAAGAAAAAAAAAATTTTTAAGACATGTCCCCTCATGTTACAGTGTCAATGAAGCTTAATGAAAAAATTTATTTGAATTATAAATTCTTCATTAAACCTCATCCCGCCCATGGATGAGGTTTCACGATAAATGCTAAGGCCGCCTGGGCTCTTTGCCTGCCCGCCAACCTTAAGGTTGGACGGGCAGCTCAGTTAATTGCTTTAATTAGCTTTTAAATGGCCTTAATAGGCCTTTGTCAGTTTGGTGGGCGCGCAGCCAACTCCACTGTGCACCCGCTGAACTGCAGATCTGAATGATGCGCAGTGACATTGGGACGCCCAATGTCACCGTGCGTCATTTTACACGTCGGCGAGCGGGGCCTGCCCCCGTTCGCTGACCCGAAGATTCTGGCCAAGGGGTCTCCCATTTAAGACGGAAATGAGGAGAATTTTTTCTCTCTCAGGGGGTTGTGAGTCTGTGAAACTCTCTTCCTCAAGGAGCAGTGGTGGGAGAGCCATTGAACATCTGTAAGGTTGCGTTAGATAGATTCTTGACTGACAAGATAAAGGGTATGGGGGTAGGAAGGAAAGTGGAGTTGAGGCCACAATCAGATCCGCCATGATCTTATGGAATGACGGAGCAGGCTTGAGGGGCCAAATGGCCTACTCCTACTCCTAATTCATATGTTTGTATGTAAATACCTCCTGCGGATGTGGTAATAATGTTGGACTCCTAATGTTGACATTCCTAATGTTCAGCATTGCTATGCGGTAAATGACAAGGAAATACATTGTATGACATAATTTCTCTCATTTCTACTTCGTTTCAACATACCTTCCTATTCCCCAGGGAAATCCTGGACGTAATAGTGTGTGGCACGAAGCCAGCAGAATGACTCCCAGCCCAAATCTTTCATTCCTCTTTCAGGGGAAGAAGATTGCCTCCAGGAATTTAGAGCCAACTTTCATTAAAATCCATGTTCTCAGCCTAAACTGATACAAATATTTTTTGGCGTTATTCATTTGTCTAAACCTATATAGATTATGAGATCATCAATTCAACATGAAGAATTCTGTGCGACTGATCCCCTTATGTATATGACTGATGGTTTCTCTCTGATATGAGCTGTTCGTTATTTAAGTCACAGGAACCTGACTTGGCTGCAGAGGGCCTCTAGTGCAGCTTGACCTGCCTGTCAACCCCCAATGGTCCTCCACTTTCCCCAAAAATCTCAGATACAGGAGGATTTTCATGGAGAAACCCGTTGCCATACTATTGGAGTTGTTGATGACGATATGCCACAGTGAATCAATTGTCACCAAGTCTCCTGAACGCTAATAATACAAAAATAGGAAAAACATTGGAAATGCATGTTATAACTTTTTCAGAGAATATTCCTCTGGGCTCTTTAAGTAACTTATGCATACAACTCAGGAGCAAATGCCTTAGATCCCTCATTTTGTGTGGATGGGCATTGGAATGTACATTTCACAACAGAAATGACAAAATGTAGCATGGATAATGTAATGACATCATTTTGATCGCCTGGCTCAGAATTGGGGCTTCTTTCTGTGGTTATTTGATCACAAAATGGAAATCTCTAAACTAACTTTCATTGTCCAAAATGCTTGAGAGCTAAATTACAATAATGGTAGCATTTTTAACATAAATGACACCAAGATCCTTCTGTGGTGGCATGGTCAGAAATCTCTGAACATGACAATTACCAAAAGAATTGGGGTTTAATTAAACCTGGAGGGTGGGCTCCCCACACCCTAGCATAAATTCCAGGAGTGTGCCCATCTCTGTTTGATCTGCTCACCCCACTTTACTTTTTTGGGTGACAGCCCTTTAATTAGTATGAGACAGGACTTCCGTCTGTCTCCAGGAGGTAGTCCCAACTCATAGAACTGTCAGCCAATCGGAGGCCAGCAGCTCTGCGCCACACCAGAATCTCTGGCCACTGCTGGTATTGCAGGAGGCCCAGGAGGAAGCGGAACCATGGATGCCCCAACCAAGTTAAGTCTGGGATCTCGCCGGGGCTGGGTTGGCAGGCCCTGGCAAGGAGGGTTTGGGGGTGTGTCGCACAGGACAGGGGAGCAGTGTGGATGTGTGGAGGCAAAACTGTGGGGGGAGGGCAGTGGGCCTGCGGTTGGCGCAGGGGGCCAGGGAAGGAGGCACCATGTACCAGCAGCCTTAGGGTTAAACCTTCTAGGCTGCACATTTGGCGCAGGCCTCTCCTGCGACCCATTAAACTGGAGTGGCAGTGGAATGTGGCCTCTAATTGGGTATTAATTGCCCACTTAAGGGCCTCAATTGGGTCAGGGGCAGGTGACCCACTCAACGCCTTTACTGCCAGCCATGGAATAGTGGCAGGACGGGGGCGGGCAGGATGGCGGCATGTGCACCGCTGATGGCATGGCACCCTAATTTACCTGTCCTCCAGCCTGTTTCCAGCCCATGGGTGGCTTGTAAAATTCAGCCTCTGTTTCTATGTTCAGTCAGCAGCCAATCTTCCTTTTTCCTTCCTAATTTTACTTGTCCCCGAGATAACAATTAGAAATAGGAAGCCTGGCCAGGAGTCACTTCTCCAACTGATACACAACTGAAATTAGCTAACTCAACACAAACTGGGACCAAACCTGAGACATCTCTGAATTGTACAGTTTACAGATATGGGCTCAGATTTTCTTCATTGGTGGCTACACCATTGTAAGTAAGGACTTCCACTGAACAGATGTATCATTGGCCCTAATGAATTTTCAGGGTTCAGCCTAATTTAAAATCTTTGGCAGTTTCCTCTTTGTTGCACCCGCAAGAGAGCTCAGAGGAATATCTTCAACGCTGCAGACTTTTAGCACCTGCAGGAGCTTAAAGAGGCTGTTCACCTCCAGGCCAGGAAATAGCATCTGGCCTCTACTGGTAAGGGAATGCAAACTAATCACCCCACAATAGATTGCACTCCATGTGGTGAGCCTATTAATTTTTTAACAGTCTTTGCCAGCTCTCCTTTTGTTTTTGGGCATTCCTTATGTCAACATTGCTAGGATAGTGGATGGGAAATCTGATGTAGGATGTCACTCCATCATTACCATCTTATTTGGTACAGCCCACTCCTTTTCTGGTAGATTCATCTAGCATCTGGAACATCAATACGTGCTTGTAAATGGGCAGGGGTCCCAATTTTATGTAGATATAATTTCAAAGGAAAACGCTCCCTGTAGGCTATGGCTTGGTGGTTCCCCTAGGATGATTGAAATTGGCCAAGTCAGTGGAAAAGGTTGAGGAATTTTGTGTCAAATTATGTCCAGCACAAATCAAGTTTTTACAGCTTTTTGGACATGTTTAAAAAATTGTGCGAAAAGGTGGTCCAGCCCCCAAAACTGGCCACAGTCCCAGGTCACATTAATCACATTGGGAATTTCCACTAATTGTTTGGGTTACTTCATCTAATTGAATTGTTTGAGGAGATAATGGAGAGAATGAACAATGGTACTGTAGTAGATGTACCTGGATTTTCAAAAGGCCTTTGATTAAGTGTCCCATAACAGACTAATGAATAAGGTCAGAAAATGTGGAGTCAGGAGACAAATGGAGAATGGATTGCTTGCTGGCTTCAAGACAGAAAGCAGGGAATGGGTTTAAAGGGTAATTATTCCGAGTGACAGAAGGTAGGAAGTGTTTCACAAGGATCAGTGCTGAGACCACTGCTGTTCACAATTTACATTAACGATTTGGAATTACAAACAGAATTTCTAAATGTGCGGATAACATCAATTTGGGGAGTTAGTACTGAGGAGGACTGCAACGAATTACAGGAAGATATTAATAAACCCGCAGAATAGGCAAATAATTGGCAAATGAAGTTCACCACAGGTAAATTGGAGGTAGCATAGTTTGTTAGGAAGAATAGGGAGGTCACTTATTACTTAGCAGGCTCAAGTCTTGGTGGGGTAGAGGAATAAAGGGATCTCAGAGTACTATTACACCAGTCACTGAAAGTTATGCCACAGGCTGACAAAGTCATAAACAAAAAGCAAACCAAACACTAGAATTCATTTCTAAAGGGATAGCATTGAAAAGTAGAGATGTTGGACTAAACCTGTATTGAACCTTAGTTAGACCACACTTAAAGTACTGGTCACCATATTATAAAAAGAGGCACTGGAGATGTTGCAGAGAAGCTTTACAAAGATGATACCAGAAATCTGTAGGTATACATATCAGGAAAGGATTGTCGGTCTGAGCCTCCTTCTTAAAAAAGAAAGCTGAGGGGTGACCTGACAGAGGTCTTTAAAACTATGAAATGTTTTGATAGAGTGGATACAAAGAGAATAATACCTCTTGTGGGGAAGAGCATAACTAGTAGTTATCAATATAATATAGCCGCCAAGAAATCCAATGGGGAATTCAGAAGAAACTTATTTACCCAAAGAGTGGTGAGAATGTGGAACTTGCTGCCACAGGTAGTGGTTGAAGTGAATAGCATAGATGCATTTAAGGAGAAACTAGACAAGTATAGGCGGGATAAAAGCAAAATACTGTGGATGCTGGAAATCTGAAACAAAAACAGAAAATGCTGGAAAAACTCAGCAGGCCTGACAGCATCTGTGGAGAGAAAAAAACAGAGTTAATGTTTCGAGTCCATATGACTCTTCTTCAGAGCTCATACTCTGAAGTATAGGAGGGAGAAGGCAATAGAAGGTTATGATGATAGATTTAGATGAGAAAAGATGGAAGAAGACTTGAGTGGAGTATAAACATGACATGGACTGGTTGGGCCCAATGGCCTATTTCGGTGCTGTGTATCCTGTGTAAAATATAAGGCTGGAGTTGTACAGCTTGGTTCTTAAACCCATAGCTACAATGGTTGGGATTTTTTGATCCTGTTTGCGATGGGCGTCATAGCGGTCGGGAGCAGGAAATATTGGGAGATCACAAAAATCAATGTCATGTCATTGTAAAACCAGTTTGCGATTGTCTGCTCCACCTGTCAATGGTGGGCCACGTTTCCCACCACCGCACGTCAGGAACCTAATTTCAATACTTTAGCATCTCATTATAAGCCCTGATTGCCGGAATCATCCCCCCACACTGGATCATGAGCTCAAATGTTGACATGTTTCTCCTTGGGGAAGCGATGGCTTAGTGGTATTGTCGCTGGACTAATAATCCAGAGACCCAGGGTAATGCTCTGGGGACCTGGGTTTGAATCCTGCCGCGACAGATGGTGGAATTTGAATTCAACAAAAATCTGGAATTAAAAGTCCCATGATGACCATGAAACCATTGTTGATTGTTGTAAAAATCCATCTGGTTCACTAATGTCCTTTAGGGAAGGAAATCTGCTGTCCTTACCTGGTCTGGCCTACATGTGACTCCAGATGCACAGCAATGTGGTTGACTCTTAAATGCCCTCTGAACAAGGGCAATTAGGGATGGGCAATAAATGCTGGCTTAACCAGCAATCCCCACATCCCATGAATGAATAAAAAAAACTGTACATAAGTGATGTGCACCAGGTGACCTGCACTTCACTCTGGGACTTCGTGGTTCATTTGTCTACTTTGCTTCGGGCAGATGTGGCCATCAGCGCCAGGCTTCGCAAACAGCACCACATCACTTTTAGGGGGTTCACGGCCAGGTCTATACCTACCAGACCAGCGGCAAGGCGGGGGGAGGTGGGGGGTGACTTTTCAATCGCTGCAGGGCTAGGGTTTGCTTGGGGAAGTGGGGTATCCCAGGATGTGCGTGGGGCACAAGTTGATCTGTGCAAGTGGCCTCAAGATGGTGAGGCTGAGGAGGCAGTCTCCAGAGGAGATAAGGCCAGATGGAGATGTGTGGGTTTGTGTGAGAGAGTGAGTCCCTTGAGCTGGCAGTGAGTGAGATGCCAGTGAATGTGTGATGGGCTTGTGAGGGTGTGAGTTTAGAGTGATGAGATGGTTGCCTTACCCTGGCAGTATAGTTGAGATCATTTATCCTCTTTCTGCACTGGATGGCCAACCTCTTCTGTGCTGTGTTGGCACTGACCACCACTGCCACCCCTTCCAAGCTGGAGTGGTGAGATTGCTGGACCTCCTGCAACCAGAGCAGGGTATAGGACATCACGGTGGGCCTCCGAAAGGCATTCCAGGGATGGGCCACTGAACTCTTCTTGGCTTTTTGGGCCATGTTTTCACTGGAGCTGTGTGTGTGGCTGCAGTTTAGAAATGGCATCTGGAGTGAGGAAACAGGAGGTAACAGCCTGGCTGGCAGTTCAGAGGCTGCCTGCCAGCGATACAGCATGTTTCCTGTGCCTGCATAGTTAAAGAGGCAGGAAGTGGATGGCATGGCACAAAAATCCACCCTTGCGGCCGGCTGGAAAAACGTTCATTTTCACGCCTGCCACTGCGCATAGTACAATTCAGGGAAAAATCCGTCAAATGTTTCAAATATAAAATAAAGACCTATAAAGTATTGTAGGAACAGATTACTGCTCACCATTAGCTAATGTGTGCTTTATGTCATTGTGTTAAAGTTAAAATGAATACATTTCTTTCTGCTTCTACAACATGACATAAAGTACAAATGTGGCACTTTTCCAACCATTAACACAACTGTCAAGAACACTTAATTATTTCTTTCAGATGTATTAAGCTGGTAAAAAGAGTAGCAATATTTCTCCATTTGTGAAACTTTACAGGAGACATGTGTATAGAATAGAGGAATTACAGGAGAAAGCAGTCACAGATAATTTACCCAAGCTTTGGACATTGCTACTCCACAGAACAGATGTCAAAAAATCTCTTGCAGAATCTCCTAACTGAAATTGACTTCTTGATGCTGTCACTGAGCCATTTTCTGTAGTGAGTCCACATTTCACTGTTAGATTCCCAGTCTTTTTGAAATTTATAGGAGTCAAGTGGCTTGTTAGCTGCTTTGTAAGTGTGAAAGGGTCATTAATGCAGGCACAGCATGATTGGGTGCTACTCTTTCAACGTCACATATCAATCCACATTTCTCGCAGTTAGGATTGTGTTACACCACAGTGATTTCATTAAAAGTTAAACAAAAACTTAAATTAACTTTTCTTTATGAACTGAAGAATGTCAGGCACAAGAATTTTAAAGGTTGCCATGATTATAGCTGTTTCAAAATATATCAGAAATACTATATATTCAGAATGTATTTTGAAACAATGTTATGATCTCGAGGGAGACAATTAACTTTTAAAAATGAATTCAAACTCCCAGTTATTAACTGAAAGAATCACACCTCAGGATTTCAGATTTTAAACAAAACCTTTTACTGTACAAGAATTAAACAAAGCAACTAACTTAACACCATGGCCCAGATCTTCTGTACTGCAGAGGGTCATAGCCAGGAGCTACCCCAGAAGATGCACTGAAGGACCCCTCAGAAGTCCCAATGCAAGGACTGAATAGGAATTGCCTGGGAAGTTTCAACTATGTTTGAAATCCTCAAAACTATGATTTGAAGTCAGAGACTTTGGATGGTTCCAACTTTCTTAGAATAGTTACCCAGGAGAAGTGCGAAGGATTAAAACCAGCTCCAACTCTTGGGTAAATATATGACTGGTCACCTCTGACCCCTCTGAACAAACTCCTTCACCCCCCTCACTTGCCCCCAACCCTGAGTTATCTCTTGACTCCCAACCCCTCGACTAGCCCACATCCCCCCAATTACCCCCACTCTCCACAGTCCCAGACTATCCTCCCAACCCCCGACAAATCACTCCTGATTATCTCCCAACCCTCCCACTACCTCCCACCCTCCACCTACCATCCCAACCCCCCAATCCCCAACCCCCTGACTAAATCCCGATCCCCATCCCCTGACTATCCCCCACCCCACCCCCCGACTACCCCCCGCCACCCAACACCTTCCCCGAACACCTGACCACTCCTCGATCCTCCCTACCACCTCACCCACTTACCTTACAAATTTACCTTCTCTCATAGCTTGTCAAAATGACTGGGACAAATATGACAGCTGGTACTGAAAAAAGGGGAATGACATTGTTTTCCATGATGCTCCCCATTGAAGGACTCCAGGAGCAGCTATGCTCCATATTTCTGAGCAGTCCCGGGTTAGAAACCCAGGCAAGAAATGTGAACTCCAGTGTGAGGTAAGAAAATAGGAGTGGAATGGCAATCCAACAATGACTGCCACTCCATGGATGACTCGAACTTATATTTCGTAAAAGCCCGAAAATCTCAATAAGATACTCCCTGTTCTCTTTTATGTCCGCCAAGAGTTCCCTATACATTGCAGGAGCTTGAGGGTCCCTTTACTTCTCAGTCCAAACCAAGGTGCCACAGCTCTTTGGAATTCACTTTAATTTTGGTCAGTTTCCAAGTCTGACATCTAGACTTCCAGAGCTTGCGCTCTCTCTCTGCAAGGATGCCATTGCCAATCTCTTTCAGTAGTTTTACCAGGCATATCTGACAATGTTAATCCCTCAGTCACTTGGACTTTTCATTCTGAGCACGGGCCCCACTTGCAATTCCTGCTTAGTGACTCCAGATCAGGAACACCCCTGGTTCCTAATGGCCTCTATACTCCTTGTTCTGGCTGCTGGCAGATACACAATTGCCTTCTTACAGTATTCCCAGCTGACTAACTGTTTCTGTGAGAAAACACACAGATAAATGCAAAGCAAAAGGATAGTTCACTACAACCTATCCCCATGGCAATGTGGAATACTTGGAATATCCCAGATAGAGATTTCAATTAATTAATTTCATTTTTAAACCCATCCTTTGATCTAAAAAGTATATGAAAACTTTAAGAACTTCTTGTGTTTACCAATTGCTTTGATCTTTCTTTGATCTGGGATCCAGATGAATTATTCAAACCCTTTATGGAGACAACTATAGGCATCTCACCTCCACTAAGACTCAGAAAGGGGTTACCCATTATTCAGTGTGTTCACCCTTCCATCTCTGACCTCTTTAATTAAACATAGACAATCCTCTGGCAATTATCTTAGGTCTGTTCACCAGTTTCTCAAACCCAGTTCTTTTCCCCCCTTTATCTTGCATTTAACAACTCAATCCCCAACCTAAAGGATATTCCAAAAACATATGAATTATGAAATTAGACATTTTCACAACAACAACCAAAATGAAATCTTATAAGATTCAGATATCTCACAACGTAAACAAACTGTCAGAAAGATGAAACACTCTTCTGTGCAGCACATTTTAAATTAATTTTTACATTGCTTTATAACCTTTTCAAAATTGTTTGAAAATAATGGTTAACAGTACAGACATCAGAAAAATTATAACCAGCTAGTCTTTTCTGATGATGAGAACACTGCCCTATTTTAAGTTTCTATGCATTTTCCCCTACATTATTTTACTCACATTGTGTTTCACTTGTCTGCAATCTTCAGGCCTCTCATATCCCTCATTCCAAGTCAGTCAAGCAGTTTTCTGACTCTCCCTTAAGCTATGCCTTTGCTGCTGCCTTGTGAACAGTGGCCTGGACAGTGTTGGCTCTTATTTCCACCTGAAGTGAGGTGTTTCACTCAAATAAGAAACCCACATAATCTAGCAACTCCAGGCCACAAAAATATAGGGCAGTATTTTTCAGGTGGCGGGATTCCACCCCGTGGTGTTGGGAGTGGGTGTCTTGCTGGAGAGGCCAGGTGTGGGGTGGGACCACCTCCTAGGGCCAGAACTAGGGGGGGGATGGGGTGTGCCTGATGTGGGAAAAGAGCCCTTGAGGGAAGTGCTCCCCTCTTCCCACCCGAGGCTGGAGCTGTGTGACATGCTGGGCTTCCCCCACTGCCTGTGAACTCCTCCAAGCAGCCTCAACATTGAGGCCAGGGCAGGAAGTGGCCTTGAAGTGACCAATAATTGGCATGAGGGCCCTAGGCCTTGCCCACCCCATGTAAAATTGCGGATGGGTCAGAAGTGGGTGGGAGGATGGTGTGAACACCATCCGGAGAATTTTACGAGCCCCCTCACCTGCAAACCCATCGTCAGGGACGGTAAAATTCTGCCCATTATGTGGATGAATTCATTTTATCCATTTGCCTTATTATTTATAGTGCAAGTGCAGAGCAGTGTAAGGGGAAAATTTGCTTCACTCTCCATGGTTACAATATAAAGAAATCAATTATTTTTAAATAATACAGAATAGAATGAACAGCACTGAAGAAATTGAAGATCTTCCTCCATATGTTAAAACGCATAGTGCAAGATAACATTTGCTCACGTGGAGATTACTTCTAGTTTTAAATTCTAGGGAAACCAGAGAACTAAAAGCAGAAAATGCTGAAAATGTTAACAGGTCAGATGGCATCCAAGGAGAGAGAAACCATGTTGATAGGCCCATTTCTAAAACTGTATCAATATATTGGTGCTAGATGAGTTAATGAATGGAATCTTGTTCCAGCAAGGTGGTCTCAGTTGCTCACTGGAGATCAGGTGAGAGCCAAGCGTTGCCCCTGGGAAGACCCGCCAGTATCAGGTGCCAATCTGGCACTTGACAGGCCTCCAGTGAACCTTGCCCCAGGACCAGGAACCTGGGGATGGAAGCCCAGCCCACCAAGATCTGCCAGTCAATCAGCACCAACAGGGAGGCAGTGGCTGCTGCCAGGATGACAGCCACCAGGATGACAGCCACATGAGTCCCAGGCCACAGGTGAGTGATGGAGGGAGGAGGTCCACTGGGTTGGGGGGTCACAGGGAAGGGGATTGTAGGGGAGTCAGCAATAAGAGCATGGGGTGGCTCTCAATGGGACCCCATTCCCCTCCCTTACTGATGCCGGTTCCCTCGCTCAGGCACAGAGTGCCTTTGAACAAGGGACTCCCCCACCCCGGAGTCTGCAAGCAAACACACCAGGGTTTGCTTGTCATACACGCCACATGGCGAGTCCCTGCTGCTGCTGGCTTAACACCGAGGACGGCGGGATGAGGCCCTTAATTGAGCGTTAATTGCAAATTTAAGGGCCTCAATTGTCAGCGGGGCAGGAAGGCTACCCATGGGCCTTCCCGCCACACATTTAACTGGAGTTGAGGCAGGAAGGTGGCGGGGTCCTCACCAGCAAATTCACCATGGGACCCAGTATCTCGCACCAGCATATCAGGTTGATGACATTTCATCAGAACTGGAGGAAGTTAGAAATTTATATCTAAGTATGGACCTAGGGAAAAAGGGGGGTGCTTGGAAAACGAAAAAAACAATAAAAAAGTCTATGAAATGGGCAGGAGTGATTAAATGACAAAAGAGTCAATGGTGGATGATGATCCAAAGTGGGTGGTAACTGGGACAATAAAGAAACAAAAGATGGGTTCAGAAGTGGTGTAATTGTGAACAACAGGCTCATTACCGATACCTGCTGTCCGAGCAAATGGGAGCAGTGAGTATGGCTGAAGTGTTGAACCCAGTGTTGAGATTGAACAATTGAAAACTGTTTTTATTTTAAGATGTGATACTGTTCCTCAAGTTTGTGTTACAGTCTCAGCCAATTCTCCACCCAATTCCTGTTTTTTCCCGAGATTTCCAGTATCTGGAAGGCTTCATTTTTGAAACCAGAGAACTAGAACATAGAATATACAGCACTGTAAATGGCCAAGGCAAAATACTGCGGATGCTGGAAATCTGAAACAAAAACAAAAAATGCTGGAAAAGCTCAGCAGGTCTGACAGCATCTGTGGAGAGAAAGACAGAGTTAATGTTTCGAGTCCATATGACCCTTCTTCAGAGCTAAGAGCAGTAAAAACGTGGTGAAATTTATACTGTTTAAGGGGGGTGGGACAGGTGAAGCTGGATAGAAGCGATAGGTGGAGACAAAGGAGAGATTGCCACAGATGTCGTAAACAAAAGGTCAAAGGGGTGTTGATGGTGGTGGTACTGGTTAAAGGAGGTACTAATGGTGACATTAAGGATAGAAAGCAGAATGTGATAATAGCTGGACAAGGGTACGCACTCTGGAAAGAACAACGTGATCAAGTGACAGATGGCCCTAGTGGGGTTGGGGTGGGGTTGGGGATGGTGGTAGGAATAAAAGATTGAAATTAGGCTAAAAGGTGGGGATAAAACAATGAATATGAATGAAAATAAATTTTTAAAAATATAATAATAAAAATAAGTGAAAAAAATAAAAATTAAAAAATTAAAATGAATATTGAGAAAAGGAGATAAAAAAGGGTTGAGGATGGAGGAGAGAGTTCATGGTCTGAAGTTGTTGAACTCAATGTTAAGTCCGGAAGGCTGTAAAGTGTCTAATCAGAAGATGAGGTGTTGTTCCTCCAGTTTGTGTTGAGCTTCACTGAAACATTGCAGCAGGCCAAGGATGGACATGTAGGCATGAGAGCAGGGTGGTGTGTTGAAATGGCAAGTGACAGGGAGGTGCGGGTCATGCTTGCGGACAGATCAAAGGTGTTCCGCAAAGTGGTCACTCAGTTTGTGTTTGGTCACTCCAATGTAGAGCAGGCCGCATTGGGAGCAGCGAATGCAGTAGACTAAATTGAAGGAGGTGCAAGTGAAGTGCTGCTTCACTTGGGCCCTTGGACGGTGAGAAGGGAGGAAGTAAAGGGGCAGGTGTCCCACCTTCTGCAATTGCATGGGATGCGCCGTGGGAGGGGTTTGAGGCATTGCGGGTGATGGAGGAGTGGACTAGGATATCCCGGAGGGAACGGTCCCTACGGAATGCTGACAAGGGGGGTGCAGTGAGGTTATGTTTGGTGGTGGCATCATGCTGGAGTTGGCGGAAATGGCGGAGGATGATCCTTTAAATGCAAAGGCTGGTGGGGCGAAAAGTGAGGACAAGTACCAACTAAAAGGTCATTTGGCTCAACTAGTGCACAAGCTGGCATTTATCTACCAACATTTCCCCATGCTTCCTCATAACTCTATCAGCATCCTCTCTATTCTCTTCAAGAGAAAAGGAACTCAGCTTGTTCATTCATTCATATTAGGTAGGAATACATATCTCCAAGAACTATATGCTTTTTTAAAAATTGGAAGGACATTGAATTATTTGGACACTTCTTTGATAGCTAACCTGGATATTTTTTTAAAAGGTTGTAAGTTCACTTTGGATTTTGAGCAAGCTGCCTTTTCCAAGATGCCACATGACTTCAGCTAAATGACCAGCAAGGCACCTGAGGAGAAAAGAGTTTGTTGTTGACTGAAGATTTAATTATTGGAGAAAAATAGTGTTTCAGAGGCTGCCCTGGTACTATTACTGGAAACCACCTGACTGAGAGGAGTTTCTGTTTTGAATTTGTGTTTTGGATTTGGTTTTTGGAATAAGTCAAAAGGGGAAGGTTGTGCAATTTGCTTTCTCCCTGCCTTGTCTTAAATTCAGTATGGTTATCAATATCCAACTAGAAATGCTCATCTCAGTATACCTTGTTTGTATTTGGAAGCCTGAGGAGTTGAGATGAGAAAGAGATCCCAAGGACATTAATAATGCTCTGTTCTCCTCCTCCACAGTGAAGCTCCTTTAGAAAGAACTTCCAGACAATTACTGTGACCAATGATCCATCTTTGCATGCAAGAACACCAGATGGACAGCGTCAAAACTCTTCAAAGTTTATCCTTTTTAATAAAGTTTTCCTTCTGGCCAGGAGGTGTTTTTCCCCTAAATGCCAACCTCTGCAGAGACCCTATTTATTTTGTCTTTTGTGTGTATGTGATTGGGATTTAAAGGGGTATATAGTTACACTTCTGAATTACAAATTGTATGTTAACCAGTTTTGCAACTTGCTTTTTAAAAAAAGTTTCATAATAAATCGCAATAGTAAACAATTGGCCATTTAGGTGAGTGAATTATACACTTACACTTATGGTGCCACCTGTGGAGTAGTGGGGCTAGAGAAACTGTGCATTCCTCCCATCCCTGTCATGACAGGTCATCAACGGTCCATCAGAATCGCGGATGATGTCCATCAGGCTTGGTGAGACTTCAGATGACTGAGGAGCCCAATTCTGGATCCACATGTTCTTCCGCAGTGGGGGCACATTGTTGCACAGGCGAGTAGAAATTGCAGCCCCGGGTTGGCTTCCTTTTCCTTCCTCTGCCTCCGCTGTTCCACCTCGCTGTCAAGTTTCTGAGCTTGGCTTGCGCCATGATGGATCAGGTGGTTCCATGCTGAGCGATCGGCAGCATTCTCCTCGCAGTCAGTGGTGTTAATGCCTCCATGCTTTAGGGCGATCTTGAGCTTATTCTTATACCTTTTCCTCTGGCCATCCTTTGAGCATTGGCCAAGGGAGAGCTGAGAGAGGAGAACCTGCTGAGGGAGGCAGGTTTTGGGCATCCGGACACAATGGCCCATCCAATGGAGTTGGTTCCACAGGAGCAGGGCTTCAATGCTGGTAGACACAGCTTCATGGAGGATGCTCATGTTAGTCTGGGGTCCTCCCGTTTGATCCCCAGGATTCAATGCAAGCACCGCTGATGGAAGCTCTCAAGGATCTTAATATGGCACCGGTAGACAGTCCATGTTTCGTTGCAGTAGAGGTGGGTGGTAAACATAACAGCCTTATAAACTAGAAGCTTTGTTGACTTCCAAAGGTTCCTGTTGTCAAAGACACGTTAGCACAGCTTGAAGAAGGTAGCGCTGGCACAGTTGACTCAGTGTTGGACTTCCTCATTGATGGTAGTCCCTTGGAAGAGGTATGACATCACATTTAATCTTGCCTTGTAATTTGTTGCAGTCTTCCTTAATATTAACTATCCCTTCCAATTTGGTGTTATCCACAAATTTAGAAATTATGATTTTGATTCCAAAGTCTAAATCAGTGGTCCCATCACTTTCTACTTTCTACCCATTTTCTACCTGTGATCACTCTGAATAGTAATCCTTTAGCCCTACTTACTGTCTTGCAGTCAGCTAGCTATCAATTCCACTACTTGTCCCCTGTCTCAGCATAGCCTGATCTTATACACATGTCTCTTATGTGGTACCTTGTCAAAGGCCTTTTGGAAATTCAGCTGTATTACAGCTATTGAATGTCTCCTGTCTTCTCTCTTCAAAGAATTCAAAGAGCTTAGTCGGGCAAGACTAAATAAACTCAGAACACAGACCAATTACAGTGTTTCTCAATTATCGGCCTGGCTAGCTCAACACATAACAGAAATGTTACCAGGACTGTCTGTATGGTTCAATATCATATTAGGCATTATGTTTTTCACTGACCAAGGAAGCTGGTGAACTGTCTTCCCAAGAAACAATATTAACTTGCACCATGACCCCACCCCTGCTCGCAGTTCCTGTAACAACATTTAATTCCACATGGCAAGTATTAGCTAGAGGAATGCTGGGTATCCAGAACAGAATTGGTTATTAAGTTTTCCTTAAATCTGTTCGAATTCCAGTGTATAAATGGAAACCCACATGTTGCTGTTTTAAGAATTTGCTGCTTTCCTCTATGGAATGCATCCTGCTTCTGTAGTTCTGAGTATTCTGAAACTATATAATGCAGTAAGTTGGCACATTTTCACTTGGATGACAGTTCAAATTCAGCCCAACCAATAGGATCTAAGCTTACTCTGATAGTTGGTTTTAATGATCCTATATCTCAACCCAGTTTCTAGTGGTCAAGGACCAACAACACAAAACAGTTTCTAATTTGGAACTAAATTGGCTAGTTATGAGAGGACAGCTCATGCAGGAAACAGAAATGCCAAATTGATGCAGTATGAATTGGGGTGCTGTCTAAGGTCCAAATTAAAGAATTTATGGAGGTCAAATTAGTAGCAGCTTTACACAGCAGCCAGCTGTATTTTATTTTACCTGGGGATATTCAATGCCCAAAAGAGAAAATCATTCCATTTTCCAGCACCAATATCCCACAACACAATAAACCTCTTCTAGTGTTTCATCTTCCAAACCTTGATTGTAGCAGGACTTGGATGATATACAGAACCACAAAACATTCCCAATGGCTGTGCACTGTGAAGAACTGAATATTTTTATCTTCTCAGATGCTCTCCATGTGCTGCATAATATTAACATAATCTTCACGACTCTTAACAGCCAACAATTTAGCCCCGATTCATAATTTTCACCACTGTGTCTAATTTATCCCCTTAGCTTTTGTGTTGCTTCCAATTACTTTAGGGTTTAACAGCCTGCTATATGATGCAAAATGGAAATGTTTTTCAACTTATTTTTTATGGTTTCTCCTTTTAGCTGCAGCCTACTTAAATCTCAAATTCTGATCCCTTTCAATTAACAATTTCATTCAGGGCAGAAAATTAGATATCAGATTTTTAAATGGTTTGTCAAATATATTTTCAACATAAATGTGTGTGAATCAACATGAAAGTTGTTAGTATTGGACAATGAACAGTTTTCTCTATTCTTGCAATTTTTAAAATTTATTTTCAGGGTGTGGGGGCTGTTGGAAAGACATTTATTGCCTATTCTTCTGAAAGAGCTGAGTGGTTTGCTAGGGCACTTCAAAGAGCAATTAAGAAACAACTATGCTTGTGTGGGGCTGGTGTTACACATAGGTTGGCCAAGCATGTACTGTTCCTTTCCTTCCCTAAAGGACATTAGTGAACTAGTTGGGTTTTTAATGATAATCTAATAGCTTCATGGATTGTATTTTCATATTATTTTGAACTGGATACAAATTCAAATCCATGGCGGGATTTGAGTGCAGGGGCAGAATTTTGGAAGCCCACTGGAGGTGGGAATGGGGGCAGATGTGCCCGGAATTTCCTGCCACTGAAAAGCGTGCCAGATTGCCAACACGGTCCTGCATCTGGGCCATTTTTAAGGAGGCCAGACTGAGGCAAGACAGCTGCTCATCTGCAAGTAGCAGGTAGCTAATTGAAGCCAGTGGAGTGCCTATTAAGCCCTTTCTCCAAACTGGAATTTTCAGCCGGCAAGCGGGCACCCTGCAGTGGCCGAAAACAAGCCAGGTTATGGAGATGGCACACTGGGGAGGGTACAGTGCTCCATTTCTACATTTGTATAGCCTGTGGAAGTCCCGACCCACAGAGCTGGTCTGGTAGCTGTGGCCATTTGTATTCTCAAAGATTCTAAAAGTGCTGAGAGGGCGCCTTCATCTTTCTCTCCCTTACTTGCATTAGCGGAGGTGCTGCTTTCTCACTACTGGAGGGCTTCTTTGGCCCTGTAGCTTTGAGAACCTGCCCATCCTCTGGCCATTAACTGGCCAACGCAACAGAATTTGTGTTGGGCATGCCGGCTGTGTGGGGTCAGGGCTTGGAATTAACCCGATCTTAGAGGTCTGACCCCAAAACAAAAGTCCTGCCCTCTTCCCTGGATTTTAAACCTAGTAATATAAGCACAATACCACCCGGTCCTGCCAGTGTAAAGCACAACCAGGTCAGGTCAGGTCACATGTGAAGAGAAGCCACCTTTAACCTAGCTTTAAAATGTACCTCAATACCACCTTGGAAAAGCACTCCCAAACACACAGTGAATGTTAATATTTCCTGAAGCAGCCATATTATAATCTCTGTGCCAATGGGATTGCCAGATTAATGCTCTTTGTGGGTATTTTTTGCTTTTGCCCCACACACATTAAGATTTAGGTTAAACCGCAGGTTTCCTGCAGAAGCCTCACAGTTACACGCAAAAGAAAGTTTGGGCTAGATTTGAGGATATAGTCTTGATTTAAGTCCCCCACCTGGCAGAAACCAGGTGGAGTAAAGTTAAAATGGAGCAACAATAAAAACAGCAATTTGTATTTATACAGCACAATTAAAATAATAAAATGTTCCAAAGGTGCTTCACAGGAGCATTAGAAAGTCAATTTTTATACTAAGCAACATAAGGGATACATATGGGATACTTGCTTTTATTAGCCGAGGCATAGAATATAAGAGCAGGGGGGATATGTTGGAGCTGTGTAAAACACTAGTTAGGCCACAGCTGGAGCACTGTGTGCAGTTCTGGTGGCCACACTATAGGAAGGATGTGATTGCACTGGAGAGGGTGCAGAGCAGATTCACCAGGATGTTGCCTGGGCTGGAGCGTTTCAGCTATGAAGAGAGGCTGGATAGGCTAGGGTTGTTTTCCTTAGAGCAGAGAAGGCTGAGTGGGGACCTGATAGAGGTATACAAAATTATGAGGGGCATAGATTAGGTAGATAGGAAGAAACTTTTCCCCTCAGCGGAGGTGTCAATAATCAGGGACATAGATTTAAGGTAAGGAGCAGGAGGTTTAGACGGGATTTGATGAAAACTTTTTTCACCCAGAGGGTGGTTGGAATCTGGAACACACTGCCTGAGGGGGTGGTAGAGGCAGGAACCCTCACAACATTTAAGAAGTATTTAGATGAGCACTTGAAACGCCATAGTATACAGGGCTGCGGGCCAAGTGCTGGAAAATGGGATTAGAATAGATAGGTGCTTAATGGCCAGCACGGACATGATGGGCCGAAGGGCCTGTTTCTGTGCTGTATAACTCTATGACTCTAAGGTAATATTATGGCAAATGGCCAAAAGTTTGGTCAATGAGGTAGGTTTTAAGGAGTGTCTTAAAGGAGGAAAGAGAGATAGAGAGGTGGAGAGGTTTAGGGGGGGAATTCTATAGTTTAGGGCCCAGGCAGCTGAAACCATGGACACTAATGGCGGAGTGATTAAGATCCAGGATGTCAAGGCGCCAGAATTAGAGGGGTGCAGACATCTCGGAGAATTGTGGGAGGAAAATATGGAGATAGGGAGGGACAAGTCCAGGGAGGGACTTGAAAACAAGGATGAGTGTATTAAAATCGAGGTGCTACTTGACTGGGAGGTAATGTAGGTCAGTGGGCAGAGGCGTGATGAGTGAACAGGAATTGCAGGGTGAGATTTAGGACTTGGGCAGCAGTGTTTTGGATGACCTCAAGTTTACGGAGGGTAGACTGTGGGAGGCCAACCAGGAGTGCATTGTAATTGTCAAGTCTAGAGGGAACATAAGCATGAATGAGGGTTTCAGACCAGTTGAGCTATGGCAGGGGTGGAGTTAGGCAATGTTATGGAGGTAGGAAAAGGTGGTTTTAGTGATGAGGTGGATACATGTTAGAAGCTCGCCTTGGTGTAAAGTCTAACACCAAGGTTGTGAATAGTCTGGTTCAGCCCCAGACTGTTGCCAGAGAGTGAGATGGAGATGGTAGCTTAAGAATGGATCTTGTAGCAGGGTCCAAAGACAATGGGGAGGATTTTTTGCTCGTTGGGTGGGCTTGGCTGGGGCGGCGGGGGTGGTCTGGAAGCTGACCGCCGCCCGCAACTGGGGCCAGACCACGAATTCACGCTGGGATGCTCGCCCAACGTCATTGGACATCATTTTACTCTTGGTTGGGTCAGGCCCGCGCCCGCCCGACGAGCGGAAATTTCTCCCCAATGGCTTTGGTCATCCCAATATTTTATTCAAGGAAATTTCTGCTCATTCAGAATTGGACGTCAGACAAGCAGTCTCTGATAATTTAACAACAGCGGAGGAGTTGAGAAGTAAAACTGGGTATCGGCAGCAGGGGTGAAAAGTAACATGGTGTTTTCGGATGATGTTACTGAGAGGCAACATGCAGGTGAAAAGTAGGAAGGAGCCAAGAATAGATCCTTGGACATACCAGGGGCAGAATTTTTCCCTTGGCGTCCGGGCTTGGCATGGCCGGGTGGGGGCAGCTGGGAAGCTGATTGCCACCCATGATTGGGCCCAGAAGGCAGCTTCACGCTGGCAGGCCAATTAAGGCGGGCGAGGGGGAGGAGTGTGAGCCAGGCAAGCGTGACCTTCGCACATGCGCTACATAATCTCCCTGAGGCAGAAAGCTGCTTCAGGGAGATGAACTGATTTCGGATAAAAAAAATTAAAGATCTTATAAATGTTATGAAACATGTCCCCTCATGTGACTCTGTCACATGAGCAAGGACATGTTTTTAATTCAAGTGTAAAGTTTTTATGTGATTTTTATTTGCGTTAGGAAACCTCATCCTGCCCGTGGATGAGATTTCCTAAAAAATGTAAAGGCCACTTGGCCTTTTCGCCTGCCCACCAACTGTTAGGTTGGATGGGCAGTGTAAATTTGAATTTAATTAACCTTTAAATGGCCTTAATAGGCCTTTTAATTGTTGGTGGGCGTGCTGCCGACTATGGGGTATCGCGGGACAGCACAATGACGTCAGGACGCTCGCCCAACAGCATCGCGCATCATTTTACGCTCGGCTGGGTTGTGCACACACACACCCACTGAGTGTAATTTTCTGCCCCAGAGGTAACAATGCCTGCATGGGAGGAGAAGCGTTGTAAGTGACACTCTGGCTATGATTAGAACCAGGCAGGAGCAGTCCCACCCAGCTGGATGACAGCGAGAGTTGTTGGAAGAGGATGGCGTGGTCAACTGTTTCAAAGGGTGCAGACAGGTTAAGAAGGTCAAGGAGGGATAGTTAACTTCTGTCACAGTCACATAGGCTGTCAAATAGGGATCTTACCCATTCCTTGGTGCCCCAATCTGGTTGGTTACAATTTTAAAATGTACCTGGTAAGTACACTCGCCCCAGGTGGGCACATTTGTCTTTATATTTTCATCTTGGGCCCCAATGATGTCATTGAGGCACAATCTGCCATTTTAGCCTGAGGCCTGAGTGGAGAGCAGCGTTGGTTTCCCATCAGTCCAAATTTGCTGGGTACAGTAGCAATGACCAGAAGAGGTAAGTTTAACAAAACTAGTTTCCTTGAGGGCTAGGAGGAGCAGTACCACAACTCCAGGCCTTACAAGGAAACCTTGGGCAAGCGCCACTTCAGGCTTCTTTCTCTTCCCCTACCCCAACAAGGATCCCTTCCTTGAGCCTTCAAATGTCCTAACTTTGTGCTGGGATTCATTCCGCCTCTGGAGGGTTTGAAGGCAGGGAAGCATGTAAAATCTAGCGAGTAGCCTTCCTGCTACCTACCCGCTTGAGCTCGACCTGTCTGAAATTTTACAGAGGGCAGGGGAGGCCCCAGTAGTTAGGTGTTGCTGACTGCAGTCATGCACCACCTTTTCCTGCAAGAGAGAGGGGAGAGTGCCAGTAAGTGCAGTGCAATGTGTTTGGGTGATGTGCTTGCCATAGTTTAATAGCTGGTAGTGTATGCAAGCTTTGAGATGTGGATGGAAAGCTTACAGCAGAGTTAAGGTGAGTGAGGGTTTCGGGAAACTCTGAATGTGAAGTATGAGTCATGTTTAATAGAGGTTGTTAGGAACATGGGAGTAGAAGTAGGCCATTTAGCCCATCGTGCCCATTCACTTAGCCTGTCCAAGCCTCCTTGAAGCCTCCTTGCATCCTCCTGACAACTTACATTCCCATCTAGTTTTGTGTCATCAGCAAATTTGGAAATATTGCATTTGGTCCCCACATCCAAGTCATTGATATAGATTGTGAGCAGCTGTGGCCCCCAGCAGTGATACTTGTGGCACCCCACCAGGAACAGCCTGCCATCCTGAGAATGAGCCGTTTATTCCTACTCTCTGTTTTTGTCTATTAATCAATCCTCAATCCATACCAGCATATTACCCCCAATCCCATGTGCTTTAATTTTGTTTACTAACCTCCTGTGTGGGACCTTATGAAAAGCCTTCTGAAAATCCAAATACACCATATCCACTGGTTCTCCTTTATCTATGCTACAAGTAATATCCTCAAAAAACTCCAACATGATTCCCCTTTCATCAATCCATGTTGACTCTGCCCAATCATATCATTAATTTCCAAGTGTCTAGTTATCACATCCTTTATAATGAATTCTAAAATTTTCCCTACTACTGACGTCTTCTCTCCCCCTTCCTTAAATAGCGGGGTTACATTTGCTACTTCCCAGTTCCTGTTACTTTGCAAGAACCTTTCCAGAATCTATAGAATTTTGAAAGATAACTACCAATGCATCCACTTATCTCTGTCACCACCTCCTTCAGCACTCTGGGGTGTAGCATATCAGGCCCAGGGGATTTATCAACCTTTAATCCAGCGAATTTTTGAGTACTATCGCTTTGTTGGTAGGTAAGTGATGGAGGCTGGTGATTTGAGCAATGTGTAAGGCTAACAGTTCAGTTGGTTGGATATGGCATTTGACGATGTGTTCACTGACCTTGACCATTCCAGTGAGGTAATTGAACTTCTTGTGGCACTGCATCCAGGGGCTTCACAGGACAGTAATGACTAACTGCTCCCACTGTCTTCAATGTCTGGCTGAAGGTCCTCCTGACCCTGTACGGATAAAGCACCTCTCTCCTCCTGTTCACCTCTTGTACCGAGTCCTCCAGTCAGAGAGGCGCACACCTGGAGCACACCTTCTGCCCCACCGTGTTATTTTCACTCTCCTTACAGCTCAGACAGTCTTCCCCAGCTACTGCCTGGACCTGCCCCAGCCAGGATGCACCTCCCCTTTAAGAGTTTCAGGCCAGCTTTAAGTAATGTAGGTTAGCTTTAAGTGGTGCAAGCCTTGTACAAACTCGGATCTCTTGCTGGGATGTGCAGTCACTTAGCAGCATATTTGGTGCTGGAATGTATGCTACTAGCATTTAAATTAAAAGGCAGCACCAAGTTTGTGTGCTTCCTGCATCAGAAAGAATGGGTGAGGGTTAATCATGCATTCTGTGCCTGTTGTCCAGATTATTTAAATTTCCCCCCTAATATCTGTTTTCTTGTAAAGCCTCATAATGTGATGGATAATTAAACTAATTGAGTAATTTCAGACCTAAATAGGTTGTGTTGCGTCGATTCATGGAGCTAGAATGAGATGTTAGCTTTTTAATCTTGCTACTGTCCGTTCACCAATTACACTGCTCATAGCACTTCAGACTTATCCCAATAATAGGAGCTTTACACCTTTCAACACACTACTTATTATTCTGCTGCTCAGGTGGATATTTGTTTAAGCAGCATATACTCTTTAAGACCACAAAATCTAATTTCTATAATCAAACAGGGTTTAGTTGCTGTTTGGTAAGGAACATTCATCACCTGTGTTGCTTGTCCCATCGTATCAATCACAGATAAGGCCATCTCTGATCACTTCCTTATGTCACTCTTCACCCACATTCCCCTTCCACACCCAAACCTTACTTTCTCCTGTATCCGCAAAACTATTCCACAATTCATTTACAATTGCACTATTAAAATCCCAACTGTTTAGCCTGAGTCCCTTCATTCACCACACATCTCTACAGCTACTGGTTCTCTCAACTGCACCCTCAACTTCACCTTTGATGTCCCAGCCCCTGCTAAAACTCTCTCTTATTCTGGCCATTCTGCCTGGCATGGCCTTCATGTCTGCTCACTTAAGTCCAAGGGACACAGATTTGAAAGGATATGGCGGTCAATTGGTTAAGTCATCCACCAGATCTGGCAGGTCCACATTAGACAGTGTCAGATCCTGCTCTTCTCTGCTAAAACTGCTCACTTTTCCAGGCTCTTCCTGGAATGCAAAGGTAACCTCCAGCATCTTTACTGCAAATCATCTTCTTAAACCCCCTCTCCCTTGTCCTCTCCACCCTCACCTCCAACAATAATTGTGAGAAGCTCATGGACTTCTTTGTCACTAAAATTTTGACAATCTGATCACTTATCTTTGCCACTCCCCTGCCACGGTGCTAAACTTCCTCTAAAGCTCCCCCAGCACCACCTTCACCTCCCCCTCCCCCTGAATTCGCGTTTTTCTCTAGTTTCTCTCCTGACTGCCCTCTCTGAGCCTATCTTGTCTATGAGACCCAACTCCTATTCCCACAGCCTTATTCCCACTAAACTACTGACCACCCAACTTTCACTTCTAGTCCCATGTCAGCTGATATTGTTAATGATTCTTTCTCTTCAAGTGTTGTCTCTCTCTCTCCTTTAATTCTGCCATCATCACCCCACTCAAAAAACCAGCTCTTAACCCTACTGCCCTTGAAAACTTCTGTCCCATCTCCAATCTTCCTTTCCTCTCCATAGTCCTTGAACATGTTGACATCTCCCAAATCCATGTCACCTTTTTTGGAACTTCATGTTTGAAACCCTCCAATTAGGTTTCCGCCTCTGCCACAGTACTAAAAAGCTCTTATCAAAGTCACAAATAACAATATGTGATTGTGACAAATGTAAACTTTCCTTAATATCTTGTCTTTCTCAACCTGTCTGCAGCCTGTGGCACAGTTGACAGTGCCATCTTCCTCCAACGCCTCTCCACTCTCGTCCAGCTGGCTGGGACTGCTCTCACCTGGTTCCATTTTTATTATTCTAATTGCATACAGAGTATCGTTTGCAAAGGCTTCTCTTTCTGCTCCCATATCATCACCTCTGGTGTTCCCTAAAGATCTATCCTTGACTCCCTTCTATTTCTCATCTACATGTTGCCCTTGGCAACATCATCCACTGTGTTAGTTTTCACATGAATGCTGATGACACCCAGCTCTACCTCACAACCACCTCTCTTGACTCCTCCACTGTCGCTAAGTTATCAGACTGCTTATCTGACATCCAGTACTGGATGAGCAGAAATTTCCTCCAATTAAATATTGTCAAGACAGAAGGCATTGCTTTTGGTCCCTGCTCCAAACTCCAATCCATAGCTATTGACTCCATCCCTCTCCTGGGCAACAGTCTGAGATTAAATCAGTCTGTTCAGAACCTTGGTGTCATATTTAACCCTAAGATGAGGGTTAAGATGTGTCATCACTAAGCCAGAATGGGGTGGTGAGAGGGAAGGTCAGTGAGATGGAAGGTTGATGGAATAAATGGTCACCAAGGGGAAAGGCTGGCAAGAGGGAAGGATGGCAGTGACCCAGAGAATCAGTAAGAGGGAAGGTGAGCAAGAGGAAAGGTTGGCATCAAGCGGGATGGGGTGGGTGCAGGTTAGCCATAGGGAAGGTTGGTGAGAGGGAAGAATGGCAAGAGGAAAGGTCAGTGAGAGGGAAGGTCAGCAGCAACCAGGAAGGATGGCGAGAAGGGGGTCGGTGAGAGGGAGGATTGGCAAGAAAGAACATCAGCAGTGAGGGTCAGTGAGAGGAAAGGTAGATGAAAGGAAAGATCAGCAGCAGCCTGGTGAAAGAGAAGGCCACAATGACTGGAGGGTCAGGGAGTGGAGAGACTGCTTCACAATGGCACCAATTGGGTCACATGACCCTACGTAAGATCCGGTGCGAAACAACATTAAAACGTTAAACGCAAATACCATCCCTTTTGAACAACGTTAAAGCGGAATGACTAAGACAGGGTGAGTTAAAACAAGCACTTACTGCGTTTACATTGATCTGAACACTAGCTGAGGAGGCTCGTGTCTGGAGGGATGAAAACTATTGATACATCTGTCGTCTCATGCCGGTTAGCCACAAGAACAGAGGTGACTTCCCTGGGGGACATTATCTATCCCCCTCTAAGGGGGTGCAGGAGGGTTGCTTAGAGGGTGCAGCATCACATCATTTCCCCTCATGCTCCACCAGCTTAAATACTCTCACATCAGTAGATATCTGTTTGCAGCTAGGTTCAGGGTCACAACCTGGTGAAAGTACCACAAACACAAAGCCTGAGCAGCTGGTGGAGACAGTGACAGCCGAGGCCACTGACACCTGGAGGAGTGTGGAATGGATTGGCCGATGCTAATCACCAGGCTGATGATGTGCCTCTGGAGTTGTCCATGACGCGGCAGATACCTGATGTACAGAGTGAGGCCTGTGAAGATCTGGAGGAATTTCCAGAGGGTATCCACACCCTGGTTCAGACAGTGTGGAGGACTCCATCCAGGCCATGAGTGCTGCCATTTCCATCTTGTCTGTGTGCGTGGCTTCCTCATTTGAGAGACTGGCGACTCTCATGGACAGCTTGATCCAGCAGACCTGTCGGTGGATGCTGGAGGTGCGTGCAAACCTTCATGCCATCAGCTTGGCCATGAACTCCTTCCAGCAATGGCAGTGCGAGAAGGGGGCGAGGCACCTGGAGATGCCAACAAGTTCTTGTCCATCTTAGGTCAGCAGGGAGTTACAAGAGTGCCTCGACAGGGAGAACAAGCAGCTGCCTTCTGCTTTTGGGAGCTCTTGTCAGGGACCTCCTAGTGTGGACATAGGCTCCTCCCCGCCTCTGCCAGTGACTCCATCACTTCAGTAGCCACGGCAACAGAAGAGTTCCCTTACACCTGTGCATGTATCCCTCAGCATGCCGGGACCTGCCAGGCCTCAGGCAACTTGAGGGTGGTCACCAAGGTCATTCCAGGCCTTGGGACAGCACAATCAGCAGCCCAACATCACCAGCAATGAAGGGATGGCACCATGTAGGAGTATTCATGAGAGAATTAAGGAAACACACTCGGTGCATTTGGACATCATGTGAATAGATAGAAAAGATGATACTGCTTGTGTCTGATAATGGTTGCAATAACGTTGTCATTTGTTTTCTGCAAATAACCATCTATTGCTGGCAAAGCAGGAGTGCCATGGTCCGCCCCAAGGGCTGGTTGGAAATGCCCATGGTGAGTGTGGTTATCTTTTGTACATTCCAGAAGCACGAGGTAGCAGTGCTCTGACACCATCCTATGTGATTTTACACTTCCTGCCCTCCTGCCCCCCCGAATGCCACCTGTTTCAGAGATGAAAAATCATGGCCAGTATCTCTTTATCTGGTTTGGTGTCATGCTTGGTTTTATAATGCTCCTGTGAAGTGCTTTGGGATATTTTATTGCATTAAAGGCACTATATAAATATAAGTTGTTATTATTGCAAGTTGATTGTACTTCTCTGGCTCTAATCCAGAAAAGCAATACTTCTATATATATACATGAGATTTTGAAGCATGGAATTTGAGGGATAAAGCATTCCTGAAAACTTTTATAAAAGGTAGATAAAGTAAATAAAATATAAATTAGGTTATAAGATCAGGTGGCATAATGGTAACCATTGTGCTAAAAGTTGGTGGCCTTTTGGATCCTGTCTCTGATCCTTCATGTGGTAAATGTTAATCAAAGCTCAGCATAATGGTGGTAAATGCAGAGTATGCATCCAGGCACACTAGGAGAACTAGGAGTTCTTTGTTGGAACATAGCCCATGCCATGGTTATAACAATAAAGGGTTTTCTCTGCAGATAAATAATCAGTGTTATATTGACAAACATGACAGTTATAGAGGTGCTGAGGAACTCAGATAGCTCCCTGCAGATAGAAAGAGCAAATCTATGGGATGCCTGAGCTATCATTGCACAGTGTATTGGTCAGGGTTGGAGAGCAGGTCATCCACCCGCAATGGGACCATAGTTCATACATGGTCTGGAAAGGCCAGAAAAAAAAGGAAGGTTGAAAACACTTTAGAAAAGAGAAAATTTCCTAACCAAAAATAGTTTTGAAAATCCGAATGAATTTGTTGAATGAGTGTAGTTTACATACATGGTTGCCATGTCAGACCTGTAAAAGGTGCAGGTCTGCTTTTAAAAACTATTTTACATTTCCTTCTCTTTATCTGCAAGTCACAGAACTCCAACATTATTCTAACTTTATGATGCATGCTGAAGTACATTCTAGTTGGGTAATTTGGCATTGTAAATTGAATTCCTTATTGTAAATAAATGGATTTTAAAAACAATGACTGAATTACTATCAGTTATTGTTTTGGGCGGGTGTTATAACCAGGAGAAATCTTAGAGTGAGAATGGGATTAGCTGGTTGTAGAATACATTTCAATAATGTGTTAATTCTTGGTAGTTCAGCATCAAGTCATGGAGTGAAAATGGCTTAATTAGCATGTGTAACATTTTATTATTCCAAAATCATTTTGGCCACACTAGTGGTATGAATTAATGGAACTGCTTCTGTGCTAGGTTGAACTCCCAGGCAAAACCATGACAGGAGTAATAAACTGTGAGTCAAAGGCGGTCTTGAGAGCAAAATCTCACTTTGTTTAAACAAGGCTATTTATAATTTATGATAACAAAAGCTCAATGTGTGATTATACTTTTTGCAGACATAGCAAATCATACATTTTGTATGACTTGTGCCCATTTGCTGGCCCTAGCCCTGCACCATGTGACACTAGGGTGTTGTAAGCCTGTAGGTAACTCCACTGGTCCACAACAGTGACATATTTGTAATATTTACTGAAACTAAATAGTCCAAACTTCTTTTAAATTCTACACATAGAAAATAGCTCACTGGTTTAACAATTTAGCTTTAGTATTGTCTTCAGAGTACCCAGATGTATTATGAATTTATTTTGCAATTTATTTCAATTCTTTGAATTGAAATAAATCATTTGTTTGCCAGCTCTATAAAATTATCATAGATGTACGAAACATCCACACAAAATATAGCGCAGGGCTAGAAAGGATACCTCTTGGCTGTCCTTGTTGGTTCCCCCAATGGACCACTAAGTTCTACCGCAGTATATTAGATTTTCTTTGTGTCTGAGTGATGATGGCTCTTGTGTTTAAGGTGAAATGGAATTCAACTGTTTTTTGCCTTCCAAATTGCAACTGAAAAATTCCTGAGTCTCTGCTTCTATCAAATGTACCCAAGTGCCTGCTTAACTGAGAAAAAGGTTTAACAGCTCCTTGAAGTGCTGCACCCACCTGGAGGGATGTGCCCAGAACACCATTACCTTCTGACCCTACTCAAATCCTCCGACGCATTTCAGAGGTGTTAATGACTGTAGTTGACCCTACATATTTCAAGTATCAGCACTCCTGAGCATTTTGTTGCTACTGTATTCTGTATCGTTGTATACTGTTTTAACAATTTATCTGAATTAAAATGTTGGAAAGCCACTCATAAGCCAGTTATATTGAAGAACATAATGTCATCAATCTGACATCTGGTTACCTGAATATTCATATAAATCTGTTTGAGGTACAATTTGATAAAGTTCTCCTCAGTAATTGATTACAAGCTACAAACCACATTATCCAGCTACAGCCTCATGCGGTTCAGTCCTACTGTTTGACGTTTGCTAAGTCCTACCAAATATGATGGCTCAAGTCAAAACCTGATTCTAAAGAATGCACTAAGATATCAGACCTTGATAACTGAGCATCTTTTAATGTGACAAGCCCCAGTATATTATGAACTTTCAGTCAGTATTTTTTAAACTAGACACAAACAGACAAATGGCTGCAGCAAATCATGTGACCTTTGGCACTTTGAGCGTCAGACACTCCTAAGTCTTAAGCAAATATTTAATTAAATATGGGCATTCACAGCCATCCAGGGAATTCACACATTCTTTGTTTAAGGATGGATCAACACAAAAGGACTACTGTATAAAATTCCTGCTGACCTGACTCCCTGTACCCTGGACAAAAGGGAACATGTGTTTGTAAGATGGATGTAAATGGATCCTATCAACTTTCTGTTGTATTGTGATCATTTTCCTCATCCAAACTAGGCTGGGTGGATCTCAAGGTGTCAAATAACAACACAGAATGATTGGAATCAACATACCTTTGTTTGGAAAAAGGGCTTTGAACTTGTAGGAGTCACATGATGAGGGAGCCATTTCATTATCTGCTTTTAAAACCAGCAAGAAGCTGCTTCAAACAGAATTCCACCAAAAGGCATCAAACTAGCTGCAAGTCAGCAAGCAACCAAGGTAATTAACAGCAATACCCTGAAAGTGGGAGACACCACCCAAGAGAAGGATTGTCCAACCTGTTCCAGTTAAAGTTCACCTGGTTACCTACACCCAGTGAGAGTTCACCTAGTGACCAGTCTGTATCTGGTTACCAGCACTGGGTGGACAAAATCTTATCAGCCATGTGGAGGCAGTTTTGGAGACTGGGGGGTGGGGTGTGTGGGGGGGGGGGGGGGGGGGGGGGGGGGGCGGTGGTGGGATCTTGTCAGAGGCAGTGTCGTTCCAGCATCCCCTGTCTGGCAGGGGAAGTTGCACAATCAGTGGCAATTAAGTAGTCACTTGGGGGAAGAATGGCCAGGTTGCTGAGATCTTCCTGGAGATGAACAAGCCCCCCCATTGAGGCCAAATGTGGCAGATGACAGGAGGCAGTCTCCCAGCAGAAGCTTGGGGTGGCCAATGAGGCTCCCATTATCTGCTTTCCCCCACCCATTTCCCCAGTCGCGCCTGCCGGGGTACTACAGCTATGACCACAGACCATCTTCTGGAGGACTTTCCCCTCCACACTGATAGCCTGGCAGCTGTGGCCACACTTTATTTTCAAACATTTGACAGTATACAGAGGGTGCCTCCATCTTGAGGCAGATGGCGGTCTCCCACCCACAGCAGCAGCACCCATTTCTCCTGATGGGGCGACCAGCCACCTAGAGCCTTGAGTGCTCCTATTGGCTCTCCTGCCTATGCAGCCTGCTCACCTTTCTTAATTGGCTACTTCCAGAAAGATTATTCAGCAGGGCAGAGCTCACAAACTATCTGGATCAGGACCCGAAATGGTTCTGTCCCTCTTTTAAAATCAAGTCGATAAGATTGCACCCAGTGAGAGCACAGTTAGTAACCAGTCTGTAATCGCCAGCTTTCAGTTAGTACACAGGTTGTTACCTGTCTGCAACTAGCCTTTAGCAGCTAGTTGTTGTCACAATAGCACGTACAGCACTTGATAACTTTTGTTACACTATCCATGTAGATCATACTGCCAAGATATTCATAGTATTTAAATTATCTGTAAGAGTGTGGTGGAGGTAGGTTCAGTTGAAGCATTCAAAAGGGAATTAGGCTGTTATCTGAAAAGGAAGAATGTGCAGGGTTATGGGGAGAAGGTGGGAGAATTGATCATTCAGAGGGCCAGTGCAGGCACAACGGGCTGAATGGCCCCTCTCTGCCCTGTGATTCTTTGACTGTTATTAAAGGAGTGTTTCACCAAACCTTTAACATGGGAATCAGTCCAGCACAGCTTATATTATCCCAACCTAAAAACATAATAAGCACAACTACACTTTCTGTCTGAGGAATGTATTCTTTCCTTTGGATATCTTGGATGGAGCTATGTAGCTGAGTGAGTTGGGCGCAACAGAGTGCAATTTTAAATCTAGATGATGACATTTTAAAGCACTCTAAATACAGTGGGTCTAAGCTCTATATCAAATTCCTCCTTCACAGTGATATAAATTTGTGTAGAGGATAATGTTTGAAAAAGCTGCAAATGAATGCTGTTTATGAGATCAATGGGTTGGACTTTACGAGAGCATGTGTCCCCACCCCTCACCTCCCCTCCCGACTGCAAAGTCCCGGTCAGCCCGCCCACCCGAAACCCAGATACCCCCCCAAGCGGTATTACACTGGGGGCAGCCTTAATTGAGTCAGAGTGAGACTTCTGCCCCATCTGAGAGGAAGTTCTGCCCTAGAGAGTTGCCAGCTAATCTGATTGTCAGGCAGCTCTGCAGTCCCAGCAACACCAGAATCAAGCAGTGGCACAGCTGGGACTACAGGCAGTCCCTGAAAATGAAGATTGATGAATCCTGGACTCGGGTAAATCCAGGGATTTTGGACAGGCCTACAGCCTGCCAGGCCCCAGCGAGGCGGTGGGTAAGGGTAGTGGGGTGGGGGTTGTGGATAGGTGGAGCTGAGTTTTAGAGACTGGGGGGTGGGAGGGCCAGGCTGCCTGACACCTTCCCCACCCACTGTAATATGGGAGACAGGTTGGGGTGGACAGGAAGGTGGTGGACAGGCCACCCATTTTATTTTATGATCCCTCTGACTTCAAATACGCCAGTGAGGAGCTGTAAGATCTAGCCCAATGAGTCATAGATGCATCGTTAGGATATAATATGTTAGTATTTGAGTATTATGGTCCAATGAGATGTGAATATTCAGACTCTATATAATTGGAAATGTCATCAAAAGCTGCAAAGTAGCAGGGACCAAGTTCTTCTCTGAAGATACAGACACATTTTATAATTCCCAGACATTTTGTTGTTGTGTTGATATTTGGTTATAAACTGTAAAATATACAGAGAAAAAAACCAATAAATACAACAAAGACATGTGACATGAGGAAATTTATGGCCACCACATTAGTTTGGAACCACTGGCATTAGTAAGCAGGCAATTTATCTGCCTGCTTGGTTAGGGAATGAGGTCAAGAGATTTGTGGTAACCAGTTTGCAGCACTCATTGTGTGTACTGTTTGCCAGAGGAGTTGCCTTTTCACATGACCTCCTTGGATGATAAATCACAGAAAGCAGCAGGATTGATTGTGCAATCTATACTCATATGATTCTTTCACACTGTATTCTGAATCTAACGATTGTAAAACAATTAGGCAATTAAAAAGATCCTTGTCAAAGGTACAATAAAATCTTTGCTGCAATCAACGGCAATAAACAGGCAAAATTGCAAATTCCTATGGGTACAGTCAGGTAAAGCAAAGGTAATAAATAAGGGTTACAGTATGGCATCATAAGTGTAATCTAGAGGAGCTATTAACAGTGTGGAAATTGCATTAACATTTTCATGGTTGTCTGGAACTTGCTGAATTTTTTCACTATGCAGCTTTAAAAAGGTAATTGCGAGCTTTTCTGGTGGTCTAGTGGGTAAAGGCCTGAAGTAGTGCTCAGCCAAACAGAACAGAAGGTTGCAGGTTTCATTCTCACTGTGGGCTCAGTTACATTGATCTCAAGTGTGGTGGTAATAGAGCTATTACAATCAGCCCAATATCCCTGGACGAAGGACAGCAAAATCAAACAAAGTTCCTGCTGTGGCTCATTCTCTGTGGCAGGCATGTGCCCTTACATGGAATTTGGGTGAGGGTAGCATTGGGCTTGGTCGTAACACTGCCAAGGTTGAGTAGCCTAAAGACAGGGACTGGTATCCTGTGGACCACAGAGTTACTGTCTTTAGGAAAGGACAGAAAAAAATGAACAAAAGGTAATTGCAGCTTTGCAAAATTCTGATGCTTACTCTTTCTTTACTTGACTCTGGTTCTCCTATGTCACATACAAATTACTTCAGGAGTTACACGTTACATTGTTGCTTAGCATGCAAAAAGCTTCCTATCTTTATATGGAAAGAAAGGAAATTACTGAGAAAAATATGTATTCTACTCACACTTCCTATTGAGGATACCACTGTACCTCAGTGATAATAAAATTTAGTTTTCATAGGATGATTTATTAAAGACCCATGGGGTAGAAATTGGGTATGTTTAGTGAACATTTTTTTGGGTATGAAATGGGCACAATGATTACCAATTTAGTAGTGGGATGGCCTGTACCCAATCTGCCCAGGCATTGGTTCCATTGTTTTTTAGGCCAGTCTTTAGGCCTACCATTCTGACTCTTCCAAATATTAAACTCTTATATTAACTAAGGGCTTAATTTCTGTTGAATTAGTTCCCAGAAAAGCTGTCAGACTGACCCTGCTCAGTGTACTTCCTTTAAGGACTCTGCAGGGTTTCAATTGTTCACCATGCTTTTAGGTTACTCCAACCAAGGGCTAATTGCATAGTGTCAAGTCTGGGCCCAAGTAGCAGCCCACATAAAGTTTTATCCCTATTGTCGTATTTTGTCGTATTGTCGTATTTTGTACACCACCAGATAGTTGCCCGCCCAAAACCAGTGAGCAGCAGCAGCTGGCAATGGATGGGAGTGTAATTTTGGATGCCAGGAAGCCATCAGAAGGGATTGCAGGAGTGGTCACCGGAACTCATGTAAGTTGCAGGATGGACTTCTGATCAGGAAATGGGGAGGCGCCCATTTAAACAGTAAGTTTAAACATTCCTTCTGCCCACCGCAGCACTCATGCTTGTCCTAGCTGGCACCGCAATTCAAGTTAAAAAAAGGGCTTATCTGTTTGGGCCTTTTATGACTTGGCCTCCTCTGTAAGCTACCCCACTTGAGCCATTGGTTAAAATAGCAGCCTGGGCTCTAGTCTGTATATTTAAGGAAGGACCCAGCCATCTTCAAGTGGATATATCTATAGCCTATTCAAATAAGCTGATTAAATAGAAGGCAGGGGGATCGGGCGAGTTATTCATGAGTATGATTTCTGGGCAATTTTAACTTCCCACATGTTAAAAACTGGTGGGTGGCCAGTTAAACTCACTGTTATTATTTGATTACTTGACATTGTGAACATCTTGTGTTATGATTTGGGCTTCGCCTCAGTGCAAACACCCAAAACAAAATAACATCCACTTCCTATGAGCCAAAATATAATCATTGTACAATGGAAATAGTAGAAAATGTCATTGATAATCCTGATCTCCTGGCTAGAGGACAGAAACCGCCCTTACTGACAAAACTATTGCTCGGGCTAAATAATCTGTCCCATGTGGCAGATAACAAATGTTTTGAGATTCATCACATCTTACTTGGACATCTCAATTTTGAATTTCATGGGGCTGCACCTTTCAGCAGTGCCTTTGCTGTATGGCTCATCCCAATGAACAGGTGAATTAAAGCAATGGCCTACAGCTGCCATATCTATCCTCAGCTGAGAAGGGCTTGGGGTTTGACATTCTCATTCAGAACCAGCAACAGAAACACATTGGATTATGTTGGCCAATGCACCAGCTTGACTGAACACTAGTTCATGATTCATTCAGGCCTTGATGAGCCTTAACAGGATTAGATCCAGTAAGCTTAGATCAAAACACCTAGCTAGAATTCTTCAGAACCTTGTGACTCATGTTGTAATTGATAAGGCAAGAATGCTTGCATTTAACACAGTTCAAAGTCATTCACAATTCTTCCAATGTAATTAAATCATCAGAGAAAATAGTGTCCTTTCAAAAAATTAATTTGTTTAGCTTTAATTTAAAGGTTACTGGAGTCTCAATTCTGATAACGTATGTATTTTCCAAGAGACACAGCTAGCAGCAATTTCTCCCAGGTAGCTGTCAACAAAAACTATTTCAAATTGTTGCAATATTAGACATAGCTATTAAATAAATTGAAAGATAAATAGAGGATTCTTATAAATTGAAACAGAACAAATCCCAGATCCCCGGAAAAAAAAAGGTTCCCCCAAACTATTTTTTATAGGCAGCACTGCTTTCATCTTGGAAGCTTTACAATTGATTATTGAACCATAAATCACAAAAGTTATAACATAGAAGGAGTTATTCAGTTTGCGGTGCCTGTGCTGAAACTAATTCTTCAATGGGAGCTCTCTACTCTAATCCCATTTCCCTGATGTTTGTCCCTACATTCTTTTATCTTCTTTATTTCTAGCTGTAATTTTCTTCTACAGGCTGCCTCATGACAACATAATTTGAAAACACGATGTTAGGTTCCACATGTACATTGACAACACCCAGCCTTACTTCATCACCAGCTCTCTCAACCTCTCCACTGTATCTGATTTGTCACACTGCCTGTCCGAAATCCTGTACTGGATAAGCAGAAATTTCCTCCAACTAAATATTGGGAAGACTGAAGACATTATCTTCAGTAACATACTTTCCTTTCCCTAGTTAGCCAATCCATCTCTTTCCCTGGCACCTGTCTGTAATGAATCAGACTATTCGTAACCATGACATCGTATTTTGTCCTATGATGATCACCCTATCCACTTCACCGCAAGACCCAAGTACTTCCAATCTCTGTAACATCACCCATATCCAACACATCTGCTGCCGTAACTTTCATCCATGCTTCTGTATCTCTAGGCTTAACTATTCCAATGTTCTCCTGGCCAAGCTCCAACCTTCCATAAATTTGACCTAATTTAAGACTCTGCTGTCTGTATCCTAACTAGCACCAAACCCATTTCACCCAAGACCCTCTGCTCCCCTATCTACATTGGCAATGCCACAATTCAAAAATTCCCATCCTTGTTTCCAAATCCCTCTAGGTCATTACCCTTCTCCAGCCCTACAACGGCTCAAGATGTAGCACCCCTCCTTTACTGGCTTCTTGAACATCTCTGATTTTAATCACTTCACTATTGGCAACCATGCCTTCAGCTGCCAAGACCCTAAACCCTGGGATTTCCACCCTAAACTTCTCCACCTCTCTTCTCCTTTAAGTCATTCCTTAAAACCTCCTTCTTTGATGAAGCTTTTCGTCATCTCTCTTAATATGTCCTTATGTGGCTTGATGTCAAATTTTGTTTGGAAGTACTCCTGTAAAGCACCTTAGGATCTTTTACCATGTTAAAGATGCTACGTAATTCAAGCTTTTATTGTTGTTGTTCAAATATGTATATAATTCCTTTTTAAATGATGTTATTAGCTCTTCCTCAATAGACACTTGTGGTAAAATATTCCATGCTTTAATCACCTTCTGTGTGAGATAATTCTTCTAGTCTTCCCCTTCAATCATCTACTGATTCTCTCTTAATGTTGTTTCATCAAGGGGTGGAAACAGTCATTCCCTATTTATGGCCCAAAATCTTTCAAAATTTTGAAAACATCTTTTGATCCTGCCCTTTAACTATTTTTGTTTCAGTTTTAAAAAGTCCCTAATATTTTCACATTTCATAATAAGTATATTAACACCCTCTCCTGCTATCATTCCAGTGGATATCCATTGTGTCCTTCCCATGACTTTATTAAATTTCCCATAATGGGATTTGCCGAGTTTAGGCAGAATTTTACGTTCGTCGGTCCGGCGGGCCTGACTGACTCGGCGGCGGGTGGGCGGCCGATTGCTGCTGGCAAAACGGGCCGTGCTGCCATTTTCTGCAGGCGGGCCAATTAAGGCCCACACCGCGGCTTTGCGACTCCCGTGGAGAATGGGAAAATAGTCATGGGGGTGGGCAGCCTCAGACTGCCGGTTCCAATGGGGAGCAGGCAGCCTGTTTAAAGAGTGGCCAGGCAGCCTGCTTGAGGCAGTGCACCATGGCCACTCAGAGAGGTAGAAGTGCTCCAAGGAGGGCAGAGGAGGAGGAGGAAGAGGGGGGCAGGCTGCAGGAGAGGCCAGCGGGGGGGGCCACTGTGCACCCAGATTCTCGGACGCATGCCTTGCTGTCCTCCTGCAAGAGGTGGGCCAGCAACGTGATGTTCTGTATCCTGAGGATGGGAGAAGGAGGGCCCCCCATGTTACCAGCCAGGCGTGGGAGGAGGTGGGCGAGGCAGTAAGTGCCCATGATGACGTCAGAAGCACTGGCACACAGTACTTCAATGATTTGCTGCGCTCCGGACGGGTGAGTACCATGTCTGTCTGTCTGGGCTATTTGAGGCAGAAGGCAGCCTTAGCCTTTGCACCCCCCCCCACCATGTATGGCTGCCATTACTGCATAGGGGATCTGTCGCATGCTGGGTGGGCAAGTGAGTACTGACAATGCTTACATCAGCCTTAGTGGTTGAGGAGAAGAAGGGCTTTTTGCGCAGCATATGTTGGTTTCTGTGGCATTTGAGTAGTTTGGGGGCAACCTGCAGGTGAGGCCAGTAGACACATACTCAGAACTCCAACACATGTCATATTGATGGTAATGACATGGTCCAAGGGGTGCCTCAAGGTCTTTTGGGAAAGTCCCATCTGCTGGCATTGGTGTTGCACCTATTTGATCCTCTTTTTCATGGGCGCTAGGACCCATGTGCTATTCAAAGTGATGGACGCCAAATGTGTCCAAGGGGACCGGTCGGGGAGGGGTTTGGGACCAGCCGTACTATCTTCTGGGGACTGATCACTAGTAGTGTGGACAGGAGCCGCTGGAGGCCTCAGGTGGCCCACTGTGGTTGGGGTGCGGCGTGCGCGTACAGAGTACATGGGCGACCTACCCCAATAAATCCTCTTATGTGTTTTGCAGGCAAAAAGTAACCACAATGCCTGGGAGCACCAGAATGAAGGGCAATAATATGACCTCTCAATCTCCTGAGTTAGGCGAAAAATGACACAACTGTTTGAAATGTTTCCTCAGCCGCGCAACTATCCAGGCAGCAATACATCCACATCAGATACCTCTGCACTCTCCCCACTCCTCTGTTCTTTACAAGCCATGTGCCATTCATGAGGCCATCTAACCAGCTTGTTTGCATGTGCGTTTAATGCTTGGGGCCCGTCTTGACTCATTTGGACATCACCAATGTTCTTCTTTTAAGGGTCTTTAAGGTTGAGCTACTTATGAGGGTGGGGGGGAAAGGGATGAAAGGTTGAAGTGAATGTACGCTAACTGATGCACTGTCTGTGTTGTTAATTTCAGCATCACCACCAGAGCGACCCACATGTCCTCAATGCAGCCCCCCACTTCGCACCTGAGGGGCAACATGTGCAAATTGTGGCACATTATTTCAGCCAGCCAGGCACCAGCGCAGACACACACACCTCGGTGGGGACTTTACCGTCGGCTAGTGTCCCGGGTCACAGTGGAGAGGGCACATCACGATCGCTGGAGGAGATGGTAGGGGCAGAGAGTGCCAATGGCGCCAGCAGCTGGAGGGCTGCAGGGGACAAGGCACATGCTGAGACCGGCACTGATGACGTGCCTCTGGAGTTGTCCCCATTGCAGCAGCTGCAGGAAAGGCGGCAGGAAATGCGTTTGCATCTGGCAGGGTTGCATGAGGGAATGGTTCAGTTGCTCTCTGTGATGGAGGAGTCTAGGCAGAGTGCACGCGAAGAATCTTCCCTCAGGGCAGAGCATCAGGATTCCTTCAATAAGAGATTGGCGACTCTCATAGAGAGGGGCTTCCACCAAATGGATCAAAATATGATTGGGTTACGCTCTGACCTGCAAGCCCTCACAGTGGTTCTAGCCACAGGTGGTGTTTTCCATTGTGGGAGATGTTGTGGACACCAAGCGCCAGCACTCAGTGCCCATGCATCTGCGGTGGGCAGGGAGGTAGATTTGGACCTCATGTTGGCGCAGCAGCTGCCTGCCATTGCTGCGAGCTCCTCTCAAGGTGCTCCGGATGAGGGCAGCGACTCCTCTGCCCCTCTGCCAGTCAACGTTGCTTCCGTTGAGGCTGCGACAACTGGGGAGATGCCAATTCAGGAGCTGGCCACTCCCTCCCAGGTGGGGCCATCACAGGCTCCACAGGCCAGAGGATGCCTGTCAAGGTCATCAACGCCAACAGGACAGCAGAGTCAGCAGGCTGTCTCACAAGCCACTCCGAGCAATGGGGCGGCACCTAGATGTAGCACCCGCAAACGAAAGCATAAGGCACGTTAGGCACTCCACGGGTATGTCACTAGTGATTTTGTGTTGGCCTTAGAATAGGAACCTCTTTTTGTAACATTGTCGAATAATCATGAGGGCTTTAATTATGGACAGAATAAAGTCCACCTTTGTTACCATGGCTGAGCATCTTTTCATTGTGGTGCTTTTTTCATTTTCACATAATTATCATGAGTTTTAGAGTGGAGATTGATGTTTCTGTACTAAGGCCTTATTTGCAGCTGATCAGGTGGAAGAGGTAGCACCTAAGTGCCACGTGTGGAAGTTCCAGGCAATGCTGCTCCTGCTGATCCATGTGTGTGGAGCTAGCTGAAGGTTCTTTGGATTGCCTCCGGAAAGCTGCAAGGCCGAAAAGGAATGCTGCCTGCAGAATGCTTTCACTTTACACAATAACCTCTTGGACATCGAAGAGAACTACTAACAATCACACAGATATGATTTAAATGCTTTCATCAATTATAACTTCGTGAAAAACATTAACAACCCCTCTGAGTCCACATATCCCGACTTTGCAAAGGTTTTCTTAAATAATCTCCTACCCGCCTTCCCATTGGGCCCGTGCGCCGACCTGAAGTTTGCACGGGCCCCTCAAAATCATACACAATTGGCAAGTTAAGGGGCTTAACGAGCCCTTTAATTAATGGCGGGCAAACTGATCGCGCCCGCCCACCGAAATATCGCGATGGCGCGCACTGACGTTAGCACGCTCGCGCGACATCAGCGCGTGTCATTTTACGCGCTGACGTGCGGGCTACGCTATCTGCACGTCAGCTGGAAAATTCTGGCCTTTATGTGTGATACATAACAGAGGGGGAGTTTTAAGCTGGGGTATTTTACGGTCCTGCCAAAGTCAATGGACTTTTGAATGGCTCGCTACATTTTACAGCCCTGCCCTTCCGAAACCGGGCTGTAAAATTCTGCCCGGAGTCTTTCATAAATTCGATATCACTTCTTTGCTCTCAAATTCAATGCCCCTATGTACGAAACTCAGAATTTCAGTTGCTTTTATGTGAATATTTTTACATGCATTTCACCTTGATTTCTGTTCCTCCAATCTGTTAAAATCCTTATCATTTAGCGTATATTTTCTTGCACTGATCTTTTTTCCAATGTATACTAAACATTTCTGCACATTGAACTGCATCTGCATATATCTCTCATGTCATTGGCTTCTCTATATTGTTTTGGAATAATTTCTAGCACCACAGTTTACCATACCACTAATTTACTATCATCTGCAAACATCAACATCATTCCTCTTGCAGCTATGTCCAACTGAATCACAGAATTGTTATAATGCAGAAGCAGGCCATTTGGCCCATCGTGGCTGCACCGGCTTTCTGAATGAGGAATTTTCCTAGTGCTATTATCCCGCCCTCACAGAAACTCATTTATATATCTAAATAGAAAACAAAAGAGATCCAGCACAGATCTCTAAGATAAACCACATTCAACTGATCCAAAAAGACCATCTGTTCCCCCTATACTTTGCTTTCTATCCCAAGGCCATTTCTACATCCATGTGGTTATTTTACACTTAATGCCATATGACTTCATCAAGAAGATTCTTGGCAAAGGATGGAATGTTAAAAAGACATGACAGGCCTCAATATTTAGAGGATTTAAGAGTTTAGTTTTGTGCTGTTAACATCGAAATCATGAGCATCCATTTAAACGCCATCAAGTTAGGAATTGTTCATTGGAAAGGGAGTTGTGTAAGATTGAACATTGTAAATGGTAATTGTAAAGTAAAGGGTTAATTCTAATGGTAGCTACTGAGCATATGCGTAAAGAACCGTGTCACGATCACTGACTAAGAGAAGATGAGTGAGAAGCATATTAGAGAGTAGCTCCAGCTTGACCTTATTTAACATTTGTAAGTAGTTAGTATGTAAATAAATGTGTTTCAACAAAGGACCATTGTCTTCAGCAAGATCTCTCCTTGAGTAAGAAGCTAAAGAATCCCAAGATAAAACCATGATAACATATGGTGGCAGCAATGACTACATCCACAGAGTAACAGTAGAAAACAGCAGGAAAAACCTCAAGTGAAGATGAACAACAGTGCAGCTCTGCGGATGAAGAACTTTGAGGCCAACCCAGCAAGCACACTGCAGGTGACAAAATAACAAGGGCAGCCCAGTGACTGACAAGACAAGCAGTGTGGAAAAAGACAACCTCGAATCAGGGTGAGAAATAACTACTATTTGGAGTCATAGAGTTTTCCCCTGCCAGAATCATTTCAAAATATAGAGGATTCCAGACAGACTGTGTTTTATTATGTTGTATGCCTGCATGCCATTGTAATGAAAAAGTGCTCAGCAGAGCAAGGGCTAATGTGGGACTGGAGAATAGCACCGCCCCAGTATGATGCATAGAGTCACATGGTAATAGACTCAGAGAATAGTTTAGACAACACTCTGGAACTAGCCTGCATGGAGGTAACAGCACCATGCATGCAGTAACCTGGGATCTGCAAATAGTTAAAGGTTAACAATAAATGGTTCATGTTCAAATATAGAAGTTTCAAGATTTCATCATAGAGACACCACCATGCACCATAATACAACACGATTGGCAGCAGTGGGATATCAACACTATCAGCATGGTACAACACAGTTGGCAGTGATGATTGCTCCTACAAGATATCATTTCAGAGATAGGACCATAACCCAACATGGTGACCTGTGGTGATATGAAAGGTGGCAGCTAAATGCATGAACCCAGAACAGCATCCCAAGATATGAATCACTAAAAGCAACTGAAGCCACACTAGAGAGACATGCGCCTAAGAAAAAAACTTGAAGAAATAGTTGAAGTAGCTCCACTATAAGCTTGGAAGTGAGGAAGCCACCAGAGTGAGTGGAAGTCCATTACAGAAAATTCCATGAACCTGAGTGACACTGTTCACGAAATTGTGAGCAAAGTTATAAAAAAGAAGCTGTACCTACATTATAGAATAGGCGGTGGTCCCAGTGCTCAGCAGATTGCAGCAGTGGTGGCCATACTACACTGAAATTAAAAACAAAAGAAATTAAATAAAGCTCAGCTGGCAGAGTCAAAAGTTTGAGAAGAAAAACTGCAGAGCATAGTTAAAATACAATAGGAAAAAGCCTGCAGAGTTTAAGAGGGAGGGAACCCTTTTCAGTCAGGTCTCTGGCTGCTGTTTTAAAAGTTCCTGCAGAGTTAAATAAAAAAGTTAAAAAGCAGACAGAGCTGGACAAAAGCTGTAACACCAGCCAGCACCATATGACACTAGGTGGCCGAGCTGTAGTAAAAAAGAAAGAGAAAAGTTCCTGCAGAATGCTGAAATCTTAGTTTTGAAAACACTAAACTGAAAGGAAATAGCTTCAAACACTCACTTCAAAATAAGGAGGGCAGATTTTGTCCCAAACTAAAGCAAAGGGGAAGCCAAGCTTCAATCCCAGTGTAGTGCAAGAGCTGGAACACGCTGCACTTGGTTTGATACATTTGTTGCAAAATTCCACACCTGCAAAGGATTTTTTAAAAAATTGAATGAGAAATCTCCCCTGCAACAAGGGAAGCCAACTGTGTCCTAGCAATGACAGCCTGAGTGTAAAAAAGGTTACTGCACTCACAGTCTTAAAGAGGCAACACAATTTAAAGCTGTAACAAGAAAATAGCCATGGACAGAAAATTTGAAGAGACTCCAGAGAGAGGGCAACTCTGCCAAGGGCAACAAGAGACCCCAGAGCAAAGGCAACAAAAGACCTAAGAGAGAGTGGGCAACAAAATACCTCAGAGAGAAGACAGCAAAAGACCCCAGAGCGAGGGAGACAGATAGTAGTGCAGAGTGAGCAGATGGCTGTGAATAAAGGAAAGTTATTTGAGGTAACTCAAAAGAAGCCAAATGTGCAAAAAGTAAATGAAGCTGTTCTTCAGGAAAATGTTTGCATCAGAACTGAACTAGAAGATTTGAAGTGCAAGATTCAAGCTGAGTATATACCTTTGAAAACACAAGATAAACTGAAGTCTTCAATGAACCAAGCTGTTTGAGACCTGAACAAACAAATTTCAGAGATGACACAAAGGTACCAGGAGGAGATAATGACCCTCATTTCCACAGTTAGTAAATCAAAGCAGGAGTTGGGAAAACTCAACCAGATGTACAGCAAGGCAAAACAGCAGACAGGAAAGGCATGGAATGAAGTTGTAACCTTGAAAGACTCTTTGAAGAATCAATATGTAGCCATGGAAAAACATGAGGAGTTAATAAGGATGTTGAACATTACTTCAGGAGAAGCTGCATTGGAATTATGAGTAGCAACAAAACAATGCACTGAAGCCCAGGCTGAGTTGGAAAGAGGCCAACAAGAAAATAAACAGTTGAAAGAACAGTAATCAACTGTTCTTCAAGATCAAATGAAAAAGGAATGCATGACCATTCAGCAACAAGAAGAAATGAAGACTGTCTTATACAACAGCATGGAAGAACAGCAGAAGAAACTCAAGGAGACTCTGCTGAATTACAGGAAAACTTAAGATGACGCAAATGAGCTTGGCAAAGAAATGGAAAACCTGTCGAAAGACCTTTACATGTTACAAGAATACCTTAGGTCAACGTTTATTCTTCTGGAAAATTACAAAGAGAAGGAAAATGAATTTAATGTTACTCTGAACAAACTGAAGAACCAGTTGGTAGAGAAGACTCAACAATGTTCTATCTTCCAGGAAGAAGACAAAAGCTACAAGAAACAGACTGAAGAGTTGAAGAAGCAGTTGAATGGAAAAGAGGAGGCATTGAAAGGAAAAGCCATGAAATTTCCAAACTGCAAACAGACAATGAAGCCATGAGTGCACAATTATGGAACTGAAACAAGTTAAGACTTCACCAGAGACAGACCAGGCCAACAGTGAATCCAAAATGAAGGACAAGGACAAAGTTATGCTGCAGACAAAGAAAGATAAGACTGAAATAAGATCAGAAAATGTAAATCCAACACTGAAGTGCAAGGAACTAGAAGAAGAAAGAGCACTGGATATCTAAGATGTGCTGGGAACCATTGAGCTGACTGAAAAGATTCATAAGCTTGAAAAATAGTTTGAAAATAAAACAGCAAATAATTGCCTGGCTGAAATTGTGAAACAAGTGGAAATGAAGATTTCATTTGCAAAACATTAAGGTACAGCAAGGACACAGCAGACACCACAGGAAAAGAAAATTCAAGTCCACTATAGGAATGCATGGAGTGCACATCCCGCTCAGAAAGAATGGTACAAACCCACAGTGTCTGAAAAAGCAGACGAGTTGTTAATAAAGAGAAATGCAAATTGAAGGATTGCAAAAAGCAATCAAATAAATCAAATGGAGATAGCCAAGTACCAGAAACACAGAATACTACTACCATTCCTCCAAACATATCAGGAAGAACTATCAAACATCAAGACTGTCTGAATTTATAAAGTCAGAGACTTGAGATGGGAGAACAGGGATAGCAAGTAAAGATTGCATTACAAATAGTTATACTCTGTTGGAAAGAAAGTTTTCTTTGGAGAAGAAAGGGGAATGTTGTATAATGTTGTATATGCCTGCATGCCATTGTAATGTAAATGTGCTCAGAAGAGCAAGGGTTAATGTGGGACTGGAGAATAGCACTGCCCATAGTATGATGCATTGATCACATGGTAATATACTCAGAGAACAGCCTAGAGAGAACACTCTGGAACCAGCCTGCATGGAGGTAACAGCACCATGCATGACAGTAACCTGGGATCTGTAAATAGTTAAAGGTTAACAATAAAGGGTTCATGTTTAAATATACAAGCCTCAAGATCTCATCATTGGGACATCTAAAGAACCCATATTTCAACAAGCTGAGCAATGGCAAAATTGGTGAAGATGTTTTACCCAGTAGCGCAATGCCTCAGATCTTATGGGTAAAGGGAACAAAGGTCAAGTTAGCACTTTGTTATACGCAGTTGGGAGCATAGCAATGAGTGAGATGCCAGTGAATGTGTGATGGGTTTGAGTGTGTGAGTTTAGAGTGATAAGGTGGTTTCCTTACCCTGGCAGCATGGATGAGATCACTCATCCTCTTTCTGCATTGGATGGCCAACATCTTCTGTGTAGCATTGGCACTGATCGTCACTGCCATCACTTACCAAGCCGGAATAGTGATATTGCTGGAGCTCCTGCAGCTGGAGCAGGGGTAGAGGACATCGTGGCAGGCATCCACAGCATCCAAATGGAGTTCCAGGGATGTGTCACTGAATTGGGGGCTGCAGTCTTTTTGCCTTTTGGGGCCATGTCTCCTGTGCCGCTGTCCTGGGCTGGGAGCCCTGAGAGAAGTGTGTGTGACTGCACTTTAAATTGGCACTTGGTGTGAGGAAGGGGCAAATGAGAACCCACCCGCCATCAAAACAGCATGTTTCCTGGGAATGTATAATTAATGAGGCGGGATTGGGATGGTACGGCGTGAAAAGCCACTGTTGCAGCTGGCAGGTAACACGTTTGTTTTCCCGCCTGCTACTGCACTTAGTGCAAACCTGGGACAAAGGAAATTATTCATTCATCAATGAATTGTATCGCCCAGCTGAAAATTATGAGTATGGAACACTAAAAGGCGAACTGATCAGAGATAGAATAACCATTGGTGTTTTACATGTGAATCTCTCTGACTTCTAACAATTTCAAGAAGATTTAAATTTAAGCAAAACTGTACAACTGGCCAGATAGGCAGAATAAGGCTCATGTCGAAGATGTAAGGGAATTTTCCCAAGAACTGCTCGGTGAAGTCATTCAATTTGTAGGTTGTAAAACCGAAAGTATTACAAGGCAGCAACCAGGGAAATGCCCTGAAAAGGTGCCAACCGCCATTTTCCAACGTCCCCACTGAGATGAGAAGAAGGTCCACAGGAGGGAAGAATGTCCCGCCTGAATTGTGCTGTGCCGGGGGTGTGGCGAGTTGGGCTATTTTCAAGTGGTCAGGTGTTCCAGGAAATCTATGTTTATAAGACAGGAGGAGAAATCTGATAAAGGAACTTCCATTCAAGAAATTCAAGACTTTGACAAACAGGAAATTATTTTCCTCAGAGATATAAAGGAAAATAAAAAACAGTTTTGGAGTGTTGACATTGATATAAATGGGTATCTGATTGAATTCAAGCTAGATACTGGAGCTGGCCTCTCACTGTTATCTAATAGAGTTTCATGGCTGACTAAAGTCCACCTCAGCCTCCTCACAGATGCCAGTCTTCAGTCAATTCGATTCATTCCACATGCTATCAAGAAATGGCTGAAGGCACTGGATACTGCAAAGGCGATGGGCCCTGACAATATTCCGGCAATAGTACTGGAGATTTGTGCTCCAGAACTTGCTGCACCCCTAGCCAAGCTGTTCCAGTACAGCTACAACACTGGCATCTACCCGGCAATGTGGAAAATTTCCCAGGTATGTCCTGTACACAAAAAGCAGGACAAATCTAACATGGCCAATTACCGCCCCATCAGTCTACTCTTCCATCATCATTGAAGTAATGGGAGGACTAACAAGCGGCACTTGCTTTGCAATAACCTGCTCACTGACGCCCAGTTTGGGTTCCGCCAGGATCACTCAGCTCCTGACCTCATTACAGCCTTGATTCAAACATGGAAAAAAGAGCTGAACTCCAGAGGTGAGGTGAGAGTGACTGCCTTAGACATCAAGGCCACATTTGACTGAGTGTGGCAACAAGGAGCCCCAGCAAAACGGAAGTCAATGAAAATCACGGGGAAACCTCTCCGCTGGTTGGAGTCATACCTAGCATAAAGGAAGATGGTTGTGGTTGTTGGAGGGCAGTCATCTCCGCTCCAGGGTATCACTGCAGGAGCTCCTCCGGGTAGTGTCCATTTTCAGCTGTTTCATCAATGACCTTCCTTCCATCATGAGGTCAGAAGTGGGAATGTTTGCTGATGATCGCACAATGTTCAGCACTATTCATGACTCCTCAAATACTGAAGCAGTCCATGTCCAAATGCAGCAAGACCTGGACAATATCCAGGCTTGGGCTGACAAGTGGCAAGTAACATTTGAGCCACACAAGTGCCAGACAATGACCATCTCCAACAAGAGAGAACCCAACCATCACCCTCTGATGTTCAATAGCATTACCATCACTGAATTCCCCATTATCAACATCCTTGGGGTTACTATTGACCAGAAACTGAACTGGACTAGCCATATAAATACTGTGGCTACAAGAGCAGGCCAGAGGCTAGGAATTCTGCGATGAGTAACTCACCTCCTGACTCCCAAAGCCTGTCCACCATCTACAAGGCACAAGTCGGAATGTGATGGAATACTTCCCACCTACCTGGATGAGTGCAGCTCCCACAACACTCAAGAAGCTTGACACTGTCCAGAACAAAGCAGCCTGCTTGATTGGCACCACATCCACAAATATTCACTCCCTCCACCACCAATGCACTGTAGCAGCAGTGTGTACCATCTACAAGATGCACTGCACCAAGGCTCCTTCGACAGCACATTCCAAACCCACGACCACTACCATCTAGAAGGACAAGGGCAGCTGATGGATGGGAACACCACTAACTGGAAGTTCCTCTCCAAGTCACTCACCATCCTGAATTGGAAATATATCACCGTTCCTTCACTGTCACTGGGCCCAAATCCTGGAACTCCCTTCCTAGCAGCACTGTGGGTGTACCTACACCATATGGGCTGCAGCAGTTCAAGAAGGCAGCTCACCACCACCTTCTCAAGGCCAACTAGGGATGAGCAATGAATGCTGGCCCAGCCAGCAAAGCCACATCCCACCAATGAATGAAAAAAGGTAACACTGCAACCGTCCTCTATTCAACTCCAAGGACCACAGGACGATATTGCAGATCTTTCACTTCTTCTTGGGGACAGGCTAGAAGAAACGGGAACAAGATGCACCAAGAATGGCAGTGACCACTCGCAAGGCGATATTCTAGACCTTAATTTGCTCTTTCAGGAAAGAGAGCAAGAGAATGAAGCCGCTGCAGAGGCAGAGGCTCTGTTGGAAGAAGAGGTTCTGGACCTTACTACATTCTTTGACTCCACTACCAATGATTGTGAAGTCTTTGAGGAGAATTACCCTTTTGTGAAGAAGGTAATAAACAGGTGAATTTGTCTGCTTATTCTACTGAGCCCCCTGACAACATACAACAACAATTGCAAGAAGCCAGCAAAAATCTTCCCAGGGAGAATGAGACGCTTAACTCCAAATTGGATCAAACCAATAGTGAAATTTCAGAGGTTGTTAATCCATACAAATGGAAGCTAGAGCCAGCACTTGGATCTCATCAGTAAGCCATGTAAGCACTCACACTTTCTTTCAGTAAAAAGAAGAGGCCTAAACTACAGAGCTTCTACAGCTGAAAAGTACCATAGAGAAACTTAAAGTCAAGCATCAAGTGGAGCTTGAAAATATTAAAATTAACCATGAGTTGAAGAAGTCTAACTTCCTAAAAGAGAAGTCTATGAGCAGTCACACAACGCTACCAACCTACAGAGAGAAATTTACATTTTAGAAATGTTGCCATAAAAGAAAGTGAATATATTGCAGTACAGGAGTGTATAAATGTTGTATCACATCTAAGGAAATGACCACACCATCAGACAAAAGAGTTAGCTACATATCAACTATCTGAAGAAGTACTGACACTAGCTGTCTTTCCTATTACAACTGAGAGTCTTGTAATAAAAATGCTTGAAGCTGATGTTGAACTTTCAAGCCGGTCCCTAGATCAGAGTACTACACAGGAACTTCCTATAGATCCCAGTCCTGAAGCTTATTCCATTGTTGATGATGGTGCAATCCTACTTTCTGTAGCTGACCCCGAGATATCAGTGTCTGCAGCGGAGCTACCTCACGCTGAAGCAAGTGTGGAAGTGATACAACTACCTATAGAAAGAGAAATGTCTACCCTAAGAGTGGTAGGGAAGTCCTCCTTTCCTCATCACTAGCAGTGTCTTCAGGATGTTCTTCATTCTTCTTTTCATCTAACATTCACTCCTGGCACAGGTATTGAATACTTCTCTTGTTGTCACAGCAGCAGTGAATGATGCAGCTGCAAAGTTCTTCAAAGGAGCTGAGAGTGCTTCATTTTGTCAAGGTGGTGCTTTCACCTTTCCACAGTGTGCAACACAGAAGGAGATGAGAGGGAGAATTTCAGTTTGTTGTCTTCCTTTTCAAGGGGTTGTGATCGATCAAGTTCTCTCTTGAATCAATTTTTCCTTGATTGGTCCTCACTGCCTTTATATCTAGGTCATTGTAAGTGTCACAGTCCAGGAGCCAGTTGCCGTGAGAAGTTGCTATCCCACTCCACCAATGTGTTTGCCTTCCAAGGAGTTGATAAGGGGACACATACATCCTTCATGTCCTCCAAGAGAGCCAAGAACATTGTTGTGGATGACGCTTTCGGCAAAAAATGGTGGGGGTGGTGATGTAGGAGTTGGATGGAGGCTATAAAGAGTACATGAGGTTAACAGTTTGTGGGAAGAGTGAACTTGGAGGCAGGTGTAGAGTAAAGGATTACCTCTAATGGTAGCTGCTGAGCATTTGTGTAAGGAACTGTGTCACAGTGATGTCACTCACTGAGAGAAGATGAGTGTGAAGCATCTTACAGAGTAGCTCCGGCTATGTCTTGGTTCTGTTTAACCTTTGTAAATAGTTAGTATGTAAATAAATGTGTTTTCAACAAAAATCATTGCCTCTAGCAAGGCCTCTTCTAGAGAAAGAAGCTAATGAGTCCCAAGTTAAAACCATGAAAACATAGTAATAGGATTAAATTTAGGGACCATGACTCTCACTGATATCCGAGTGTGAAGCTTTTGAAGAGGCAGGAGGAATTCTCTTATCAAAAGAACTGCCCATTTATATTGTTTGAATAATAGCATTTGTGTGTGTAAGTTAAATGTAGGATTCTTCTTCTGTTTAATGATTGTTGGTTTAATTTTTGAAATATACACTGTCTGCAAGTCTGAGGATCATGCCTACTGCTATTCTAGTTCATTCAGTTTGTACTACTACCAATCTATCTAATAGGTTTTTAGATTTATAAAAACAAGCTGACATTTTCAAACTGCCACAGGCATTGCAGTCGTACATTAAATGAGCAGCCATTCAAATTTATTGTGTGGTGCCATAAGAACCTGCAGCAATTAAGTCTCTAGCACATTACAGGATAAAAAAATCATGTTTTAATTTGATAAAAAATATAACTGTAATCAAGTCAGTAACCATATTCTTGTTTGAATTCATAAATTGCAGTGTTGATATTGTAGCCACTGTTGTTGATTGCTGTTTATCATAAACACATGAATCGTTGGTATGTTTAGTGTTTGCTGGCTGATAATTATCAGCTGTTACCAATGTTCTGACTGGTGTCTCTTAAATCCTTCATGTGATGGCAAACAGGGCAGGTCTCAGCTGCTGGTTAATTTCTTTCAAATCAAGCAAAGATAATCTGGTTTTTTTGGGATTTTAACAATCATCAGCCTTCCAAATATTCAGTGTCTGAATATACACAGCTGCAGTACAAAGGGATTATCAGGATCCTTTACCCCATCCCCCTGTTAGTACTGGCAAATCACTAATACACACTTAATAGCCCAACTGAACAACTCCTGTGTTGTACAATTATAAGAATTTATACATTGCTTTAATTGTTATGATTGTATTAAGATAGGATCAATAGGGGTGGTAATCAGGATCCTGTAACATGATAATGCAAACTTCACTAATCCTTTGCCTGCACACACATGATCATAGCCCTATAGAAATCTTTCAGAACCCTAGATATCATAAAGTTAAGTATAACATATTAATCCACATTGAAAAATATTCTTATTTAATTTTGTGTATTTAGAATTACTGAATGAGAATTTAGAAATAAATACTGTATTAGAATAAGTCATTACTTTTAAATGAAATGAGTTTGGAAATCTAACAAGGCACATGTGCCACTGGAAAACAAGAATTTTTCAAACAACCTTAATAGCATGGTGGATTTGAGTCTAGTGTTGGATCCAAGATTAAGTTAAAAGACTGAATAGTGTGATTTAATTTACTTGGATTACACTAAATATTACTAAAAAGGACATAGACTAGTGCTCTACTTGGCTACTCTAACAGGAAAAGATAGGTTTTGTTATTGTCTATTCCCATTGGACTGCACTGCCCATTAAAATAAAACAAATGAGACTCGGTAACATCACTTCTTGATTTAATCCCTGTAGCAGAGTTTCACGAGGAGTGCATGTTGACAATCCCAATCCTTTTTAAAAGGCTGCATCTCAAGTGTTCTTTACACAGATGAAAAGCCTCTTGCTGCAATTTCTTCCCAGAGGACATGCGTGCATTTCCTGCTTTAAGCGTGAAGTGCCAACAATCATTTGTACTGTCTCTTCATTACCAGCTGACAAGTCACGCTGACAAAGTTGGGGAAAATCACTCCTTCACTAATATTGCAAATTTTGTACACACTTTTATTATATTTTTACATCACAGCTTCCTTTTGTCATCACAAATCCTTCAACGGATGAGCGATATAGAGGGAGTACAGAAATATAGACCGTATAATATCTCAAAAATTAATTCAGTGTGATTTACAATAAGGAAGATTGCTCTTCTGGTTAATGTAGAATAGGAAAGAACACAATTTTAATTAGATTGGGGACATTTATGTCAAAACACACATGAAAACATTTCAATAACTTTATAAATAAATCAATTATTTTATTTAGTAAACAAACAGACTCATCATTGTATTTTCTGAGCCCAATTCAAATCTCTTGGATCTGGGTTGTGAACTACTGCTGAGTTCCAGAAACAGAAGATGATACACAAACTATAGGCTACTGCTGTGCATTTGCTGTTATTTTACAGCGGAAGATAAACTAGAAAATATTTTTCATTTGTCTTTCTTTGAACTTAAAAGAAATCAAAATTGCAAAGTCATTCTGTCAGTAATATACTTTCTCTTAGTTAAATTCAGCTGCTTTATTTAAAAAAAAGCTTTTGCCTAGATTGATACATCTCAGCTCTGGAATTGAATGATAGAATCAGCTCAGAGGAGACCATTCGGCCTATTATACTTATGCTAACTCTTTGAAAGAGACATTCTTTTAGTCCCACTCCCCTGTACTTTCCCCATAGCCCTGTATTTTTTTTCAATTTGAAAGGACAATACATTTTTCAATCTGAGGTGAAGCAGAATTGCTTATGGTGGAAATTGTTCAATTTACTTTATTCTGAACATCACCTACTTTAGTGAAAGTCATTTTCATAATATTTTAAAGGGAATGTGAACATCATAAGTAATGGTCCTTAGGTCCATTCTGCCATTCACAATTACAGATGTTCAGATGGCTGCCTTCTCGCCTGAGAGTACCTGGCTATTTGTTTAACTGCAATCCCTTTCCACTAATCCTCTGAGAGAGCCACATTTTTTGATGAGAGCAGAACACTTGATTGTCTTAATCCCAGTGATTTGTTCCTGTTTTGTTTAACCCGCCTGTGAATTGCATTTTTCCAACAATTGCAGTTAAACACAAAGCCACTTCAGCAAATTCCTACAACTCTAGATGGCTGACAAAGAACATGTTTAAGAATTCTTTATCCTAATCTAAGGCAATATTCATAAATGAACATTTTGCTGAATGTATATTATTGGTAAGAGCTTATTTTGGTATTTTATATTTTATATGATAATTTAATGTTTCTCTTCACTGCACTTGACTCTATTTAATCTTTTCTTTTATAAACTCAACTTGAAAAATGTGTTTAATCATTGAACAATATTACTATAATTTTTATTATATTTGATTCAGGTGAAAACTATCAATTAACCATATGTGCAGGGCTAGCACCACATGTTATCATACAGATAATACACTCTCAACCACACCCACGTGATTGATTCACAAGACTCAATGGAAAATAATAGAACATCCTTTACACTTATACTTCAGCAAGAGTCTGAGTTTTCAAGTTAAGGTTCTATTGAAATGTTTATATAAAATATTCTGATATAATGGAGCTTTAAGTTAATTTATAAACAACGTGTAATTTTCAACACGTTTTATTATGGTAATAATTTTTGTACTCAATGATAGGACTGCATCAGAAGCACATAAAGTTCATCCAGCATTACAGTTGATCTCAGTCACAGTAGTACACCTCCTCCTGCACGAGTTTGGTATTATATTCATCACATTCTCCATTATTGTGGGTAGTGTCAATTAATATCAAATATTAAGCTAACTGCACAGCTGAAAATCCAGAATTGAAACACACCGAGGCCTAATTTTGTTAATGCCCAAAATAGGCTCGATGCAACGGCACAGAACGGAGAGGCCTGAGGGTCAAACTTGAGTTTTGTCACCATCATTTCAGGGCCACAGGGTACATTCAGTCTCCATAACACAGCCACTAATCAGGGCACTAATTTTTAATGGTACAAAAGCAAAACACTGCGGATGTTGGAAATCTGACATCAAAACAAAAATTGCTGAAGAACCTTAGGCAAGTCAGGCAGCACCTGTGGAGAGAAACAGAGGCCCTAATTTTTGCTCCTTGGTCGGTGCAAGGAGGCGGGAGAATTCCCAGCTCCACAAACCTGACCTTAAAAATGGCTGCCCAAACTTCCGATTTTCGGTTTGTGGGCCGGGGGTGGGGTGGGGGGGTGGGGGTCGGGGCGGGGGACGGATAGAATACGATTCGTGGTGGGTGACCCCGGAAGTAGTGAGGGGTTGGGGGTGGGCCCGGTGTGGGATGGGTGACTTCGGCGCAGATAAAAAGCAGACTCTCAGGAAAGCAAATTTGAGGGGTTGGTTGTCAGTGGTGAACTCCCTGTGCCTCAGAAAAGACATCATTGCCTTGTCATGGGAGTGTCAAAGCTGTAAATGTTGTCCAACTATTAGCTGACTTTGGAGTGGATGGCCCATCACGGGCTTTCCCTGTGGGGGAGTTATCATTGTTTCTGGTTAATCAGAGTGTACTCTCGTGAACCACTGAAAGCATGGAAAGGATTCACAATACACAGCCGTGGAGATGGCATCATTTTGCCACACCTACCTGGTACAGATGTTATGCAGTCACGTAGTTAGCTGCCAAGACTCAGTGGGTGGATGAATGATGATTATCCCGTGTTCATTATCCCATCCGTTTTCCCTCTTGCCATCCATCTATCAGGATGTGCCCACAAAGTTGACCCTTGGCCAGGTCACTCACAGCTGCACACTCTCATCACATAACAATGTGACTTAGAGGGGTCAAGTAGGGCTTGAGCAGTAGGACTGTCAGTGGTCACGCAGCACAACATGCTAATTTGGAGTCACAGCTGCAATATACATCGCACCAAGCATTTGTGCAGAGCCATTTTCTCCACCAGACTGTAACAGTAACCACTGATGAAATGGTGAAAATGGTTAGTGCATGTAAGCACACAAAAGTGAATGAGAACACATTGCAATCTGAATGGCTCATGACCCCTTTTGTCTTACACTTTTATTCATAGAATAGCCCCCAGAGGAGATGTGGGGGAAGGGATGGGACCGGCTGCCCCACACTTTCCTGACCAGGACCTTCATGTTTTGGTGGAAGGAGTCCAGAAGAGGCGAGCAGTCCTCTCCCCTGCTGCTGTCGCAGTGCCCCTGCTGCAACCAGGAAGGCCTGGATTTAAATAGCGGCTGCAGTGAGTGCAGCAGGAGAGCATCAGCGCTCATGGATTCAATGCCAGAAAAGGTTCAGTGACCTGCTGCATCTGGCAAGGTGAGTAGCTTGGCTCATCCACACAGAGCACCAAAAGAAGGATCATTTCTGTGAGCTGCAGCTAAGGTGTGAGACGTGGCACATATCTCTGCTTCAGCATTCAGGCTTGTACATGTACGCAGCTCATGTAGGTATGCACAGAACATGTGAATAAGCACTGGAGCACAGTCATGCATGGACGCAGTGAAGAGCAATATCCCTCCATGCACTATATATCAGGCTAACATAAATTCATGTTGTTGTTGAAGACCAGAAGGGTGACAAACACCATGGAGATGGCCCAGACTGTAGGTCAACCTGGCTGAGACACACCTGACCCATTGAACAGGTGGCCATGGAGGTTGCCAGGGTGCCTGAACAGCTGCCTGTTGGTGATGGTGAATTTCTGGCAGTGGGTGTTAAAGTCACCTTGGCTCATGGTGGTAATGGTGGAGGTTATGATGTCAGTTCACTGAGCACAATGGGATGGATGTTGGCATGAGAGCAAGTGCAAGGATGGGGTTGTGCCATCCGGACAGTGCGAGCATGGTTAAAGGCAATAACATGCATCAGAGTGTGCTTTCATATGAGAAGGGCTAAACCTAAATAATTCCTTTTGTGTCTCACACAGGTCCCAGCACCACCTGCTCACCACCCTCCAGGACAGATCATCCCTCGAGCTTCAAGAGGAGGAAAAGACAGCGTCACATCTGACTAACCCACACTCCTCCACTCAGATACCAGCACATTGGAGGGATGTAGTGCATGTGTAGAGTCAGTGGCACAGGGTGAAAGTCACCGCACCAGAGTACAAAAGGAGGTGTCTGAGTCAAAGACACCTGTGCACAGTCCCCTCGGATGAGGAAGGAAAGTCACGATGATTCTCCAGTGGGCAGGAATGTAGAGCCTCAGGAGTCACTTTTGGGGCACAGGACTTGGACAATCAGCAGCAGATGTGTGGACATCTGGTGGAGTTTCCTGAGGCAGTGGGAGCTCTAGGACTGCGAATGGAGGAGTCCATCACCATCATGGGCTCCACATTGTCCCAGGGGCTCAACCGCATGAGCTCTGACCATGACAGACTGGCCACTTTCACGGAGAGCCACATGCAGCAGCAGCACTCAGAGTGGATGCAAGAGCAGCATCTCAGCCAGGGAAGGGTGCAAGCCTCTCACAGTACCCTGGTGCAGTCCACTCAGAGTATGAGCACTGACATCCGTGGAATACATGAGGAGCTGTGTTCCCTTAACAGGACAGTCACATTGATGGTACAGCAGTTGCTGGAATGGACAAATGCTGCGTATCAGCAGCTAGTCCCACCGAACCCACCTGAAGGCCAACCCAGGGCTCTGGAGGTTAGTGAGGAGGATGAATGTGCTGAAAGCATCTCAGTAACCTCATTATCTTCCAACACCCCTAACCCTCCACTGAGCCCTCATCTGCTCCACATGAGCCTCTGACTTCCCTTGCAGAAATGCAGAGGCCGTAGTCTGAAGTAGGCCCTCAACATGTCCCTGTATGACAAGACCAGCCACCATGCTCAATGCCATGTAGCACAAGAGGTAAGCAGCCTGCCTCCACCTGCTCCAAGGCAACGGAGAGTTGGGGAGGGGATGGGGGGGGTGGGGCTACTTCATGGGAGTGTTCGCAAGTGCAGGGCTCCGTCTTGTCTCGATCACTAATGGGTTCACCGTGGTGACACTATCACTTTGCACATATCAAAATTACGTATTTTTAACACATATCACTACACTGAAAAATGTCTGTTTTTTGTACAATAAAACTCTCGATGAGAACGTTAACAGAATGAAGGTGGTCCCAACCAGTAGCACTGAAGACTGCATGACGTCCATGTCACATCAGAGCAAGGGTGTGACCATGCATGAACGGCAGTGGGAGGTTGTTTTCTTCTCCAGATAAGGTAGATGTGCACCAAGGATTGCGGATTGAGAGGTTCCTTGCAGCATTTATTGTCCAATGATTGACTTTAAGGGAGGATTAATGTTCCAATGGGGTTTATCAGGTGTTCTTCAACCATGAGTACTATGTCAAAAGCAGTCACCCTCACGAATGTTACACAGTCACCTAAGTGGATGCTCTGCATGTCAAGATGTCATGTATGCTCCAGGGAAGCATATTTGTGTGGTCTCCCCACAACATTGGAAACCTTCTTCTACCAGGCGGTAGAGGTTATGGTTCCTAAGGGAGCAGAGGTTTCTGGCAGCAGTGCATGTTGCAGATGTCGCACAGTCTTGAAACTGGATGCTGATGGCGGAAGGATAATGTGGAAGGTTATTAGACGAGTTTTTCTAACACTGTTGTGGCCTCACCCTGAACAATGTGCATTAGCTGCAGCATTGTTAACACATGCAATCATAGCTGTAGATGTTGGGTGTAAGGTCCTGCTTCCCACTGACATTCTCAGCATGGTGAGCATGGTTTGAGTAGGGCCTACTTTGCCGGCTCATTTCCAGCCACTAATAAGTATGTGACGAGTCTAGGTTGTGAAGGGCTTCTCAAGGTGTGTTTGTGCACTACGTGGAGGCCAAGAGTTATCATGGTCACAGTTTCAGCCATGTTTATGGCATTGACTTTTACTATGTGCTGTTGATTTTCTCTCTTGTTAGAGATGGGCATTTCCCTGAAGATGTGTGGCTTCCATGTGAAAGGTCCATTATGAGGAAGCTGCTCACCAGTGACTAGCTAATGTTATTTGTGAGCTTTCAGGAGCCTAAGTGAATCTACTCTGGATTAACAGGCTTCTGGCAATGGCTCTCTCCTGCAAAAAATCAGCCATGGCTCCATGGGCCTGCCCCATCAGCTGGTCAGCCATTGCTGCCCTCTTCTGAATCAGATCCATGACCCTGAACAGGGGTTGCCTCCTCCTACTCTTTATCATCCTCCTTCTCAGATCATGTAGCTGTGGGCCCAGCTTCTGCCCCCTCTATTCGTAGGCCGTTCCACTTATGTAGCATGCAGCACACCACCACTATTCAGGAGACCCTTGCAGGGGAATACTGTAGAGCTCCTGTTGAGTGGTCAAAGCACTGGAAGCGTACGTTGAGAATGCCAATAGCCTGCTTGATTGTACTGCGGGACAACACATGGCTGTTCCTACAGTTCTGTTCAAGCTCCATTTGTGACCACCTAGAGGTGGTGATCAGCTACCTCCTTAGAGGGTGCTCCCTGCCCTTAGGAGCCAACCACGGACCTGTGTTGGTGTTTGAAAATGTTGAGGCAGTTTAGAACGCCTCAGGATGAATGAGTCTTGGCAGCTTCCAGGGTACAGTGCACAGATGTGCAGGAAAGCCTCCATGCGGTCACACACCATCTGCATATTTAGGGAGTGGAAGGATTTCCTATCCACAAAGGTGTCAGGTTGATGAGTTGGTGCCCTTACAATGACATGGGCGGAGTCACTAGCACACTGCACCTGAGGGAAGCCTGCTAATTCTGTAAACGCCATGGGCAGAATTTTGCCGTTGGCGAGCAGGGGGCGGGGCCCACTCACCGACGCGTAAAATGCCTTGGGATGATATTGGGCGGAACCCCCAACGTCATCCCGCCGCATTTAAATTTTCAGACAGGCGGGGGCAGCAAAATCAGATGCGGGTCCGCCGACCTGTCAATGGCCAGTTGAGACCATTGACAGGATCATTTAAACAATTAAAGGACCTGCCCATCCAACCCTAATGTTGGCGGGCAGGCCAAGAGCCCCAGCGGCAAATAGAAAAAACATGAAACCTCATCCACCAGCGGGATGAGGTTTCATGTAGGGTTTTTAAAAGTTTAATAAACTTATTATGTAAATTATGAGGGGGACATGTTAGGGAATTTTTTTTTTCTATTTTTCATATTTTTAAAAGTGGAAGTGATCTCCCTGAGGCAGCACTTAGCCTCAGGGAGATGTGCGCTGTTTCATGTGCATGCGCGAAAGAGCACACTCTCGCTTTGGGAGAATCCCCCCCTGCCCGCACAGGGAGTGCATAGCGCTTCCCGCCGGACATCACACTGGGCGGGCCTTAATTGGCCCACCCACGTAAAATGGCGGCGGGGCCCGCATCTCCGGCGGGGATTGGCTCCCCGCCCACCGGAGTTTGGGTTGACCCTGCCCGCCCAACAGGCAGAAAATTCTATCCCATGACTCTGTGTCTGCGACACCACATCCATTGGGAAGTTAATGTGTTTCCCCACATGCCACAAAGAGGGCATCAGTGACTGCCTTGATGCAGCTATGTGCAGCCAACTGATCTGCCACAGATATCTCCTGCTGAGCCCTGGAAAGAGCATAAAAATTCAGAGCCACAGTGACCTTGAGAGCCACTGGCAGGGCATGAGGATTGACTGACTGTGGTTAGAGATGCTGCTGGAGTGTGGCACATATGTAGGTGACAAATTCCCAGGTTAACCTGAGCTTCTGCATTGGTTCTGTCATTTTGAGATATGATCTCTGCCATTGGTAGACCCTTAACTCAGGATAAAACCTGGCTGTCCTCCTCCTCCTCCTCCTCCTCTTCCCTTGTCGTGCTGTGCTGTCTCAAGCAGCTGGCCTGGTCCCCTCCCTCTGGCCTCAGGTTGGTCATGCCCATATTCCTCTACAACACAAATGTGTGAAGTGCCATCTCCATTTTGCAGCCCCTTTGCCACAACGTGCACTGTTTTCTTCTCTGGCACCTTCTCCAGAAAAGTGTAAAGCCCATGAGTCATGTTTTAGAAACCTGGATGACGAAAATTGCACCCAACTGAAGGCAGCTGCCCTTTTATGTACAGCTGTCTCCATGAATCGCATGTGGCCAAAGTACAACCCGCCCCCCATTCCCCCTCCACACCCGCCCCCCCACCCTCTGCAACCCCCACGAAAATGGTGGATGCCAGATTTGGGAGTGGGACTTCTGGAATCGGGGCTCCAGCACCATTTTGGCTGAGGTGCCGACCCCTTCTTTCATTGTGAAAATTCAGGCCTTTTAGGCAGGTTTGTGATAGAAACTGGCAGGACCATGTTAGACCGCTTGTAGCCAGGAATTGTAGCTCTGTATTGGCAGCAAATGCTAAGATCTCCTGTGGCAGTCAGGGGTATGAACTAATTAGATGGGTAATATTTAACCATGTAAGGAATAATACTCATATTCCATGAGTTAATTTTGTGTTGTGTTGTGTTGTGTTGTGTTGTGCTGTTATGACATTTCAAGAATAGTAAGGTTTCTAATTACTGTAAATACTCTCTTTCTACTGAGTATTGCCCATTTGCCTGTTTTCTGTTGATTGATAGCCCATGCAGTGGTCTGTTTGAATATCTATTCATCTGCCTGAGGAGGTCATGTTGACTTATTTGCATAATTTGTAAGGTAGTGGCAAGAGTTCTCAGTTCGACTTCTTGGCCATAAACATTTGCCTGGACATTGGGCAGGAAAAGGCACGCTCTGATTCATAAAGAATGCGAGGTCTGATTACAGATGTGGGCCGGGATTTTCTGTGCCCACTGGCATCGGGCCTGTTCGGTGGCGAGAACAGACAGTATGGCGTGATCGGTTTCACGACTGGTTCGTGAAACCATTTTGTGATCGTCCGCTCAGCCTGCCGATGGCGGGCCATGTTCTCCACCATCAGACATCAGGAACCTCAGTGTAATATATCAGCATATCATTATTAGGCCTGCCCACCGGAATTGTCCCCTCTCAGCTGGATCATCCGCCCACATCGGCGGGAAAACACGCTGGTGTAGAACACGTCTTGACAAGTGTGATGTGCAGAAGTCGGGACTTACTGCCAGCGCTTTGCTCACATCACAGGCATCCAAGGAGCAGAAGATGCTGGAGCCCAACACCAACAGCACACTGGAGGGACGTCCATGGCATACTGGGTGGATTCTCATGGAAATGGCTTTGCCGCAAAGCAGCTCATGGAAGTTGGATAGTCACCGTTGATGCTCACAACGGATGATGGTCGAGGGGGTGGGAGCGGAATGGCTAGGATCAGCTGGGAGAGGAAAAGGTGTCGGGGGGCTGAAGTTGGGACAGGGGGAATGAAGCTGTCAGGATGGGGTGAGGTTGGGAGTTGGGGAATGGAGGCATCGGGGGGGGGTTTGGAGGGGGGAGGGAGAATGGGAGGAAGTGGGGTAAAGGGGGAGAAGACGGCAACTGGGGAGGTAGGTGTAAGGGGTGGGTGGAAGGTGCAAGGAAAGGAATGCAAAGAGGGGAAGGTGTCCAGGGGGAGGAAGGGATACATAGAGAGAAGGGTGTCCAGGTGAAGAAGGGGTGCGGAGAGGAGCGGGACTAAGGGTGGAGGAAGAAGTAAGAATGAAGGAAGGAGTCAGGAAGGGGGTAGGAGTAAGGCCGGAGGAAGGGGTATGGCTGAAAGAAGGACTAGGTTGGGGAGGGACTAGGGTGGCGGAAGAGGCAAGGAAGGAGTCAGGAAGGGAGGGGCCTAAGTTTAGGGGAGTCTGGAGAGGGGGTGGGTGTGGGAGGACCTGGGGGGGAAGGGGTTCCGGGGGAAAGGGTTTTGGTGGGTGGAAGAGGTGTGGAGGGGGAAGGGGTTCTGGGAGGTGGGGAAAGGGTGCGAAGAGGCAAAAGGTGAACGTGCACGGGAGGGATTGGATAGGCCCATGTCTGCTTCCTGGGGGGTGAACTGAACGTGGGCGTGATATGGAGGAAAGGTGGGAATGACCAAGAGCAGAGTGAGGCAGTAGGGTGGGAAGGTGAGGGTTTGATGGTAGCGATAGAAGGGATGGTGAGGGTGGTTTGTAGGGACCTGCAGTCAAACACAGAGCCTTGGGGGTGGGAAGGAGGAGGTCAGAGAGGTGAATGCGGATGGGGGTGGGATTTTCAGGAAGGGAGGGAACATGCACCTGGACATCCCTGAAGGAAAAGGGTTGGGGCTGGTAGGTAATGGAGTGGAAGTGGAAGGTGATGCTGGTGGGGGGGTCAACTGTGTTGGGGGAGAGGAAATGGGTGACTGGGGGAAGGTAACGGACGGGGAAATGAAAGTAAAACTGAATTAGCACCATGCTGTCCAAATTGAAAGTGAAACTAGAGTTGTGGTGGGTGAGATCAGGTGCTGTATGGGAGTGTGATCAGCAGGTGGGCGGAGATGCAGGTCAGCTCAGATGGATAACTGAAAGCGAACCCCAGCTGGCAGCATTGAAAATGCTCAGGACATTGAAATGAGTGCCTTGGAGAGGGTCCAGAGGAGGTTCACGAGAACGATCCCAGGAATAAAAGGCTTAACATATGAGCAACGTTTGAGGACTCTGGGTCTATACTCAATGGAGTTTGGAAGGATAAGGGGGGATCTGATTGAAACTTACAGAATACTGAAAGGCCTGGATAGAGTGGACACGGGGAAGATGTTTCCATTAGTAGGAGAGACTAGGACCCGAGGGCACAACCTCAGAGTAAAGGGAAGACCTTTTAGAACAGAGATGAGGAGAAACTTCTTTAGCAGAGAGTGGTGAATCTATGGAATTCATTGCCACAGAAGGCTGTGGAGGCCAGGTCATTGAGTGTATTTAAGACGGAGATAGATAGGTTCTTGATTGGTAAGGGGATCAAAGGTTACGGGGAGAAGGCGGGAGAATGGGGTTGAGAAACTTGAATGGCAGAGCAGACCTGACGGGCCGAATGGCCTAATTTCTGCTCCTATGTCTTATGGTCTTATGGTCTTTACAGAAGCTCCCTTAAAGAGGACAATGCAGTGGCAACTCATCCTTAACCATGCAAGAAATCTACTTCGCCAGGTGTGCGCCACTGATGTGCAGTTGTAAAAGTGAACTTTCTAATTTCTCGCTGGCGGGAAGCATAATTTGGAGGGAGCACTTATTCTGACAAGCTGGTCTTTTAAAGAGCATGCAAAAGGGTTTTCCAACATTGTTTGTCGGCAAGCTCAGCCCATCTTTAAGCTGCCTTTAAAATCCCTAGAACTTAACTCCTAAAGTTCATCCTGCCACCGGGAAACTGATTTTTTGGCCTCACATCAAATTAAGATCCCCCGGCTCGCCAAACTTCCTGCTGCTGGTGGGACTGGAAAATTCCAAAAAGTTACCTGTCCCTTTCTCTGTCCTTCTAATTGTCCTGGTTAAATGAAAATGTCTTGTTACTGAGCTCAAAATTGCACAAAAGTACAAATGTATTAAATGACCAGAATTCTTTCAAGAGCTGCTGTCCATCAGTCTCAAAATAACTCAGATTTAAAACTACTGAGTGCCAGAGCAACTGTGCAGAACATGGTTCAAAGATTTGAAGCTGCAGGTTATGTGATGCTTGGGCTTACCTTGAGGAGGTGTTGTCAGTTTTCAGCCAGCCTCTCAACAGAAGAGGATGGCAAAACTCAAGAGGATAGGAAAACAGAAGAAAAGTGCTTCACCATTTATTCTGCTGCTCACACCTTAACCACAAGCAGGCTGAATTCGGGAATTTCATCACAGGTGAGTATTTGTGTTGCCCATAAAGATGGTATCCTTCTCGTATATCAAAAAGGTTAGGTGTAATTGGGAAAAATGAATTATAAATGATAAGAGCCAAAAATTAATCTACACCAGTCCTCAGTCTTGAACACTTCAAGGGTACTTTGAGCTTTACTCACCCAATGTGCACTAACACTGCTATATTCAATATTGTGACAATTTACAAAATATTGCATTGGAAAAAGGTTTGATAAAAGGTTGGAAAAAGGTAACTGCAAGAATCTGCATGTGAAATGCAGAAATATATCGCCACAGATATTTTGAAAACTTTCAGCAAATATTTTGATTGTTGTCTAAATTGGATGTAAAATAATTAACATCTAGATTGAAGGCCAGGTTGATTGATAGCGAGAGTGAGAGTGACATGGAGTGTAAGCTATTGAATTGCTATATTTATATTAGCTTAAAAAACACGCTGGTTTCCCAACTAAGAGGACACACCTGCAAAGGGACTGGTACAGGACATGAGGCTCCAAGGTCATTTAGCAATAAATTGCATTGGTAAGGCTTGACGCTTGATGCCCAAAGGAAGCAGTGTGCAGACTGAAGATCTGGGAGCACCCAAAGAAGGTTGGGGAGAGGGCAGTGGCAGTCAAGAATTGGTAGGAGGAAGCTGATGAAGATGATGACTGTCGATGGAATTTGACGGCAACCAAGAATAGACAGACCACTGGTAGCACGAACAGACCATCCTTGTGATGGAAATGGCAGGAGGAGCCTGAGGACAGGAACATTTTAAGAGCGTTTAAAATAAAAACCTAAATGTAATCTAATTTAAAAGGAAAACCCCAAAAACATATCAGGAAGGTTTGAAAAGCCCTGAAACTGCATCATCTGGACTGGAAATCCCAATGATAAAGAGACCATAAGACCATAAGACAGAGGAACAAGAGTAGGCCATTCCGCCCAAAGAGTCTGCTCTGCCATTCAATGAGATCATGGCTGATCTGATAGTCCTCAACTCCACTTTCCTGCCTTTTCCCCATAACCCTTGATTCCCTTGCTGATTAAAAATCTGTCTATCCCAGCCTTGAATATACTTAATGACCCAGCCTCTACAGCCCTCTGCGGTAAAGGATTCTACAGACTCACTACCCTCTGAGAGAAGAAATTCCTCCTCATCTCTGTCTTAAATGGGTAACCCTTACTCTGAGATTATGCCCTATGGTCCTAGACTCTCCCACAAGAGGAAACAACCTTTCAGCATCTACCCTGTCAAACCCCTAAGAATCTTATACATTTCAAGAAGGTCGCCTCTCATTCTTCTAAACTCCAATGAGTACAGGCCCAACCTACTCAACCTCTCCTCATAAGAAAATCCCTTCGTAACCAGGATCAACCTAGTGAACCTGGACTGCCTCCAATGTCAGTATATCTTTCCTTAAATAAAGGGGCCAAAATTGTTCACAGTATTCTAGGTGTGGTCCAACTAGTGCCTTGTATAGTTTTAGCAAGACTTCCTATTTTTATACTTCATTCCGTTTGAAATAAAGGCCAACATTCCATTTACCTTCCCTATTACCTGCTGAACTTGTATGTTAGCTTTTTGGGATTCATGCACAATACTCCCAAATCCCTCTGTGCTGCAGCCCTCTGTAGTCTTTCTCCATGTAAATAATATTCAGCTCCTCTATTCTTGCTGCCAAAGTGCATAACTTCGCACTTTCCCACATTATATCCTATCTGCCAAGTTTTTGTCCACTCACTTAACCTGTCTATATCTCTCTGTAGGTTCCTTGTGTCATCCCCACCACTTGCCTTCCCACCTATTTTTGTGTCATCTGCAAACTTGACAATAGTACACTGACTTCCCTCACCTAAGTCATTAATATATATTGTAAATAATTGAGGCCGCAGCACTGATCCCTATGGCACTCTACTAGTTACAGGTTGCCATCCCAAAAATGCCCCCCTTATCCCAACTCTCTGTCTTCTATTAGTTAGCCAATCCTCTATCCATGCTAATATACTACCCCCAACACTATGGGCTCTTATCTAATTAAGTAGCCTTATGTGTGGTACTTTATCGAATGCCTTTTGGAAATCCAAATATATTATATCTACTGGTTCCCCTTTATCTATCCTGCTTGTTATCTCCTCAAAGAATTCTAATAAATTTGTTATGTATGTTTTCCCCTTCATGAAGCCATGCTGATTAGATTATGTATTTCTAAATGCTCTGCTATTACATCCTTTATAATAGACTCCAACATTTTCCCAATGACAGACGTTAAACTAACTGGCCTACAGTTACCTGTTTTTTGTCTGCCTCCCTTTTTCAATAAGGGTATTACATTGGCCATTCTCCAATGTTCTGGGACTTTTCCAGAATCTAAGGATTCTTGGAAGATTACTACTAGTGCATCCACTATTTCTGTAGCTACTTCCTTTAATATCCTCGAATGCAACCCATTTGGTCCAGGGGACGTATTGGCCTTTAGCCCCATTAGTTTCCCTAGTACTTTTCCTCTAGTGATAGTTGTTGTATTTATTTCCTCCCCAACTTTTGCCCCTTGATTATTTAATATTTTTGGAATGCTATTAATATTTTCTACAGTGAAGACTGAAGCAAAGTACTTACTCAACTCCTCTGCCATTTCCTGGTTCCCCACTATTATTTCCCCAACCTCATTCTCTAAGGGGCCTATGTTCACTTTGGCCTCTCTTCCTTTTTATATATTTAAAGAAGATCTTACTGTTCATTTTTATATTACTTGCTAGTTTACCCTCAAAGTTTAATTTCTCCCACTTTATTTTTTGGTCATCTTTTGTTGGTTTTCAAAACTTTCCCAATCCTCTGGCTTACCACTAATCTTTGCCACATTGTATGTTTTTTCTTTCAATTTGATACTGTCTTTAACTTCTTTGGTTAACCATGATTGGTTTATCCCCTTCCTTGAATCCTTCTTCCTCACTGGGATATATCTTTGTTGAGAGTCGTGAACTATTTTCTTAAACGTCTGGCTTTGTTCATCAGCCGTGTTTTCTGCTAAACTCCTTTCCCAGTCCACTCCAGCCAATTCTACCCTCATTCCATTGTAATTACCCTTATTTAAGTTTAGCACAGTTGTTTCCGACCCAGGTTTCTCACTCTCAAACTGAATGCTAAATTCTACCATATTATGGTCACTGTTTCCTAGGGAATCTTTACTCTGAGATCATTTATTAAATCTCCCTCATTACACATTACCAGATCCAAAATAACCTGATCCCTGGTTGGATTCACAACATGTTGTTCTAAGAAACTGTCCCGAATACACAATATGAATTCTTGCTTGTGTCTACCTCTGCCAATTTGATTTTCCCAAACTACATGAGGATTAAAGTCACCCATGATTAATGTACTGCCTTTTTATATGCCCTCATTACCTCCTGATTTATTCTCTGTCCTACAGTATAGCTATTGTCAGGGGGCCTATAGACTACTCCCACCAGTGCCTTCTTCCCCTTGTTATTTCTTACCTTTACCCATATGGATTCTACATCTTCCGATCCAAGAACCTATCTTGCTATCGTACTTATTCTATCTCATATTAACCAAGCTACCCCACCACCATTTCCTTCCTGCCCGTCCTGTTGAAAAGTCACATACCTCTGAATATTTAGTTCCCAGCTTTGATTTCATTGTAACCACGTCTCTGTAATGGCTATAAGATCATACCCATTAACCTCTATTTGGGCTGTTAATTCATTTATTTTGTTCTGTAAAGTACATTCATTTAAGTAAAGAGCCATTAATTTTGCCTTTTTACCATTTTTTCCCCCTTTGACCCTACTTGCTGCTGCTTTTTTTTATGTTTGTACACTTTGTCCCTTCCTGTCACACTCTGGGTATCATTATCTAAATAGCTGCCCTGCAAGGCTGCCATGTCCTTTTGCTTTGTAAGTGTACATATCTCCATTCCAGAACCTTCCCCCCCCCTCTATTTAGTTTAAAGCCCTCTCTACAGACCTAGTTATTCAGTTCACCAGGACGCTGGTCCCAGCACAGTTCAAGTGAAGCCCATCCCACTTGGGAACAGCTCCCTTCTACCCCAGTACTGGTGCCAGTGCCCCATGAACTGAAACCCATTCCTCCCACACCAATCTCTGAACCACGCATTTAACTCCTTGGCTTTATTTACCCAATGCCAGTTTGCCCATGGCTCAGGTAGCAATCCGAAATTATTACCTTGGAGGTCCTGCTTTTTAATTTAGCTTCTAACTGTTCAAATTCTTTCAGCAGAACCTCCTTTCTAGTTCTATCAATGCCATTGGTACCAACATGGACAACGACAACTGGATCCCTCCCCTCCCACTCCAAGTTCCTCTCAAGCCCTGAGGAGATGACCTTAACCCTGGCACCGGGCAGGCAATGCAGCCTTCAGGACTCACGCTCATGGCTGCAGAGAACTATCCCCCTAATTATACTGTCCCCTACCACTACTACATTTCCATTTCCTCCCCCCACTTGAATGGGTCCCTGTACCACGGTGCCGTGGTCAGTTTGCTCATCCTCCCTGCAGTACCCGCTCTCACTCACACAGCTTGCAAGAACCTTGTAACTGTTGGACAGTTGCAGGGGCCGAGGTTCATTGAACGCTACCCCCTGGATCCCCAAACCTGCTTCATCTGCAGTCACACCCTCCTGTCCCTGATCACAGACCAAATTTGAATTATCTAATCTGAGGGGTGTGACCGCTCCTGGAACAAAGCGTCCAGGTAACTTTCCCCCTCTCTGATGTGGTGCGATGTCTGCAGCTCGGACTCCAGCTCCTTAACTCGGATCCGAAGTTCCTCGAGCTGCAAAGAGGTAACCAGGTCAATTACTTTGAAGACTCTGATGAATTTCCTCATTGTTCTTGATGCATTAATGATGTAAAAACAACACCTGGAATGTTTTCTGGCAGGAAAATTACTGAACATATGTTGTTTGGAAATTGCTAAAGTTTATAATTACTGATAGAGCAGCTGTACACCTTGAAAGTTTTCAGATGATCTGAGAGAGTCAGCATGGATTTGTAAAGGGAAGGTCATGCCTAACAAACTTGATTACATTTTTTGAAGAAGCAACTAAAATGGTGGAAAAGGGAATGTCTATGGATGTTATTTATATGGATTTCCAGAAGATGTTTGATAAAGTCCCATAGAAAAGACTGTTAGCTAATGTTGAAGCCCATGGAATTGAAGGTCAATTATTCACTAGGTTAAGTAACTGAGTGAAAGGAGACAGGTCGTAGGGATAATGGGCATGTTCACTAATTGGTAGGTTGTGACTAGAGGTGTCCTGCAATAGTCTGTTCTGGTCCCTCAGCTATTCACCGTATTTATTAATTAACTTAGTGAGATAGAAAAAACACATATTCAAATTTGCTGATGTCACAAAGATAGGCAGTATTGTAAGCAGTGTAGAAGGAAGAGAGATGTTGATAGATTAAGTAAATAAACAAAACAGTAGCAAATGGATTTCAATGTAAGCAAATGTAATGTCATCCACTTTGGATCTAAATAGGATAGAACAGGCTACCTTCTAAATGGTGAAAAGCTAGAAACAATTGAGGCCCAAAGGGACTTGGGGGTCCAGGTACATTGATCACTAAAATGTCATGAACAGATACAGAAAATAATCAAAAAGGCAAATGGAATACTGGCCTTTATATCCAGAGGATTAGAATTCAAGGGATAGAATTCATCCTTCAGCCAGACAAAGCTGTGGTTAGACCACAGCTGATGACCTGTGTGTAGTTCTGGGCACCACACCGTAGGCAGGATATACTGGATTTGGAGGGAGTGCAGCCTATATTAACCAGAATGATACATGGGTTCTGTTGTGGTCACTTTGACAAACAGACCACAGGAGTCTCAGGTACAGGTCACGATCGTTTATTTGAGCAATTGCAAGGAGAGAATCATCTCAATGCAGCTTAAGATAGCACTCTGCTAAATTACAAGTGTTCAACATATTTATACATTATTGGTCACGTACAAGAACAGTTTCCAGATTCTGATCTCGTCAACATATAGGTTGGCATTAAGCAGACATCTCTGGTAACAGGTACATACATCGTATGTCCCTATTTTTCACCCAGGCAGAGACCTTCCCTCCTACCTAAACTAGAACCATCTGTTCTTCCCCTATCTGTTGAAGAGCACACTTAATCTTAGCTATTATTGCCATCCTCTGACTCCAGTCTGGCTCCCAAGGCCTTTCTGTTGTTTGCAGGCCCTAAGGCTGTGCAAGGTTCATCTGGTAAGCTTTAACTGTTAATGTGCTTGGTAGCACTGGCTGCCTGGAGATTTTAAGTAATTCATTCCCTTTCAATAAATTCTCCCTTACCATAAATTCTTACTTACTTTCTTCCCCCTAACAGTTCCAAGGGTTAAATCACAAGGCATGATTACACAAACTAGGGTTGTATTCCCAGGAATTTAGAAGACTAACAGGCAACTTAACTAAAGTTTTCAAGATATTAAAGGATATTTATGGTGTGACGCAGTCCCTGCCCCCCCACCCCACGACAATAAAGTTGGGGACAGCCCACGTTTCCAACAGCTGCCTTCTGGGAGCAGCATTAATTGCTTTAAGGCAAGACTTCTATTCCCATCTCAGGAGAACATCCTGCCTTAGAGAGCTGCTGGACAATTGGATGGTTAACAGTTCTGTAGTCCCAGCAGCGCCAGCTGGGAGTGATGGCCACTGCTGGGACTATAGGCAGTTCCACCACACTGAGGAGCCCAGGTAAGTCCAGGGTCAGGGGTCTCAGAGGGGGGGATGGGAAGCTGGGCTCAAGAGGTGGGGGGATGTCCTCGATGGGTGTTGCCTCTGATGGGCCCAGGGGACCTCAAAGGGGGTTCCCCCCTTTTGTCTGACACCAGCTCATGCAGCTAAAACTGCCAAGCTTCCACCATGGCATGGCAACCCTCCCAGCCCTGCTGTGGGTAAGATACCCATGCTGGCTGGATGAGGACCTTAAGTAGCCAGTAATTAGCCATTTAAGGGCCTCAATGGCCCAGGGGCATATGAGCTGCCTGATGCCTCCCCCGTGCCCTAAAAATTTAGACAGGTTGAGGGAGGGTGAGCATAGGTGGTGGGAAGGCCACCTGCTGGATTTTACATGCCCCCCTCCACCTTCAAACCTACCTGTAGGGCACATAAAATCCAGCCTATGGAGCAGTTAGAGAAAAAAGTTGGTCAGGGAGCTTCGGACTAGAGGGAATAGTCTAAAAATTAGAGCCAGACCTTTCAGGAGCGAAGTTAAGGAACACTTCTACACACAGACAGTGCTAGAAGTGTGAAAGCCTCTTCCACAAGTAGCAATTGCTGTTAGATCAATTGTAACTTTTAAATCTAATATTGATAGATTTTTATTATCCAAATGGATAAGGTATGGGGTAAAGGCAGATAAGCCATGATCTCATTGAATGGTAGAATAGGCTTGAAGGGTTGAATGGCCTCCTCCTGTTCCTATGTTTCTATGTTCCTATGTTCTTTAAAAAGCTCATGGGACTGAGGTCATTCTAACTCATGACAACCTCCTCCTGGCAGGAAGCCACTATTGGCTGTAGCTCTGAGCTTATTCCTGTGCAGACCTGTATTTCTTTCCACATTCCCCTGGCTGGTTGCCTTGGTAGGCCGGAAGCCTGGTATGTGCTGCTGTCCTGAGGGATGGTATTATCAGGCCGGGAAGACTCCATCCATCACCGTTCCACTGGGCCCTGGGTCTGTGACCACAATGAACAGTGGGATGCTTGATCTAATAGCAGCTATCAGGTTCTGAAATCCCTGACAGAGAAAGAGAGAGAGGGAAAGAGAAAGAGAGAAACAACACCTGGGATCCTAATCACTGTGGTTGAGAAGCTAAAGGCATCCTTCTCCTCAGCCTTTGCTGGGAAGGTGGCATAACTCATCCACTTCACACTCCTCCAATTCCATTGAGCTGTGTGAATCATCCAGTGCCAAAAATGTACTAACAAAATGCAAATGCCCTTGGGTGTAAATGGGCTGGAATTTTTGGCCACCAAGACAGGTTGGCACGGCAGCCGTAAAATTATGAACCATGCAGCAGGCACCATTCCCAGCCCCTACCCGCCAGTACCTGCTGTAATTTTCAGCAGCGGGGGAGGCGTTGGGAGAGCCGCCCAGTCGTGGGCCACTTGAGGCTCGTAATGGCCACTTAAGGCTCTTCTCCTGCCACCACTGGGACCTTTCCACAGAGGGAGAGAACCATGTCAAGTATGCAGCCCGCCAAATTTGACTGCTCGGGCTGGTAGTCAGTCATGGTGGGGTACCTCCTTTATGGGCCCCCTGTGCCCATCACAATTGGAAGCCCACCCAAGGTCTTCCCACCCCACGTTTCTCCTACACCCCTGCCCTGGTCCCCTTGTTCTAAAATGGGTCCTGCTGTCTTGGACTCTAGGCGTGGGACTTGTTTCTTAGACAGTAGACATACTCTGGTATCTTAACACTTGTTTATTAGTACTACATCTAAACAGGTTACAGAGTAGGCATGTTGCTTCTAGGCATGATTCCAACCTGTCTTTCTCTTGATGGCCTAACATATGACTGACTGATGTCAGTAGTACATCATCATCTACATCATACATTAGTATAACCCATCTGTTAACCCTTTAACCTGCACTTCCCCCAAGTATACCATCCTACTTTTTAACAACAACATGAAACTATCTATTTACTTTACATTTCTATAATTTCCTTTTTACAACTACAGATTCTAGCCAACTCTTTCCTTCCCCAAGTCACATCCTGGGGGATTCAATCTCCCACAGTACTCTCGGCTCTCAGGGAAGATGTTGTGGAGACATGAGAGTTTTCTTCTGCACCTGGTAGGACATCATCATCTGCAGAATAGTACAATTCCTTAGCATCATTGCTGTCAGTATTGTTGGGAAGCAGAGTGTAGGTTACAGGATGATTGAATTGCAAGGACAACAAAGACCTTTCTACAAAAGACTGATCCAAGAGAGAAGACTGAAGAGAATTGACCTTTAGACCCTTTGGGACTACAAGAGAAGAACTCAGGAAACTGAGGAACTTGTTGCTCCTTCGAAGAACTCTGGGAAGAAGCTTCAGAAGAAGGATAATCTTCAACTTCAGGGAAGGGTATCATAGCTGTATCATCCACTGCTGTATCGAGAACTGAAAAGGCATTGAAGATTTTAATTAGATGACAAAGGAAAAAAATGACCAACTTCCTGTAAGACTGTCAGGAAAAGAAGAAGAGATGATTTCCCAGTAATATTTTGGGAGGGCTATCTACTTTCTTTGGGCAGTGGTAAGACAGACACGCTTCTTTCTGTACGAGGTTACTCCAATATGGGCAACGCGAAGAATTGCAGAGGATATGGAGACGAGACAGCCTCATCTTCTGAAATGAGATGAATTTCTTGCGGACAATCAACTCAGGGACAAGATTGCTGAACAGGATTCTGCAGCTTTAGAAGTGTTAAAGATCCTGCTGCAGCTTCTGTGCTGACCTCTAGCTCTGGTAGGAAGAAGATTTTCAGCTGGGGCTGAAGTATGGGTGTCTCTTGACTTTCATCCATGGAAGGTACCAGCTCTTCAGCAGTGTGATCCTCTTTGGCTCTGACCTTGGCTCAGGCAAGGCATTCTTTGTGGAAGACTCTCCATGGACAACAGGAGATAAAGTAAGCAGTACATTGGTAAATTCAGGGAACTAAGATCTGAATGCTGTTCAGCCATGAGAAACACAGCTGATTCTTCTAAAAAAAACAACACATGCATCCATCAATGGGAAAGATGAATCATTCTCTAGGACCTCAACCTCCAAGTGATCACTCAGTACTGCAAGGGATTCTTCCCCATTACTCTCTAGGAAGAGTCAATTCAGGTCCAGCAGGTCTTCATGGGGATGGTCACAGTCTATTGCAGTGCCTTCCCTATCTACCACCTCTGGCCTGACTTCATGAAGAACTGAGCGATTCATAACTTCCATGTCTGCCCTGGGTCTAATGGATGGTGTCTCTGTGAGAGAAAGGAACTTACTGCTGATTGTATAAACTTCCTCAGCTTCTGAAGGCTAAATTTCCTCTTCTTCTAAAGAAAAGGTTGAAGATTGCTGTATGAAAGACAGTGAATCATTCAAGTGATGAGCATCATTTGGTTTTTCCAAGATTCCTAGAAGTGTGCCAATATCGCCAGTAAACAAGGATGTATGTTGATAGTGAAAAACTTAAGAGAGAATCAATGATTTGCTCCCCCCTCCGGCACCTTGTAACTAAGAGAAGCAACAATCCTGCCTTTGATTGGAAGTCTTTGCTGCCTGGACCTTGTAACTTGATGTCTGATGGATGAAGGGTCATTGGCTGAAGCCAGTCAAGGTCATCTGCTAATATATTAACAGCTGCTCCACTATCAATTTAAAAAGTAATATCGAAGCCTTGAACTACTGTAACTGACCAGTAGTCTGGATTAAGGCTATCAACTTCCCCTTGGAACTTTTGTCTTTTTCTGGACTTTCCATTTTTTGGATGGAATGTGTTTCATAAATATTTTCTGGTCTGCAACCAGAAAATTGCTCTATTTGCAGAAACTCTTGAAATGCCAAGTTTTGCCAGCTGGAAGCATTCCGTGCCCCCTGCTGGGCAGTCTTGGTGTCAATGCTGGGTTTTTACACCACAACACATACATCTCAAAATGGCTGCCGGCATGGAGATTCCCAGCCCTTTACTTGGTTTGGTGAACTTTTGTATGGGTGAGGTCGCTGCCTGTGATCCTCTTTGGTCTATAGAAAGTCAGAGAGTTTTTCATCCTGGACACCCACAGCTATGCAATCACGGATTAGCTCGTCCTTCAGCGCCCCATAACCGCAAGAACTAGCTGGGTGATATAGGTCAGTTAGGAATAATTTAATCGATTGCCCAGGTCTTTGTGAATGCTGGTTAAAACATCTTCATTCAATTACTCAACTTAGCTTCGGACTAAAATAGGTGTCTTTTTTAAATTTATCTTTATGGGATGTGGGCATCGCTGGCTAGGCCAGCATTTATTTCCATCCCTAATTACCCTTGAGAAGGTGGTGGTGAGCTGCCATATAGAACCGCTGTAGTCCCTGTGGTGTTGGTACACCCACAGTGCTGTTAATAATAAGCTTTAATAATAGAGTTAGCAGTGGCTCCCGCACACCCTGCCTTAGGAGAACATCACCTGCTACTGGGTCTATCGCATAAAGAAAGGAACTAACTTGAAGCTTTCACTCCTTTCATGAAGGACCTGTGCTCGTTACTGGAGAAAATGATGTTTCCATAATTCCCACTGCTGGCTAGATACGGTCAATATTATCTCTCTCCAATGTGCCTTCTTCTTCCACTGAAAGTTCTTTGATCTGTTTTTTCACTCTGTAGTTCCTTCGCTAACACTGATGACCCTTTTTACATCAATGTTTCCACAGCTGCCACCATGTTTTGAGATGGGTCCTTCTGCCTTGGAATCTAGGTGTGGGACTTGGTTCTTAGACAGACTGTGGACCTACTCTGGTATCTGCTTAACTCTTGTTTATTAGTACTACACCTGAACAAGTTACAGAGTAGATACATTGCCCCTAGGCATAATTCCAATCTCTCTCTCTCTCTCGAGTCTAACTCATGACAGACTGATGTCAGTAGTACATCATCATCTTTGCATATATTAGCATATCCCATCTGTTAACCCTTTATACTACACCCCTCGCTGGGACCTGCCAGCCGGACTTAGCTTAAAATCTGGGCTCAGTCACAGCATGCCTTCTTCAGGACTGACTGCAGTCCCAGAAGTTACCACTGCTCCTGGTGGCACTGCAAGGACCAGACAGCTACCAGCCACTTGATTGGCCAGCAGTTCTCAGAGGTGGGGCCTCCTCCCGAGATGGGGTTGTTGGTCTACCACAAGCCAGCCAACAGTTCAATGGCCATTAAATGGCTGCAGGATGAGCCGGCCAAGTGAGGCGGGCATGTGCTTGACAGTTACATCAGTGGGGGGGTGGGAGGGGGTGAATGGTCGACAAGCATCCCCCTCCCCCCACATAAAATTCAGTTCAATATATGAGTTGGTGTCTGGCAGTAAAAAAAGCAAATGCCACAGTAGATGGCATTGAAAGGATTGGGATAGAGAAACATAGGACAGGATCATCCTCCATTGGTTCCTTGTGACCTGGTCCTCATTATCCTCTTCTCCATCATCATTGTTAATGTTATTGTCAACAAATAAGATATCTTTTGTCTGCAGCTCTTTCTCATCATCATTATTTCTCCCCACATCATCATCCTCCTGCCTCCACCACCCACCCCCACTTCCCACCCCATCTCTCTCCCACCTTTATGCTGATGAATCTACAGGAAAGGAAGGTAGAAACCAAGATTCAGTGAGCATTATCCACTTGGAATTAAAGGAAAACAAGAGCATGGAAGGTTGTGTCTGTATGGTGCTCTACAGGGCTGCCATGTTCAGTCAATAACCTGGCAATGGCAATATTCCACCATCTCCAACTGCAAGAGTAGAGTGCCTCTCCATGAGTTCAATTGTCTTTTTGTAGGGTATAAAGATTTGAGGCTAAGAATGCTCCCTCCCAAAGAGGAGATGGGTAACCATAGTGCAAGATGCCTTCATCTAGAGCACATTGTGAAGAGTTAGTTATCTAAGTGTGCATGGAGAGGGCAAATAGTTGGCGCTCAAGGTGGGCAAGGGAAAAAAAGGGAAGTCCAGTGCCTGCCTTGGTGAGGATGTTGAACTTCTTTCAGCACTGTTCTGAAAATCTGGTGGTGGGGGAGCATGCCACCTCCCTCCCTGTGTCAACATTGATGTTCCTGAATATCTTGCTGGCACAGACACTCATGGATCTATGCCTCATGGAGGACTTGGAAGTCAATGTTGGTAAAGGCCTGTGTACCTCTCCTACCTGATGCCATGCCTTGCTGCTTTGTCTAGCTACTTGGTGCTGTACTCCAGCTTATTACATCCAATGCCTGCTCCATTGAGCACATAAATGTGCTTACCCAGAAAACTCTCATCTAACTACTTCCACTATTAGCATAACAGCAATGGAACTCACTGCTGAAAATTCACCTCCTAACTATTGCAGGACTCAAAAGGGAAGTAACAGAAAAATGTGACAGAAAAACATGAGGGAAATAGTGGGACGGTTGGTGGAACATAAACATGACTGTGAGAGTGAAAACATAACTGAAGAAAACATTGCAGGCAAAGGTGTTACAGGGCATAATTGTTAATGAAACAGGAAGTGTATATCATACGTGCAACGTGCATATCATACCTGGATCCTGGTCCAGGATATTTCTGAATCCCAGGTCATAACTCACTTAATCAATCAGCAGTGGGTACCTTTCAACAATTGTATCTCTTATATTTTCTCTGGGTCACTTAACTTACTCAAGTCAAGTTATGCACTGCTTCTCATAGCTTCCCCAGTTCAGTGGGTCATGAAGCAGTTATTAATTACCTTTACCAACTTGTACACTAAATCACTTGAGTATTTTCTACTTGGATTTGGTCAATTAATGTCTTCTAATAAAATAACTTTCTAATTTTCACACACCTGATACCTTAAATAGTCCTCTTTCCCTCTTATTTGGATCTGCTGCTCTGTAGCATACTATTAATTAACTTTATTGTCTTCACATTAAGGGTCTCTGACCTGTGTAGCTGATTGTATAACTTTTCACCAGCCAGAGGATGAAGTTTTGCAGTGGGGTCTCCAGCCGTAGGAGGGGATGATGGGGGAGAACACTAAGCAGGGAAATTGGTTCGCTTCTGTGGGACACTGAGCAGCGTTCTTGACAAACTGAGGGGTGGGGCCAGATGTCATGAGGTGAGGGAGAAAGCAACCAGGACTTGTGAGTGGCAGGAACCTAGGGCAGCTTGAGGCTCCTGAGGTTGGCTCAAGAGCCAGGGAGGGGAATTGGAACTTAGGGAGACTGGCTGGAAGGACCCCTGAGTCTGAGAAGCCTCACGTGTGTGTGTCTGTGTATGTATGTGTGTGTGTGTGTGAGACACAGGAAGAAAGAGAGAGAGAGAGAGAACCAGGAACTGAGCTGCAGGACAAGCCTGGACATGTCTGATAAGTGCTGTGCTGAGGAGCCAAGGCCCCGACTAGGGCAGAGATCTGGAGCATCGATGGTGAATATTTTCCATAAATCATTGTTTCTTGGAGTTATGCTTTCCCTTGACAGTTTATACAGATTTGATGCCAGTGGAATAAAGAAACCTTGTTTTTTAACCTTTGTGCAGTTCAGGTACTTAAATCACACGTTGCACTTTTCTAATCTCATCGATGTCCCAGTTATATTGAGCTGCACAGCCTCCTTTCCTGCATACTCTATATTCTGATATTAGATCTGATATTATCAACATTCCTCAAAGCGCTAATACTGCATCAAATTCTTCAACAAGTCAGGCGTTTGATTCCTCATGCCTCTCTCACTCATGTATACACAACATAATGTACAATTTCCCCCAGTGTCTGCATACACTAGTAAATAATTTCAGTATATTTCTGAGATGTTTTTATTGTTATTTGCCTGTTTCATATTTTCCACACCCCAGTGGATGTTGCCTCCTTCCTGCATTCTCCCTATCCAGTAGTTAAATGGTTCTTTATATGTGTCGTAGCATTCAAAAAGGTTTCATTGTTCCTGTTTTGTTTAGGACTGCCCCATTGACTCTATATCCTGCATATTATTTTCATGTCATGCTGCCACCCACTTATTTGCATCTTGATGATCTCCTCTCTTCAAACGACTGCAGAAATATCTCAGAGAACATTACTTTGTATCCATCATTGTTGAATTTTAAAGTCAGTGCAAACCTTGGACAATTCCACCCAAAGTGCAGTAGTGGGCATGAAAAAAGATGGTTTTACCCGCCAGCCGCAATGGTGGGTTTTCGCGCCAGCCATATCATCACGTCCCCGTCTCATAAATTATGTAGCCATGGGAAACACGTCGAATCGCTGGTGGCTGGCCTCCGATTTGCCCACCACGCCGTTACCTCACCGCTTCTGCACTCCAGGCACCATGTTTAAACTGCAACCATGTGCACATTTCTCAATGCTTGCAGCCCAGGACTGCTCCAGTGAAGGCATGGCCCCAAAAGCCAAGAAGAGTGCAGCCCCCCAATTCAGTGGTACACTCCTGGAATGCCTTTCAGATGCTGTGGTGGACCGCCACAATGTCCTCTACCCCCATTCTGGCCACTGGAGACACACCAGTCTCACCACTCTGGCTTGGGAGGCGGTGGCAGAGGTGGTCAGTGCCAATGCTGCACATAAGAGGTTGGCCATCCAGTGCAGAAAACGGATGAACGATCTCATCCAGTGCTGTCAGGGTAAGGCAACCATCTTATCACTCTGATTAGGCACTTTACAGACTTCTGGACTTAACATTGAGTTCAACAACTTCAGACCATGAATTCTCTCCTCCATCCTCACCCCCTTTTTTAATCACAGAATCACAGAATCACAGTGCAGAAGAGGCCCTTTGGCCCATCGAGTCTGCACCGACACATGAGAAACACCTGACCTACCTACCTAATTCCATTTACCAGCGCTTGGCCTATAGCCTTGAATGTTATGACGTGCCAAGTGCTCATCCAGGTATTTTTTAAAGGATGTGAGGCAACCCGCCTCCACCACCCTCCCAGGCAGTGCATTCCAGACCGTCACCACCCTCTGGGTAAAAAAGTTTTTCCCCACATCCCCCCTAAACCTCCTGCCCCTCACCTTGAACTTATGCCCCCCTGTGACTGACCCTACAACTAATCCTCTTTTCCCTACATTCATTTTTATTTTTTATCCGTTTATTTTTATTTTTATTAATTTATCCGTGGTTTTATCCCCTTTTATCCCCCCTTCTATCCTATTTTCTATCCTTTTTTTTCCTCCACCACCGCCCCCTCCCTCCACCCCACCCCCTACAGGGCCATCAGTTACTTGTTCCATGTTGTTCTTTCACACAATGCTACCCTTGTTCTGCTATTATCACATTCTGCTTTCTTGCCTTTATGCCACTATCAGCACCCTTTTTAGCACTAACCACTACCATTAACACTCCCTTTGTCCTTTAGTTCATGACATCTTTGTCAACCCCTCCTTTGTCCCCACCTATCGCTGGCCTTCTATCCAGCTCCACCTGTTCCACCCCCTTAAACAGTATAAATTTTATCACATTTCCACTTCTCTTCAGCTCTGAAGAACGGTCATACGGACCCAAAATGTTAACTCTGTTTCTCTCTCCACAGTTTCTGCCAGACCTGCTGAGTTTTTCCAGCATTTTCTGTTTTGTTTCATCTCATCACTCTAAACTCACATGCTCACAAGCCCATCACACATTCACTGTCATCACACTCACTGCCAGCTCAAGGGACATCACCGGTCACTCTCTCACACACACCCTCACATCTCCATCCAGCCTCATCTACTCTGGAGATAGCCTCCTTAACCCGTCCATAACTCCACTCAGCACACGTGCACACCCGGCATTCCTCTCATTTGGCCTGGCATGTGCCTCACTCACACTCTTTCCATCTGTTTTGATTGCGCACAATCACTGGAAGAGGTCCCAGACCGGGCGTGGAGTGCTGGACATCAAGGTCCTCACTCCATCCGAGAGTGGTATGTTGGAGCTGGCCGAAGAGGACATGGACCGTTCTTACGGTGGCGGTGAAGTCGCATCCACGTGAGGATCCTGTACCACATCATCCCTCTGTCAATGCTACTGAGTCCACTTTTCTGTGTGTAACGTGGCTGCCAAGCATTAATAATCTCCACTTTCTGCCCTAGGTACGTCTGACACGTTGCCCTCAGACAACCTTGACCCCGACCCCAGCGCTGGAAGCACTTTGGACGAGGACCCTGAGGGCAGCATTGTTGAAGACCCGTCACGGCGTCACCCACACCCTCCACCAGCGCAGCAACACACACCTCGGTGGGACCTGGATGTAGAGCAGCCTCGGGATCGCAATCTGGTGAGCACAGCACACAATCTGTCCCACAGCAGGCGGAGGCAGCAACATCCTCGATCGCTGGCACTCGGTGGACTGTTGGAGGCAGGGAATCTGCTGATCTGAGTCAGATGATGAGCCTTTGGTCTCAGTTCTCAATCAGTTGGTGGAGCTGCAAAGCCAATCACGGGAACATCGGGCAGGGATGTCTGGTGCACACTTCAGATTGCAAGGGACGATGGAGGAATCTGTCCACCTTCAGTCTGGAGTAATGCACCGAGGTTAACACTGGCAGGATAGCGGCTGCCATGGAGACCTTGTTCCAGGACATCGGTCCTGCACTGTACATGGGCTAAACTCCATTGCTGATGCCATAGTTGGCCTCCAACAGTATCACCACGAAAGGGATGCGGGGCAGCTCAATCTCACTTCAGCTTCCCCTCTCCTCAAGGAGTCAGCCAGGGGCCACCAGGCACCCATAGGGAGGAGGACCAGCAGCTCGACACACCAGGGCCATCCACCCAGGTGGCTCCGGGAATGTCCTGATGATCCAAACCCCCTATTCCTGTCACCCCATCTTCTCCAGCTCCACAGACTGAGGAGGGTGCACCTGGCACACAGCAGACACACAAAGCAGGCCTGGGCCCTCTAGAACTCAGCCCTCCAGAGGGTGCCTGCCAAAGTCATCACAGGCAACAGGGTGTAGCAGTCAGCAGGCTGCATCCGCCTCCGCTGTGGGTGTCAGGGGAACACCAAGAGGTAGCAGCAGGATTAGCAAGGTTAAGAAGATGTAGTTACATTGCTTGGGCACAGGTGTTAATAACACTTGTTATTAAACACTTGTACATAATGTTCACTGTTGTAAATAAATTCCCAAGAATGTCTCCTTGTCTAAGGCTCCATGTTCTGATGAGCAATGTTCATGTCATTCAGATGTGAAACCTTGGCTTCTGCACAAGATAAAGGCAGATCCAGGGCCTCTTCCCTGTGCAGTGTGTAACCTTCAGAGCAAAGTGATGATCTGGACACTCACTGGACACATTAGTGATGCCTGCGCCTCGATGGTGCTTGTCATTGCTGCCAGAATGTCACAGAGTTCTGTCATTCTTTCTGTGTGCTCTCAACACATTTGAGATGGGGCTGGCCCTCCCCATCGCTTCAGTGTCTGTGTCCAGTGATGGTGTGGTCCTGAAGGGGACAGGTGCTGAAGACTGCCAAAGGATTTAAAGTTTCACGGCTGCATCTCCATGATGTGACCCTGATCACGGAGTGCAAGCGAGCTGACCTCAGCCGGACAGGAGTCTGGCATTCCCAGACACAATGTGAGGATCTATGGAGTGTCCTCACTGCATGTCGCCATCATCCTCCTGGAATCTAGTGACTATTAAGGCCTTCACTGCGTCTCCATTACATGATCCTGAGGCTTTGTGCGCTGCCATCAGCCACACAGGAGTCAAACATTCACAGATGTAAGGTGAGGATGTCAGGACTGTCCTCACTGCATCTCGTCATCATTCTCCACAAATCTTGCAGCTGTGAGGGCCTCACAAGCGCACCTGCCTCACCTGGCCAGTGCAAGGACTCATTGTCGGCATCCTCGCCTTTGAGGACCTCATCATCGCCATCCCTTGGACATCCTCCTCATCGGAGGATACCTGCAGCACCTCCATCTCCTCCTTGCATGGTCTTGCCCTCATTGGAGTGCCAGGTTGTGGAGTGCGCAGCAAACTAGAAAGATGCGTGACACCCTCTGGGGACTGTATTGCAGTGTTCCACAAGACCTGTTGAATCACTGGAACCTCATTTTCAAATGCCTATCGTTTGTTCCACCAAAGTTCGAGTTACGGCATGAGCCTTGTTACACCATCTCTCTGCTGCAGTCTGAGGCCACTGCATGTGTGTCATCAGCCACATCCTCTGTGGGTAGCCCTTGTCCTTGAGGAGCCATCCCTGCAGCTTCTGTGCACCCTGGAAGATTTCAGGGACCTGATACCTGCTGAGGATGGAGGAGTCATGGACGGTTCCTGGGAATCATGCACAGACCTGTAGGATGTGTTTGCTGTGGTCACACACCAGCTGAACATTCAGCGAGTGGGAGCCCTTGAGGTTGGCATAGTTGACTGCTTGTTACTACGGAGATCTAAGCAACACGTGAGTGCAGCCAATGGCGCCCTGCACCTGTGGAAAGCCAGAGATCTGTGCAAATCCCAGCACTCTTGCTCCCTGGCTTTACTGATCTCAGTCAAAATGCACAAAGTTTTGTGCCTTCATGAAGATGGTGTCCGTGACCTACTGGATTCATTTGTGCGTGGAGGCTTGCAAGATCCCACATAGGTTACCTGTGGAGCCCTGGAAGGAGCCACTGGCATAAAAATTGAGTGCCGCAGTCACTTTCACTGGCAGTGGATGCCCTGCATGTCTGCATTACACCAAATTCTGCATATGTGACCAAGCAGTTCCCTAAACATGCACAGTCTTCGGCGACACTGGTTCTCAGTCATCTGCAGGAATGATAAACACCATCTATAGAGCCTGGCTCTAGCGAGGCACCTATGAGCGACGGCTCTCTGTGGATCTTCAGCTGCATGTGCAGGAGGCCCTGCCGGCCATCCATCTTGAGGGAGGTGATCCTCCCTTTGCTGACCCAGGCGTCTCTGCTGCACCCTTCTTCTTCTCTGCTCCCTTTAAGCCATGGAGAATACCACTAAATCATGATCGTGATGTTCTCCTCCTGCGGGATCAGAGAGACGTGTGAGTTAGCATATGTATCATAATGACCTCTATTGGTTAAGTCTGAAGGCTCCTTCACACGTGCCGGAGAGTGCTGGCCACCAGATGGATGGCCAGTGTGTAGTGCGCTTCATGGCTGTCCAAAACCCCACCCACCTCCGCCCCACTCCACCTGACTGATTGGCGGCAGCTTTGCCCATTGGACTGCATGCTATGCTCTCAGCTCAGGCACAGGCATTCTCCTAACCCGCACTGCAAGGCTATACTGTTAGCTTGGACCATGATGGATACTGGTCCAAACCTTAATAAAGACATTGCAAGGGGCTCTGAGCGCCTCCACCAGTGACTGCGCCATGGCCACCTTTCGCAATGGGATTGTACAACCTCCCCAGTCGGCCAATTGCTCTGCTGCCCCCTAAAATGCCCATTAATTTGCAGTCTGCGCCTGAGGAGTGATAAGTTCTGGAGCATTCGGTGGCGTTCTCATGCTTTTGCATTGCCTAAGTCGGCAGGAAATCTTCAGAGGCCCGACTCCCAGCATGTAAATGGAGCTGCTGCTGAACAGTCTCAGCTTAGAAAAAATGATCACTTTTGACAAGCTTTTCCAAGTGCGTGGCCGCTTCCCTCACTCCCCCTACCCCTCCATTCCCACCCCCCACACCCCAGAATGTGCTTATGTACTATCTTCAATCTGTGCTGCCTTGCATCCCCCCACCACCCTCGATCTGACCCGCACTGAAGCCATTGCCCTGGCATCGCACTGAAAGCCAGCCAGGAGAAAGAGACTTGTCTGTATCCCCCCACCCACCGAATGCACGGTGCCTCTTCCTTGACGTCCTATGGGTGATCCTCGCGAGCGCTGCGTAAGGTTGTGTGCACTCACCTCCCAGTTCCACTCGAAGTTCAGCTCAGCAGGTGCACACCTTCTAAAGACAGTTGTTAATCACTCTGCTCTGAAGTCAGGTCACCGTGTGAGATAAATGCAACATGGGGGGGATGGTTCCAGTGTGCGGCCACAGTGATGAGATGCAAATGGATTAAAATTAAGTTCCTGATGTTGGGCGGCGGGAAACGCGGCCCGCCATTGACAGGCACTCTGCAGGACAATAGCAAACTGGTTTCATGACACCGTAAAATTGATTTTTGGCCTTCTCACTATATTGTCTGCTCACACCCACCGTGACACCCACCACCAATGCAAGTGGACGATTCCAACCATCATCAATATCATGGATTTAAATGGTTGAAGAAGCCTTTTCAAAGAAAAATAATTTTAAGCTCTCCTATACTTTCACATGACTACTCCAACTAATCCTTGGCTGGCCTCCCACATTCTATCTTCTGTAAAATTTAGGTCATTCAAAACTCTGCTGTCTGTGTCCTAACTTGCACTAAGTGCTGTTCACTCCTGTGTTCGCTGACCTACATTCACTCCCAATTAAGCAACATTTTGATCTAAAAATTCTCCTTGTTTTCAAATCCTTCCCTGGCCTCTCCCCTCCCTATCACTGTAATCTCCTCCAGCTGTTCAATCCTCTGTGATATCTATGCTCATCTAATTCTGGTCCCCGAGCATGTCTGATTTTAATTGTCCCACCATTGGTGGCCATGACTTCAGCAACCTCGGCTCTAAGCTCTGGAATTTCCTGCCTAAACTTCTCTTCCTCTCTATCTCTCCTTCCTCCTTTAAAGACACTTCTTAAAATCTACTTCCTTGACCAAGCTTTTGGCCATTTACCCTAAAATCTCCAAATGTTGCTCAGTGTCAAATTTATAATATTCCTGTGCAGCATGCTATATAATTACAATTTGTTGAAAGATACAAGTTTTTGTTGTTCTTTTTACTTGTACAGTATTTTAAAAGACATCTATAGTATCAGTTGATATTTAATCTATTACAGACCAATTTTGCTCACCCGCTCCTATAGAAAACGGTACTGTGTATAGAATCAGTTGCAGTATTGCATTGTCATTTGCTGGCCCTTGAGAAGAATGCTATATTTCGCCTTTTTACATGTATATAATGTACATCAACTCAAAATTCACTTCCAATGTGGTAATTGTACAGGAGAATAAAGCACTTAGAGCCACTCAAGTTAGCTGTCTCCTATTATTTTAAAAGCAGGGAAAAAGCTCATTTTTATTTTTGTAATTAGAAGTTTGATCGAATTTTTAAAACACATGTATTTATGGCCTACATATGTCTTTATGGTCTACATTTGGTCTGCTGTTTTGGTTTCACACTCCTTCAAAGAATTAACAAACAAAGCGTTGTCCTCATAATAATCGAGTTTGAAATTTTATTTACTCGTGTTTTTATTAGAACATGGATTTAAGAATTCAAAAGTTTCTCCTTTCCATTTAACTACAGAAAGGCAGTAATTCACCTACACAGAAACATTTTTCAATTAAGTTTCAGCATGTGAGCATCGCTGACAAGGTTGGAATTTATTTCCCATGTTACCCTGAGAAAGTGATGGGAAGCCGCCATCTGGTACCGCTCCAGTCAAATAGTGTGATTTGACACAACTGAATGGCTTGCTCAGCCACTTCAGAGGACAGTTAAAAATCAACTCTGCCAGTGTGGAATTGGAGTCACAATGGGCCAGACCAGGCAAAGAGAACAACACTGTACTTCATAGACTGTAAAGCACTTTGAGAAGTCCAATGGTTGAAAGGTACTAACTAAATGCAAGTCTTTCTTATCTTTCTCATGGACATTGGTTCATGAACCTGTTGCGTTTTACAACATCTGATAGCTTCAGGATCACTTTTTCTCAAATCAGCATCTTATTTTCAGGTTTTAAAAACTGAATTCAAATTCTCAAATTACCATGATTTTAACAAATGAGTAACATAATCATTATGGTACTGCAATCAGCAGCACTTTGAATGGAAACCCAGCTATATGGTCCAGGAGGAATCAACTATTTCAACCTGAGGGGCAATAAGATTCTGGAAAGGACCAATTTCAACAATTCAGCACTTTGAATGGATGTTCAGATGAATGCTCAGTGCTGGGCAGAACCAATAGATGTTATTTAAAGTTAACATAACTTATTAAAACCAAGTAGGTTATGATGCACATATTGCACCTACATCATGCAGATTTTAACCAAAAATAGAAATGGAACCACATTGTATATGCTAGGAGCAAGAGATATTAAATGTTGATGTAATTTCACTCAATTTCCACTCATGTGCGAAATGCTTTGCATCTGAACTGAAGGGGTATGTCAGCAACAAAACAAGATTTCTCCAAATCTTTTATAATAAAGAAAATTATGAAAAAAGTCCTGAAATAAGTGGATGTCACATTTTAGGACCTTTTTTTTTATAATTTTCTTTATTCATGGCAAGAATTTTGAAATTGAGTTATGATTAAAACCCATATTTTGACTCCCATGTCAGATGCACAGAGACAGAGGAATTTGGTTTGATCGGAGAACCAAACAAAGATCATGGAACCCTTAAAAAGGGTAAAATCAATGTTAATGGCGCACTGGGCAGGCAGCACTAGGAAAACCAGATCACTAGCAAAGGCAGGTTATGGAAAACTCTGCAGTCTGGGTCCAGGGTCGGTGGCATTACACATGGTGACTGCGAGGCAGCACAACAGAAAAAAGAGGAAAAACAACGCGGCCCCAAATACTTGATGCTCCAGGAGAAGGGAGTGAAGAGATTATCGAAATAACTTAAAGCAAAGCATTCAAGAAATAAATACCAAGTGTAGCTGCGAGATCCCTCAGGGAGAGACAATGACCACATCAGGTCTTGATGAGAGGCTGAACAGTTCTGGCAAGCTTCAAATACTGGAAAGAAGATTTAAAACTTCATGTAAACTATCTAAAAGCTTAGAAAAGCCATGGATCCTAAATTTATGCTACCTGAGAGGTTTGGACACAAGGCAGAACCAAATCAACTTCCAAACTAGGCACTTTGGAGAAAAAGATTCTTGAAGTTCCAAATTGCTTCAGGATTAGACAGCAAGTTCTGAAGCTGAACAGGTGAACACATTACTTTATTCCGTAGGAACAGCAGCAGATGATGTTATTGCGAGACAGGGCATCAATGAGACCTCTGATAAATTTGAAGAAGTCTTAAAAGCCTTTGGTAACTATTTCAACCTGAGGAGCAATAAGATTCTGGAGAGGACCAAATTCAACACAATGGTCCAGAAACCAGGTGAACCAGGAAATGCTGTTACTAATGATCTTTACAGGCTGGTTGAAAGATGCGAGTATGGAGACCTGAAAACAGAATTAATAAGGGACTGCATTGTAGCCGGTGTTACCGATGAATCCATATCAGACTTACTGCGATCTAAGGAAGACTGCACCTTATAAAAAAAAAATACAGCTGGTGAGACAAACAGGGATCCATAAATAGAACAGGACAATACTGAGAGGGGAAGAAAAGCCATGACTCGGGAAACCTCCAGTGACCATACAGTTTCCTAAGACCAGGAATGTAAAATAAGTACTAGAAAAGAAGGTACAATTTGGAGGGAGAGTTCAAGACGCCATAAAACCTACCACTGCTCTGGCACCAAAAAGACCCACAGGCACGAACAGTGTCCTGCAAACATTGCAGAATGCTTTCTCTGCAGAACAATTGGCCTTTTTGGGAAGATGTGCTGAAGTGAAACCTTTAACTTCACAGGTTTCAAAGAAAAAGCCTTCACACATAATGCTATTCATGAGGTTGAAGAATTTCTGCCATAAAAGGAACAAAAGTATTTCCTGGGTGAGACCAATGACACCATTCCTGCATTCTGGAATGCAGATATATACGTCAATGGGCATATCACCAACTTTAAGCTAGATACTGGAGTGAGTGTAATGGTTTTATCAGACAATGAGCCGTGGTTACCAATGCACTGCCTGCAACCAATGGAAACCCAGTTATACGGTCCAGGAGGAATCAAACTAAAAGTCATTACAGGCAACACTCCAGTACAAGGGAAAGCAGATATTGGAAACATTGTGGCCTGTAACTTTCATGGAGCAGCAATCACAGTTGGATTGTGATTCCGCTCCTATTTACTTACCTGGAAATGAAGTTGCTCTTTCCTGCCCAACCTTCCAACTCAGGCCAGGTGAGAACAGTGTAGCACAGCGAGTTCCCAAGGCCCTGTGTCGAGGGCAGAAGAATCAGAGGTAAGGAAGCCACACCCCCTTTTTACAGCACTAGCTGCCAGAAAGTGGGTAGGTTTAAAGGTTCAGCCACTTTGAGAAACTAAGTAGAAGGTAATTTTGTAAGGTAAGTGGGTAGGATTGGGAGTTGGAGGAGGGGGTTGGGTGGTCAGTGGAGGGTTGGGCAGTCAGTGCAAGGGGGGGAGGGGGTTGGCTGGTCAGTGGGCTGGTTTGGGTGGTCGGGGGTGGTCAGTGAGGGAGTCAGGTGGTCAATTGGTGGGTGGTCAGTTGGGGGGTTGGGGGTTTAGGTATTCAGTGGGGGGTGTGGTGGTCAGTGGGGGCGAGGTCAGTGGGGAGGTGGAGGTCAGGTGGTCAGTGGGAACGTGGGGGTCAGGTGGTCAGTGGGGTGGTCAGTAGGGGGATGGGGAGGGAAGTGTAGTTGGGGGTTCCGCGGTGGTTTGGGGGAGTGGTGGGGGTTCCATAGGGGATCGGGAGGGGTAGTCCCGTGGGGCTGTGAGTGGGGTCAGTACTGTAGTTACCCAGAAGTTAGATGTGGTTTGGATTCTTCTAACTTTTTGTGGGTAACTATTACTGTAAGACAGTCAGAACAATCCGAAGCTTGCAATTTATATTGTACTTTTGGATGGTTCCCAATGGAGGTTTGAACTTCCTGGGTAATTACTGTGCAATCCTTAACTGGGGACCTTCAGGGGTAGAGGGTGGTTTCCCCAGCGCATCTTTGGGGTACCCCGCCCAGTTATGATGCCCTGGAGCTTGGAAGTCACAGGCCTGTATGTTCTACAGAATCAGGAATTTTCTCTTTTAAGTAGAAGAACCTGTATCGACCTCAATCTTATGAGGAAAGTGGAGGAAGTCAATCAGCAAAAATTCAAAGGTGACTTCAGAAATGAATCCCTGAAACTATCCAACTGCAATGAAGGTGTGGATTGTGATTTCAGCGCTGACTTTTTACACTCTACACAGAGATTGATAGTCCAGCCATTATGCAGGAGGACATCCAGGAGGGAGGAAGTCCATTCACTCACAACAAATACACAGTGAAAAAATTAGACCAGAAAAAATACAAGAACGAGAGTGATCACCCATCACTCTGTAGCATTGCTTTGAAAGTGGAAGATGAAAATCTAGTGATGGAATACTTTGTTCAATATCACATTCATCCAACAGTGGTGACCTTCTAGAGAGCACATATACACCTATCTATCCACCATCAAGGATGCTAGCAGTCAAAGAAGTCAAAACCTGTAGGTAGCACCAAGCCACGCAATGTCCGCCTTTTCTACATGGGAAGAAAGTGAGCTTATTGATTAACCAGGTCTGCTGGATTTTGAAGGAAACCAAGACATTGATCAGGTAGATTCCTCACAGCTTCCCATCCTACCCAAAGAATTACTCCCAGGGCTAGAGGTCCAGGACTATCTGGGAGCTCAAGAATGAGAGAATGCAAGGAGTCATTGCTTCAGAAGCAAGGAAGGACAGAAATAAACAAAGAAAAGAGGTCCTACTCAAGAAGGAAGGATAGAGAGTATGCAAAATGCAAGGAGAATGATAAACCTGCAAAATCAAATAGAGAGGGAAATGTGATCGAGAAAAGTATAACAGTAAAGAGAGGAAGAAATGGATCAAGTCCAGATCCAGAAGTCAGACCAAGGGAAAGAAGGAGAAAGAGATGACAATCAACAGAGATCTTATTTAGTACGTACTTCAGAAGGTACTATACATAGAAACGGAAGAATCTTAATTCTATTAATCAAAGAAGACAATCAGTCATACATTTGGAAGAGTTAGAAGTTGAGCCAGAAATTAATAAAAAAAACAGATGCTACAGCTCTCAATGAAGACCATCCAAGTCAAGAAAAAGGAGTTCTAAGAGAGACTGCTGATCTTCCAAGGCTGACAAGAACACGATCAGGGAGAGCTGTGAAGCCTCCTGACACATTGAATCTGTGATGTCAGTGACTAGAGGGGGGGGGAGATGGGGTAGTATATAAAAATGAATGTAAAAAATATATACGAAAACTTGTGGGGTGTGATGTAGGTTTGGGTTTGTAAGGATTAATGTGCGGGACTGTGTAAATAGCACCTCCCATAATGATGAGGTAAGAGAACACATGACATGGAGGAGCGGGGAGAATGTTCATGGCTTCAACGGTGTAACATCTAGTCATGATTGGCTGTACATAGTTCAGTTGAATAAAATAAATTAGTTGTTGTTTGAACAGACCAACATCTCAGTAATCATTCCAAAGCCAGACTAACCAACGTACAACAGTAATGATGGTAACTCTGTCAGCGTTCGCCATCATTACTCCTCTGAAACTAACAGCAACTTCTCTAGTGTGCACATGTGCAGTTAAACACAGGAATCCAGATGTTGCTGCCAGTGATTCTACACTTCCCCATAAGATATGCTTCTAAAGTTCCTCCAGACGGCAATCAAGTAGAAATCGCTAAACTAATGAGAACTTGCCTTTTATGCCTTTGGTTTTTCAGGAAAATGGGACTCTGGCTAAATTAGCTTCCAGACATGAGCTAATCAAGTCACCTTTGGAATATATGGACATAGTCATTTTTTAAATTCCTCTGGCAGTTGGAGATGGAAAGTCACATGACAGGCCAACCCTTTGTCATTTTAAACACAGGTTTCCTCAGCAGAATGTATGTCAAACAGCTTAGGGAGAAGACCTAAGTGTGGTCCCTCCTGCCTCCTTTTTTCTCCTACCCACCCGGTAAGCTTTGAGCCCTGTTTTTTGACTGTGATCATCCAGGGACACCCTGCTACAGGTAGAGATTTATTTAAAGAATCCAGCCCAGCATTACTGTCTCCCAAAGAACAACAAAAATCAGTTGTCTGCATCTTTAAATTGGAAGCATCAAGACCATGGAATTCTGCCTGAAATCAGCTGAGTCACCAAACTACAGAGTGTATACTCCTTTACTTTTTATATGGACTGTAGTTTGGACACCCTATCCTTCCCCGCTCTAATCTGTATTTGTGTGTGTGTAAACTTTGAGAGTGCGTGTGTGTGTGTGTGTGTGTGTATGAAAGTTGGTGTGTATTTTATTATTTTACTTAGATCAGTTTAAGTATAACAAAGCTAATCTCTTTCTTTGTTAAACTCAAGAAAATTTGTCCTACTGGTTCTTTTATGATCACAGCATGTAAACAATTAAGTATTCACTGAAGTGGCTAGTTTATCCTTTTCAAACAAAAAGAGCCTGTTGCAGTCAAATGAGGAGAGGTCAAAGGGGGGAGCCATTCAACCCCTCCTCACCGGGTCATAACAGAGATTTGAGGGCTGCATCGGTGATCAAGCCCCACACAAATGCAATGAAAATATAATAATTCTCATAATATTAGTGATTTATTGTAAAAGTAGGTTAATAGTGGGGTTTGGATAGTTTCTGTGTGTGTGTGTGTGTGTGTGTGTGTGTGTTGGGGGGGGTGGTGGATTTAATTGAATTGGAGGCAGCTGGTCTGGAGGCTTTGACTCATCAAAAGAAGCTAGGTTTTGAAATGCTAAATACGTAAACATGGCTGAAGTCTTAGAATGTAAGGTGAGGAGAATTTACATTTTTAGATAAATCAGGGCAATTTGAATTTAAAAGAGATGGTAGGATGTTTACACCTAGCCAGAGAAGCAAGGTCAAACAGTGTGTTTATTTTTCCCAAAGGTTACTGACAATATTAGGACCATGAAAAGGTTTATATTATGAGAAAGGTAAAGTTCCAAAGCCATAGGGGAACAATATGCATTAAAAGGGGAAAACATGGATAAAGGAGAATGAGGCTTTGTGTCAGGGAAGGCATTTCCTAACAGAAGTGTGAGAAGCCTCCAGTATTTGTGCATTAAGCCTGTGCCTACAGAAACCAAAACTGGGAAAAGCTACTTTGAATTCTACAGTCCAGAGCATTGTGTTGACTTGCCTGAATCAGTTTAAAACCTATTTTTTTACCGTTACCTTAACAGGGGTGTAACTGGAAGCCAGATTAATTAGGGGTTTTAGGAGTTATTATAGTAGTAATTTGTAGACCTATGTATGTGCTTGAAATCTTTTCTTTTGTTAATAAACGTTTAATTTAGTTTTCTTAAAAATCTCTGAAGTTTTGGTGGACTTATAACTTCTGAATTCGGGGCACACATCTCAAAATTAAATACAAATTGCAAAACCGTTGTAGTAGCATGATTAAGTTTCCCTGGTGGATTTGATCCGACTGGCACATATCATCTGTTGCATCATAACAGAGACAAGAAATTGGAAGTGGGGACCCAAACTGATCCCTAGAAGTAATTTAAAAACTTCAGTGCAGGTTTTCATATGGTTTGCAGTGCTAGAGCATTAAAAGAGTCTCCACATTCAAAACCAGTACCTTCCTAGAACAGAGTGAGGTAACTTGGGATAGTTTAAATGCCCTATCCATTGAAGAGTTAAGGAATATAGCTAGGTATTTAGAGACAGATATCCACCCAAAAGCTGGGAAATCCAAAACCCTAAAACCTGTGGCCAACCATTCTGAAATTGAACTTGCAGAGCCAAAGACAGGTGTAGAATAAGCTAGCCTTAGCAAGGGTACAGCTCAAACATGTAACTAGAGCTAGAATTCTAAGAAAGGGAAAGAGAAAGAGAGGGACAAGAGAAGAAAAGAAGAAAGGGAGCGACAGGAACAGAATGAAGAAATACAGAGACAGGAGAGAAGGGAAAAGGAGGAAAGAGAATTCCAGTAAGAGGAAAGGGTGAAAGGTCAAGTAACAAGAAAGGGACTTAATGCAGCTTGAACTGAGTAGGGTAAGACCCATGGGGCTGAATTTTCCCCCCATTGGGGGGGAGGTTGAAGAGCGGGTGTGCGAAGGCGTGCCTCCGACTGGTGCCCCCAAACGGGGGCGCGCTGCCATTTTGCATGGGCGGGCCAATTATGGCCCGCCCAGCGTGACGTCTGCCAGGAAGTGCTATGTGCTCCCTGTGCGAGCGGGGGGAATCCCTAAACCCGAGAGTGCGCTCTTTTGCTAAGTGCTGCCTCAGGGAGAGCGTCTCTACTGTAAAAAATATTAGAAATAGAAAAAAAAATCCCTGACATGTCCCCTCATATGACACTGTCACATGAGTTGGGACATGTCCATAACTTTTAAAAACACTTTAATTACATTTTTAAAAACCTATTTGAAACCTCATCCCGCCCGTGGATGAGGTTTCATGCTTTTTCCAATGCCCGCCAGGGCTCCTGGCCCACAGGCAGGTCCATTAATTACTTAAATGGCTCTGTCAATGGCCTCAATTGGCCATGGACAGGTCAGCGGGCGCACAGCTGATTCTGCTGAGTCCCTGCTTATCTGAAAATTTAAATGGGGCGGGATGACATTGGGAGTTCCGTCCGATGTCATCCCGCATCACTTTACATGTCAGCGAGCGGGCCCCACCCCCGCTCGCCGACAGGAAAACCCTGGCCACTGTAACTGGTGAAGGCACCACTGATGAGGGAACTGTCACAGCTCAGAACTGAGTGCTGAGCTCTTAACGTTCTCCCAGTTGATGTCAAAGTTTGATGAGGGAGACTTGGAAGCATTTTGCATCTCATTTGAAAAGCTTGCAAAACAGCTCTGTAGCCAGTGGAGGGCTGGACTCTGCTACTGCAAGGCAAATAATCAAGAAATGCCCCTGAGGTTTATTCCCTATTGTCCAATGAGAATTTGCCAAATTATGAGATGGCCCAAAAATGCTATTCTGCGTGAATACGAGCTCATACCTGAAGCATACTGCCAAGAAATCCGAACTCTCCAAAAACGCCCTGATAAAACTTGCATCAAGTTTGAAAGGGTTAAGCAACTTGCTTTAGTTCAGTGGGTATGGGCGCTTGGGATAGAGTCCACTTGTGAAAGTCTCAGGGAGATGGTTCTTCTCGAGGAGTTCAAAAACTCGCTTCCTCTTTCCATAAAATCCCACGTGGAGGAACAAAATGTTTCAAGGGCCAAGCAGGCAATGACTCTGGCTGATGATTTAGAGCTTGTCCACAAGCCGTTTCCCAAACCATTCCCTAGTCCCCTCCCAAAAACCTGAAAAATATAGAAGGTGGGAGGGCGATAGGAGGATGAATAGCCATGAGCGAGAAGGGAAAGCTGGAAACACAGAGGGCCCACCTCAGTCCAAAAATGAAGGTGCTGAGAACAGGGGTGATACCGAAAGCCTGTGTGTTTCCATTGCAACAAGGCAGGTCACCTTTGAGCTGACTGCTGGAAGTTATGGGGAAATCCATAGCATTTTTCAGGGTGCACCAGACCAGTGCAGTAAAAGGAGGCCTGATGGAAAGCACAGCGAACAAGGCTGTGGCCCTAACCACATCAGTAAGTCCCTGTAAATGTATCACTGTGAGTGCAGGAGAGTTTTACAAAACCCCCGAGAGCGACCAAGATTATGGGCAGAATTTTTCTCTCATCAGGCGCGCACCTGACCTGAGCGAGAGTAAAATAGTGCGCGATGACGTCGGGTAAGCGCCCTGATGTCATCGCGCACTCCCGCGATATTTCACTTGGCGGGCGCGCGCGCGAGAGGCAGCAGCGGGATAAGGTTTCCAACAGGAGCTAAAAAGTTTAAATCTCATTTATAACCTGTCCCTGCTCATGTGACAGAGTCACATGAGGGGACATGTTTTTAACATTTGGAAGATTTTTTATTTTTTATTTAAAAAATCTTCAGCTCCTCGAGGCAGCTCTGTGCCTCAGGGAACTTTCATTGCGCACACCCACGCACCTGTGCAAACTTCCGTGCTCGCCCTCCTCCTGCCCCTGCCCTGGCAGTGCTCAGCATTGTCGTACGTGTTTCACGCTGGCTGACTGTTAATTAGCCAGCTGGTGTGAAATCAATGTCGGGACCCGATCGTGGGCAGCAGTCGGTTTAGTGACTGCTCTCGTGCCCACCAGCTGTGTTCGCCCGACAAGGGCAAAATTCAGCCCTATGTGTCTAAAGGAAAGTGACACCATACACCTGGAATGAGGCAAGTAATCCATAGTCATACTTAGAGATACATGGACCATCTAATCCCTTCTGCTGGGGAAAGATGTGACCTTTCCGTCAAAGAGTGCATTGAATGCCCAAGTATTAGTGAATGGTATCGGAGGAAGGTACATGCCCATATCTTTATATCGGGTGCACCTTGAGTGCTGGTAACCATGGGGATTGTTCCTGTGGACGGAGTTGCCCTGTTCATCGGTAATGACCTGGCAGGGTGAAGGTGGTAGCCACCCCAGTCATCTTAGAGAGGTCAAACGAGTTCAGAAGGACAGAGCAGTTACAGGAGAAGGTCCCTGACATTTCCACTGACTGTGTGATGACCCGGTTCAATGTCAACAAGCTCCATCAGAGAAGGCTGAACTGGCACTACAGACAGATGACTCACCACCTGGTTATCCAAATCCTTCATTGGAAAGTTAGATGAGCCAATGGAAATGTTAAGCAGGTTTTCCTTGGCCGAGGCTCTGCAAGCTGACCCAGTGTTAAAAAAGTTGGCTCCAACTGCCCAAACTGAAGCTGAAGCAGAGGGAGTTGCAGAATGTTATTATTTTAAAAATGAGGTGTTGATGTGAATGTGGAGACCTCCTCATAGACCTGTGGATGAACAGCAGACAGTGGTCCACCAGGTAGTGGTGCTGCCAAGGTACCATAGGGAGATATTGAGAATAGCCCACGTAATTCCAAAGGCCGGACATGTCAGTATGTGAAAACCCAAGCCTGCATAAGCCAGCATTTTTACTGGCCACACTTCCACACAGATGTGTTGGATTTCTGGAAAACTTGCAACAAACACCAGGGCTGGGATTTTCTGTGCCCACCGGCATTGGGCATTTTCGGTGGCATGAACAGACAAGATGGCGCGATCGGTTTCACGACGGCATGAAACCAGTTTACGATTGTCCGCTCAGCCCGATGATGGTGGGCCATGTTTCCCGCCATCGGACATTGGGAACCTCATTGTAATACATCTGTATGTCCTTATCAGGCCAGCCTGCCGGAACCCTCTCCCAACTGGATTGTCCACCCACATCGGCGGGAAAGCACCCCGACGTGTTTCACAACAGCACATAAAAGGCGTGCACTTGGTGGGCTGCACTTTGAGGGGAATTTGGAGGTGAGTACACAGTAACGTTGTGCAATGCTCGCCAGGGTCGCCTGCTGGACTTCAGGCATGTTGGGGCAGTTGAAGGGCTGCCTTGCTGTTGAATATAGCGCACAAACATTGAGGGGGGCGGGTAGGGTGGGCGAGGGAAGTGGCCATGTATTGCCCTTATAGAAAGTGACCATTCCTCAGCAACTGAGACAGTTCAAGCGCAGTCATTGATACGACTGGAGTCTGGTCGCTGCCTTATCTACCCACTCAAACAATGCAGAGGCATAAAAGTTCCACCAAATGCTCCAGAACTTTTCAATCCCCCTGGCACAGACTGCAAAGTCATGAGCATTTTACTGGACTGCAGAACAGTTGGATGACTGCGCACATTGTACAGTCTCCTGGCTAAAGCTGGCCATGGAGCAGTCACTGGTGGAGGCGCCCACAGCCCCTTGCAATGTTAGCATCCCGGTTTGGACCAGCCTCCCCAATGGTTCAAGCTAACAGTACAGCTTGCAGTGTGGGTTAGGAGAATGCCTGTGCCTGAGCTGAGAACACAGCAATGGGCAAAGCTGTTGCCAGTTGGTCGGGTGGAGTGGGGCAGTGGTGGGTGGGATTTTGGGCAGCCATGCAGCACATTAATCTCTGGCCATCCAAGTGGTGGCCAGCACTCTCTGGGAAGCGTTCAGAGTTCTTGTGACTTAACCAGGACAGGTTCTTAGTGCACCCATGCTAACCCACGTGTCTCTCTCTTTCATCCTGCAGGAGGAGTACATCAGGAGCATGGAGCCTGGTGAATGAGCTGTATGCCTGATGGTTTACTGAGAGCAGAGACGACGGAGGAGAGAGCAACTGAGGCTCCTGGCTGTGCAGAGGGAGGAACAGCATACTGAAGAGCCACAGCGCGCCGTCGCAGGTCGGCACCTAGCGACATCCTGGGTTTATAGATGCTGCCTTTCATTCCTGCAGTTGACCAAGAACCAGTGACGCCAATGACTGTGAATGTTTAGAGAACTGATCGGTCACATCTGCCACTTGCTGCAGGATTTGGCGCCACGGGGACATAGAGGGCATCTACTGCCAGTGGACATGAGAGTGACCGTGGCGCTCAATTTCTATGCCAGTGGTTCCTTTCAGGGCTCCACAGATAACCTCTGGGGGATTTCACAAACCTCTGCCCACAAATGCATCCATGAGGTCACGGATGACATCTTTATCAGTGCACATAACTTTGTGCATTTTGCCCAGGACCAGGACAGCCAGGATGCAAAAGTGATTGGATTCAGCCAGATCTTGGGTTTCCCACAGGTGCAGGGTGCGATTCACTGCACTCGTGTGGTGCTCAGATCTCCGTCACAACATGTGATGAACTACATCAACTGCAAGGGGTTCCATTCGCTGAATATGCAGCTGGTGTGCGACCACCACAAACACGTCCTGCAGGTGTGAGTACGGTTTCCAGGGATTGCGAACAACGCCTACATCCTCAGTCAGTCACAGATCCCTGGAGTCTTCCAGGCTCCACAGAAACTACACGGATGGCTCCTTGAGGACAAGGGGTACCCGTGGCTGATGACACCCGTGTAGTGGCCTCAGACTGCAGCAGAGTGAAGCTATAATGAGGCTCATGCTGCACCTCGCACCTTGGTGGAGCAGACCATTGGGATGCTGAAAATTAGGTTCCGGTGCCTGGACAGGTCAGGTGGAGCCTTGCAATATAGTCCAGAGAGGGTGTCACGCATCGTCATCATCTGCTGCATCCTTTACAACCTGGTGCTCCAATGGGGAGACGAGCTGGCTGAGGAGGAGATGGAGAAGCTGTAGGTCTCCTCCGATGAGGAGGATTCAGACAGGGATGAGGGTGAGGAGGTCCTCAAAGGTGACGATGACAGGGATGTGGCCCTCGCACTGGCTAGATGAGGCAGGCATACTCAGGAGACCCTCACAGCTGCTAGATTTATGGAGGATGATGATGACATGCAGAGAGGAGACACCATAGATCCTCACATTGCATCTATGAATATTTGACTCCAGTCGGGCTTATGGCAGTGCACATGCCCTCTATGATAATGCTCCTGTCATGGAGATGCAGTGGAGGCCCAAATAGTCACTCAATTGCAGGAGGATGATGACAACATGCGGTGAGGAGACTCCATACATCTTCACATTGCCGCTGAGAATGTCTGACTCCTGTCTGGCCGAGGGCAGCTCACTTGCACTCTGTGATCGGGGTCATATCATAGAGGCGCAGCCTTGAAACTTTGGAAGCACCTGATTCTTTGTCAGCCTTCAGCATCTGAGCCCTTCAGGAGCACAGTGCCACTGGTCACTGATGCTGAAGAGATGGGATCCATCCCCACCTTAAAGGTGCTGAGGGCACACAGAGAATGACGGAACTCTGAGACGCCTGCCCACTACATTCTGGCAGCAATGACAAGCACCATTGAGGTGCAGGCATCAGTAATGTGTCCAGGGAGTGTGACTGTGAGCTGCTGAGGTCACAGGAAGAGGGGATTCGGATGGGTCGGACACTCCCTGAGTCACCTGGTTGGATGGCCCCGAGATGTACATGCTGATCCTCCTCTCTATGGGCGCCCGAGGGCCCCAGGCTGACTCCTTAAGGAGAAGAGAAAGCTGGAGTGAGATCGGGCTGCCCTGCACCTCTCTCGTCTACACACTGCTGGAGGCATCAGCGATGGAGTTAAGCTTGCGCAGCAATGCAGGAGCGAGGTCCAAGGTCTCCATGGTGGCTGCCATCCTGCTAGTGTTGACCTTGGTGCGTTGCCAGTGGTGTTATCACCTCACAGTGATGGACTCCTCCATAATGCCTTGCAATCTGAGGATTGCAGCGGACATCCCTTCCTGATGTTCCCGAGCTTGCCTTTGCAGTTCCAACAACTGTGACATGACCGAGTCCAGAGACTTGTCATCTGACTCGGGCTCAGCAAGTTTCTGGCCTCCAGCAGTCCTCCAAATACCGGGGGCCTGGGAAATCCCTGCCACCACCTGCTGTGGATCAGACAGTGCGATATGCTCATCAGATTGTGATCCCGAGGCTACTCTAAAGCTAGGTCCCACCGAGGTATGTGACTCTGCGCTGGTGGAGGGTGTGGGTGAGCGCTCTGCTGGGACTTCAATGAAGATGCCTCCAAATTCCTCTTCAGAGGTTTCTTCAGGGCTTGACTGGAGGCCCTGAGTCATGGGCTCTCTTGGCAGTTTCCCAGATGTGCCTGCGGAAGCAAGGAGAGTGCATGGCAGTGGCCTGTGAAACAGGACACGTCACTCACAGCATGGTTATCTGATGAATGTTGCACCGCTGGTCCCTCACTTGGTAGAGCATCGCCGACCTCACTGTCAGCACAGGACTGGTCCGATCCTTGCCAGCCAACTGGATGGCTCTGTTTTCAAAGTCTGTGAAGACCTTGATGTCAGGCATTCCTCCACCAGTCAGCGACCTCTCCCTCTGGTTTTGTGCCAGCTTGTCCTGCATGAATAGAGATGGGGAGAGTGTAAGCAGGATGCCTGCCAGTCCAGATGATAAGTATGACTGGGGTGTGTGGGTGGTGAATGGTCCCATGGACGGGATGAGGGCAATGAAGGTGTATGTGAGAGACTGAATGGTAATGTCCCTTGAACCGGCAGTGAGTGAGGGCCCTGTGGATGTGTGCTGGGTTTGTGAGTGTGAGAGCTGAGAGTGATGAGAAGAGTGACTTACCCTGGCAGAACGGAGGAGATCATTCATCCTCTTGCGGAACTGGGTGGCTGTCCTCTTTTGCAGGGCGTTGGCGCTGACCACCGCTGCCACCACCTCCCAAACCTGTTGGTCATGCTGCTGCCCATCCTGCGGCCAGAGCAGGTGTAGAGGATATCACGGCGGGCCTCCATGGCATCCAAAAAGTGTTCCAGTGATGTGACGCTAAACCTGGGGGCTGCAGTCTTTTTGCCTTTCGTGGGCATCTTCCCTGCAGCAGTCATGCTCTGGAAGCACTGAGACGTGATGCATGCAACTGGACTTTGAATATGGCGCCTGTCGTGATGAAGTGAATGAAGCCCGCCCGCCATCGAAACAGCGTGGTTCCCGGGAATGCATAAATAAAATGGTGGGCTTGGGATAAAACGGCATAAAAACCCGCCATCGCAGCCGGCAGGTAAAACTTTGTTTTACCCACCCGCTACCTCACTTAGTGCAAATCTTGGATGATTCAGCCCAGGTTGTGGGGAAGCTCCAATCTGCAATAAATCCTGCAGCCCCAATCCCATACCAGCTTTTGTGGAACCCTTCAGCAAGGTGTTGGTGGATTGTGTGGGGCTTCTGTCGAAAACAAAAAGGAGCCAGCGGTTTATTCTCACCATTATGGATGTGGCTGCCTGATTCCCAGAGGCCATTCCGTTAAAAACCATCTCTACTGAGGTAGCGTTGGAGGGGCTACATCAATTCTTTACCCTGGTATGGGGCTGCCCCACCGAGATCCAGTCGGATCACGAATTTTACATTCAGCATTTTTCAAAAGGTCATGGGTAATCTGGGCATAAGCCAGCTAAAGTCCACGGCCCATCACCCACAGTCACAAGGGGCTTTAGAACAGTGCCACCAGAGCTAAAGACAATGATCTGGCCATGCTGAGGTGAGTATCCCCATGACTGGGACAAAGGATTGGTGCTTCTCCTGTTTGACATCAGGGACTCAGCCAATGAGTCCACTAGCTTTAGCCCCTTTGAATTAGTTTATGGACACAAGGTGAGGGGTCATCTTAATTTAATAAAGGAGAGGATTTTAGAACAAAGGGGAGAATCTTCCATGTTAGACTACATATCCGTCTTCTGAGAGCAGCTCACAAAAGCCTGTGCTGTGGCTCAGGAGCACCTTAAAACCCCCCTAGACATCTGTGAAAAGACAGGCAGATAAATATGCCAAGGCCAGGACATTTCAGCCAGGAGACCATGGGCAGGATTTTTCCTATGGTGAGTGGGCTAGGCGGGAGCGAGCAGGGGCGGGCACGGAGCCGATCACTGCCCGCAATCAGCTCCGTGCCACCATTTTATGCGGGTGGGCCAATTAAGGTCTGCCCTGCGTAATACGCTACCTGTGCGGGTGGGGGGAGGAGGGAGAGTCAGGGCCAGCACTCTTTCGCACGCAGCAATCTCCCTGAGGCACGGAGTTGCCTCAGGGAGATTGAATGGATATTTAAAAAATTAAATTAAAGATTTAAAAATGTATTTAAACATGTCCCCTCATGTGACCGTGTCACATGAGTTGGGACATGTTTCTAAATTTATGAAAATTTATCGTCATTGCGCGTCATTTTACACGTCAGTGTGTCGAGCCTGTCCCCGCACACCAACAGAAAAATCCTGCCCCATGTGTTAGTGCTATTACCAATGCAGCTGTTGAAAACTCAGTTTGGTGGCCCATACAGAGTGGTAAAGAGAATTGGCAAGGTGAATTATTTAATTGACACTCAAGACCATAGGAGAAAGTAAAGGCTGTGTCATGTCAATCTGTTGAAGCAGTATCACAGCTGGGAAGAGGACAAACAAGCACAGGTCTGTCAGGCAGTCACCATAGAGGAGGGTAAAAGAGACGGTGAGGAGGGCTTAGAGGGGGCCTGGATGATTCCTAAATCGAACCCCCAACCGGCTGGTTGGCTCACACTGAAATGTTAGGATGATTAGTTGCTGTGCTCTCTGACCTAAATGCAGAACAGGGAGGAGACCTGACAAGGCTCCTCACAGCATTTACAGATATCTGTGGAGACAAAGCAGGGTGCATAACACTAGTCCTACATGATGTGCACGCAAGAGAGACCCCTCCCATAAAGCAAAATCCCTATTGCCTAGGTCCCAAGAACCTGATGCAGGTTCAGGAAGAAATTCAGTACATGCTGGAGCACAATTTGATTGAGGCCAGTCAAGGCAGCTGGAGTTCCTCAGTTGTGCTTGTGCCTAAGCCTGATAGCTCAAGCAGGCTCTGCATTGATTAGAGAAAGGTTAATGCAGTGACCAGAGCTGACTCCTACCCAATTCCCTGCCTGAAAGATGGTATGAATAGAGTAGGAAACAACACTTATATAACAAAAATAGACCTGTTAAAAGGATACTGCCAGGTTCCCTTAACCACTCGAGCTAAGGAGATCTCAGCTATCGTCACTCCAGACAGCTTATTCCAATGCCAAGTTCTGTCATTCAGATTAAGAAATATCCAAGCCACCTTCCAAAGGCTGATGGACCAATTAGTGGCTGACCTACCCAACTGTCTACTATACTGTGAGTATACAATAACACTTGGAGGGACCACCAAAACCAGTTAGAAGCCCTTTTCTGAAGGTCACAGTTGGCTGGTTTAGTGCTAAAAAAGAGCAAGTTCACTAAAGCTCAGATAACCTACCAAGAGCATGTTGTCAAACAAGGTTGGTTGTGGTCCAGAGCAGCAAATGTGCAGGCATTGATGGATTTCCCTGTCCCCACGATTAAACGGGAAATAATGCGATTTTTGGGACGTGTGGCTTCTACTGCAAGTTTGTCCCAAATTTCAGCACTGTAGCTGCTCCACTGACAGACCTGTTGCAGAAAAACGTGAAGGTAGTGTGGTCATGGATGCGCCAAACAGCTTTTGAGAGACTGAAAGGCATCTTAACCAACCAACAAGTGTTAATAGCTCCAACCTTTAACAAGTTATTTAAAGGGCCATTGATGCTGGTGACTTAGGGATAGATCCATCCTGCTCCAAGTTAAACAGACACAAAAAGAGATACTCCACTGTGGAGAAGGAAACTCTGGGAATTATTACTGGCTCTCGTGACACTTTGAAGTATATGCCCAAAATAGACACAGGGAAACCTTAGTTTATACAGATTACAAATACTTGACATTTATGGAGAAATTCAAATCCCAGAATGCAAGGCTATTTCAATGGATCTTGCTTTTACAACCTTACCACCTAAAGGTCACCCTCATTGCAGAGAAAAACTATGTGATAGCTGATGCTTTATCCAAAGTTTAACTCAGCGCAGAACCACCTCTTTACAAAAATTTAAACAAAGCATATCTACAACAGCGCAAGGTTGAGATGCGAGTGTTTAAGGATAAACGTGTGCATATGTTTTTTAAAAATCTGTTATCACATTTCATTTCGGTGTGGTGTGGAGCCGTCATAAAGATGTGCTTTATGTCAAATAATGATATTTAATCGACTGGCTGGAAACCTGAATTGAACTTTTGAAAAACAGACTTTTTAAAAACACAGAAGCTGAAGTGACTTGAATTCACAGCCCTGGATAGCTAACCCCAATTTGCATACTATGCATTCCACATTCCAATTCATTGGAGTGGGGTCAGTTTGACTGTAAAACTCATCAAAGGCACAAGACTTCAGGGGAGTGTAAAGGACTCACATCCACTGTCTTATTAGCAAAGCATTTATGGCAATCACCTGAGATATTCAACTGTTGGAGATGGGCCATTAAGACTAAACGTTTGGGCAATGAGGCCCTGGTTAAGTTAGTTTCAGACATGAGCTAATCAAGTCTTTTTTGGAATACATGGACAATGTATTTTCTGAATCCCCCTGGCGGTTAGAGAAAGAAGGTCACATGACAAGCCAATCTTTTGTATGTTTTAAACACAGGTTTCCTCAGCAGAATGGAGGACAAGCAGTTTATGGAAGTGGAATCCCACCTGCTTCCTTTTTTCTCTAACCAACCGGGTAAGCTTCGAGCCCTGTTTTCTGACTGCGATCATCCAGGGACACCCCACTACAGAGAGATCTCTTAAAAGAATCCTACCCAGTATTACCATCCCCCAAAGAAGAACAAAATCAGCCATCTACATCTTTAAATTAGAAGCATTGAGACCATCGAATTGAGCCTGAAGCCAGCCGAGTCACCAAACTACAGAGTGTATACTCTTTTACTTTTTTTAATGGATAAATTTGGACATCCTATCCTTCCCCACTCTGTAATCTATGTTTGTATTTGTGTGTGTGTGTGTACGAAAGTCAGTGCATATCTGATTATTTTACTTAGATGGCTTTAAGTATAATAAAGCTACTTTCTCTCTTTGTTACACTCAAGAAAACATGTCCTATTTGTTCTTTTATGATCACAGTACATAAACAGTTAAGTATTCACTGAATTGGCAAGTATATTCTTTTCAAACAAAAAAAATATCTGTTGTGGTCAAACGAGGAGAGGGCAAAGAGGGGAATCATTTTACCCCACCTCACCTGGTGGTAACACTTATTTATGACAGTTCAACTTCTGCTTTAATCCCATATGGAGAACCCGATTATTTATTTCATTGTTTGTAAAATGTTAATTAAAAGTGAAAAATTTGTGTATTTTTCTTTCTGATTTGCTGTCTGTGGCAATACTTTATAATGTGATTGACTGCATACTGTGCTTAATGACATCACTGTTGTTGGGTGCCCGGTGATCCTCTTGATTTGTGCCAGATTCAAACTGATGTCAAGAAAGGGGAAGTCTACACCGCAGAGATCACTAGATCTTTCTGGGAAGCTTTCTTCAATGTCAGCAGCGAGCACCATTTCTTCCCCACTGACCATGAAATCTGGGCCTTTACGTTTATCCATCCAAGGAGATACGTGCAACTACTAAAGCAAGTAATATTTGTTTTGAGTGTTACTCTGTGTGTTCACTTACTGTTAGTGAAATAAAGCACCTTAATAATTAATATCTGGTCTTCCACACCAATTGTTTCCCAGTTTGTCAAGCACACAGATATGAAAGACTGACATCCAGCTCAGACCACAAGGAATCTGGCTGTTACATTGTTGGCTTATGCCGTCATGTAATTAAATATTGGACAATACAGGCATAATCTCTTGAACATAGGATATTTGGACGGCATGTGGGACTGACCCACAGCATTGTACATTAGAGAACATCAAGGAATAGTTGAATCTTCTAACAGGAAGAAGTTGACCTTCTTAGTTTTGTGTGTCCTATTTTGGACATCTAATAGTTTAGGGAAGGTGTTAATATGTTTGGTAATAAACAAAACTTAAATGGCATCAAGTAAAAAGCTCAGCATATTGTCAAATTATTATGGTTTATTATTCAGTATAATGATGCATTGGTGGGTCATAGGGAAATGGTAGGTAAATTCAATCTTTATTAACAAGATGGTATTTAAATTTGTAAGTGTGATTTAAAATTCATTGTAGTTTAACATACTGTTGTAAGAATAATGCTACAATCTACACTAATATGTTCTCCTATCATTCTTCAGGGATACAATCCACATCTTGAATTCCCAGACGACTGATAATATAACTTTTATATACAGAATGGAAAAATTGCACATTTGTAATTTTAAAAAATGTAACTTTAACAATTCTAGTTTTTCTGAACTTTTGTTAAAGACAACAGAATGTTATGTTTCATGCATTTGTAACTGATTTATGATATTTTGCAAGAAACAAAGTTGTTAAACATAAGTAAATAGTCAATCAAAGGTCCTTTATGTGGCAAGTAACCAAATTGTATCACAAAAAATGTGGGGCTGGAGGAGCTGAAGTTGTTCCCCTTAGTGCCAAGAAGTTTAAGCATTTAATAGAAATCTACAGAATTTTGATAAGAGTGAAGACAGACTTGCATTTATATAAGCATCTTTTATGAAATCACACACCACTTTGTAGCCAATGAAGTACTTCTGAACTGTAGTCACCATTGTAATGTATTAAACATAGCAAATCATTTGCACACAGTTAGGTCCCACAAAGAGCAATGAAATTAATGGTTGGCATATAAATATTAGCCAGGACCAATATTCTCTCTAAGTTTTTTGGAATCCGGGGTGATTTATTTAAGTGCGTGGCCCCTTTTTGTTGTACAGTCACATAATACCATAAAGCAGCCAGCTTGTGCACAGCCTGCATGGGAATTTTCTGATTGCTGTGTGGCCAAGCAGCTTACAGGGGACATTGACCAGGATACCCAGGAGAACTTCCCTGCTCTTCTTTGAAATTGCACCATACATCTACCTAGGAGGGCAGATGGAACCCCAGTTTAACAACTTGCAAGAAAGATAACATCAGTGCTGCCTCTGGAGTGTGAGCCTAGATTTTGTGTTTAACTGTCTGGACTGGGACATGAACCCATAGCCTTCTAATTAAGAACGAAGTGTATTACTAACTCAGCCACAGCTGACACACACACAAGGTGATAAAAGCTCTGAAGAAGTCATATGGACTCGAAATGTTACCTCTGTTTCTCTCTCCACAGATGCTGTCAGACCTGCTGAGTTTTTCCAGCATTTTCAGTTTTTATTATATAAGGTGAAAGTGTTTCCACCAGCTGGTTGCTCAGTAACCAGAGGACTCAGATTTGACAATTGGTAAAAGAGCTTGAGGGGAAACAAGGAGACGTTTGTAATGTAGCAAGTTGTCATGATGTGGACTCATTGCCTGAAAGGGTGGTGAAAGCAGAACCAATGGTAACTTCTAAAGTGAATTAGATATATACTTGAATAGGAAAAAAAAGTTGCAGAGCTATGGGAAAAGAACAGGGGAATGAAACTATTTGGATAGCCCTTTCAAAAAATCAGCAGAGGTATGATTGGCTGAATTGCCTCCTCTATGTTATATGCTTCTATGAAAATAGTCAGGAAGGAGTCTACTTGTAAAGTCAAGCTACTGAATTAAAAACAAAATGCTATTATGGGCTATCTTATATTTATTTTCACATTTAGCAGAATGATTACTGTGTCTGCAGTACAGCTATCTCCAATAGACTAGAGCTCTTTGGGAGCATTGCTATTGGACTTCAGCTCATGGGGAATTATTAAAGAATCTTGAATCTTTATTGGTAGCTTTTGATCACTGATCATGAATGGAGAGGAAAAGTGGGTTATAAATCATGGGATTAGGAAAATCAGATAGTATCTGACCTATTTTGATGTAAGCATTAACCAGTTTTGAGAATATTTAACAAGGATTTTTCCAATTAACACATGTAACACTGAAACTGGTAGAACAAATGCTGGGTAAATAATAATTTCCATTAAGCAGTAACTGCTATTTAATAGACCTATTTATATGTTTCATGCAAAATAGCTTTCTTTAGTCTACTTATTCAATATTTTTGTAACAGATTTCTTCTCATATGGTCTAATGATGATGTAAATATGTGTGAATAATCACAGGGTGGATGATAGAAAGAAATCAGGGTTGGATGGAGTTTACTCAGAAAGGCACATTCCTAAACATCGGGAAATTAATATTCTTCAGGGGAAATAGTACCAACATTATTGTCTAATATTTGGCTATTATACCGAATATGCTCCGGTACTTTGAGAGGGCATTGTGAAGAACTCCTGTGAAGAAATTAGTTATAGGGCTGGGAATACTGCAGAGCCACCTAGTGTTCATATTTTATAAATTGTTATTTACATTTGTTTATTTTTTGACGAACACTTAAGAATGAAAACGGAATGAAATATCTATTTCCAAAAACCGACTAAAACAATGAATTTATTCTTGTACATGTATTTATTTATCCCTGTAATAAATTAACACGTTAACCACGTAATACAAGAATACTTTAAAACCCGCTACTGTGAATTTTTGGGACATTCATTTAAATACCGTTGTTGTAACTTTTGATTCCAATGATTTGGGAATATAAATATATTTACAGGATTTATTTTTTTAAAAACGCATAGTAGATTAAAGACAGTTCAGTGAATAGTCATAGGCGTAGCAATGAGCTACATCAGATGCTAATGGGAGATGGGGACAATATTGTAGGTAGGGTAGAGGGAAATTCAATAAATAAACAGCATGATTTAAAATCCCACCATCATTCTGTAAACATATAGAACAAGTATACCCACCACACACTGTTAAAGGATTAATGAGACTGAGATATGAGAACTCAACTGGATTAATTTTAGTAAAATTTAGAAATAGATTTTACATCATTAGGAGCGCAACTGTGTTACGCTCCTGCAAGAAGTATATAAGGAAGTGGAATGTGTCTATTCAATTTGTTGTTTATCCTTCTTAAATTTCATAAAGTTGTTTGGAATTGTTAATACCTAGTGGCAATGTCAACTTCAGCGATGGTTTACATTGCTGCAGTCTGTGTAGATTATTTTCTGCAGTGGGACAGGGTTATAATGCAGTGCTGGATATTGCTACCACTTTGCCTGGTACAATTCCATTTTTAAGAAAATGTCATTAAACTAAATTTCTAACACAAATGACCAAACATTGAAATCATATCATTAGAGTGTTTTTAAATGTTTCCTACAATACAACAGTGAGTACGCTTCAAAGGAAAGTACTTCATTGGCTGTAAAGCGCTTTGAGGTGAAACATGCAATATAAATGCAAATGTATGTGGTCAACTGAAATTATAGTCACCAGAATTCCTCTAATAATTATGTATTTTTTTTTCTTTGTTTAAGCTGCTCACTGTTCCTAAATTACCTCAAGTATGGGGTGGGGCTCATTGGTTGCTGAATCTGTGACACTGAATTAAATTGGCATGCTCATTATTCAGATTTCCATTAACTTCATTTTTCTTTCAAGTTTTCTTCTATACTTTGTTTTATTTGTTGGACTACGAGTACCAAACGACCTGCAATTTCTCACGCAGTGATCAGTATTCATAAGGAAACCCTGACAACAAACGAGCCTTCGACCATCACAGTACGATCACCGGGTGCTTTACAGGTGACCTTGATTCTGTCCTGTCTTCGCACAATCCACACAGGCATACTTTCATTTGGGATCTACAGACAGTGATCATGAACAGAAATCCTGGCTGGTGTTCCTTTCCCTAATCCAGAAATAGAGGACAATTATCGCGTTGTTACCAGCACTCAGCTGAGATCAGTTAGTAAAGCACAGACCATGGATTGCACCTGGCACAAGCCTGTTCTACATGGCACAACTGCTCACTAGATCAGCTCGTGAAGCCACTGGGAAAAGTTCCATTTACAGCGTAGAGTTTCTGCTAGCTGGAGCTGAGAAATCTGCGTAAAATCGGTCAAATCTGTGCAATAACGTAATGGAATTTCAAGCGCAAGTTATGTCCAGCACAACCTTCTGCGCTGGTTTAAAAAACAACACACTGGAAACTGGCCCCACCCACAATCCGGACCATGTCCCCAGATTGAATTCATCACCATTGTGACTTTCCGCTAATTGCGTGTGGCCCTTCGAGGGGCTCTTAAAATTAAACCTTTTTTTGGACGCAAATAGGCACCTTTGAAAAGCTTTTGAATGTTGGTTAATGTGAACTACTTAAGCTAGAATCCTGCAGCTAAGGACATTATCTGAGATCTTTGATCAGATTACTAGTTTTTAATCATTCCCCCCCCCAGTCAGTATATCAGATGCTGAGATGTTTTTACAACTATAGATAGTTCTTAATTCGACTTTCATTGATGTCTACATGCCTAAATTCAGATTGGGAATGCTGTCACTTTTTTTGTATTAACATTAATATCTACACTATTTTGGTTTTGCTTCTTGTTTACCAAAACCATTTGCTTTAGTAATATGACATAATATTGCCCAATCCTTTGGTCATGTATTAAAATGATCAATGATAGTATTGAAATAAACAGGAAAAATTGGATTTTAATTTGTAACACACAGTTTTTGAACTCTGGAGGTATTTTCTATACCTATAAAGTAATAAAAACATTTAAATTTATACTTTAATGATCTCACATAAACAATACAAGCACAAAAAGCTGCTGACTTGTGGGGTGTTGGTCACAGTTTGGTAGGTTTGAAGAAGTCTTTATAGTCATTCATAAGTTAAATGTAAGTCTTTATAGACTCTTAGAACTATTTAAAAATATAGAGTAATGGGTACAAGCTCGAAGCTGTCTCCATGCTTGCTGGTACACAGGCCTCTGTCCAACACTAGACTGACCTTGGTTGTGGGTCATGTGCTCTCTGACATCATTGTGTGGGTGGTACTGTACTCAGTTCCACATTAACCCTATATGTGCCAGACCCGTATACTACGCCTTCCCCCAAGTCTTTATCCAATGTATTTTAAGTGATTATAGTTTACCTTGTCTTACATTGTTGTTATCATCATACATTTACATTGTCATTACTACATTATCACTACCCCATTTCCCCTCTTCAAGTCCTTGATTTTAAAGGCTCAGGTGGTCTCGAGGCCTTGTAACCCTTCCATATCTCATTCGCCCTATTGTTGGAGGAGTGGTAGGCTCTGTAACTGCTGGTTCTTCCTGCAGGTGTGGAGGTTGTTCTGGCATCTGGGTATGTTTTCATCCTTTTCTTCCATTCTTTCACGCTGAACAGCATTTGGTCGGTTCGGCTGTTGCACTGGGCAGCGGTTGCTACCCTAACTCATTTCTCGTGAGGTGGACAAACATGGTATTTGTCTCCTTGTCATTTCTTTCACTTCTTCTGTCATCGTGTGGGTCGTGGCGATGTCCTCTGTGGTGGAGGATGAATATTCCTGTGATTAGAATGAGGTTTAGTGAACACTCACCTCTGCGTTTCACTGTCGGCAATGGACAATTGCTACCAGGTTCCAGCATCTTTTGTGGCTTTGGCATGTTGGCTGGGAGTTGCAGTGTATGTTTGGTGCTTGCAGGTTGACTTGCTGTACCGTCAGCGGAGCCAGAGGTTGAAGCTCATTGGACTGCTTGTCGCTCTCTTTTATGTCCTCCACTGGAGGTGCCGTGGTTACCCCCTGGGTGGTTGGCTGGTCTGACCATTGAAGGTTTTCCAGCACATCTAATGAGAGTGGACAAACACGTTCCGCAAAAAGAGAAGACAATTCAGAGTTGAAGTCCCAGTCAGGAAGCTCTTTTTTCATTTGGCAGTACAGAGCTTGAGTATTGCTGAAAAAAGAGACATGTCAAAGCTTTTCATCTTGCACTCATCATGACACTTTGCAGGAGTACCATTAAAAGGGTAAAACAACAATTTATACTGTATGATAAGAGAGTGCTGATGGGTTGGCAAGTGGACTTTGATTGGTAGAGGCTTTGCCGTGGAGAATGCACCACTTCAGAGTCCACTGGCCAACCAATCAGCACTCTCTTCTCATTCAGTATAACTTGTTGTTTTCCCCTTATATTGGTATTCTTGCAAAGTGTCCTGATGAGTGCAGGACAAAAAGCTTTGACATATCTCTTTTTTCAGCAAAATTATTTTTTGTTTGAGCACGTGGGAACTTGCAGTTCTGTATGATAACAACAGTGGTTGTCTTGACATCTTCTACCAGTTTGAAGAGATCCAGGGATACACAGGCATCTCTGCTCAAGAAAGAGAAAGGCTGATTATGGTTGACGTACATTAGCTTGAAGATTTGTTTGCTGCCATACCTTAGTGGTTCCAGAATCATGCTTATTACTCAAAGCTGGATTCCTCTGGGCCCATAGAATGGTGTGTCTGTTGTTTGAAGCCAGAGGACTTTTCACCACAGGCTGTTACGCTGACTCCTGTATCTAACTTAAAATTTGTTAAATGGGCATTGACTGAAATGTCTGCATTCCAAAATGAGAAACCAAGATCTTTGGCCTCACCTAAGATGCATGGCTGTGTGATTTCCAGGCTTGCAGTCTTGACCTTGTGGGTAATCTTTGGGCCTTCTGTATGTTTCAGAGTTTTTGCTCTGCACAGTTTGCTGTAGTGTCCAATCCCGTCGCACTGAAATTGTAAGACATCAATCTCGCCTGTGGGGGCACTTTGCTCCACAGCATTGACATGGTCACCTGCTGGCCAGTTTGGGTAATGCTTTACATGGCCTGGAGAGTCTCTGTGTCTTTGCTGCTTAACAAGCTGGACTGTGAGTTGGCCTCTGCACCACAGTTTATTTTCTCCCCTTAAAATGGTCCAGTGCTACTCATGAAGTCCTAACTGCCTAACTATTTGGATTGCTATTTCCAGGGCTAGATCTTCCTTTGTTTGCATGAGGCCAAAGAATGTGTCATCTGCTACTCCTACCACTGTTCCATCTCTGATGAGTACAGATCATTGATGAATGAATTGACAGGCTCTCCTGTCTGCTCGACTCACTTGTTAAATTTAGCCCTTTTGAGTATTTTGTTGCTTCTTTGATTGAAATAAATGCCAAAAGATTTTAGTTCTTCAGATTTAGCAGATGATTCATTGATTCCCTGTCTTACAATAATATCATCCACAATCAGGCCTACCTAGTAAAGCAGTGTGTTAACCTGCTCTGCTTCTGACTTTTTCTTGTCTAATCCTGAAGTTATGCTGTATCTTAGGAATCTTTTCTTTTGAAGTCCCCAATTATGTGATTGATCTGGGGTTTGGATTAGTCTGAATTGATTTGGAAGTGTGGAATTCTGATCCATGGTTAAATTTTTTAAATTGTAGGTTCTGCTTTAAGGGCTTTCTGAATTTCAAGATGGTATCACCGTTCGCTTGGAGTCAAAAGGATTTCCCATGCTTGCTGGTTTTGGCGGACTCCGCTACAATGGTGATCGTGCTCAGCTTGAAAAACATTCAATGATGGCTGCCTAGATTGACTGCTCGCAGAATTCTCTTGCTCAGCGTTTTACTTTAAAGTCTCAAATTTGTCGAATCCTGGCATTTGCTTTCTCTCATCTGAATTTAGAAGTCGTGATTCTCCCTGAATATTTAATTATTTTTTCACTTTCAGAGTGAGCTCAGAATTCATATGTTCAGGCGCTGACTTGGGGATTGGGTTTTAGCAACTGGTTTTTACAAACTTATGATGGAATTATTTAAAGATTTCTCAGGACCTGCTGTAGGCTGGAGTTTTAAAAGATTTTGGTAACTCCTGCTAGGTCTCTGGGTTTAGAAGCTGGAGTTCCAAAGGAGGTTTAATGGAGTCTTCTCCTGCAATAATGAGCTTTAAAATTCTGCCTCCAGCTTCCAAGCCTTCTCTTTGGAGCTTTCTCCCTGTGAATTTTTCTCTGCACCTCTTCTTCTGGTGCTTCTTTTCAGGTCAGGCTGCTTTATTGAATTTTTTTTGTCTTCCAGCATTTTAGTTTTTCTTTGCATTTTCTGAGAGATCTTGGGTTTTTTCCACAAGCTGCCATCATGTTGTAGGGCATTATTTACAATTTGGTAGGTCTGAAGAAGTCTTCGTAGTCATACGTAGGTTAACTGTAAGGCTTTATTGATTCTTAGATCTATTTACAAATATATAGTAAAAGGTACAAGCCAGGAACTATCTCCATGCTTGCTGTCCGACACTAGACTGACCCTGGTAGTGGGTCATGTGCTCTCTTACATCACTGTGTGGCCGGGACTGTACTTCAGCCCTCATTAACCCTATATGTGCCAGATCCTTAGACTACACTGACTACATTACTCATAGTAATGCTGTTGGAACCTCTGGGTGCCTAGCCATTGTCAGGGGAGGGGGTGCCTTGAATCCACTCTCATCAACTTCCTGCTCTAGAGAAACCTTCTCACTGCCTTTTCACCAAGGGCAACTAGTCTCTAGACTTATGGCAAGTCTAATGCCATAAGTCTAGGACCAGGGAAAAGGGAATTCACAGCATAGGAACTTCCTGCTCCAACACCCACCCACCACTAACCTCTACCCCTTCATATCAGTGATCTGGTATTGGGTAAACAGATCCATGGAATGGAGCCTTTTCTATCCAGGCCTCCTGGATATTTCTGAGGTATTCATCCAGATTCCCACTGGAGTTACAGGAGGAACTCACAGAATCACAGAATTGTTATGGTGTAGAAGGAGGCTATTCGGCACATCGTGTCTGCATCGGCTCTCTGAGCATTCTAACTTAGTGCCAATCTCCTGCCCTTTCCCCATAACCCTGCACATTGTTTCTATTTAGATAATCATCCAATGCCCTCTTGAATGCCTCAATTAAACCTGCCTCCACCACACTACCAGGCAGTGTATTCCAGACCTGAACCACTCGCTGTGTGAAAAAGTTTTTTTCTCATCTCACATTTGCTTCGTTTATAAAACACTTTAAAACTGTGCCCTCTGATTCTCGATCTATTTATGCATGGGAGCAGTTTCTCCCTACTGTCCAGGCCCCTCATTATTTTGAAAACTTCTATCAAGTCTCCTCTCAGCCTTCTCCTCTCCAAGGAAAACAGTCCCAACTTCTCCAATCTTTCCTCATAACTGAAGTGTCTCATCCTTACAACCATTCTCGTAAACCTTTTCTGCACTTTCTCCATTGCGTTCACATCCTTCCTATAGTGTGGTGCCCAGAACTGTACATAATACTCCAACTGAGGTCTAACCTGTGTCTTATATAAGTTCATCATAACCTCCCTGCTCTTGTACTCTATGCCCCTATTAATGAAGGCTGTATGCTTTAGAAACAGCTCTCTCTACCTGTCCTACCACCTTTAATGGCTTATGGTACATCTACACCCAGGTCTCTCTGCACCTGCACACCCTTTAGAATAGTATTCTTCATTTTATATTGTCTCTCCATGTTCTTTGTACCAAAGTGTATCACCTCACACTTCTCCGCATTGAATGTCATCTGCCACCTATCTGCCCACTCCACCAATGTCCTTTTGAAGTTCTACACTGTCCTCCTCACAGTTTACAATCCTCCCAAGATTTATGTTGTCCGCAAACTTTGAAATTGCCTTCTGTACACCAAGACCTAAATCACTTATATATACCAGGAAGAGCAAGGGTCCCAATACTGACCCCTGGGTAATTCCACTAAAAACCTTCTTCCAGCGTGAAAAATACCCATTAACCATTACTCTCTGTTTCCTATCCCTCAGCCAATTTTGTATCCACGTTGCTACTGCCCCTTTTATTCCATGACCTATAACTTTCCTCACAAGTCTATTGTGTGGCATTATATCGAATGCCTTTTGGAAGTTCATATACACCACATCAATGGCCTTGCCCTCATCAACCATCTCTGTGACCTCTTCAAAAAAACTCCAGCAAATTAGTTAGACATGATTTTCCTTTAACAAATCAATGCTGACTCTTCAGAATCAATCCAAATTTTTCCATGTGACTATTAGTTCTATCCAGAATGATTGTTTCTAGAAGTTTCCCCACCATAGAAGTTAAACTGACTAGTCTGTAATTGCAGGGCAGATCCTTACAACCTTTTTTGAACAAGGGCGTAATGTTTGCAATTCACCAGTCCTCTGGCATCTCCCCCGAATCCAGGGAACATTGAAATATTATGGCCGGTGCCTCTGCAATTTCCACTCTCACTTCCTTCAATATTCTTGGGTGCATCTCATCTGGTCCCGGTGCCTTATCAACTTTACGTACCGACAGATTATCCAATATCTCCTCCTTATCAACTTTAAACCCTTCTAGTGACGAGTTACTTCCTCTGTCACCATGACCTAGGCTGCGTCTACCTCGTAGGTAAAGACAGATGCAAAGTATTCATTTAACACCTCAGCCATGCCTCTTACTTCTATGTGTAAATCCCCATTTTGGTCCCAAATCAGCCCTACTCCTTTTACCACCCTTTTACCATTGATGTGCTTATAGAATACTTTGGGATTTCCTTTTATGTTAGCTGCCAGTTTTTTTTCATAATCCCTCTTTGCTTCTCGTATTTGCTTTTTCACATCCCTTCTGAACCTTCTGTATTTAGCTTGGTTCTCAATTGCATTTGCTACCTGACACCTGTCATAAGCACACCTTTTCTTCTTTAACTTAATTTCTATCTCTGAACGGTCAAAGGAATCCTGCCCCATTGTTATCCCCTGCAGTAAAATATGCTGAGAGCATAACCAATGTGTGGCTTTCCCTGCTGATAATGACTGAATAGATCATGAGTTGGCAGCTCTGAAGAAGGGTCATACGGACTCGAAACTCTGTTTCTCTCTCCACAAATGCTGCCAGACCTGCTGAGCTTTTTCAGCATTTTATGTTTTTGTTGCATGAGTTGGTTTATGTTCAGCCTCAGATGTGGAAACATTATTCACATATCGCTTTTAACCATGACATAATTCTGTGACCCCATGCAGGCAGCAGGATTGGGGAGTTGAGGGCTTCCTGGAGGTGTGGATCAGAGGTAGGGCAATAACACTATAGCCTCAATTCTTTGAATCATACTTCCTGCAAATGTGTCTTCTTGCTGGTTCTATGGGGAGCAAAGAGCCTCCCTATATTTAAACACTTAGGAAAATTTGAAAAAAGGCCATTCGGCTCATGAAGCTGCCTCTTCCAGGGTCTATTCATGACTATCTCAGTCATGGATTCTGGTTACTTGCTTGAACCAAGATTCCAAAAGATCATTCAGATTCATATGTGAATCAATAAGATATATCAACATCTCTATAACCTTCAATTATGTTCTTCGATAGATGTTAATTCAGTTCCCTTTCAATTAGTCTACACTGAACCACATTTTCTTGCATGTTCATTGTTGTGTGAGAAAAAAATTCTTCGAATCTCAAATTTTACTCAAGGTTTGTGAATGCTGTAATTGTATTTTCCAGTATGTGCTCACTGTTGAAGCCAAATAGCCCAGTCACTGCAACCACTGTTATAAAGGTGACCCCCATCTGAATTCTGCCTTGTAGATGGTGGACAGGCTTTGGGGAGTCAGGTGGTGAGTTACTCTCTGCAGAATTCCCACCCTCTGACCTGCTCTTGTCACAGTATTTATATGGCTGGTCCAGTTCAGTTTCTGGTTGATGGTAACTCCCAGGATGTTGATGGTGGCGAGTTCAATGATAGTAATGCCATTGAATGTCAACAGGAGATGGTTAGATTCTCTCTTGTTGGAGATGGTCGTTGCTCAGCACTTGTGTGGCGTGAATGTTACTTGCTACTTATCAGACGAAGCCTGGATATTTTCCATGTCTTGCTGCATATATACACGGATTGCTTCAGTATCTGAGGAGTCATGAATGGTGCTGAACATTGTGCAACCATCCACGAACATCCCCACTTCTGACCTTTTGATGGAAGGAAGGGCATTGATGAACAGCTGAAGATGGTTGGGTCTAGGACACTACCCTGAGGAACACCTGCAGTCATGTCTGAAACTGAGATGATTGACCTCCAACAACCACAACCATCTTCCTTTGTGCAAGGTATAACACCAACTAGTGGAGAGTTTTCCCTCTAATTCCCATTGATTTCAATTTTGCTAGGGCTTCTTGATGCCATACTCGGTCAAATGCTGCCTTAATTTCAAGGGAAGTCACTCTCATTGTTGTATGATTGGCACATTTACATCAAATATAAGAAAGTAACATGGTGACAGTGTGGTTTTGAAGATTGACTGACTGAGAAGTTGATAAGGCTCAACCCTTTCACATCCAGCAAAAGAACTGGCTTGCAAGTGAAATAAACATAAAGTATTAGCTCTCCACGTGTAAATGATTCTACAGCTCTGTACAGATCCTGCACACAATACCATGAATCTGAGACATTGCCGCACCTCACTCAGCCAGCAGGCACCAGGTCCCAGTAAGATTATTCAAATTTGGGAGAGCTTAATTGATATAAGTCTACCTGCTGTGAAGTTTGCGCATGAACAGAGATTAAGCAGATAAATCTGGGAAGTCTAGCTTTAAGAAGAATTTCACAGTCAGAAGAATCTATTACCGCTGCTCCCAGTCCCTGCAGGGAGTTGGGGGAAGATTAAAACACTGCAGGCTGGACTGGGGAAGAGGAGCTCATCCAGTAGCAGCTCCTAACAGCCAGGAGAAACCTGTAGAGGGTCTTTTTTCCTTTGTTTAACTTTCATCTGTGAAGCTTGAAGTTCATTTTCATGCCTAAAGTCACTGTTTTGTGGGTGAAGCTTCAGCAAGCCTGCGAAATCCTGAAACAGCTCAGCTGCATCACCATTGCAGCCAAGTAACAACCCATGACCAGCTAATGTGGTGGCCACTTAAGGTACTGCAACTCAGGGGTGTGAAAAGTCTGAATAGCTGTTCCAAATTCTCCCGTGTAATCCTACAAAAAGCCACAAGATGATTACAATATTTCCAACACTCAATTGGAAGGCAATGGACCTCCTGTCTGAGTTTGCTTTGTTCCGACAATGCATAGAGCTATGTTCTCTGGACCTCAATATTTCTGAACCAGATGAGCAAGGCATTAAGATTAAAATTGCTATGGACAATGAAGGCTGAACACTTCCGGTCTGTCAGATAATGAATTCAAAAATCCAGGTAAAATATGTCAACACTCAAAGATCAATTACAAGTGAAGCTCATCTTGCAAATATATGGTTGGAGTTCATGGTCCAGATTTTGCAGTCTCTGGATTGTTAGTGGCAGGATGCACCCTAGAAGATGCGCAATGGGACCCCTCTGAAGTCCCAATGTACTGACTCTGTGGGAATTGCCCAGGAGGTTTGAACTTCCAATGGGCAATTCTCCTGCTTCCTGGGGACCCTCTGGAAAAAAGTTTCCACCTCTGACTTGGAGGAGTTGGAGACTTCAGACAGTTTTGACTTACTTACCTAGATAGTTACCCAGGAAAAGTTAGACCAATTAAAACTTAATCTAACACCTGGGTAAATATACAACTGATGCCACCGCACACCCCCCCCACAATCACTGCCTCTCTGTCTCCCCCCTCAACCTGACCTAACTAGCACCCACCACCCAACTACTCCCCTTATATTCACACTGTAGCTTCAGACATTTAAACTATTTACTTACCAGAATATGGCATCTAGTGTCATAAAAAGGGGTCTTGTCTTCCTCCGATGATCTGGTTCTATGAAGTGGTAGTAACATTTTAGGTATACTCTGCATTTCTGGAGTAGCCAGGATCAAAAATCCTGGCCAGAAATGTGGAGCTCCAGCGTAGCGCAGCAAAGTAGGAGCAGAGTGGCAATCCAACGGTGATTGCCACTCATCGGAATATTTGAGTCCATGTCTTTTAGGGGACAACCGATAGAAACCATTGATCAATTCGTAAGTGAATGCAGAGACAAGGGGCAGGATCTTTAGGTCAATGAGCAGGGGGGGCAGGGCCTCCCGAAGGCTGGAACTCCCAACATCACCCCATGTCATCCCCATTTTCAGGTCGGCGGGACTGCAGCTGAGTCAGCTGTGCGCCCGCCGACCTGTCAATGGCCTAATGAAGCCATTAATAAAACAATTTAGGTAATTGAAAGGGCTGCCCATCCAACCTCAGGGTTGGCGGGCAGGCCGGGAGCCCTGGCGGGCTTCAGAAACAGCATGAAACCTTATCCACGGGCAGAATGAGGTTTCATGAGGGTTTTTAAATATTTAATAAAGGTTTGAGTTAAAGTGATGGACATGTCCCAACTCATATGACAGTGTCACATGAGGGGACATGTCAGGGAAAATTTTTAAACGTTTACCTTAGAAGTTTTAATTCTGAGCTGATCTCCCTGAGGCAGCACTTAGCCTCAGGGAGATCAGTGTGCTCTTTCATGTGCATGCACGAAAGAGCGCACTCCCGACTGAGGGAAATCCACCCCCCCTCCGCCCGAACAGGGACAATGAAGTGACAATGCAAAAAGCAACAGCTGGAACAAGTGCTTCGATGCCATGAGAAGCCAAAGCCAGAGTTGGACAGGTACAGCATTCTAATCAACCAAGAACAAGTAACAGACCTTGTCCAAATAAGATCCAAAAAATGTCTAGCCAAGCTACACGGTCAGATGATGAGGATGACCAGCACATCAATGCAAAAAGTGAGCAGATATTCCGCACAGTGAACATCACCAAAGAAGAATGTATTGGCACAACGGTACCAATGGAAACCTTTGTCCCCACCCACATTATATGCCCACAGGTGCAGAAACAGCAAAACGTTTTTGCCAAACTGGATACTGAAGGTGCAAATGTCTTTCCACTTTGCAAACTGAAATGTATGTATCCACAGTCGTGGCAAGTGATGATTCAACCAACCACTGGATACAATGGCTTGGAAATTGCATCCCTGTGATCCATTCCACACAAGTGTTGCTACAACAACTCACTCACCCTGGTCACCCCAGATATTTTGTGGGGTAGACACCATGGGTCCAGTGATCGCAGGCCTACCAGCATGCAAGGACCTGTCCTTGGTCACCGACCATGGTATCATCAAGACAATGACGTGGACCAGAGACCACAAGCAGCATCATTGTTTACATTGGGAAAAGACCACCTAACTCTATGTTGTAAATCATCAGCCAACAGGCTACGTGGCACAGTTGGAACTGAATATGCATAACTATTCCTAACTTGCAAACTTCATCGTATTGTGCAGCCATCGTACTGTGGAACCAATGTGGAATTACTATTTGGCAGACAGTGTGGATAGCCCTCTTCAGTCATCACTCATCGATAATCCCAGTAGTACAAGATGCATTACTCGAAAAACAGGGGAAGGTGAAAGATGCCCTTGACCAGCATATAGGTAATGAATTAACCAACCTGAACATTGGACAGAAAGTTTGAGTACAACACCCAACTGACGGCACATGGAATCCAGCAGAAATCATCAGCATATGTCCAGAACCAAGATTGTATCAAGTATGAACACCAAATTGCTTGACAATGCGATGAAACAGTTGGCAAATCAGGACGATGCCACAACCAGAAACAGAGTAATCCTATTGTAAGCAGAACACGGTGTAAGACGCAACCCAAACAGAGCACCCCTAGCGACAACCAGCATTCTGAAAACAGTTACGGTGTTGGACACTGTTGTGAGTCTGGACAGATAAGCAAATCGCCGATATATTTCAGAGACTTGTGAATTTATTACTTTGTATAATAGTGTTCAGGCACAATGTTATTTTCTTTTTCTGTCATGTAAATTGTTTGATTCTTTAAGGGTAAACATTTAGTTAAGAAAAAAACAGGATGGTATGATATGATGCTTAAAGAGACTATCTTAAATTGTTGTCAATCACTACCACTTTGACACAGGTTATGATGTAGTGGTGCCATGACTCTGAACTTGGCCTACAGTTGAGATCAGATATGCTCACAGTCTCCAAGTGAACATCGTATGTAGATAGTCTTATTTTCAAATCCTGGTCCATTTATGTTGAATAAAAGAACATAACATCCTTTACAACCTGGCTGGGATGAGTGCATAGCCTTTGCCATTATGAATATGGTGAGCAGCTGAGGAGGGAGAGGAAGGGGGGGAGGGAAGCAACCAGCACATCCCATTTGCAACTGGGCAGTCCGTGATCATCTTAAGGTGCATTCTTCCACCGTCTGCAGCTTATTAATCAGAAGTTTTGGGATGAGTGTTGGTGGGGTATGAGATGGCGGATTAGGTGAGAACCATCATCCTATATGGTTTCATCCCCGCCACCGGCCATGGCCTCAATTGTAGCTGCGCCAAGTGATTTCTAGCACTATCTCCTCCATGATGAGGTGAGGGCATGCAGTCACATCTGTCCCCCACCCCAGTTATGTGTTGATGCCTCTGATTATAGGCCACCTTACCCTGCAAGAGAATTGAAAGTGTATCAGTGAATGTGACGAAACTTGTTTGGGTGATAGGAACATAGGAACAGGAGAAGGCTATTCAGCCCATTGAGCCTGCTCCGCCATTCATTACGATCATGGCTGATTGAATGCTTCAATGCCTTTTACCCACACTATCCCCATAACCCTTTACGTTATTGTTAATCAGAAATCTATCAATCTCTACCTTAAACATACTCAATGGCTGAGCTTCCACGACCCTCTGGGGTAGAAAATTCCAAAGATTCACAACCCTCTGAGTAAAGAAATTTCTCCTCATCTTGGTCCTAAGTGGCTTCCCCCTTATTTTGAAATTGTGTCCCCAGTTTTAGACTCCCCAACCAGGGGAAACCTCTTACCTGCATCTACCCTGTCTATTCCTTTAATTATTTTGTAGGTTTTAATGAAGTGATCTCTCATTTTTCAATGCTCTAGAGAATGCAGGCCCAGTTTCCCCAATCTCTCTTCCTAAGACAGTCCAGTCCTCTCCAGGACAAGTCTGGTGAACCTTCGTTGCACTCCCCCTATGGCAATAATATCCTTTCTGAGATAAGGGGATCAAAACTGCACACAGTACTCCAGGTGCAGTCTAACCAAGCTTCTATACAATTGGAGCAAGACTTCACTACTCCTGTACTCAAATCTTCTTGCAATAAAGGCTAACATTCCTTTGCTGCCTGCTGCACCTGCATGTTAGCTTTCAGTGACTTATGGACCAGGACACCCAGGTCCCTTTGTGCATCTACACTTTCTAATCTCTCAACATTTAGTAAATATTCTACACATCTGTTCCTTCTACCAAAGTGGATAACCTCACATTTTTCCACATTATATTCCATCTGCCATGTTCTTGCCCTCTCAGTAAGTCTGTCCAAATTCTCCTGTAGCTACTTTACATCTTCCTCGCAACACACATTCCCACCTAGCTTTGTATCATCTGCGAACATGGAAATATTACATTTGTTCCCCACATCCAAATCATTGATACATATTGTGAACAGCTGGGGCCCAAATACTGATCCTTGCAATACCCCACTGGTCACAGTCTGCCAACATGAGAATGACCCGTTTATTCCTACTCTGTTTTTTGCCTGTTAGCCAATCCTTAATCCATGCCAGTATATTGCCTCCTATCCCATGTGCTTTTATTTGCTAATCAACCTCCTGTGGGGGACTTTATCAAGGGCCTTCTGAAAATCCAAGTATACTTTGTCCATCGACTCTCCTTTATCAATATTGTTAGTAACATCCTCAAAAAACTCCAAGTGCGTCAAAAATGGTTTCCCATTCGCAAATCCATGACTATGTCCAATCAGATCATGATTATCCAAGTATCCATTTATCACATCCTTTATAACAGATTCTAGCATTTTCCCTACTACTGATGTAAGGCTAACAGGTCTGTAGTTCCCTGTTTTCTCTCTCCCTCCCTTCTTAAATAATGGGTGACATTTACTACCATCCAATCTTCAGGAACCATCCCAGTATCTATAGAATTTTGGAAAATGATCACCAATATATCCACTATCTCTATAACAACCTCTTTCAACACACTGGGATGCAGAATATCAGGTCCTGGGGACTTATCAACTTTCAGTCCCATTAATTTCTCCAATACAACTTTCTTTCTTATATTAATTTCCTTCAACTCCTCATTCTCCATAGTCCCTTGGATCTCTAAGCTGGGAGATTTCCTGTATCTTCCTCAGTGAAAACAGACACAAAGTAATCATTTAGCTTCTCTGCCATTTCTCTATTCCCCATTATGAATTCTCCTGACTGCCTGTTATGGACCCACATTTGTCTTAGCCAAACGCTTCCTTTTTACATACCTATAGAAGCTTTTACAGTCCGTTTTTATGTTTTTTGCTAAATTGCATTCATATTATATTCTCCCTTTCTTTACCAGTTTCTTGGTCTTCCTTTGTTGTATTCTAAAAACCTCCCAATCCTCAGGTTTACTACTACTTCTGGCAATTTTATAAGCCTTTTCTTTTAATCTTATATGACCCTTAACTTCCTTTGTCAGCCACAGTTGACTGACTTTCTTTGGGTTTTCGTACCTTGAAGGAATGTATTGGTGCTGTGAGTTATGTAATAGTTCTTTGAAGACTATCCATTGCCTATGTACAGTCATACCTTTTAATGCATTTTTCCTATCCACCTCAGCCAATTTGTTCCTCATGCCTTCATAATTTCCTTTATTGAACTTTAACACCCTTGCTTCAGAGTGAATTACCTCACTTTCAAACATAAAGTAAAATTCTATCATATTGTGGTCACTCATCCCTAAAGGTTCTTTTACAACAAGATTATTAATTAGCCCTTTTTCATTACATAATACTAGATCTAAAATAGCCTGTCCTCTAGTCGGCTCCTCAACATACTGCTCTAGAAAACCATCCCTAACACACGCCAGAAACTCGTCTTCCACAGCATTAGTGCTCAGTTGGTTTACCCAGTCTATATGCAGATTGAAGTCACCCATGATTACTGTATTGCCCATGCCACATGCTTCTCTCATCTCTTGATTAACACCATGGCCCACATTGCCACTACTGTTTGGTGGCCGATAAACAACTTCAACTAATGTCTGCTGCCCTTTGCTGTCTCTTAGCTCCACCCAAACAGATTTCACACATTGTTCTTCTGATCTGAGATCCTCCCTTACTAATGCATCGGTTCCATCCTTTATTCCCTGTGCAACTTCACCTCCTTTCCCTCCTTGTCTGTCCTTCCTAAATGTTGAATATCCTTGAATATTCAGTTCTCAGTCTTGGTAACCATGCAGACATGTTTCCATAATGGCAATTATATCCTACCCATTTGCCTCTATTTGTGCCTTTAGATCATTTACCTTATTTGCGAATGCTGTGCACAGTCAGGAAGAGCGCCCTTAACTTTGTCTTGTTGACATCATTCTGCATTTGAAGCAAACTCAATGCTCTGCCTTGTTTCTCCTGCCTTCTAGTCTCACTACTACTTCCTGTTACCAGCTTTACTTTCTTCCAATTTGGACCACCCCTCAGGTTCCCACCCCCCTGACAATCTAGTTTAAACCCAGCCCAACAGCACTAGCAAATCTCCCTGCGAGTAAATCAGTCCCAGTCCTGTTGAGATGTAACACATCCAGCTTGTACAGGTCCCACCTGCCCCAGAACCAGTCCCAATGCCTCAGAACTTTGATGCCCTCCCTCCAACACCAGTTCTCCAGCCACATATTTAATTGATCAATCCTCCTATTCCTATGCACACTAGCAGGTGGCACTGGGAGTAATCCTGAGATTACTGCTCTTGAAGTCCTGTTTTTTAATTTTTTCCTAACTCCCTGAAATCTGCTTCATCCCTTTTCCCACCTATGTCATTGGTACCAATGTGGACCAGGACTTCTGGTTGATCCCCCTCTCCCCAAAGGATGTCCTGCCGCTGTTCCGTAACATCCTTGACCCTGGCACCAGGGAGGCAACACACCATCCTGGAGTCATGTTTACTGCCGCAGAAACGCCTGTCTGATCCCCTGACTATGGAATCCCCTATCGCTATCGCCCATCCACTCTTCTTCCACAACCCCCCCACACCCCCCCCGTACCACCACCACCGCCACCGCACCCCCCTGCACCCCGCCCCTCCCCTCAGCTGTACAGCTGAGCTACTCATGGTGCCACAGGCTTGGCTCTGGCTGCACTCCCCTGAGGAACCATCGCCTTCATCAGCATCCAAAATGGAAAACCGATTAGCAAGCAGGATAGACTCAGGGGACTCTTGCACTACCTGCCTGGTTCTCTTAGACTGCCTGGCAGTCACCCATTCCCCCTCTGGCTGTTTGCTTTTGACTTGCGGTGTGGTCACCTCCCTAAACATGCTATCCATGTCATCCTCTGCCTCGTGGATGCACAACAGTGACTCCAGCCACCGCTCAAGTTCTGAAACCCAGAGCTCGAGCTTGTGCAGCTGGTGAGACTTCCTACAGATGTTTGTCAGGGACACATGATGCATCCACGACTTCACACATACCGCAGGATGTACACTCCACTTGGTCGAGATGACCTGCCATCCCATAACTCTAAAAATGATTTATTACACTTAGAGTAAGTAGAATGAGTAGAATAAATTATTAGTAACAACTTTACACTTACGCTAACTTTATCTTACTTTGGTTTACTTTATTACTTTATTTCACTTTGACTTGATTTAGCTTTACTTCCCAATTGCTCGTGTTCCTTACTGAAACCCAAGTAGCTACTTCTTTATAAGTGATACATTTTTCTAGTTTTAAGCTATTTAAACACACTCCCTAACAGCAGCTTCTCACCAACCAATGAACTTACAGTTTTCCTGTGGTGTCACTCCTGGATTTTTTTTCAAACTCAGTCCATTGACTGAATAGAGGTGTCCCTCGCAGGCTCCGGATGTCTTTGCTCCCAGAAGGCAAGTGAAGGCCCTGAGCCTTGCCCTCTATTTATCCGCTGCCTGAGTAGAATGCATAAATAATGTGGCGGGATTGGGACGATACAGTATGAAAACCCGCCATCGTGGCCAGTGGGCAAAATGCCATTTTACCCACCCGCTACCACACGTAGTGCAAATTAAGAATGACTCCGTCCAGTGTCTTTGAGATGTGATGATCTCTGATTACCCTGAGATCTACACAATTGAGGTTGTGGTTCTGCGTGATCAACTTAATTAGGCGGATGATCAACATCACAGTCGCTCATCAGAAAAGGAAATGTGTCCTAATTTTTTATTCATCATAGGATGCAGACATCGCTGGCTAGACCAGCATTTGTTGCCCATCCCTAATTACCCTTGAGAAGGTGGTGGTGAGCCGCCTTCTTGAACAGCTACAGTTCATGTGGTGTCGGTACACCCACAGTGCTGTTAGGAGAGGAGTTCCAGGATTTTGACCCAGCGACAGTGAAGGAACGGCGATATATTTCCAAGTCAGGACGGTGTGTGGCTTGCAGGGGAGCTTGCAGGAGGTGCTGCTCCCATGCATCTGCTGTCCTTGTCCTTCTAGGTGGTGGAGGCCGCGGGTTTGGAAGGTGCTGTTGAAGGAGCCTTGGTGAGTTCCTGCAATGCATCTTGTAGATTATAGACGCTGCTGCCACTGTGCATCGATGGTGGAGGGAATGAATGTTGAAGATTGTGGATGGGGTGCCAGTCAAGTGAGCTGGATGGTGCCTAGCTTCTTGAGTGTTGTTGGTGCTACACTCATCCAGGCAAGTGGAGAGTACTCTGAGTAAAACTCCTGACTTGTGTCTTGTAGATGGTGGACAGGCTTTGGGGAGTCAGGAGGTGAGTTACTCACAGAATCACAGTGCAGAAGAGGCCCTGCGGCCTATCGAGTCTGCACCGACACGTGAGAAATACCTGACTTACCTACCTAATCCCATTTACCAGCACTTGGCCCTTAGCCTTGAATGTTATGACATGCCAAGTGCTCATCCAGGTACTTTTTAAAGGATGTGAGGCAACCTGCCTCCACCACCCTCCCAGGCAGTGCATTCCAGACCGTCATCACCCTCTGGGTAAAATAGGTTTTCCTCACAACCCCCCTAAACCTCCTGCCCCTCACCTTGAACTTATGCCTTGTGACTGACCCTTCAACTAAGGGGAACAGCTGCTCCCTATCCACCCTGTCCATGCCCCTCACAATCTTGTACACCTTGATAAGATCGCCCCTCAGCCTTCTCTGCTCCAACGAAAACAACCCAAGTCTATCCAACCTCTCCTCATAACTTAAATGTTTCATCCCAGGCAACATCCTGGTGAATCTACTCTGCACCCCCTCCAATGCAATCACATCCTTCCTATAATGTGGCGACCAGAACTGCACACAGTACTCCAGCTGTGGCCTCACCTATACTACTCCAACATGACCTCCCTACTTTTGTACTCTCTGCAGAATTCCTGCCCTTTGACTTGCTCTTGTAGCCATAGTATTTATACGGCTAGTCCAGTTCAGTTCCTGGTCAATGATAACCCCAGGATGTTGATAGTGGGGGTTCAGCGATGATAATGCCACTGAATGTCAAGAGGAGATGGTTAGATTCTCTCTTGTTGGAGAAGATCATTACCTGGCACTTGTATGGCACGAATGTTACTTGCCACTTATCAGCCCAAGCCTGGATTTTGTCGAGGTCTTGCTGCATTTGGACATGGACTGCTTCAGTCTCTGAGGAGTTGGGAATGGTGCTGAACATTGTGCAATCATCAGCGAACATCCCCACTTCTGACCTTATGATGGAAGGAAGGTCATTGATGAAGCAGCTGAAGATGGTATCACTCATTATCACTGTCCTCGAAGTATCCTGGTCAACTCGCTATCATGCATCTCACGTGTCATTTTGTGCTGTCATCGAACAGATGAGCATTAGTACCGAGCAACTGCTTGATCTGCTTTGGTCCAGATAGAGATGATGCAAGTTTGTGGTCACAATTTGGCAGTTTGATGCAAACTGAAGCTCTAATTTCAAACCTTAGTTCCCTTGTGCCTGTTCACTTGTTGAAGTACACTTTTATTTTACCTTGTTGCTATGCAATTTTTTCTGCTTTCACTCTCACATTCCCTTTGAATGGCAGTGATTGCTTAAGAGCAATCAGTGGCATGCAAAAGACAGCCAGTGTCTTTCTGGTCAGTGAGTGTTGGGTGGTCACTATTTGTGAAGTAGGATATGAATGCATTGTTCAAACATAAGGCCCCCAGAGAATTCGGACCATGTGGACCCTTCCAGGTATCAGACAGCATTCTGTTACCCTGGTAATAGGGATTGTGGTCTCTGCTGGTGGCACCCCTTCTGAGGAGGAAGAGAGAAGCAGAAAGGGAGAGGAGGCCAGGTGTCCCAATGCAGCTTCCAGGAGAGGGACCTGTGGGAGGATAGGCGCAGGCACAAGGGGGCGCAGGGCCAGCAGGTAGTCCAAGGTGGAAGCAGCCGCAGAAGATGCCGCTATCGGGCTGCTAGGGTTTACAGGCGGCGATGCAGCTACGTCTGAGGTGCAATGCCGAACGAGGCTCCATCTCTCAAGGAAGAGCATGACCTCCAATTGCCAGATGATTGGGCCTGAGATTAGCTCCGGCTTTGTGAGTGGACACCCCATGTCAGTGGATCTTTCCAGGGCTCAGTAGGGGGTCTGTGTGAAGTCTCCCAATCTGCTGTCCATAGTTGTGTCAAGCTGGTGACAGAAGCTCTGTTCAGGCGGGTACTGACCTTTATTCTTTACTGCATGGATGAGGCCAGCCAGACAGAGCGAGCCAGAGGTTTTGCAGCAATTGCTCGGTTCCCCTGCATCCAGAGTGCCATCAACTGCACACATGTGGCCATCAAGGCACCAGCGGGTGAGCCCAGTGCCTTCGTCAACACTCCATGAACATGCAGATAGTGTGTGATCACAGGATGCTGATTCTGCACGTCTGTGCAAGGTACCATGGCAGCTCCCATGACGCTTACATCCTGAGACACTCCCAGGTACCTGGGCTCTTCAGTGCTCCAGCCCGACTGGATGGATGGCTGCTGGGTGACAAGGGTTATCTGTGAAAAGGTGGCTTATGATGCCTCTGCGCCACCAAAGAACAGAGGCAGAGCAGTGTTATAATATGCGTCATGCCTCCACAAGGGAAGCGATAGAGAGGACCATAGGTCTTCTCAAGATGCGCTTCCGATGCCTGGACCATTCAGAGGGTGCTCTGCAATACCCCCCAAAGCGGGTGTTACTGATAGTGGTTGCATGCTGCACTCCTCACAATCTGACGCTGGCAAGGGGGGACCCACTGGAGGTAGAGGATCTTGACACAGTTGCACAGGCCACAGGTGGTGAGTCCAGTAGTGAGTTGGAAGAGGAGCACGGTGAGGAGAACGCTGAGGGTGTGGAGACAGACCTCGGTAACCTCCAGAGAGGCAGGGACACCAGGGATGCTTTGATCCAATGTTCCTTCAGCTAGGCTACCAAAGATTAGCTTCAACCTCATGCCAGGGTTGCCGCCTCCATCCCGGATGTCTGAAATGACCCTTTTATTTGCACCCAAAGTCCACTCAATGCCTGTGCAATAAAGTCTCCAACCATTCACATCCAGCATTACATACCCTGCACACTGACACATGCCAGCACGGTACTCACCCTTCCTGAGCGCAGCAAGTCATTGATCCACTTCCGGCACTGCACGATTGCGCGCTGTACCACATCATGGCTGCTCACCAGCACTGCCACCTCCTCCCATGCCCTCTTTGTGAGGTGCAGTGGCCTGATCTGCCCATCTCTGGGGATGAGGCTGTCCCTCCTGGCAGCCACCTCCTCCAGGAGGACAGCGAGGCACTCATCAGAAAAGCAGGGGGCCAAATGCCCACCCGACCTGCTGTCCTGCCTGGCGTCTGCAGCTGCACTCAATCTGGCAACCGACAGGCACCCGCCATAATTGGCCCTTCCTGAACAGTGAAGACCACATTTCATGCTAGGTGGGCCTTAATTGGCCGACAATCATGAAATTGCGACTGGGGACCGATCTTTCCCGGCCGTTCCCGATCCCGCCGACCACGCCCACCCACCAACCTCAAAATTCTGCCCTAGAGTACGGCATCAATTCTTCCTCTATTTTGTGAGGTCACTCCGTTTTTGGCTACTCTCTTGCTTTCTGCAGTGCGCTGTTGCCGATTCTGCCTTTAACTCCTCTTGCATAACAAGATTCGCAACCGTGTGTGAAATCACCATGATCATGTAGTCTTCAATGTCACAAGTCACTTTGCTATTGCTAAAACTGCCTGCGATGGTAGTATGATTAAACACATCAGCTACTCAGTTGCGTGAACCTGGGAGATACTTGACCTCAAAGTTATAATGATGGCGACAATTTGACCATCTGTGAATGAGTAAGAGTTGATGGCCAAGTCCTGATGTGGCTAATTATGTAGTCAGTACTTCGTGATTGGTGCAGAAAGTGAACTTCCTACTATAGAGATACATGTGCCAATGTTCAGAAGTGTAGATGCAGGCTAGTGCTTCCCACCCTCCAGTACAGTTCCAGTGTTTGGTTTCTGACAACGGGCATGGCATACAAGTGGTAGGCATTTGCTTCCTTCAATGTACTATAAGAATTCAGCTCCAATCGCATTTCCGAATGCATCTGCTGTAACACACATTTCCGCATGTGGGTTGAAATGTGCAAGGACTGGCTAAAATACTATCTTCATCTTTAACATGCCAAACACGGTTTGCTATGTGATTGTGCATTCCCATTGTGCAACATTACACAGTAGTTTTCAAAGACCCTCCATGATCTCTGGTGTACTTAGGAATGAATTTGTGATAAAAGTTGGTAGTGCTAATAAGTGCACGAGTTCTTTTTGCTGACTCTATTACATTAGACGGGGTCAGAAGCATTTGAAAGGTTTTGATGTTGTCTTGTGTAGGCTTTACTCCAGCTGCTATCACTCTGTACTCTAGAAAGTCAATCTCAGACGCTGTGAATGCATGTTTGTCCTTACTGAGCATCACATTGTGTTGGGCGAGTCAAGTGATCACCGCTGATAACTGCTGACCATGTTGTTATGTCCCTTCCTTGGACAACGACATCATCAAGTAGGTTGAGCATCCCCTTCACGTTGGACAAGACTGAAGAAATGATCTTCTGGAATACACAAGGACATTCCGTGGTACTGAAACACACCTTCCTGAGTAACAGAAGCTGTAAGATATCCACTTTGCTCTGCTAATGGTATCTGAAGATAGCTCTCTCACATCTGAAGCTTTGTGAAGATTATGGAGTCATGAAATGATGCTGATAGTTCTTGAATTGTAGGAGGTGAATACTTGCCTGGAATAATAGCTTTGTTGACCACCTTAAAGTTGATCTATAGTCTACGTTCACTATTTTTGCATTGCACAATGACTAGGTTCAATATCTATGGATGATGAGTTGATTTGTTCCATTATACCATCTGTTTCAAGTTGTTTCAGCTCCTGTGACACTTTGGCGTGGATTGTAAATAGCAACCACCTCAAATTTAGCAAAACATCATGGGCCTGAATTTTTCATTCACCGGGCGCGGGCGATCAGCGGAAGCTGACGGGAAATGGGCCTCCGGCTGTATTTGGCCCCCAACTGCGATTTCAGTGTGAAACGCGCACTAAGAAATGCTCAGTGCTGCCGGGTGGGGGCGGGAAGAGGGCGGGCGCTGACCTAACTGAGTGTGGGTGAGCGGGTCTAGTGAGCTCTCTGAAGGCAGACAGCTGCCCAGGGAACTGCAGACGTCCATAGGCTAAAGGAAAGGACAAAAATGCTGCAAAATATGTCCACGCAGCACAAACAAGCACCAGAAAATAGACCTCATAAAAACCAGTATCCCAATATCTCTTTTATTTTATTTCCCCACGGAGATTTCATCCCGCCCTGGATCGAGGTTTGAGCAAAAATGTGAATGCTGCCTGGGAGAATGGCCCGTCCGCCAACCGTAAATGTGGACGGGCCACGTAAAATCACTGTTGATTGCATCGTTAATGGGCTTAATTTCGCACTTAATTGTCAGCCGGCACGCTTCCAACCGTTGTGCACGCTCGCTGAGCGAAATATCGCATGACTGCACAATGACATTGCGATGCTTGCCCGATGTCATCTTGCGCTATTTCATGTCTGTTTGGGTCAGGCGTGTGCCTGCCCATGGAACATAAAATTCTGGCCCATGGGGTTGATGTGAGCAGCAGGACAGTATCCCTTAATCTCTCCAAATCAGTAAATAAGGAAGGTTACAAGCATGTATAACCTGCAGCATGTATGACCTGCAGCATGTATGACCTGCAACATGTATAACCTGCAGCATGTATAACCTGCAACATGTATAACCTGCAGCATGTATAACCTGCAACATGTATAACCTGTAACATGTATAACCTGCAACATGTATAACCTGCAACATGTATAACCTGCAGCATGTATAACCTGCAGCATGTATGACCTGCAGCATGTATGACCTGCAGCATGTATGACCTGCAGCATGTATAACCTGCACCATGGATCACGTTAATGAGTACTCCAATGAGGTCTCCAAATTTGAATCCAAGCCTATTGAAAAGGCTTCCCACCGCATAAGGCCCCTGCCTCTAGCTACATACAGCATGAACCTGTCTGGGGTGATGTTTGTGTAGCGTACTGAAGCTGTGATTGTTCCTAAAACTGGAATAATTGAGTTGTCATAAGTTTGAAGAATGTCTGTTGCAGGAATGAGAGAAGGTTGCAAAAAATAGCGATGGCAGAGTTTGTCGCTCAAAATAGATACTTTTGCACCAATGTCGATGAGAAGTGACACTGAGGTGCCCATGATTTCGACTTAGCAATCTTTCAAATTACTTGGTGCTTTACTGTTTGTGATGGTATGTGCATGCTGTACCTCAATCTCAGGAAGAGACTCCTCCATATATCGAACCAATGAAATTGTCCTCTTTGACATTCACATCTTTGCAAAATGTGAGTTACACGAGTTACACTTTTTCCTTCGGGCTGGACATGGCATTGTGAATCGATGGGCACCTTTACAATTTGGGCACAGTTTTGAAGGTATCTGACTGTGATGGAGCACGTGTTGCTGAGACTGTTGAGGTCTCTTTGTCCATAACCCTTGCACGTGAGCTGGTTAGGCAAGCTGTGTCTGCGACCCTGTGTCTGCTGTGTCTGCGACCCTGTGTCTGCTGTGTCTGCGGCCCTGTGTCTGCTGTGTCTGCGGCCCTGTGTCTGCGGTGTCTGCGGCCCTATGTCTGCGACCCTGTGTCTGCTGTGTCTGCGACCCTGTGTCTGCGGCCCTGTGTTTGCTGTGTCTGGGTGCATTTCCGTGTAACCTCTTTGAATCAAACAAGGCAGATTTGATTTGGACTGCCAAGGTTGTGGCTTTTTCCAAGGTTTAATCATTATTCTCCACAAGGAGACATTCCCCAATTTGTGGAATTGAAGTCTTTTCAATTAATTGGTCACAAATTAGTTTGTTAGTTAGTGTTCCAAATTTACATGTAGAAGTGAATTGCCCCAGCCCTGCCACATATTGTTTAATGGGTTCACCATTTCCCTGGCATCTCTGGCAGAATGTATATTGTTTGATTATCATGTTTCCCTTTAGCTCCAAGCATTTTTTGAGAGCACTTACCACCATGTCAAATGTGAGCTGCTCGAATCTTTGCTGGCCTTCTGCTCCGAGACAATATATGAGTATCAGCCTCTTGTGGGTCACTGCTACCTGCAGGCTACCCTTTCGCTTTGCAACCAAATAGGCCTTGAACCCCGAAATCCATTGATCCCACAGCATGGATGGATCACCTGGTGAAGAAAGGAAAGGTGTTGGAGTCGGTAAATTAAAACTTTTCCCCATCATTCTCATTGCTAGATTGTTGTATATTTTATATGCCTCAGAGGTTTGCATAAATGACACTAGTTTCTATATGTGTAACAGGTTTGTTTACAATGCTTTAAAATGTCTGCTTCATGCTTACAGCTCCTTCTAGAGTTTGCTTAATTTTGAGTCCACTTCCAGGTTTAACTAATCAAGCACACTAAGCATCAATAGTAAACAGACTCATATAATCAAACACAGAACAATTGAACACTACACAGTTGCGTAAGGGAGAATTTGCACTCGAAGAGAATGAATTCTATTTTATTCTCTCTTGCCAGAGAAAAGTAAGTGGAGCAAGACCGTAAGACCATAAGACGTAGGAGCAGAAATAGGCCATTCGGCCCATCGAGTCTGTGCCACCATTCGATGAGATCATGGCTGATCTGGTAATCCTCAATCCCACTTTCCTGCCTTTTCTCCATAACCCTTGATTCCCTTACTGATTAAAAATCTGCCTATCTCAGCCTTAAATATACTTAACGACCCAGCCTCTACAGCCCTCTGCGGTAAAGAATTCCACAGATTCACTATCCCCTGAGAGAAAAAATTCCTCCTTGAATTCCTTATTTCAATAAGGTCACCTCTCATTCTTCTAAACTCCAATGAGTACAGGCCCAACCTACTTAACCCTTCCTCATAAGAAAATTCCTCCACACCCTGGGTCAACCTAGTGAACCTTCTCTGGACTGCCTCCAATGCCAGTATATCTTTCCTTAGGTAAGAGGACCAAAATTGTTCACAGTATTCTAGGTGTGTGTAGTTTTAGCAAGACTTCCCTATTTTTATACTCCATTCCCTTTGAAATAAAGGCTAACATTCCAGTTGCCTTCCCTATTACCTGATGAACTTGTATGCTAGCATTTTGTGATTGATGCACATGGACCCCCAAATCCCTTTGTGCTGCAGCTTTCTGAAGTCTTTCTCCATTTAAATAATATTCAGCTCCTCTATTCTTGCTGCCAAAGTGCATAACCTCACATTTTCCCATAATATAGTCCATCTGCCAAGTTTTTGCCCACTCACTTAACCTGCCTATATCCCCCTGCAAACTCCTTGTGTCATCCTCACCACTTGCCTTCCCACCTATTTTGGTGTCATCCGCAAACTTGGCGGTAGTACATTCACTTCCCTCATCCACAGTTTCCCTAGTATTTCAGGATTCCCATGGTGCAGGGCGCATATTGCTTTGCCAGCACCACATGCCGACTCTTCCCAATACAGATCCGAAAGCAATTCTCTTCCCCAACATTCAGCTGGTGGTGCCCATAGGTAGCAAGTCATGCAGGTCAATGCCGCTTACCTAGAGGTAAAATTTTTATCTCAGCACTCGACCCGACTGAACGTAAAATGACGCGCGATGACATCGGGCGAGCGTTCCGACGTCATCGTGCACTCGCATGATATTTCGGTCGGCAGGCATGTGCCGGAGTCGGCAGCCCGCCTGCCGACAATTAAAAAGCCTATTAAGGCCACTAAAAAGTTAATTAACATAAATTTTTCGCTGCCTGTCCAACCTTACGGTTGGTGAAAACGCCAAGCGGCCTTTGCAGCTTTTTGGAAACCTCATCCACGGGCGGGATAGGGTTTCCAAAAGCAAATAAAAATTACATAAAAACTTTATTTTTTCATTAATAACATGTCCCTGCTCAGGTGACAGAGTCATAACATTTATGAAATCTTAAATTTTTTTTTGAGATCAGTTCATCTCCCCGAGGCAGCTCTCTGCCTCAGGCAGATTATATAACGCGCACTCGCACACATGCGCTAAGGTCGTGCTCACCAGGCTCACACTCCTCCCCTCGCCCACACCGGCAGTGCTCAGTGCTGCTGCCTGCGTTTTATGCTGGGCGGGCCTTAATCGGCCCTGCTGCCATGATGCCTCCATTCTGTAGCAGTCTGCCGTGCCAGCTGCGTTTGATCCACCATGACAAACCAAAGGGTAGCTACTGGACAACAAGGGCTACTCACTGCCTGCTTGGTTGATGAGCCCAGTGCATGACCCAAGCACATGCAGGCAGCATACATACAGTGAAAGCCATGCTGCCACATGAAATGTGATAGAGCAGAAAATTGACTTACTGAAACAATTCTTCTGCTACTTGGACTGCTCTGGAAGAGCCTTGCAGTACCCAGCAAAATGGGTATGAAATCTTTTACATCTTGCACAGCCTCACTATCATGAGGGGACAGCCCTTACTGCCAGCTATACTGCAAGCAGCTGAGGGGATGGTGGGAAGAGTTATCCCCTCATGATATATAGAAAAATATAGGCCAGAATTTTCTCGCTGGTGTGCGGGGGTGGGCCCCACACGCCGACGCGTAAAATGACGCGCAGTGACATTGGGCGAGCGTCCCACCATTAATTCATCAGCCAGTTAAGGCCCTTGAGGCAGCAAATGTCTGATATTTTTTGGGGCCCATACGATCTTCAGGACGTTGCACGGGCGCAACGGGCAGGCGGGTAGGACACATTTGTATAAACCTCATCCACGGGCGGGATAAGAGGGGTGAGTGGGGTTGCGAGTGGTATCTGTTAGATATTTAATTGTGGAAGTTACTGCTACTTGCCTGTGGGAGCAGCAATACTTCAAAACTCTTCACAGCTGCTTGGACAGGAGTAACAGCCTTCAGGTCAGGAATCTACAGTAAAGATCATTTCTGGGGCCTGCAGGTATCAGGAAGCCTTCCCTTAGCCTGGGAATGGGAGGTGTGCTCTCCAATGGAGGCACCTCCTCTGAGGAGGAAGGGAGGGCCAGAAGGGGGAGGAGGCCAGGAGTCCACATTCAGCCTCCAGGGGAGCCACCTTTGGGAGGAGAGGCACAGGCACAAGGGGCACAGGGCCAACAGGAAGTCCAAGGCGGAAGGGGCCGCAGAAGACGCCATTATCCTGCTGCCAGGGTTTACAGGCGGCAAAGCAGCTACTCAATATGTCTGAGGTGCAGTGCCGAAGGAGGCTCCGTCTCTCAAGGGAGACAGTCACCTCCATTTGTCAGATGATCGGCCCTGAAATCGGCGCCAACTGTGTGGGTGGACACCCCATGCCAGTGGCACTGAAGGTCACAGCTGCCCTCAGCTTCTATGCCTCTGGTTCCTTCCAGGGGTCGGTGGGTCATCTTTGTGGAGTTTCCCAATCAGCTGTCCACAGATGTGTCAAGCAGGTGACAGACGCTCTGTTCAGGCGTTGCATTGACTTTCATCCACTACCACTGGGACGAGGCCAGCCAGACAGAGCGAGCCAGAGGCTTCGCAGCGATTGCTGGTTTCCCCCACGTCCAGGGTGCTATAGACTGTACACATGTGGCCATCAAGGTGCCAGCAGATAAGCCCGGTGCCTTCGTCAACAGGAAGGGCTTCCACTCCATGAACGTGCAGATAGTGTGTGACCACAGGATGCAGATTCTACAAGTCTGTGCAAGGTACCCAGGCAGCTCCCACGACGCCTACCTCCTCAGACAATCCCAGGTGCCGGGGCTCTTCAGTGCTCCGGCCCGGCTGGATGGATGGCTGCTGGATGACAAGGGCAATCCCCTCAGAAGGTGGCTCATGACGCCTCTCCGCCATCCAAGAACAGAAGCTGAGTAGCGCTACAATAGGAGCCACGGCACCACAAGGGCTGTGGTGGAGAGAGCCATCGGTCTTCTCAAGATGCTCTTCCAATGCCTGGACCGCTCAGGGGGCGCACTCCAGTACCCCCCAGATCATGTGTCACTGATAGTGGTTGCGTGCTGCGCTCTCCACAATCTGGCGCTGGAAAGGGGCGATGCTGTGGACGAGGAAGACGTAGTTGCTCCGGCTGCACACGATGAGTCCAGCAGTGAGTCCAAGGATGAGCACACACTGGAGAATGCTGAGGGGGTAGACGCTGACCCGGGCATACTCCAGGGAGGCACTGACACCCAGGATGCTCTAATCCAACGAACATTCAGCTAGCACAGCACAGATGGGCCTTCAACACAAGCCGGGGCTGCAGGCTCCATACTCGATACGTGAGTGCTAAATCTGCCTGGATAATAACATTAACTAAGGGCCTTGTCAATAAAGCTCAATGTCAAACAACTCACTCACAACATCATGGGTAACCATCCACCTGCAGAAGTAAGGAGTCACCCGGAGCCATGCTCACATAACAAAATTTAATGATTTTACAAAATGAAGTTCTGAAAAGAAGAAAGGTATTGCACATCACACCAAGTGGTCACGAACTAATACCAGGACAACATATAAGCACATGTTGTGCCTAATGTGCCTTAAATTTACACTTACGGGTACTACGTCTAGGTGCTGTCCCCCCCCTCACTGGCACTGCCATCCGAGGCAGCCTGCCCACTGTGCTGTTCTGTTGGCCTTGATGACCTTGGCAGCCGTCCTCTGGCCAGTGGAGCCTGTGCTGGCCCCGTCTGGGAGGGAGCGGCCAGTTCCACAGCTGGCATCTCCCCGGTCACTGCAGCCTCATCGGATGCCATGGTCACTGGCAGAGGGGCGGAGGAGCTGCCACCCTCATCCACAGCGCCCTGAGAGGAGCCTGCAGAGACGACAGGCAGCTGCTGTGCTGACGTGAGGTCACTTCGGACCTCCCTGCTCACAGTGGATGGATGGGCACCGAGCTGGGATACTTCGTGCCCAAACCATCTCCCACACTGGCATTGACCAGCTGAGCTCAATGCCACTGTGAGGGCTTGCTGGTCCGAGTGCAATCCCAGGAGGCCCTCATTGGTCTCCTGGGGGAGCCTCACCACGAGAGTCACCACTGTCTCCATGGAGGAAGCATGGCGCTCGGCCATGAGGCTCATTGCATCGGTGATGCTCCACATGGACTCCTCCAACACGGAGACCATGCCACGCATTGCCTCATGTATCTCCGCCAGATCCTCCCGCATACCCTGCTGCACTTCCAGCGTTTGCTGCCTCACGAACAACTCCAGAGGCAAATCATCAGCCACCGACCGAGCATGTTCCTGGTCCCCAGCAATCCTCCAACTGCCGGTGCCATGGGTGCTCTCTATCTCTGCCTGCACCTCAAGCAAGTGTGAAGTGCCCTCACTGCTGTGCCCTGGGACACTAGCCAATGATTTAATTCACACTGAGGCGCTCGTATCTGCACTGGTGCCTGTCTGGCTAAGATGGTGTGATGCTGGTGAGTCAATATGTTCTGGGCCCTCAGGTGTGAGAGGTGCCTCCTCCTCTCGGCCCTGCTCCACTGATGCTGAAAGGAAGAATAAGGACATTTGATTAGTTAAAGTGGAGACAATGTCAATGTGCATCCCTGTCCCCCAGATCATTATGCGCTCATCCTTCCATAATCAATGGTCAAGTCATGTTGCAAACTTCAATCACTGCGCATTCAGCAGTACCATGGCTGCTGGGACACACATGGTGATCTCAGTGCTCAGCAAACATACCTCCCCGTGGCACCCCAGCCTCACCACCACCGGTGGACCTGGGTGCATGGCGCCTCTCCAGATCCATGGCCTGCTGTTCAAAAGGAGTCAAGATGGCCATCTGGGCCTACCCTCTGCCAGTCCGCATCCGCTCAACGGAATTGTGTGCGGTCTCCTCCTGAAAAGGAGAGAAGAGCATTGAAGAGCCTGAACCTGGATTCCCATCACATCCCTACCAACCCAGCCAGAGTGGGACATTGCAGGGCTCCAGTGCTTCATCGCCCTGCAGCTGCCGCACACACACAAAGAAGCCAGTGTTGACCCTCCCTTGTCCACATGCTACCTCTCACATTTGGCACCACACGGTTTAGCTTTGCAAAGCAAGTAGGCACAAGCACGTGGAACGCCAAGGGCAGCAGATGGATTGGTGTCTCGCCACCTGGAAGCTCCCCTCCCAGCATGTTAGCACCCTGACTGTGACATGCTTCACTATTCCAGCACTCTGCCTAGGTGCAGATCCTTGAGTTTGCCCCCGAACCTATACTCTGGGTGTCAGTGATACACATGCTGCAGGTGCAGAACCCAGCTCAGCACAACCCTCTCAGGGTCAACTAGGCATGGGCAATATCTGCTGGCCCACCCAGCAGGATACATGCCGTGAAGGATTCAATGCTGTAACTGTACTCAGAGTTGTCGGTGGGGGTCAGGGGGTGGGGAGGGGGAAAGGCTGATGGCTGCATTAAGTGACCTCGGCCAACATGGTACTCACCCATCCCGAGTGCAGGAGGTCATTGAATCTTTTGCGGCATTGGATCCACGTGTGTCGTGCATCATGGGACCTCAAACTCTGAGCCGCCTCCTCCCAGGCACGTTTGGTCAGGCGGGGAGGCCTCCACTTCCTGTCCCTCAGAAGCAGGACCTCTCGCCGTGTTGCCACCTCCTCCAGGAGGGCAGCTAGGCACTCATCCGACAAACGAGGGGCACATTGCCCTGCTGCCCTACCCTCTGGACTGGCCTGCTCTGCTGGCCTACCCTCCGGACTTGCCTGCTCACCAGAAGCCCTATGGTGACCCCTTCTCCCAGTCATTGTGAGCAGCCTTGCAAAGGCTGCCCGCACTTCATTGAAACAGGTCGCCGGGTCACCATTGAACCCAGCCCCCGCCGCCACCCACCCCCACTACCCTTGGGAGTCGCGCATTACGCTGGGCAGGCCTTAATTGGCCTACCTGCATAAAATGGCAGCGCGGACCCAATCGCGGGCGGTGTTCAGGTCCGCACCCGCCCGCGCCTGCTCATGAAACTTCTCCCCAAAGGCTCTAAGCTCTGCGCAAAGCTGTGTGCCAAGTTGCACTGGACTCCTTCATACTCCTCGGCATTGACCACAGACTTTCTGACAGGCTTTCTAAAGCACCAAGCATTTTGTGGTGCATACCCATCAGCATTCTTCTGAAGGCTGCCCATCGAAGTGCTCATCGAGTCCTTTGCAATGGAATCTGTGCGTGATCTCACCCTCCAGTGGGCTGACACCTGTGCTATCCTTCTGCCCTGCCCTAGCCACAGGCCACTCATGTCCAGTGTCTCACAGCCTGCAGAAACTGCTTCTGATCTATCCTCTCACGAGTGACTGCAAGTCTGAAATCAAGTGACGGGGCTGTGTCTTCATCATCATTCTCTTCTTGGTGTTCCTTTACTGCCTGGCCAGGTTGGACCTCTTGGGTATTAGAAAGGATACAGGCACAGGGATAAGGTTGCAGTGCAGGGAGTGGGGGAAACTAAGAGGTGAACGTTTACACCATCTGCAGCTTGTAAATCAGAAGAGAGGGTGGGATGAGGGCTGGTGGGATCTGCGAAGGAGGATTAGGTATGAGAAACTATCATCTTCAATGATATCAGCCCCACCTTGGCCATGGCTTCAGCAATGGTCATCCCTATCACTGACCTTGATCACTCGTAAACTCAGGTCCTCAAGGTGTAATTCCTAGCATTAACCTCCTTGGCTACCTTCTCCCATTTCCTATTGAGCATGGATCCAAAGGGCCTCTTTTGTTCCCCCCAACACAGATACATAGATCTCTCCTGCTTTACAACTCTTCCAACTGGCCTCCAATGTACTGTCTAAAAACCTTGGAGCCCATTGTTTCCCATGTTGTGCCATTTCTCACTGTTTCCCAGGTGAGATTCTCTCCAACCACAACTGCTTCAGCCACAATGCACCAGCTCTTTATGAGATGCTGGCTAGCTTTAAGCAATATAGGCTCGATTTATGGCGCTAGCCACTCATGATATTGACCTGTAGCTGATGCATCTGGGCAATGAACAACACAGTTTATGCTAACCAATTTAGCCCCTACAATATTGCGCACAAAACACTGGTTAGCCCTATGCTTATTGTTCCGAGGCTGAAATGGATTTCACGTAAGTGTAGTGAAGCAGAGAAATAATGGTATCTTGCTCTGGTTGTGCAAAAAGCAGGAGAAACAGAGGGTTTCATATTAAAAGTGTCTTCTAGGTAGTTGACATGACGCGTCTAGTCAGACGTAAATAATGACAGACGGAAACTATCATGAGGTCTGTGAAGCATCAACATGCTGCCATCATTTTCCTTCTAACCTTGCATTGCAAGCATCTCTCAGCCCTACAGGCTGATAGATAATTTGAAAGCAAAGCCTAATGATGCTGCCCACTGTAACAGCAATCATCTGGATTGGCATCAATTTAGCCAGGTTTAGATGCTGAGCTTTTGAGCCATCATTGACTTTTGACATGCCAGTCTTGCATTATTTTCAAATATATAGCAAGCTTCTAGGAAACTTAACAAACAGATTCGATCTCTATGAATTTTCATAGTTTCACTTCTAAAAGTAGGCTGTGAGGCTTTTATAATGCATAATTGCACCATTAAACGATACCACTGAAATACTCTGTTACGTCATTTTGCATAAGTGCAGATCGAGAGCATATGCAAAATAGATGAATGATATATATCCTTTAGAAAAGGTTTGGACAGTGTGGCACAGAATGTGGACCAAATAATTCATCCTACAACTGAGGATAGATGAGGAATTAATTGTATTGTATAAACTGGATATGCTGCCATTTAAATGAGTGAAACAGTAAGTGTATGGTGCAACCTTTTCACATGAGTGGAATCTTTTGGTATCTGTATAATCAGTGCATAGTTCAGATTTGAAAGAACTTGCAGTTAAGGTTTTGCTTGTAATTACTGTTATGGAAATTGTGAACAATTTGTATTTTCACAGTGCCTGGTTTTAGAGTATGGTTATTAATAAATATCAAATGGATGCTTAATACAAGCAATTAAGAATGTAATCACACAAAATAATGTAATGAAAGTTAATTGCTACTGCATGAGTAAATAGACAGCAAATTAAAGCAACTCGTATCAGAATTATTACATTTATCAACAGAAGCAGTTTGACCTGCGTGACAGACATCACTAGGATTTTTAATTAAGTGTAACTCTACCTAATGATGGAGACATATTTTGTGCCTAATGTTGGGAAAATACAGGGTCATTGACAAGGCTAAAGGGGTATGAGAAAAGGAGGCGCTGGCCCATCTCCCTTTTGTCTCCCTGTACATTTTAGGGAAACAGTTGATAAATTCAAAGATCAGTTTTATTTGATTTCCATTAGTGGCAATCAGCAATTTTGGGAACACATTGGCACTGCTATTGTAATGAGTTTCAGCCACCATCAAGCAATAAACCGAATGCTATATCATTCTGTAAATTCCAATGGCCAAAAACTCAATGCAGATTATAGAGACACTGGGATTCTGTAGATAAAATCTCGGTTTACCTTTATTCATTATCTTGTGCAAATTAGCCAAATGGCTAGATGTCTGAATTCTTGCTGTTCCTCAATGTTAAGCCTATTGTGTAAAAGATTGACAGCAAGGCTTTTCTACAGCACTGCCAATAATTTAAAGATATGATTAGATCAAAAATAGTATAAAATAACCTTCTTATTTATTTCCAATTGACAGCTTACTATTAGCTGTGTGACCACAGACACATACACATCAATTCCAGTCAGGATGAACGACTCTAATTGGTGTGAGAGAATGCTGAGAGGTTTTTATTTGTTGATATTGCAGGCTCCGAGAGACATCACAGGCAGACAATTCATGGATTTGAAGGCAACTTTTCTCGCTATGATTTTCCCATACTGTTTCTTTTCTTCATATCTCAACGCAAAATGGAGAGTTACTGAATGTCGGTACAGAAATAGTGTCTGCTTACTGAAGTGGCACAATCTTTAACAGCTGGCTTTGACATTCCTACACAGTGGAGCTTGCCTGGCGCCATTTTTATTGTTACGTCTGTAAGCTTTCATCCAGATCTAGCCAGTTCTACTGTGATTTCATTGCTGGGATTAACCTCAGGAAGAATTCATTATCACATGACATATTCATTGCACTTACCTCCATTTTGTGCCTTTTTCTGGATCATTATTATGAATGTATTATCTCTAAATCCCGTGTTTACAGGGCACCTGCTCATTTGTTTTGTGTACATTTGCAGTCATTTTAAATTAAAATGCATCATAAGAGGACAGGTCCTTTTGAACTACAAAGTGAAAAAAGCCTACCTCATGGTACATATTTTCAATTGTAAGATAGATTTAAATTAAAATTCATATTTGCAGAAGCAGAATGTTGGCACCTCTATTGATTTTACGCTATTTTCCACGATGCAATAGGTATATCAGATAGTAACTGATACTATTCAGTGACGTTTTAGTTTGGAATAAGGTGAGATGTAAACACTCCAGAAGATAGAATTCAGTTTGGACTAATAAATGTGAAGGGAATTCAATCTTCCATGTGAACTGGGCATTAGTTTGTGTGTAAAGGAATGTCACCAACTCAATAGTATTCTAATAGGATCACTTTTACATGATAAATGGTGCCATGTACTAGACAGCATATAATTAAAGTCTAAACTTTCACCTCTATGTCAAGTATATACATAACAAGAGGACAAGTCACAGAACAATTTCAATTACACTTTCTATGTGTTTAGAAGGCATGTTTGCTTGTGTGCTTCAGGCAGACAATCATGTTTACTCTTTTCAACTATTAAATGCAAAGACACCGATGGCTGGTAACTGGCCTGTGTCTAGTAAGCAGGTTGATAAGGTTGGAATGCCATGCTAATAGGAAGCACACAGTTTGGTTGCACTGGACAAAATGAGATTTTGCACATTAAGCATAAACAGACTGATTATACAGTGTACTGTTTTACATTTGTGGAAATAAACATCTTTGCCTGAAAGTAAAAAATTGTCTGCCTGCTGCTGTCTATTTATCTTACAATTTCTGCTAAGTAGATAGCTCCAGTTCTGTACTGGCTTTTCATGCAAAAGCAGCAGGATTGATCTGACACCATAAAAGTTGTCATAAAAGTTCAAGCTCTTTTACAGCAGGGTGAAAGGAACTCCTCTGTTCTTGTTTACATTTTGGGAGAGTAAGTCCAACATGAATCACTTATCAGCAGCACTCCCTACTCAACAGAAAGACAGTTTCTGAGGAATCAAACCAGACTGTGCCTCCCCACCAGGAGTAAATGTAAAAGGGAAGTAGAAAACATGCAGACATCATAAAGATTTGTAAACTTTTGAAAATTACTATAATTCTGTCTAGTTTGACAAGTACTGAGTTATTTGGTTTTTATCTATTTTCAGGGAGTTTTTTTTTAAAATAGCATTTTTGAGCGCAAGGCTACTTTTTAATATTCAAACTACTTATTTCAACTACTGTTGTCTCTTGCTTTTCTTTTTTAATCTGATTTTCCCTTTGATGCAATTTAATTTGTTTTACAATAGAATTGAAATACAGAGACAAAATGTAACAAATGAAAATACCAGCTTTCCAGCTAAAAGGCCCGTGTTCACAGGTTAATTACCACAGGTTGCAAAAGATCACCACAACATCACATTAACTGATTGTAATGTCACTTAAACAAACCTGCTTAAGTTGAAAAGCCTTTAATCTGGTTACCTTAACTTTCAGTTAATAGCTGCATCCAAGGCCACACACAGTGGACAGAAGCAATGGAAATGCATCAATCTGAATAGCGAATATATAAATATATGAACAAGCAGATATATATGTTTTGTTTTGCATTTCCAGCATTCGCAGTAGTTTTTTGTTTTTATCAGATATATTATATATTATTTATGATACTGTAATACATTTTTGAGTGAAAAGCCGTTCACCATATAGATTTTTAGAACTTATTTTGCTTTTCTTTCTGTTCAACTAAGACAAAACCACGTGCTGGGTTTAAAGGCTTCAATTTTTAACATCAAAAAGCCACTGATAATTTATTAATCTGGGGAAAGATAAGATATAACTTTACTTTTGAGCTGTCTATCCGGGCTTGTAATACTTAGGAAGAGCAGAGCTGGCCTAAATTGTACATTTGAGGATAAGTCACTGAGTACTGTGCTAAGGTAGGAAAAGTCCTCCTTTTTCTGTTAATGTAAATATGTTCAGAATTTGCAGCTGCTTGTGCTACCTGCACTAAATATCCTATCGAAATGTAAAATCCTATCAAATCCTTGACAGTTGGTAATGAAAATACAGAAAATGCTGACAACAGCCAGCAAGTCAAATAGTGTCTGAAAGGGAACGAATGTTAATATTTTGGATTTGATTTTACATCAGAACAGAAATGTTAATCCATCTTTCTCTGTTTTGATTCCAGACTTTCTTTTTGCATTTGGAATTTGTAGTTTTCCCTGAATAATGTGCGAAGGAGCTGTTTCAAAGCCTTTTGCAAAATGCTAGTTAAAGAAGGATAACTCAGGATAGCTATTGAGCTCAATTTAGGTGGTTACATAGTGTAGAGTAGGAAGAGGCATTTTAAAAGGAGACCTGTCTATATGTTCATTTATAAATGAAGGTAGTTATGGTTGTTTTAGTAGAATATTGTTATTTAGAACTAGAAGTGGTAATATGCTCAAAATAAGTGACATTTGTGCAAAAGAGTTCTATTTATGACATTCATTTAAAAAAATAAAGAATAACCAGGAGGAGGTCTAGATATTTATGACAGCCCATGCAGTGCTAGCTGAAAGGGACACTACGTATTACTATGAAAAAGCCATTGCCAGATATATGAGAATATGACTCTGGCAAGATGCCAAAGGGAAGGGGATAAATCTAGATGGGGCACATTATATAGTATCTGTCAATTGTGTGCAATAAGGAAAAACATTTGAGTTACTCTGGTCTGCAATCAATACAGTTGTATGTGTAACTGATTCACTAATTAGGCCACTTCAATTGAGCCAATGCCAGGTAAACCCTTAATTAATTAGGCCACTTCAATTGAACTAATGCCAGGAAAACAAATGGCAAAATATAATAGTGCCATAAATGTAGATGACGATAGAAAACACATTCCATTATGCCACTTTATGACTTGTGTGCATGCACAGCTATTGCCTGTATAGGTATCGGGATGACCTTTTGAGCTTCAGGCTTGATGGTACACCACTGATTTTTAGTTGTGCATGGTCCTCCTTCAGTTTTCAGTAAATTAAATACCTTCAATCCTTGGATGTCCTTCAGGAATGTATTTCATTGTTTTCCTATATATAATAGAAATATGTACATTCTTAAAGACTTGCAAGTAGGATTGAGGATAGAAAAGCGATTCATGTGGAATCACAGAGCTTTAACAGCTAATATTAAAGGTAGTAAAATGACATATTGCTTTAAACTGGATTTATGCCCCCCCCCAACCTCCAAATAACTGCTATTTGTCTGGATGCAACTTGTAGGTAGAGATATGTATAGAATTGATCATGTGCCTAAGTTATATATGAGTGAGTATTTAATAATTATGGTTGTAATTTAGTAAGTATGGTTGTTAGAAGAAGTATTTTACTTATTACAACACAATGTTAACCGAGTTATATGTAGATTCTTAATTTGATAAAATGGAGTTTTATGCAGGAAATGTTTAGAAGAATTGAAAGCAGTTCAAAACACATTCATTTAGAGCCCTAATAATTAAATATGATTATATGGTAATTAAGTTAATGGATGAATTAAGTTTTACTTAGTAAGTATTTATTCAGGCATTTACGTAGACACATATTTTGTGAAGCCGCTGTGTATACTGGAACACTGATTTGGTTGGCAGGATTTGCAGACACCAGAACTGAAGCATATTTCAGGTGAAGGCAATTTATTTGATCTTTGCCTCTGAGGTTTGACTGGGTTAGTGAGAAGCGTTTTGCCTACATTAACCTATTTTGACCACTGTAATTAAAAATTATCTAAGCAGATAAGGGAAAAAGGACTAGAGGATAAGTTGATAGAATGAAATGAAATAAGGAGGGCTGAGTCTTGGATGGAGCATAAACACTGACATAGGCCTGTTGGGCTGAATGGCTTTCTGTGCTGTAAAAATCTATGTAATTCTATGTACTTATAATTGCTTTCAAGAAGTCAATGCAAGCAGTATGATTCCCTCATGCAGGTTCACAACCGAATATTTTACTTGTTGTTGACACTAATATCAGATTGCCATTAGACATAAGCAGCAATCCCCATATAAATGACCCGCAGGGAAGAGTTCCTAGTATGTTAGCACTAAAATAAACATGTTCACTCCACAAAGAAGCTGCCCGCTGCTAAAGGAAAAGTTAGTCAATGATGGTGCACAGGCAATACTGGTCACAAGCCAAAGGGAAGGAGCAACTTTCAGTGCATGAGGTAACAATTGAGGCATTTAGCAGCACTGCCTGTTCAAAGCAGATTTAAAGACTGCTTTGATTCACAGGTACAAATGATATTTACAAAACAAATTTCTTATTAACAATAAGCATACCATACAAATAATAATGTTACTATTTTAGGGCATTATCGACTGACTCTAGCTACACTTTTGTGGAAGTACAATAATTAGAAATGACATGCAGGATGGGGTACACTTTACTATAATCTGCTTGAAAAAACTGCTTCTACATGTTTTTAGTCACGTGATACTGTATACTGGCAGCTCCTAGATCACTACCATCTTTATTACTTTTCCATCTACCTCATGCTGCCTCTATCCTGCTCAGTCTGTCGCATAACATTAAAAACTATATATTACATCAAATAATAAATGTCCGCCAGTGACTTTAAGGCAGTAATTCAATCTTGGGGTTCATCTGACATTCATAAACTGCTCAAGCTTAGCTTACTGTCAGCCATTTATTATCCCATATGTATTAGATATGGCACCATCTTACATTTACTTTACTAGGTACCTACTTCATAATCTCTTCGAGCTACAAAGAAATGAAGAAACATGATTTAATTAACTGAGAATCTCTAGCATTGCTGCTAATTTATAATTTGGAATATTACTGATATCAAGTCCTTTGAATTTTATGAACAACTTTCATGAATTGGGTAAGACCTTTCCTTACTGTTAAAATTGATAAAGAAGGCCCTTTTATGCAAAACCCTATTTGTCATCTTTGGCTTTAATTTATCCATCAGCTCATTAACCCATTACATCTACACAACTTCCAAGGGAGGGAGAATTTTCCAATATGCAGGAAATTCCATGGATTTTGCTGGTGCTGTTTCTCAGGGTGCTAACAAGATATCTACTGAAATGAGTTAGAAATCCCCCAATTTCTGGGCAGTTTCATCCTTTCTTCCCATAATTGACCCGGCTGAAACTTGCAAAATTCACACGACAGGAGACTCAGTTAGAACTATCAACTGACACTGGTCTCCTAGCTGTAAGTCCAGCAATATATATTCAAACTTTTAAATTCTCTTCTGTAAAACTGCATGAAATATATAAAATATTAAGATTTAATTGTACATAATACGAAATCAGATATATCTAGTTGATTGATCATGGCACAAAATCAAATCCTGTGTAGAGAGATGGGGTGGAGGTGGGGGAGTAAGCTCTATGGTGCAGTTCAGACCCAGTACCATAAATCTTTGCTGTCTTGATCCTGCTTGCATTGGATCTGAACACACAAGAGTAACTGGCCACAAAAACACCATCATTGAGAATGTAATGGATGTAAACGACAACCAATCCCACTGCCAAACTGCCAGACAGAAGAAAATGTAGATATTATTATTAAAAAAATACAAGAATAAAAGGTAAGAAAATCTCTAAGTATGCGTTTAGTCTTTTTTTAAGCATCAGTTGTCTTTTTCACAAACACAATAGCCTTTATAAATGCATTCCCTTGCTTTCTGATCTGTATTTTAAGATGATAAACAGGAAAATAGTATCATGAGTTATAGAAAAGTAGGGGGATTGGAATAATAGCTGTTTAGGTAATGCATTACCAGAAGAAACTATAAACGAGTACCTGCTAACAGAAGCTCCAGGTCAAATCAGCAGCAATGCATGATGATAATTATCTGTGTTAACGGACTAACCTATTTTAAATCAATGCACAGCTAAATGTCATTATTAAACACTTCAATACTTCATGAGATGGATTTGGTCTATTAAATTAGCAGAAAAAAAGCTAATACTATAGTTGCATATGATATATGTTATTCTGGTATTCTTCATGCTTGAAAATTGTATCTGTTTATGCTAATGATACAACACCCACCCCCTCAATATTTCAAAAAGCCGTAAAACATTTTAACATCTCTTATGACATTAGAGCTACAATTTCTCTTTCAATAATAAATTCCTTTATTTAGAAAAATCCAAGCTCTAGCCATTCAGTAATTACTGTGCAGGTGTATTTGGTGCTATTTCATTTTGTAACTAGTCTTGACCTAAGACACCACAGTCAGAATTTTTTTTACCTTCAATTAATTTATCTTTTTATCACAAGAAGACAGCAAAAATATCTGAACAAAAGTGTTTCTTGTCAGGAAATAAAGATACTTCCCCTATTCATTAAAGAATAGGGATTAAAGAAGTTCCTTATTTTAGCTGTTGTCTCTGCCAGGCCATACTCTTTCGATCATTTGTAGATTATTAGCCTGGATTTAGGAAACGTAATGTAACATTTGAGGTGCTAGATAAAGCTGCAGGTAGTATTATCTATTTTAATAATTGCACCTTTGATATTTGCACCTTTAACTACAGAAGAATTATTAGGGTGGCTGATGCTGTTTACTAAAGCTGTGGTCTCCATTTCAAAAAGGTAGCTCTTTGCCTGTGAGCCTGGTAAGATCATTTTAAAATGGGTAGAGCAGCTTTAATGCTAGGCTGATACTGATGAGCCCCCTGCTGCTTACCTTCAAGCAGTACACTACCAAAAGAAGAGTGTTTTCAGTGTTACTGGAACAGATCTCACTTCTCCATTGGCCCCAATCTCTGAAATGCTGCTTTTTACTTTTAAGATTTTACATTCTTTCCATCGTGCTGTTGTACATCACCTTTTTTGAGTAATATACAATAGATTTTTATATTATGGGCAGAGGAACATTTTCCTTTTCTCTATGGTAATATTGTACTTGTTATCCCACAGGTTACAGTAGTTCTATTGTTTATGCATGTAATGCTAATGTTTAAGTGAAACTTTAGGCAGCCCATTTAGCAGTGTTTTTTTTATTTACAGTCAGCAAAAAGATAACTGACAGGCAGACATGCCTCATCAGATAAAGCTTTGTGGAACTCTGCCTTTGAATCTGTGTGGTCATATATTAACATACTTTAGTGTCAGGTAAAGATTAATAATGCCTGATTGTAAAGTTCAGGTAATAAATAGTGGTTTTAAACTGCTGGAGTTATAACTCTTTGAAGTAGTGAAATGCACTTCTTTTGACCCAGGTCTGATGGAACGTTTCCCTGTCGAATTTACCTAACCATCCAAACATAAAGTATTAACCAACCGGATTATTTTTTTTACAAATGTATTTAAACCAGAAGGATACTTCATGGTTATGATTAAACTACAGTTTAATGATACATTTCAATCGTTGATTATCTTCAGTGCCACGGGGATATATCATTATTTCCAATTATTGACTTATTTTCAAAAGATTTTCCTTTTTTGCATTTGTTTCTTGCAAAAAGTTGTCAGATTGCTGAAGAATTATGAATGAAATAAAAATCATGGAACCTGTGTTTCTGTTGAAACTACCAGCTGGAAAAATAAGGAAGTTAAACCGGCCTATTCACTGCTGGTTGGAATGACCTATTTATTGAAATATATTGCTGACAGGTATCAGGTGTTTTATACCTGGAGTCATGTTTTCGTTGGTGATAAAGGTGAACACACGCAACTGGGCCAGGTCGTTCTTAAAAGGTCAAAATCTTATCCTTGATGGCAGGGTGACCAGGAATTCTGTTCCCACTAGAATAAGACTCCCGCCAATTTCTTCTTTTGTGTGTATTTGGAGTGGTATTAAAGCTTATTTTGAGTTGGCTCTAATAATGCTTTGTGACTTAAAGCAGAAAATCTGAAGAAGGACAATTAATGTGGAATCACTCTAATTGATACAAAATGCCAAGGGGAACATTGAAGATTGAAGTCATCGAGTGGAAAACGGCAGGCACAACTCTTGCTACCGGTCTTACTAGGAGGTTAGCTTGTCTGCTGCTTGAAATCAGCCACCATATTGTCACTAACATCAATCAAATGATTACCTGGACTACAGTAAAGAGTATACTGTTATCCACTCATTTCTTTGCTACCATTTTGTAATCAAAATTTGGCAACAAAATTTGGTAAAGGTGAATGGTGGGATTCCGAGAAGTGTAGAGGAACAGAGAGATCTTGGAGTGCATTTCCCGAGATCCCTAAAGATAGCAGGACAGCTAGATAAAGTGGTTAAGAAGCCATATAGGATTATTTTCTTTATTGTCCAAGAAGCTAGCGTATAAGAGCAGGAGTCTAGGAACCAAATAAAACACTAGTTACACCACAGCTAGAATCCTGCACACAATTCTGGTCACCCCATTACAAGAAGAATGCGATTGCACTAGATTGGGCAGAGGAGATTTACAAGAATGTTGCCAGAAATGGAGAGTTTTAGCTATGAAACAAAATTGGATATGCTGGGGTTGTTTTCTTTGGAACAGAAGAGGATGAGAGGAGACTTAATTGAGGTGTATACAATTATGAAGGGCCTACAAAGTGTGGATGGGAAGGATCTATTTTCTTCAGTAGAGAGGTTGATAACCAAGGGGCATAGATTTAAAGTAACTGGCAGAAGGATCCCCAGTATCACAGATGCCAGTCTCCAGCTAATTTGATTCACTCCATGTGATATCAGGAAATGGCTGAAGGCACTGGATATTGCAAAGGCTATGGGCCCTGACAACATTCTGGCAGTAGCACTGAAGACTTTTGCTTCAGAACTAGCTGCGCTCCTAGCCAAAGCTGTTCCAGTAAAGCTAAAACATCCAGTAATGTTTAAAATCGCCCAGGTATGTCCTGCCCTCAAATAGCAGGACAAATCCACCTGAGCCAATTACCACAGCGTCAATATCCTCTGGATCATCAGCAAAGTGATGGAAGGTGTCGTTGACTGTGCTACCAAGTGGCACTAACACAGCAGTAACCTGCTTATTGATTCTGAGTTTGTGTTCTGCCAGGACCACTCATCTCCTGACCTCATTACAGCCTTGGTCCAAGTATGAACAAAAGTGCTGAACTCAAGACGCGAAGTGAGAGTCCCTGACATTGACATTAAGGCAGCATTTGACTGAGTGTGGCACCAAAGTGCCCTAGCAAAACTGAAGTCAATGGGAATCAGCGGGTTCTTCACTGGTTGGAGTCATACCTAGAACAAAGGAAGATGTTGGAGGTCAATCATCTTAGTCCCAGGACATCGCTACAGGAGTTCTTCAGGGTAGTATCCTAGGCCCAACCATCTTCAGGTGCTTCATCAATGACCTTCCTTCCATCATAAGATCAGAAGTGGGGATGTTCGCTGATGATTTCACAATGCTCAATACCATGGCGACTCCTCAGATACTGAAGCAGCCCATGCCCATATGCAGCAAGACCTGGACAGCATCAGGCTTGGACTGGTAAGTGACAAGTAACATTCACACCACACAAGTGCCAGACAGTGACCATCTCCAATAAGAGAGAATTTATAACAATCTCTCCTTGACATTCAATGGCATTACCATCACTGAATCCTACACTATCAACATCCTGGGGGTTACCATTGACCAGAAACTGAATTGCATATAAATACTGTGGCTATAAGAGTAGGTCAGATGCTGGGAAATCTGCAGTGAGTAACTCACCTCCTGACTCCCCAAAACCTGTCCATCATCTATAAGATACAAGTGTGATAGCATATTCTCCACTTGCCTGGACAAGTGCAGATCCAACAACACTCAAGAAGCTTGACACCATCCAGGATATAGCAGTGATATACAGTGGCAGTAATGTGCACAATCTATAAGATGCACTGCAGCAACTCACCAAGGCTCCTTCAACACCACCTTCCAAACCCACGACCTCTACTACCTAGAAGGACAAGGACAGCAGGTGCATGGGAACACCACCACCTGGAAGTTCCCCTCCAAGCTACACACCATCCTGACTTGGAAATATATCACTGTTCCTTCACTGTCGCTGGGTCAAAATCCTGGAACTCCCTTCCTAACAACACTGTGGGTGTACCTGCAGAACATGGACTGCAGCGGTTCAAGAAGGCAGCTCACCACCACCTTCTCAAGGGCAATTAGGGATGGACAATAACTGCTGGCCTAGCCAGCGATCACAGCCATCCTGTGAAAGAATAAAAAAAAATACAGGAGAGTGAGCAGTAACTTTTTCACCAAGAGGGTGGTGGAGGTTTGAAACTCTCTGCTTGAAGGGGTAATAGAGGCAGAAACACTCATCAGGTTAAAAAAACAATTGGATATGCATTTAAAGTGCCGTGACCTACAGGGCTACAGATCAAGAGTTAGTAGTTGGGATTAGGCTGGATGTCTCTCTTTCGGCCATCAAGGGTATGATGGACCAAATGGCCACCTGCTGTGCTGTCCATCTCTCTATATTACTTTAGGCAGCAGAATCTTACCATCCCTCTTGCTGCAGCCTAAAATTGGGTGGCATGATGTCTGATATGCTTCCTGACATCATCACGCCTGATCAGAATAACATGGAAGGTGAGCAGGGCATAAAATTGGAAGCATACCCTCCTTTTGATAAAGGCCAACTAATGTGTATTTGAAAGGATTAACTATCCAATTGTCAGCAGTTTTACACTGGTAGCACAGCTCCACACTGGGGTAGGGGATGGAATCGTGGCAGGGCCAAGTCAGCAGCACAAAGGCAGAAGTGAAGAATACAGTGTAGAGATGGGGGCTGAAGTTTAAACTGAGACGTGCGGTAATTCGGTAATTGGTCTGAGTTCACTTCGTGCACAATTCTTGAGGGGAGCGACTGAAGAGTTCCTCTTGAAGGGTGAGATTTGGAAGAGGGGTGCAGCGATGAGACACCCTTACAGAAGAGGCTGACAGGAAGGTGAAACAGGGAGGAGGGGGCCATGGAGATAGTTCATTTAGGTAAAGGCTCCTCAAGCTCTGGTGCTTTTTCACTCTGTGTCACATCGCACATCCCATGCCATTTAACCTTTCCAACCTTTATGTGCTAGCCTCCCCAAAGCGTTGCAGGCTGCCAAGGATCCTTGAGTTGTCATTGTGGTTGTGTGTGGTGCACTCTGCCACTCTCCTGGCTAACTCCTCCAACACACAGAACATGCATCCCCTCCTGGAGGTGTGTACCCACTGCAACATTGAGGATGTTCAATTACCCTTGCAGCATGGAGAAGGTTGTTCAGTCTTTTGCCGTAGTGTAGCCAGGTCCTATGGGCAACCCCATGGCTACTGACCTCCTCTGCCACCTCCATCCAGACTTGCTTGGTCAGGCAGGGATGTCTCCTCTTCCCATTCCGCATTAGGAGGACCTCCTGTCATTTGGTCATGGCCTTGAGCAGGACATGCAGGGAGTCAGCATCAAACTGTGGGGCTGCTCATGCTCGTGCCTCTGCCATTGCTCCAGGTAGGCTGATGTATGGCCTTTTTACTAGCTGTACCAGTGGTTGAGGAAGTGGAGGCAATCAACAGTCATGATGAGCACCTCAGGAAGACTTGGGCTATCAAGAATGGTGGTCGCACCTTTGTCTGCAGCAGTTACTCACTCAGTACATCTGCACTGCTCACTGCCCTTCTGATGCTGCCACTCTGTGGGCCTGATGCTCACTGCCAGCAGGCCTTTAAACCACCTGATGGCAGCTCCTCCCTGGCCAACGCCCACTCTATTCACCACCCTACTTCCGGCCTGGGCTTCTGATTTGTCAGCAGTCTCACCATTGGTCCATTAATTGGCTGCACAGCGCATAATCATGACGCGACCGCAAGACTGAGCAGGAGATGCTTGCTCACTCCTCTGGCTATTCCACCATGCCATGCATGCAGTGATCCTCACCAATGGAACCATTCTCAGTGAAAACTGGGGTCGAGCAAGGCTGTGTCACTGCACCAAGGTCTTCTCCATTTTCCCCTCTGCAATTCTGCACCTCACCCCCTGCAAATTACCCACAGGTGTGGAGATAAACTACAGAACAGACAGGAAACTGTTCCACCTACACTCGGAAACCAAAACCACTCTCACCTCAGCGTTAGAGCGTCTGTATGCAGATGACGTTTGTGTGTGTGCTCACTCAGAAACTGAGCCCCAGGTCATTGTCGATCCTCTTTCGCTAAACATCTGGAAAACTAAGGTCCTCTTCCAACCAGTTCCCACAGCAAAACACCTCCCCACCATTGATTAAGAACATCGGCGAGATCCTGGAAAATGTGAATCACTTTCTGCCTCTTGGGAGCCTCGTCTTAATAAAGGAAGGCAGATGATGAAATTCATCAGTGCCTCCAATGTGCCAACTCAGCCTTCGGCTGACTGAGGAAGAGAGTATTTGAAGATCTGGATCTCAAACCTGAGACTAAGATCATGGCTCACCGGGCAGCAGTGATTCTGCACTCCTATATGCTTCGGTGACTTGGATAGCCTACAGTCGGCACCACAAAGCACTGGAGAAATACTATCAATGGTGCCTGCGCAGCAACCTCCAAATCCAGACTCAAGAAAGGCAGTCCAACAGCTGCATCCTCTCCCAAGCGAACTTGCCCAGCATCGAGGTGCTAATCGGTTAAAACCAGCTCTGCTGTGCGGGATGTCTTGTCCGTATGCCTGACACAAGACTCCTGAAGCAACTGCTCTATTCAGAACTCAGTTGCAGCAAGAGACTCGCAGGAAACAGCGAAAATGTTTTAGGGATGCCCTGAAGAGGTAAAACATGCCCGTCGACTCATGGAAGACCCAAACTTATGACTGACTAAAATGGAGAAATTCGTTTGGGAAGGCGCTGAACACATCGAGAGACTTTGTTCAGAAAGTGCAGAGGCGAAGTCAGAGAGAAAGAGCGAACAAACCTGTAAACAACTCATCTACCTAACTCTTCAAGGACCACCTGCCCCACACGTGGTAGAGTCTGCAGATCGTGCATTGGATTTATCAGCCATCTCAGACCCCATCGAATCAGAGTGGAAGCAAGTCATCCTCGATCCTGAGGGACTGCCTAAGACAGAGAAGAAGAAGGAACTCAGCTTCAAAGCTTCACCTTACCTTGACACACTAGGAACAGCTGCAAGCCTCACACCCACAACTCTTAGCTTGCATACATTGCCAACTATTCAACTATGACAGGCATGTCACCCAAACAGGTTGCACTGCACTTACTGAAGCATTTCTCTCTCTCTTGCAGAAAAACATAACCAGTGGGGGACAAGCACAGCTGCATGTCCTTACCCCACTAGAGGAGACAGTGCTAGCCATTATCAGATGGTTGACTACTAAGACTGTGGTCAGTGGCCAGGCTTAAACCATCAAAGGGGACAGTATTCTTGTACCTAATCCTTCTTCTCATAGCCAACTTTCCCCTCATTCCCCATTCTCTTCTGATTTGCAAGCTGCCGATAATGTAAGTATGTACCTCTTGCTTCTGCCACCACCACCACCCCCCATCCCCACCCCACCATCCCCCCCGCAAACCCCTCGGCATAAACTAACCCTTGTACCTTTCTCCTTTCAAATAGCCAAGAACTGCAACCTGGCCAGACAGTGGTGCAGAAGCAAGATGTGGATGAGGAACAGAGGATGATGATGAGGGAATACTGCCACTTCATCTCACAATCACAGCCACCAGCTCAGGTAGGGACACTATGCATACTTTAGAGGCAACCTTAGAGGTGGGATCTGCATGTGGAGTGACACCAGGCATGAGTCGGTTGCAGCAGGGTAGGGGAAAGGGTGGTGCAGGTGCTGGAGGGCAAGACACATATGAGTTCTGATGCAGAGGACACAGGTGAGATCTTTGGCGGGGAAGTCCACAGAAAAAGGCAAGAATGCTTGGTGAATGCAATCCCAATTCCCCGTTATTAAACACTCTCATACCTTCTTTCTGTTACAGACCATCATAGCATCTTCTTGGCCACAATGCTGAAATAAAAGCCACTGCTAAACCATCATTTTAAACCAACTTTGTAAATCAAACCATCCAATATTCCATACAAAATTCAACTACTCAAGCTTGTGCATTCCTTTAGTGCATGCCTCCTATGTGCATTTGCCTGATCTGGTGCTCCCATGTAATGCTACCCCATTGGCTGCAGCATGGTGTTTGACAGACCTGCCAGAAACCCTGCTGCTACTGTCAATGGCCATGGAGGAGTCCGGCACAACCTTGCACAGCATCTTGCACAGAGCTTGGGGCCCATCCTTTCCAGCATGGAAGTGGTGGCCAACTCCATTCACACACTTGTGGACCCAACAATTATGCTGCATCTGATAGTTAATGCCTCATCTTCCATTACAGAAAAAGCAGCAGCCAACCAATGCCTGTGTGTTGGAGTGGAAAGTCAGATTGAAGTAATGCAAGACCATTGTTACAATGCAAGCTTGGACTGCAGCTATTATAGCTGGAGATAGCCATGTGCAAAAAGCATGCAGGGTCTCATAGCAGTTCAGCAAGCTGTCCTCCAACATACTGCCAGGCTTGTGGCAGCACCACTGCAGGAGTGTGGCAGTGGTTTCATGGGGTACAAACCTACTTTCTTATCTCAGGATGGCAACATTTGTCCTCCTATCACTGTCACTCCGGCAGCACCCTAGCTGTTACCTGTTAACCATCCAACCCAGACTGCTATGGCCCTTGTTGAGATAGTGTCATCTGAAGCCACGCCTTCAAAGGCCTGAGCTGCTCAAGCTCATCCTCCAAGGCCATCTGCGGTCCTTTCCATTGAAAGCCAGCAGCCATTCACCAGCCATGCTGCAGCCATTGGGGCAGCACAGTGTAGGAGCACTAGGACAGGCTAAGGCACATGCAAGACACGCACTAAGGAAGATGTTTGACTTTTGAGTGGAATATTGGGTGGTTTGATTTATAGGGTAGAATCTTAGATATGTCAGGCGGGCTGGGTGGGAGCGAGCGGGGGGCAGGCGCGGAGCCAATTGCTGCCTGTGATTGGCTGCGCACCACCATTTTACGCAGGTGGGCCAATTAAGGCCTGCCCAGCGTAACACGCGGCTGGTAGCACTCAGCACTACCTGTACGGGCGGGGGGAGGAGGGAGAGCCAGGGCCTGTGCTCTTTAGCGCGTGTGCCTGAAAGAGCACAGCAATCTCCCTGAGGCACAGAGCTGCCTTGGAGATTAAGTACATTAAAAGTTTTAAATAATAAAGTAAAAAATTATTTAAACATGTCCCCTCATATGACAGTGTCACATGAGCTGGGACATGTTTGTGAAATTTATAAATTATAAAACCTTCAGGAAACCTCATCCCGCCCGTGGATGAGGTTTCCTGGAAAACGTGAAGGCCGCTTGGGTTCTTCCTTAAGATTAGACAGGCAGCATTTTCAATCAAGTAAATTACTTTCTTACTGGCTTTAATAGGCCATTGACAGAGTGGCAGGTGCGCAGCCACCTCTAGCGCTCGCTCGCTTAACGTAATATCGAAATGACGTGCGATGATGTTGGGACGCACGCCCCGACGTCATTTTGCGTCATTTTACGTGTCGGCATGTCGGGCCCGCCCCCGCATGCCGATGACAATATTCTTCCCATAAAGTTGGTTTGGAATGTTGGTTTTATGGTGGCTATTATTTCATTGTGGCTATTGTCATGGACAGAATTTGTGAGTTTTATTGTTGTCTGTGATCTAAGTATTTTAATATTTGAGGTTAGTGCATTTGTCCCAATTTAAATGATTCCAGCAGTAAGCTTTTGTGAGTTTAAAAATAAAGAAGATTATAAGACCATAAGACGTTGGAGCAGAAGTAGGCCATTCAGCCCATCAAGTCTGCTCCGCCATTCAATGAGATCATTGCTGACCTGATAATCCTCAGCTCCACTTTCCTGCCTTTTCCCCATAACCCTTGATTCCCTTACTGATTAAAAACCTGTCTATCTCAACCTTGAATATAGTTAACAACCCAGCCTCTACAGTCCTCTGCAGTAAAGAATTCCACAGATTGACTACCTCTGAGAGAAGAAATTCCTCCTCATCTTTTAAATGGGCGCCCCCTTACTCTGAGATTATGCCCCCTGGTCCTAGACCCTCCTGCAAGGGGAAACAACCTTTCAGCATCCAACCTGTCAAGCTCTCTGAGAATCTTACATGCTTCAATAAGGTCGCCTCTCATTCTTTTAAACTCCAATGAGTACAGGCCCAACCTACTCAACCTCTCCTCATAAGAAAATCCCTCCATACCCGGGATCAACCTAGTGAACCTTCTCTGGACTGCCTCCAATGCCAGTATATCTTTCCTTAGATAAGGGGACCAAAACTGTTCACAGTATTATAGGTGTAGTCTAACTAGTGCCTTGTATTGTTTTAGCAAGACTTCCCTATTTTTATACTCCATTCCCTCTGAAATAAAGGCCAACATTCCATTTGCCTTACCTATTACCTGCTGAAATTGTATGCTAGCTTTTTGGGATTCATGCATGAGGATCCCCAAATCCCTTTACTATCACACTTGCCTGGGAGGTTTAAACACGATGTCTCACACACACTATCCTACACTCAAAAGTTAGATACAGATGAAGAAAAAAATACAATTACAATCTGGAATTATTTCAGTCTCTTTCGTGGCAGGCCTATGCTTTCTTAGATGAAGTGACGCTTTATGTATAAAAGCAAAGGATTCTCACTAAGCTGCGAGGCTTCATGTAGTTGAATTGCGAAGAGGTTGGCTCTCAGATGATCTAGAAGTTTGAACAGGTTGGGGAGAGGGTCCTTCTCCCATTTTCAAGATTCAGCTGCATATTGCCATGGCTGCTTAATTGTCTTGCAGCTGATTCAATGTCTTAGATGGGGTTTCTGATAGTATCTGTCCCAGAACAGCTTCTCCTGCTTATTTTAGAAACAGGCAACAAACATGGCTGCCTTACCTATGTGGCCTGTTACAAGACAAAGTCCTTTTCCAATTAAGCTGGTGTGTTAGATCAGTAGTCCTGCTGAATGGTCATGAGGACTCGAAATGTCAACTGTGCTCCTCTCCGCCGATGCTGCCAGACCTGCTGAGTTTTTCCAGGTATTTCTGTTTCTGTTTTTGTTTTGGATTTCCAGCATCTGCAGTTCTTTGCTTTTAAACATCCTGTGTTGTGGCTTTTCAAACCATTAGAGTTTTCGACAGCCAAGGTATTTGTATTAGGGATAAGGAGCTATCACAATACAATGAAAGGTTGATGAAACCCATTTCATAATCGTCTAACACCCATTGAGTTTCAATGTTTCTTTTGTTCATGCTGAGTGTTATGGTCATTTCTGTTGATGGCCCACCCTTAACAAAGTGAATTTTACAAGTGGTTGAGTTTATCCATATGTGATTAGGTATTTGCTTGAGTTTCTGGACTGTCTGGAGCTGAATACTGCCATCTGATTACTACAACCATCTTAAACAGCCTTTAGTGTCCACTTAAAAAAAAATATGGCTTTAAAATTTGTAACGTCTTCATGCCTACACTGGGCTTGACACTATGATGGTCTGTAATAGAGGGAAGGTAAGGTATAAGACTGCCTAAGAATGGGAATCTGGGATTGCGTTCACAGTACTGCAGTCAGATGAGCTGATCACAGAGAGCTCAGCCAGAAAGCAGGCTATATTGATTGCCCCCTTCTCACCCGCCTCTTCTTTTTCCTCTTCCTCTTCTCCTTCTCCTCCTCAACCATGTGCTTGCCCCACCTGTTTTTCTCTGGCAAGAGAGATTTAAAAGTTATTAATTTCTTTTTGCATCAAAGTCTCTGTGAGCTCCCTCACACAACTTTGGATGGCAAATTGGTAGGTATTGAAAATATCATTTGCTGCAGCCTGGAAGGAATATGACACAAAAAATATTCAGGGCCCTGGTCATTTTCACAGCAACTGGCAATGCTGTTCTCACCCTGCTCTGCGGCTGCAGGTGTGCCTGCAACAGTGACAGATTTCTGCTCGCAGGTTTCTCTGAACCCACTTACTGAAGTGGAGATGTGGTTCTTTCTGCTCCTCGCTAATGTTGAGGCAGGAGAAATGCCCCCTGAATATCCTGTCTGATGTGATAGAATCTGTGCTTTTAAAGTCTGTATTTTTTGAGGCAGACCCTAACTGAAAACGGAAACTGAGAAGGAAAACCGGAAAAGGAAACAGGGAAAGGAAACTGACCCTCCCAGTTTCTAAGGAAATGAAAATTGAAACTGAGGTTGAAACCTAAACTTCTGGTGAGACTGAAACTGGTTGAGGCTACATAAAGGGATGTAGAACCATCCAAGCTCAGTGGTAGTAGTCGAGCAGACCAGTGCTATATACAGACAAGCTGAAGAAGACAGAGGCTAGATTCAGAAGCTGAGAATAGGTTGCTGCAGCTGTTTTTGACACTTGAAGATAACTTTGGATCCACCATCTAGATTGAGTTGAGAAAATTTTGCAGATGTGTGCCATTTTTGCTGAAGCCTGTGCCCATGGACTCGAGTTGGGTGCGCGCTGCTGTTGGCTGAGGGTCAGCCTAGCTCTTAGAAGGAGCGGAGCTGAAATTCCATGTGAGGAAGAAAGAGTGTGACTGAGTTTGATGAGCTATCTGCTGTGTGGACTGCTGACCCAATATGTTAGATCTGTCTTGGTTGTATTTGCTATTTACTGTGTAATTTATCATTTAAAATTGACTGCAATTTGCCTGTTAATTCATGTTTAATTATGCTGATCCTGGATGTTAGAGTATAGGAGGCTATCTAAGATAATATTTAGTGTTTACTTTGTTTGTTGTATAGTAAAAATGTTTCTGTTGTAAAGCATGGAATCTTGAGGCTTCATTCTTTTAGTAATAAGTTAGCTTTCGGATTTCTTTTTAAAAAAAGACAGTTACTGGTCTCTACCGAGACCTTAACAGTGGAAATGATCTCCAGATGAGAGTCCTTCTCCCCCTCCCCCTCTGCCTCCCGCTTCAAGCAACTTGTCCTTCTCTGTGTCACCTCTGCTCATTCTCCCTGTCATACTTCGGGCCAAGGGGAATACAAACAATAGCACTCATGACCAGGAGCAAGTGATCTGAGCAGAAACCTTGAAGTCAGAATCAAGGCCTTCACTAAATGCCACATAACTCTCAGTAGACTTCACAAACTTTAAATAGCAATAAAATCCATCAAACACTTCCACTAACTATTACAATCTCTGTAGAGACTAATAACTTTTAAAAAGATATTTGTATCCCAGTGACAGACTGAACAGATTTCAAGTTTTAAGACTTTTATTGTAATAAAAAAATTAAAAGCAACATTGTTTAAACATTATTTTTGGAGGCAACTTATGCTCTAAACTACAAAAATGTTTCCTTATTTAACTTTTAAAGCAACTAAAAATCTCCCGCCACAGTTATACTTTACACTAGCCCTCAAGTGAACACTTAATTCTCCTAAAACCAGTCCAAAGCTATTCTCTGTTGGCCTGATTGCCTGTTTCCTTTTTCTTTTCCCAGCTGGGTAACTTCTCATCCCAGAACTAATTTACACTGTGAGGATTACACTGGAGGCCCCTTCTCTCTAGCCCAAGCTGGGTGAATCATCCAGCCTTCTTTAGATTCTCATGAACTCAGTCTCTTCAATGTGAGCATGAGCTGCCACCTGCATTCTGCATGATGAACAATAGGGTCAGCATTTTCTCTGCTTCAGAATCAGGACAGGCTGCCTCTATTCTCCTACCCTCTCTCCCAGATTCTTGCAGACTGACTTGGGTGTGAGGTTCAGTGATATTTTGGGAAACCCTGTAACCTGATACTACAATGGCTTGCTATTGACTCTTCTCTTCCCAAAGCCCATCTCCATGGAAACATGAATCAGATGTGCCTTGTATCCAGTTGGAAATGCCAAATAGCTATCCTATGGACTACCAACTCCATCCTAGCTTGGAATTAAATAATAAATAAACAGGTTAAAGCATAGCCATTTCTAAAACCTGACAAACCTAATATCTGCCAGTGAAACTTGGAGACTTGCCCACTCACTCACACATTCTTTCACCCACCCACCAACTCATGCATTTACCCACCCGCTCACTCAGTCACCCACTTACCCATTCACCATCCCATTCATTCTCCCGCTCACTCTCCCACTCACCCATTCATCTGCTCACCCACTCATCCATCCATTCACCACCCACCAACTCATTCACTCACTCACCCATTCACTCAGCCACCCACTCACCCACTCACCCACCCACCCATCAGCACCCATGAACTCACGCTCCCACTCACATTCCCACTCTCTCTCCCATGCTCCCACTCTCTCTCCCACTCACTCTCCCACTCACTCTCCCATTCACTCTCCCATCCACTCACGTACTCACCCCACTCATCCATCCATTCACCACCTACCCACTCACTCAATCACCCACTTGCTCATTCACCCACCCACTCACTCAGCCACTGACCCACCAACTCACTCACCCACTCACTCATCCATTTACTAACCCACACTCATTCATTAAAAGACTTGAGACCTTTAAAAACTTACCTAAATATGGCAGCTACTGTCATAAAAAGAGGGGTGTGGCCTCTCCTTCCTTCGACTCTCCTGTGCTCGCTGCACTTACCCTGGAGAAGCTGCGCTGGTCTATTTCTGTTTCTGCCAGATTGTCCGGCTGAAAATGGGCAGTTCCATTGGGGTGCAGAAAACTTCATGGGAAGTGGTAATGTGCCTAGCATGCCGCTAACCGAAAGCTCTGGGCCATAAACTTTGTATTTGTAATATAACTCAGCAACTCAGCCATCATCAACTAACATCAGCAACTAACTAGACTGAATGGCCTCCTTCTGTGCCATACATTTTCCTATTTTTTTTATTCATTCATGTGATGCGGGCATCGCTGGCTAGAGCAGCATTTATTGCCATAATTGCCCTTGAGAAGGTTGTGGTGAGCTGCATTCTTGACTGTAGTCCCTGTCGTGTAGGTACACCCACAGCACTGTTAGGAAGGGAGTTCCAGGATTTTGACCCAGCAACAGTGAAGGAACGGCGATATATTCCCAAGTCAGGATGGTGAGTGGCTTGGAGGGGAATTTCCAGGTGGTGGTGTTCCCATCTATCTGCTGCCCTTGTCCTTCTAGGTGATAGCAGTCATGGGATTGGAAAGTGCTGTCTAAGGAGTCTTTAGTGAGTTACTGTAGCGCATCTTGTATAAGGTACACATTACTACTACTGTGCATTGGTGGTGGATGGAGTGAATGTTTGTGGATTGGGTGCCAATCAAGCGGGCTGCTTTGTCTTTGCCAAGACACCACTTAATGGTGTCAAGCTTCTTGAGTGTTGTTGGAGCCGCACTCATCCAGGCAAGTGGGGAGTATTCCATCACATTCCTGACTTGTGCCTTGTAGGTGGTGGACAGACTTTGTGGAGCCAGGAAGTGGGTTACTCACCCAGGATTCCCAGTCTCTGACCTGTTCTTGTAGTCACAGTATTTATATGGCCAGTTCAGTTCAGTTTCTGGTTTATGGTAACCCCCAGGATGTTGATAGTGGGGGATTCAGTGACGGTAATGCCACTGAATGTCAAGGGGTTAGATTCTCTCTTGTTGGAGATGGTCATTGTCTGGCACTTGTGTGGTGCAAATGTTACTTGCCATTTGTCAGCCCAAGCCTGGATATTGTCCAGGCCTTGCTGCATTTGGACATGGACTGCTTCAGTATCTGTGGAATTGCAAATGGTGCTGAACAATGTGCAATGATCAGTGAACATCCCCACTTCTGACCTTATGATGGAAGGAATATCATTGATGAAGCAGCTGAAGATGGTTGGGACTAGGACACTATCCTGAGGAACTCCTGCAGTGATGTCCTGGGACTGAGATGATTAACCTCCAACAACCACAACCATCTTCCTTTGTGCTAGGTATGACTCCAACCAGCAGAGAATTTTCCCCCTGATTCCCATCGACTCCAGTTTTGCTAAGGCTCCTTGATGCCACACTCGGTGAAATGCTGCCTTGATGTCAAAGGCAGTCACTCTCATTTCACTTCTGGAGTTCAACTCCTTTGTCCATGTTTGAACCAAGGCTGTAATGAGGTCAGGAGATGAGTGGTGCTGGCAGAACCTAAACCGAGTTTCTGGGCAGGTTATTGCTAAGCAAATGCTGCTTGATAGCACTGTTAATTACCCCTTCCATCACTTTACTGATGATTGAGAGTAGGCTGATGGGGCAGTAATTGGCCAGGTTGCATTTGTCCTGCTTTTTGTGTACAGGACATACCTGGGCAATTTTCCAGATTGCCAGGTAGATCCCAGTCTTGTGGCTGCACTGGAACAGGTTGGCTAGGGATACAGCAAGTTCTGGAATACAGCCCTTCAGTACTATTGTCAGGGCCCATAGCCTTTGACAGTATCCAGTACCTTCAGCTGTTTCTTGATACCACATGGAGTGAATCGAACTGGCTGATGACTGGCATCTGTGATGCTGGTGACCTCTGGAGGAGGCTGAGATGGATCATCCACTCAGCACTTCTGGCTGAAGATTGTTACAAATGCTTCAGCTTTATCTTTTCCACTGATGTGCTCCCCCATCATTGAGGATGGGGATATTTGTGGAGCCTCCTCCTCCTGTGAGTTGTTTAATTGTCCACTACCATTCATGACTGGATGAGGCAGGACTGCAGAGCTTCGATCTGATCCGTTGGTTGTGGGATCGCTTAGCTCTGTCTATCACTTGCTGCTTATGCTGTTTGGCACACAAGTAGTCCTGTGTTGTAGCTTCACCAGGTTGATATATAATTTATAGGTAGGCCTGGTGCTGCTCCTGGCATGCCCTCCTGCATTCTTCACTGAACCAGGATTGATCCCCTGGCTTGGTGGTAATGGCAGATTGGGGGATATGCCAGGCCATGAGGTTACAGATTGTGTTTGAATACAGTTCTGCTGCTGCCCCACAGTGCCTCATGGTTGCTCAGTCTTGAGTTGCCAGATCTGTTTGAAATCTATCCCATTTAGCATAGTGATTGTGCCACACAACACAATGGAGGGTATCCTCAATGTGAAAACAGGACCTAGTCTCTGCAAGGACTGTGCAATGGTAACTCCTACCGATACTGTCATGGACAGATGTATCTGCAGCAGGCAGGTTGATGAGGATGAGGTCAATATATTTTTCCCTCACCACCTGCTGCAGACCCAGTCTAGCAGCTATGTCATTTAGGACTTGGCCAGTACTGATGCACTCTTGGTGATGGACATTGAATCGCCCACCCAGAGTACATTCTGCACCCTTGCCACCCTCAGTGCTTCCTCCAAGTCGTGTTCAATGTGGAGGAGCACTGATTCGTCAGCTGATGGGGATTGTTGATGGGGGCATGTGGTAATCAGCAGGAGGTTTCCTTACCCATGTTTGACTTGGTGCCCTGAGATTTCAAGGGGTCCATGCTGATGTTGAGGACTCACAGGGCAACCCCCTCCTGACTATGTACCGCTGTGCTGCTGGTGGGACAGGGATAGTGATGGTGGTGTCTGGGACATTATCTGTAAGGTATGATTCTGTGAGTATGACAATGTCAGGCTTCTGTTTGACTAGTCTGTGAGACAGCTCTCCCAATTTTGGCACAAGGTGTTAGTAAGGAGGACTTTGCTGTTGTCTTTTCCTGTACCTAGATCAATGCCAGGTGGTCCATCCAGTTTCATTCCTTGTTGAATTGTTTTTAATGGCTTAATACAACTGAGTGGCTTGCTAGGCCATTTCAGAGGGTACTTAAGAGCCAACCACATTGCTGTGGGTCTGGAGTCACATGTAGGTCAGTCCAGGTAGGGAACGGCAGATTTCCTTCCCTAAAGGGCATTAGTGAATCAGGTAGATTTTAACGACAATTGACAATGGCTCCATGGACATTATTAGACTTTTAATTCCAGATGTTTATTGGATTCAAATTCCATCTGCTGTGGTGGGATTTGAACCCTGGTCCCCAGACCCTGGGTCTCTATATTACTAATCCAGCAATAATACCACTACACCACCTCCTCCCCCTGTTGAGTATAAATTCCTGTAGCTGCAGTGGTCGATTTGAACTTGTGTCTCGGGAGCATTGCCCAGGCCTCCGTTACTAGTCATTCTGTTACAAGTCCAGTAACAGTACCACTATGCTACCATTCCTATTCCGATAGCCACCCACTCACCCACTCACCCATTGACCACCCACCAACTCACTCTCCCACTGACTCTCCCACTCATGCTCCCATTCCTATGTCTATGTTTCTTTCCTGCAAAGTTTTTGATGACCCCTTTAAATCTTTTCAGCCACACATTCATCTGACCTTCCTTTGCCTTCACCCCGTCACCTTTGACTTGCCCTCTGTTGTTCTCAACCCTCAGGACTTCACCGTTGACCTTCCCTGTATAACCCTGGATCTCCCACAATCATGCTCGACCCCCTATCTGTAGATATTGACCTTCCCTGTGTAATCTAGCTTCCTCCCTCTCTCCATCACGAGTTCTCGTATGTCCGCCATGACCCACCCTCCCTCCTTTTGTCAGTTATGCCCTGATCCGCCTTGCACAGTCTGCACCCAGCCTCCCTCCCTCCCTTGGTCAGCCATGCCCTGTTCTCCTTGCACTGCTACCATCTAATTTCAATATATCAATGCCTCCTCTCCTCTGGTCCAACAAAGTTCCCCATGAAAGAAAAGCAGCTCCTGCTCAGTCCAAATCCACCAGGAAGACCTGCTATATGCCACCTTTAACCAGTCATTAATCTGAAGGCACATGTTTCTCATTTGCTTCAGAATTAGTTGCAAATGTATCATTTAATCTGTTATAATGAGTGTGCATGACATGCTAATGCATTACAAATAGGTTCCCGCCACTTGCCATTGGGAAGCTTGATCCACCTTCAATCCAGCACAACCTTAATTCCCTGCTTTCATCCTGCCGTTGGGAAGCTGACATTTCACCTCCCGCACAATTAAGTTCCCTTGCCTGCCTCATTTCCCATTGCCGGTAGCAGCACAAAATCCCAGCCTACGAGTAACCTTCAAAGTTAGCAATGAATTTTCCTTCAAGTGAAAATCTCTAAAATTTATGTGCAGATTACATTTAAATTTGTGCAAAATATATTTTTTGTATAACCTCAATGAAAGTCATACCTTTCATGGCCATGGATCTGTGTTTCAGTTGTTTTGCTTTGGAATATTATTGTAATGTATTGATTCTAGTATGTCATTAGTGAAGTTGTATTATTGGTGCGCTATTAAACTCACACTCATACACAACTGAATATCTGTTAAACAATAGAAGACTTATTTTGCCATATTATTGGCAATTTGCCTATCGCTATTCACCCCCTTGCATACTGTGCTGTAATTAGTGAAGGTATTAAAGTGTGGAGCTTGAACAAAAACAGAAAATGCTGGTAAAACACAGCAGGTCTAACAGCATCTGTGGAGAGAAAGACAGAGTTAACGTTTCGAGTCCGTATGACTCTTCTTCAGTGCTCTGAAGAAGAGTCATGCAGACTTGAAACCTTAACTCAGTCTTTCTCTCCACAGATGCTGTTAGGCCTGCTGAGTTTTTCCAGCATTTTCTATTTTTGTTTCAAATTTCCAGCATCCGCAGTATTATGCTTTTATTAAAGTGTGGAGCTTGTTTTGTATATCAACTTGGTGCTATACAGAGTGGTACTGATGCTAATTAGTTGTGTCAAGAACAACAGTAACATTTTCTACAAAGACCTTTATCAGGACTGCTACTTCATTTAAGTGCTATTTGGATTTGGTGTAAGTTGCTTCTGTTATGCAGGCAGTCAGTCTTGTGCCAAACAAATTATAAGTGAATAAAATGTTTTGACAAAACGTATACATCTTTGTCATTATTCTTCATTGACCTGATTCTATCTGTTACCCGATCATGATTACTACTGCTCCATAATTCTCAGGTGAGGTCACTAATCAGATACCTTCAATATATAATTTGGCAAGTATATGTTTTGTTCTGCATTTGTATATTGACAATCAGTGTATACAAGTAAGTACACATCTCACTAGTGACTATTAGAGCAGTATTGCATGCCTCTGAGAGCATTAAAATGTTTTCCATAGTTATACTCCCAGTAAATAGAAAGTTGTTAAAATAAATGCCTATTGTATTCTAATTGCAAAAAGTAATTCTGATGGTATTAATGAAATATGATGTGTTCAGTGTAGAAAGGGTAACACAGTGTCCAGAGCAATGAGGCTCCATTTCACTTCACGCAAAGGCACTGTTTGGAGGCCAGTTTTTCCCACAAAGAGGGAGGGAAGACAAACCAATCAGATCAGGCTGCTCACACTGTTGCCCTGGTAACTAGTTTCAGAACAGTATAGAGGCCTTTGAGCTGGTTCCTCACATGTCCCTTCATACAGCATTGTGTTTGGCATATGTAGATGAAGTAGGTAAGTAAAGGGAAGAGAAATAATTTTTTTCTAAAATGTCATAGTCAGAAAAAATTAAATTACATAGCAGTGGGACATTCCATTTATCAATCTTAGTTAAGGAATAAACTGAGGACTCCTTTGTTATCCATTATGTGTCAAATGTAAATAGTTTATAGAAATGTCAAGTTAATTATTTACTTTAGGAGCTATAGAGAAAATTGAAAAATCCTCCAAGCTCTTGTTGAATACTTTACCCACTCTTACTAAATTTACTACATCAAAAACCCTTCCTGGATTTTATGAAATAAAAATTCTGCAACATTATGTAGTCTTGAAAGGCTATCATATTCGTACAAAATCAAAGAAAAGGGCATTGCAGTCATCAACAAATCAAGAGCACCAACCTTATCATTAGAAAAATGTTATCATTAGAAAAATGGCACAGGATAGATCTGGCACAGGCGAAAATGAAGAAGATTGGAAGATTGATAGTGATCACTTGTAATATAAAAGCAAAACACTGCGGACTCTGGAAATCTGAAATAAAAACAGAAAGCGCTGGAAATGCTCAGCAGGTCTGGCAGCATCTGAGAAACATGGTTAACGTTTTCAGTTGAATATGACTCTTCTTCAGAAGCTCTGAAGAAGTCACGTTCGGCTCTTATTATTGAAATGTTTTTTGATTATAACGAAACATGTTCTCAGCTTGCCACCACATATGCACAGACTGCTGCCATTATGGCTCTGAATTCCGGTTTTCAACATACTGCTAGGTCTATTGATGGATCGGCACAGGGTATTGAACCAGCCATTCTATCTCAGGGTCAGAGCTCTCATTTTCCCACCACTGTCCCTTACTGTTGCCTGTCAGCCAGTAAACCCAGACTGCTGCCGCCCATGCCAAGGTACTGCAGACCCAAGCTGGGCCTTCTAGGCCCAAAGTTGTGCCAAGCTGCCCTGCAAGGCCTTTTGCAGTCTGCCCCGCTGACTCAGCATTTGACAAGCCATGTTTCTGCCACTGGGGTAACCCTGAGAAGGGGCACTAGGACAGGCAAAGGTTATAGAAGACAAGTACTTAAGGAATGCTCAAGGGTGATTAGTTGACTTTTGCCTGGGATATTAGATGGTTTTATTTATAAAGCTAGTTTGGCATTTTTGTTTTGTGGTAGCTTTTATTTCAGCATTGTGGCCAAGAATTCACTGTAATGGTCAGTATCATAGGGAAGGTAAGGTGTGGTATGTTTTTGAATGGGGAATTGGGATTGAGGTCATAAGCTGATCATGGAAACCCTAGCCAGAACAAGGATATGTTGGCTGCATCCTCCCTTCCTCTTCCTCCTCCTTCTTTCCTCCTCTACCTCCCCTTCCTCCTCCTCAATTTCTTTCACATACCTGGTGGCAATGGCTGTACCTTCACAATGATGATATTGTACAGGATATAGCAGGCCATGATGAATCTTAACACGCACACTGTAGAGTGTTGCATGATTCCTCCAGGGCAGTCCACGTAGCAGAAGCATTGCTGAAGTACCCCAAAGCTTTACTCGATGATATTTTGTATGGCAGCACAGCCTTCGTTAAATACAGGTTACCACATGTTGCCACAATTACAAGTCAGGTGGTCAGCAGATAGCTCTCGTCACCCAGTCACCATCCTCTGGTTTCTCATAGTAGTTTGAATGCTAATGGTACAGCTGACTGGTGGAAAATAAAGGTATCCTGACTGCTGTCAGAATGCCAGGCATTAACCTGCATGATGCACTGAGTATGGTTGCCAAACAGCTGCACATTGAAGGACTGGAACATAGGGACATAGGAAATAGGAGCAGGAGTAGGCCATTCGTCTGTTGAGACTGCTCCGCTATTCAAACAGAACATGGCTGATCATCTACCTCTTATGCTATTTTTCCCGCTATCCCCATATCCCTTGACGTCATTAATATCCAGAAACCTATTGATTTCTTTCTTGAACATGCTCAATGATTGAGGTTCCACATCCCTCTGGGGTAGAGAATTCAAAAGATTTACACCACCCTCTGAGTGAAGAAATTCGTCCTCATCTCAGCCTTAAATGGTCTGAGACTGTGTCCCCTGGTTCTAGATTCACCAACCAGGAGAAACATCCTATCCACATCTACCCTGTCACGTCCTGCAAGAATTTTATAAGTTTCAATTAGACCACCTCTAATTCTTCGAAACTCTAGAGAATGCAGGCCCAGTTTCCCCAGTCTCCCTCATAAAACAATCTCGCCATCCCAGGGATTAGTCTGGTGACCCTCTGCTGCATTCCCTCTATGGCAAATACATTCTTCCTTAGATAAGGAGACCAAAACTGTACACAATACTTAAGGTCTCACCAAGGCTCTATACAACTACAGCAAGACATATTTACTCCTGCACTCAAATTCCCTTGCAATGAAGGCCAACATGCCATTTGCCTTCCTAATTGCTTACTGCACCTGCATGTTAGCTTTCAGTGACTCATGAACAAGGACACTCAGGTCCCTTTGGACATCAACACTTCCCAATCTCTCACCATTTAAGAACTACACTGCCTTTCTGTTTTACCTACCAAAGTGGATACTAGGAACAGCCTGCCATCCTGAGAATGAACTGTTTATTCCTATTCTTTGTTTTTGTCTATTAATCAATCCTCAATCCATACCAGTAGATTACTCCCAATCCCATGTGCTCTAATTTTGTTTACTAACCTCCTGTGTGGGACCTTATCAAAATTCTTCTGAAAATCCAAATTCACCACATCCACTGATTCTCATTTATCTATGCTATAAGTAACACTCTCAAAAAACTCTAACAGATTTGTCAAACATAATTTTCCTTCCATAAATCCATGTTGACTCTGCCCAATCATATAATTATTTTCTATGTGTCTAATTATCACATCCTTTATAATGTGTTCTAACAATTTCCCTACCACTGAGGTCAAGCTAAAGGATCCACAGATCTCTGTTTTCTCTCTCTCCCTCCTTTCATAAACAGTGGGGTTACATTTGCTACTTTCCAGTCTGCAAGAACCATTCCAGAATCTATAGAATTTTGAAAGATAACCACCAATGCATCCACTATCTCCATAGCCACCTCCTTCAACACTCTGGGATTCAGTTCATCGGGTTGAGGGGATTTATCAACCTTTAATCCAATTAATCTTTTGAGCACTACCTCTTTCTTAACACTAATTCATTTCAGTTCTTCATTTTCTCAAGCCCCTTGTTTCCCCCGTATCTCTGTGAGATTTTCTGTGTCTTCCTCCATGAAGACAGATGCAAAGTAATTGCTTAGTTTCCCTGCCATTTCCCTAGCCTACATTATAAATTCTCATGTCTCTGCCTGTAATGGACACAAATTTATCCTTGCTAATCTTTTCCTTTTCACATATCTAAAGAAGCTTTTACAGTTCACCTTTATGTTACTTGCTAGCTTGCATTCATGTTTTCTTTTCCATTTCTTTATCAGTTTCTCGGTCATTCTTTGCTGGATTCTGAATTGCTCCCAATCCGTGGGATTACTACTTTTTCTGGCAACTTTATAAGGCACTTCCTTAGATCTCATGCAATCTTTAATTTCTTTTGTTATCCACAGTTGATTTTTCTTTCCTGTTGGGTTTTTGTTTCTTAGAGGAATGTACATTTGTTGTAGACCATGTAATACTTTAAATACTAGCCATTGCCTGTCTACCTTTAAATCTTTTAATGTATTTTCCCAATCCACCATAGCCAACTTGCCCCTCATACCTTCATAATTCCCATTGTTCAGATTTAGGACCCTGGTTTCAGAATGAACTATATCACTTTCAAACTTAATGTCAAACTCTGAAGCCCTTTGCGGTTACAACACATTTCTGAATTTAGATGCAGTAACCCCAAAGCAGCATGTGTGCAGCCAATGGCACACTGCACCAGGGAGTAGTCTGCTATACTGGAAAAGCTGCATGCTTTCTCTTCCTGTTTCATTCAGGAAAGACAGATTGCAATGTATTCCTCTCTATGTACATGGGATGTCAATGATTTCCCTTGTACAATAGTTGATGGTGACCTGCATGATGCTGGAGATGTCATCTGTTTCAGCCTGAAAGAAGCCCAACTCAGAGAAGTTCAAGACCACAGTCACCTTCACAGTCAGAGGCAATGCCATCCTCATCTGCTTGGAGGTGCAGGTCTGCCTGCAACAGGTGGCAGATTTCAGTGAGCACTTCCTTAGTAAAATGGAGACATCACACACATTGGTCTGAATTTTGCGCTCGTTGGGCACGTGCAATTGGTGGGCCCGGGAGTGGACGGGAAACGGTCCTCCGAGTGTGATCGGCCCCCAACTGCGATTTCACGCTGGCTGGACTATTAGTGGCCAGCCAGCCAGTGTGAAACCCGCCCTGAGAGAGGCTCAGCGCTGCCGGTGGGGGCGGGAAGAGGGCGGGTGCCGATGTCACCGCGGGTGTTGGTGAGCCCTTCCAGTGAGCTCCCTGGAGGCAGACAGCTGCCCCGGGGAGCTGCAGACCTCCAGATAATAAAAGAAAGCCCAAAAATGCTGCAAGCCAGCCCCTCATTAAAAAAAAAACAGTCCCCAGATACATCTTTTTATTTTATATCCTAACAGAGATTTCATCCTGCCCTTGGATGCGGGTTCATCAAAAATGTAAAGCCCTCCTGGCTGATTGGCCCATCCTCCAACCGTAAGGTTGGACAGGCCACAGAAAATCGCTTACCATGGGCCAGTAATTGCCCACTTAATTGTCGGTGGGTGCTCTTCCGACTTTTGCGTGTGTCTGCTGAGTGAAACATCGCGCGATTGCGCAATGACGTCGGGACACCCGCCTGACATCACCTCGCGCAAATTTATGCCCATTCAGTTGGGGCTCGCGCCCGCCCACAAGACGTAAAATTCTGACCATTATTTCTCATTGAAGTTGATATCGGCAAATTGCTCCCTGAAGACACTGGATGGATGTGGCCTCATGCTGACACCCCTCCTTTCCTGACTAACCAACTCTCTTCAAGCAGCTTGTCCTCCTCTGTGTCGTCTCTGCTCCTTCTCCCTCTCATGCTGCTAGCCAGGGGAGATAGAAACTGCAGCACCATGGCTGGGAGCACCTTAAAGTCAGAACTAAGGCCCCTTCCCCCATTATGTGTCACAGCACTCTCTGTAGACTTCACCAACTTTAATTTACAAACCACCAAACCCATCTACAAACTCAGCAATAGCCAGTAGAAATAAATCAGCAACTAAGCAGAAAATAGTTGATGATCCCTGTAAATAGTGCTGGTGATGGTGGGGTGGGAAAGGGGTGTTCCTTCCTGCTGCATGCTCAAGTATGTGAGATGAAGAGAGAGCATTAGTTGAAGCGTTGATGTCCAAAAAGGCACAGCTGGTGTTATATTATCTGACCTCATGAACCATCCGCTCTGCACATTTCCGGCATGTGCTCCCAGCACCTGGCTAATGACCTCACCAAAATGGCAGCCAATATCACCAACATGAGAGATAGGATTTTCCTTCCGAGGGCGGAAAATGGAATCAAGGCTATTTCCGTGTCGCAAAACAGCCTCCGGGGTGAAGGGGGTCGGTGGGGGGTGGGGGGCAGGGCTGGGGGGAGGTGGAGGGGATGGGGTTGGGGTGGGGGGGTGGGATGGGGGGGAAAGGGGGTGGGGAAGGGGAACAGTCACCGGCTTTGATTTTGATGGCGTTACAACTGAGTGAGGAGGGTCGAACTGGCTCCTCTTTATTCAGTCTCCTCGGTTGTTCACAACAAAGGCTTTTAAATTTATTTTCCCCTTCGATGCCTTTTCCATTCCAAATGTATTTACTTTTTAATAAGGAGCCAATCAAACCATGTTCAGTCAAAGAAAGAGCAAGTTTATTAGTTACTAAGCCCGAGGAAAAATAATAAGATGCTTCTCACTCACACACACACTTATCAGAAGTAGTGCTGCCATTTTATGTGGATGGGCCCACTAAGGCCCGCCCAGCGTGATGCGCGAACGGTAGCACTCAGCGTTACCTGTGCGGGCAGGGAGAGGAGGGAGAGTCGGGGCCTGTACTCTTTCACACATGTGTGCAAAAGAACGCTTCAATCTCTGAGGCACGGAGCTGCCTCAGGGAGATTAAATTCAGTTTTTAAGTTTAAAATTAAAGTTAAAAATCGTTTATACATGTCCCCTCATGTATCAGTGTCACATGAGCTGGGACATGTTTATGAAGTGTTTAAAAAATATTTATTAATTTAATAAACCCTTCATGAGAACTCATCCCGCCCGTGGATGAGGTTTCCTGAAAAATGTGAAGGCCGCCTGGGCTCTTCGCCTGCCCAACAACCTTAAGGTTGGACGGGCAGCCTGTCAGATTGGTTAAGTGGTTTATTAATGGCCTTAACAGGCCTTTGACAGTTTGGCAGGCGCGCAGCTGACTCCGGTGTGCGCCCGCCGAACGAAAGATCAGAATGACACACAGTGATGTCAGGACACACGCCCGATGTCACCGCGCGTTATTTTACGAGTCGGCATGCCGCCAGATGTTGAATAGAAAATCCTGCCCAAAACAATTTGTGATTAAGTCCTTTGTTTGTCCTTGAGGCACAGATTGTTGAACGTTGTGCTGTTTGAAGTTAGCTGGTTCCCTTTAAAATCCTGGAGTTGAATTGAAATCCAGGTAACTGCTCTTTGCTGGAGACAATTACCTTCCTTTTAATCCTGTGATGCACCTCCCAGAAGTTGATGGGCTTCCCCTGAGGTTCTTTACGATGGACAGTCACTATCTCTTGGGTTAGATTTTTATACTGTAGAAATAAGGCTTTTCTTAACTTAAGAGACAGAGAGAGAGAGATTCCTTACTGCTCCCTTCAGCAGTTTTTCTAGATGACTTCAATAACTTCTCTCTGGCCAGAATTTTACATTTGGCGTGCGGGCGAGTACCCGACATGCCCGAGCGTAATATGACCCGCGATGACACCAGACGTGCGTCCCGACGTCATCACGCACTCACGTGATATTTAGTTTGGCGGGTGTGTGCCAGAGTCGGCTGCGTGCCCGCCGATAATTGAAGGGCCTATTAAGGCCATTAACAAGGTAATTAAGTTGAAGTTTACGCTGCCCGTCCCACCTAACGGTCAGCGGGCAGGCGAAAAGGCCAAGTGGCCTTTACATTTTTTAGGAAACCTCATCCATGAGCAGGATGAAATTTTCTAAAGCTAATAAACATTCAATAAAAACTTTGTATTAATTTTTTTAAAAAGCGCTTTAATCTCCCTGAGGCAGCTCTGTGCCTTAGGGGGATTGAAGCGCTCTTTCATGCACATGCGTGCAAGGCCCTCCTCCTCCTTCCTCCCTCCCACCCGCACAGGTAGCGCTGAGCGCTGCCGCTTGCAATCCACACGGGGCGGGCATTAATTGGCCCGCCTGCGTGAAATCGCGGACCGGAGCCAATCACAGGCAGCAGTCGGCTTCCCCACCCGCTCTTGCCGAGCCTGTCCAACAAGGGAAACATTCTGGCCTTTGTCTCTGGCCTGGAAAAACCAGTTCTTAAAAACCTCCTGTCTGCACATTCCCAAAAAGGAATTCGATTAACATGTCTTGCGGTCATTGTTGTAGAACAAGTAATCACATTTTGATCGTTCATCTCAGAAACGTTTTACACATTTCAAGATAGTAGAAACCAACAGAAGATAGGGTTATTTTGTCCTCCGCAGGGGATTTTGAGTGTCTGTTGGATGTATCTGGCTGGTTAGCAGTTCCCATTGTCTTTGCTGTTGATTAAAATTCAGCACTTTGCATTTCTAATTTCTTTCTTAGTTAGAGTGTTGGGTTTTGATGTCAGTAGGTTTGAAATGTTTCTCTTCACACTTCCTTTCGGAGGAGCTTCTTGTTTGCTTTTTTCACCTTCACCTTGGAAGGTGCCCTCACGTTTTAAAGCAGTTTGCTGTCTCATTTTTTAAAGTACTGAATTTCCAGCCACTTAAAAGGTTTTTAAAAATAATTTTCAAAAATAAAGAGGCATTTTTGTGACAATGGGGACAACCCCTTAATTATCTTGGAGTCATGGCAGCTGCCAGGAAAACAAGTGCACACACACATACTGCTTTTCTTTTGGTTCCAGAACAGCTAATTATTGAGGGAGTGGAAGCCTGTTCTGTTGATAAATCTCACTGGCCAGTCAGTCAGTGGCCACATGAGTACTGCACCTGGGGAATACAGCAATGGAGGTGAATCCCACTGTGTCTGGCTGGAATTGAATGTACTGAATAGCTCTGAAAGATAGGACATCAGTGACCTGCGAGATGCAGTGGTCTGCAGCCATTTGCAAGATGCAACCAAGATGTGCAGCTGATCCTTGGAAGTAGCCAGAAGTGAAAAAGTTCAAAGCAATGGTGATGACTACTGACAGACATTGCAACCAGTGCTCTGAGGTGTGAGGTCTTTGGTGATGAGGACACAGATCTCTATAACCATCTGCCTGGAAAGGGTAAAGCCTCCATATCCTTCCTGCCCTTCATTCCTCTCATCTGCACTCCTGATGCCTAGGGCCCTGCCTTCCTGCAAAGTTTATTGATTCTCATCACTACTGGACCCAAAATCTGAAAGTCGAGTCCTCATTCTCAGCTGCCATCCTCCTTATGCTCAGGTATCCCCCAGTTGCAATGGCAGCCTTGCCTCCTCCTCTTATGGCCCCGCAATACCAGCAGGGTGATAACCCCCTGCACTGGTCAAGTGCTCACTGACTGCTTATCCCTCAGCCTCTGCTGACCTGATGGCAGCTATGTGCCAATGGCCGAGTCCTCTTCTGCCACCGTTGACCCTTTCATGGGCCCTTTCAGGCAGCCCCTACAATAACACTGTCCCACTGGCACCTCTGCAATGAAGATAACTGTTACATGCATCTCAGCTGCAAGTCAAGACAAGTGAGAAGGCTGTCTCCATCCCCTCTGAAGGCATATGTAGCAGAGGACGAAAATGGAGGCCACCAAATTTTTTGACTGGCTCCCCGCTATCTGCCATCCTTCAGGCACCTGGTCTACCCCAGGTAATGCAGCCTGTGCACCCCTTCAAAATCAGAACATGCCCCTCAACGAAGTCTTTAATGATCTGAATTGTCATCGTTAATGAATGGGGTGGGATCGCGTGGCTGCCATTCCCCTACTCTGGTGAAACTTGCAGGCACAAAGCACAGCTTTGACTAGCGTCGGTATTTTCGCCCCCTGCAGACCTCCCTTCCCGCTCCCATCGGGACCTGAAAAGCCAGCTTCAGAAGCATGCATGCGTGACTTGGACAACATTTTGCACCTGAAATGACACCCATAATGCTAGAAAATACAGGCTCTACGCAACCCAATTTTGAAGCCTTTAAGTTTCACCTGAGAGGGTAGATGGAAGTATGGAAGTTCAGTTAAACATTTCATCTGAAAGACTGCACCTCCAACAATGCAGCACTCCTTCAGGGCTGCACTGGAGTGCAAATATCTCAAGAGGAACTTAAACCCCTCTTAAACAACTTGCTGGCTCAGAGACAGGAGTGCTGCCACTGAGCTATGGCATAGATTTTAAAATTGAATATGAATTTAGCTGTAAGTGTGAGATTTATGTTTTTCCAGCATTTTTTAATTTCAGATTTCCTGTATTTTCTTTTAATATCCTCCTATTTGATTGCTATACTATTTTGGGCAATTATCTGGAATTCTTGAGAGGTTATCATTAACGTCTTTAATTTCCCTTGCTGATTGATTTTCCACATCACATAACACAGTAGAAGATGCCACTGTCTGATTAGCATTTCTTCTCTTGATATTATTCTTCCTTATTCATACCATGCTAAATAAGGTTAATTAATAATTGCTGTGTTAGGATCTATCCAAGGTGTGGCACAGTCGGTAGCACGTTTACTCTGTGGCCGGGATTTTCCAGCCCGGTCGCGGGCGGGACCCGCTGTGGGTGAGGCAGCGCTCCAGCCAGAAGTCCATTGACTTGCGGCGGGACCGGAAGTTCGCGGTGGTGGGCGGGTGTGGAAAATCCCGCCGTTTGACTCACAAAGTTCTGAGTTCAAATCCCATCCCAGGAACTTGAGTACAAAAGTCAAAGTTTACAGTGCAATACTGAGGGAGTGCTGCAGTGTCAGAGGTGCAGTCTTTTGCATGAGATGTTAAACTGAGGCCCCATCTTCCCCCTCAGGTGGATGTAAAAGATCCCATGGCATTCTTTTGAAGAAGAACAGGGGAGTTATCCCCAGTGACCTAGCCAATATTTATTTCTAAATTGACATCACAAAAACATATTGGGCTGAATTTTTCGTTGAGTGGGCGCCCGACCCGCTCAAGTGTAAAATAACGCGCGATGACATCAGGTGAGCGTCCCAACATCATCATGCACTCGCGCGATATCTTGGTTGGCGGCCACGCGCGGGAGTCAGCAGTGCGCCCGCCTACAACTAACAGGCCTATTAAGGCCATTAAAGTATTAATTGAATGCAATTTTTCGCTACCCATCCAACCTTATGGTTGGCGGACAAGCGAAAAGGCCAAGCGGCCTTTGGATTTTTTATGATACCTCATCGACGGGCTGGATGAGGTTTCCAACAGGAATTAAAAATAAAATAAAAATTTTGAAATATCATTTACAATATGTCCCTGCTCATGTGACAGAGTCACATGAACAGGGACATGTTTTCAACATTTGTAAAGTCTTTATTTTTGATTTTAAAAACCTTCAGCTCCCTGAGGCAGCTCCGTGTCCCCCACCCCGCAGTGCTCAGCATTGCAGTGCGCGTTTCACGCTGGTTGGCCATTAATTGGCCAGCCAGCGTGTAATGGCTGCCGGGGCCTGGTTGCGGGCAGTGGTTGGCTTTGCGACCGTTCCCAGACCCGCCCGCTGCGCCCACCCGACAAGGTAAAAATCCTGCCTATTATTTGGACATTATCACATTGCTGTTTATGGAAGCTTCCTGCGTGCAAATTGGGTGCCTTGTTCCCTACAACAGTGACTATACTTCAGAAGTACTTAATTGGCTGTAAAGCTTTGAGCTGTCCAGTAGCCTTGAACATTACAATATAAATGCAAGTATTTCTTTTCCTTTTATCATTGATCAGGACAGAACAATAGGCTCAGTGTTGCCATTTGCACTAGTTCTCCAGGATAATTTATTGAAAGCTTTCACCACATTAGCTTGGTGAATGTTGCTTATGCCTAGAATGACAGAATCATTATAAAATAGTGCACTGATACACAGAAACATTGGTGATGTAGTACAGCCCAAGTTGCCCACACAGTTTGGACCCCAGATGTTTGCTTTTGGGCCAAAAAGGGAATATTTCTCCTGTGTTTTCATGAAAGTTTAGTCTGAATTTTCAATTTATTTTTAACTTCTTATCCTCAATGCCCAGAAGTCATTATTAGAAGTTTCTGTTGAATTAAGAGAGATAATATCAGATAATTGGATGTTTCATCCATTAGTAGTTTCAGGTGCACAGGGGACAATAAAAGGAGTAAGAATATATTTCACCTGCCCCACACTCCACTCGCACATTGGCCAGTTTCCCAAGCTAGACCTTTAATGCAGGCGAACGCTGCTCTCACATGGAAATAAGTAAATGGAATTTTATGATGCTAAAACTTGATTTGCACAGCCTGCCTTTTCCACACGCATAATAAGACCCATCACATTGTTTTTGGCAGTACTTAAAGGGGAATCTTTCAAATTTTGATTACTGCAGCCAAAATAGGTGTAGCTTTGTACCCCCGACTTTTTAGGAGACCAAAGAAGAAGATGAGCCAAAGGGCGCTAGGGACAATTCCCTGTATAGGAGGTGATCTGCCCACACCAATTGTTATCCATTGTGCTTCCAGACCTAGGCATAGCTATCTAGAACCGTCCAAAGAGAATTACTTTCACAGAGTCAGGCTCACCAGGGAGGTAGTGGAGAACTGTGCCATCAGCCTCAAGATGGCTCACAGTTAACTTCAATCACAAACACAGTTAACATCACAATCCCTGTCAACTTCTATGCCTTTTGCAGGCTATGACAAGGGATACCTGCAATACCAATCCGCAATGCACATTTGTATCAAGCAGAGCACGCACACTTTGTTCATCAAGGCAAAAACCTTTATGATGTGCCGGAGATGTTAAACCAATATTTTGTGTCTGTTTTCACAGTGAACGACACAAAAGCCATACCAGAAATAATGGGGGAACCAAAAGGTCCAATGAGAATGGAGAATTTAAAATATCAGTAAAAGCATCAGTCAAAAAAGTACTGGAGAAATTAGTGAGACTAAAAAGGCAGCAAATCTCCTGGACCTGATGGTCTACATTCTGAAAATTCCCTAGATTCTGGAATGGTTCCTATGAATTAGAAGGTGGTAAATGTAATACGGTGGGGTGGGGGAGGTGGTGGGGGTGGGTGTGCGATCAGTTGGCTGGACAGCTGGATCAGATTATCATCAACAGCACTGCTGAGGTAGACTCAGGGCCTACTCATCCCACCCATAGTTAAACAAGTAACAGCACTTTGCCATGGTTCGGCAAATAATTGCCAAGGACCTGCCTTCTGGCAGAGAACTCAAGAAGAAGAAAAAATGTATCATTGCTCTTCAAGAAAAGAGGGAGAGTGAAAATGGAACAACAGACTTGACATCAGTTCGAATGAATCTTAGAATGGTTATAGCACAAAAGGAGGCCATTCAGCCCATTGTTGGAAAAGTGCATATTTTAACTTCTTTGATGGGATGTGAGTGCCACAAAGCCAGTATGTGTTGGCCTGAAAATCGAGGCCTTTGTGTCTTCCTCAGACTTGCTTTCCCACCCATCTTTGTAACATTTGTACCTTTGCAAATTTGGCTACAATATACTTGATTCCTTCATCCAAGTCATTAATATAGAAAACACTGGGTGAGCCACATCCTCAGAGGAGCAGGATGAGCATTAGGTGCCTCAACAGGTGCCAGTTGATGAAGGCGGTGCCAGGGTGGCACAGGCTGCAGGACACTGACATAGGTGGTCCAGAGATTTGTGACTCTCCGATCAGCAGACATTGCACTTGAGCACAAGTGGATGGCGGCCGTGGAGCCAAGAATTTCCATCCCAGAGGTTGTGGTTCCTGATTCGTCATCAGAGACCCTCAGCTCTCTGTGCCCGTGACAGCAATGTGTAAAAGGCCTTCATCAAAACAGGCACTCTCAAGTGTGTCACTGTTAAAGACCATCCAGTCATTGGATTTAACATCTGGAACCATGTCAATAGTTGTATTAAAATAAATGTACATGTCATTTCAGTTCACAGTTCTTTTCTTTCATCAAACATTACACAAGTTTGCAGGTTACAAAATAATACCACCCAGTGAAACCTAAGTGCTAGCCCATGCTTTTAGATGCACACTTACGGTAACTTCTATGAGGTGCTCGCCCTGCATCTCGAGTTGATGTGGGTAGGCTGCTGCCTTTTTTACTCTGGTGCATTAGATGGCTGTGCCCTGGGTCCTTGGGATACCTGGACCCTACTGGAGTCTGGCATGTTTGGGGCCACTTGCAGGGGCTGCCTCAGTAATCAGAGCAGGATGTGGCATTTGTGTCATCATCAAAAGGGCTGAGAATGTGTCTTCAGCTATGGGAGTACCCTGAGAGGAGCTGCTATTGCCTGAGCCTGCCCATCCTCTGCCCTTTGAGGCCTCACATTAATTCCTGTGGTCACCTTGAGTGGTTGCACTCCCACAATGGGGAGATACATGGCCTGGCCCTTCTCACCCACACATCGCATTAGGATCCCTGTAGAAGTGGATAACTTTTAAAAAGTGATACATTTCCCAAATGACCAGTGGAAATAACTGAAGGACAAGATTTCATGTTTAAAGACTTTTGCTGTGACAAACAAACTAAAATCAACATAAATCAAACATTAATTAACAGGCAATTAATACACCTAGAAAAAAGGTACTTCCAACACTAGAAACTGACGCAAACAAGAAAAAACTTATAAGCCCTTTCTTTGAGCACCGCACATCTGGCAGGTGGATAGCATTACAAGAACGAGTTTCAAGTTTCTCCCAGATTTCCAGCAGGCTCTTTCTCCCTGCCGCACCAAGTTGAATCTCCCAGTGTCCTCCAAAAATCATTCCCCTCGGCCTGAATATTCCCGAACTGACTTCCACCAGCAAGGCCCACTTCGCCGACTTCTTTTCCTTAAATCTCCAAAAGCCCTATCCGTTCTGCATTCTTTTCAAACAAAGAACCAGCTCTCACCAGTATTCTGCTTGGTTGCTAACACAATAACTGTCTTTCCCTGCTCTTCGCAGTAGTTACATTGTCTCTTTGTTTCTGTGTCTGTCTCCAAAAAGCAGCTATCCCTTTTACATGCCAAGGTGTGAAAACTGCCACTTGATTTTCAATAGATTTCAGTTTGGGTTTCTTTTCCCATGGCAACCATATCACATGGACCCGTCTCCAGGCAAAGATTTATGAATGACCACCATCCCCCCCATCCAGAACATTCTGTTTCACCTTAAGTTAAAGGAGGCATTTTAAAACATAACCGTCTTGTAAAGTCCCACGTAGGTGACAATCGCTCCATTGAGTTCATGGATAAGGCCATTATCTGGATGTCTGTTTGCAACCCCTGCATCCACTCTGCACTATGCTTCATGTGTCTCTCTATTTGGGTTGCCTCTCTCTCAATGGAAGACACCATGCGTTCACGTGCCAGAGATATGGAGCACCCATGTTATAGATGGACTCCTACATTGTTCCCACATGGGGCTTCACTGCCTCTGGAAACTCCAACAGATCTCTACATATTCGATATATCAGCTGGAGTCTCTGCTGCTTTGATGGTGACACCTGAGGCTCACCATTTGCATGGAGCTAAGCATCGCTGGACTTCTCCTCACTCCGCCATAGCGGGGTGGCCACAGCTATCACTGTCTCCGCTACCTCCTCCTGTGAGTCTGTAAAGCACTCAACAGGTTGTGCCACGCATGGTACATGCATAACAGAACTTGTGTGTATCTGTGCCTGTGAAGAATGTTCAGGAATGAAGTGATGCATTGTCTTCAGATGGCATTGAATCCTGTAAGCTTTCGAGCATGGCTGTATTCCTGGCCTGTCCACCATTTGCAGCTGGATCTGTGGAGATAAATTATCAGAGAAAGACACACAGTCCTTGACCCAAGGCCTCTTGCCTCTCCTTGGTGAGGAGCTTCCAGTGGTGTTGAAGGCCCACACAGGTGCCTCATGCCAGACATGGTGGGGAGAATGTTGAACACAACCAAATCTCTACAAACTCTCCCTATCATCTACACCTGCCTTGCTAAATCACTATACCATCTGCCTTACCTTCAGTGAGACTTCCCTGCTTTGACCTATCCATAATCTGCATGGTCTCCTCTTTCACTGGTGTCACCAAGGTGATAACAGCAACTCCACCTTTGGTCCATTGCTGCTCCCTGACATTTTAAGCGTGCTTCTCATGCAAGGATGACATGGGCAATGTCAGTAGTGTTTCCTGACGCCTATGTGCTGGTCACTCTGAGGCACAGTAAACATGCAGCACCTTACTGCTTGGGTGGCATGCTGAGGTAGCCATTCAACCATCTCAATGCAGTATTCACCCATGCCTGAGCATGGGTCATGGGCACACGATAACTGAACTCAATGTTAACATTGGCACCTGTTGTCACACCATGCATTCATCTACCACCTGGCCTCAGATTTCGTGGGTGCCTGTCACTTAAATTCTAGGCTTCCAGTTGCCAGCTGTTAACGCCACTCACTTTTCCAGACTGTAGCAGGTCATTAAATCTGTTCCTGCACTGGATTGAGGTTCTGACAACGCCTCAGCTGCTCATGACATCTGTCACCTCCAGCCATGCCTTCTTGGTGACATTTATTGGCCTCCTCCTCCTGTCTTCTGCAAAGAAAGCCTGTCTCCTTTCATGGATTGCCTGAAGAGAGGCATTGCTGGTGTAGGGTGGGCCTTCTTCTTTATCCTGCCATCTCTCTACTGCCTTCTCAGCAGTCCCCCCCACCCCCCGCCCCCCTTCTTCCATTTGCCTGCCACTATTAATTAGGTGACCCTTTCGCCGGCAGCTCCTTAATTAAATGCTGATAGTAAAAGGCGGGCGGATGTTCCACCAGTTGCCTGTGCATGCATTCTTTTCTGACGTTGGGACCTCTGCTTTAGTGGCAAAATCCTAGCTATGATTCCTACCACCTAGAATGAACAGGGAAGCAAGCAGAGGGGAATACCACGACCTGCAAGTTCCCCTTCAAGTCATACACCATCCTGACTTAGAACAATATCGCCATTCCTTCACTGTCACTGGGTCAAGTTTCTGGAGCTCCCTCCCTAACAATATTGTGGGAGTACCTATATCACACTGAATGTAGCAGTTCAAGAAAACAACTCACCACCACCCTCCCAAGGGTAATTAGGGGTGGGCAACAAATGCTCATCTTGTCAACACTGCTCCCATCCCATTAATTAATAAATATATAAAAATTAAAATGTGCTAAAAAATTGGAGATCCATGTGAAACAATAATCCTCATGAAAAATAAACAAAAAGGATTTCATTAAAAGGATAAAACCACTGAAGTTGATGGTTTGAATCAGCTCATTGTGTCTGTGTTCCTCTGGTGTTAAACTGACAGCACTAGCCTCATAGTCTGAGAACAGGGAGCAGTTATCTTGTCAGTATGCACTGGGAAAGCTACAAAGCCACTGGCCCACAGTTCTTGCTGGAGAGATGCCAAAGAGAATGCTGAGTGTCTAATTGTTCACATTATCTCAGGGTAAATGGTTCAAAACCTGCATACAGCATATAGGGAAAAGAAAGATTTCAAACCAAAAGTCCGTTTACTACAAATTTGTGATAAAATAATACAATTATTACAGAAATTCATGCAAATGTTCTTATTTGTGCTCAGCCCTGAATATTTGAGTGCAGGCTATTAATGTTCATTGTGGCTTCAACTCATTTTTAATCTACATTGGATTCAGAATTCTGTTTATGAAGAGCAGCCTCTGAAATTTAAGGGTGGGGTCTCAGCCAGATAGAACAAATGTAGTCTTTGGATCAAGAATTTAACTAAACCAGTGAGTGTTACCTTGATATTTATTTTAATTAAGTTTACTACTTGTCAGATTGGAAATTTAGTGTCAGCTATTTAAGAGACAAATTCGGTTGTGAAGATTGTTTTTCTACATAACCCATTTAGAGACATAATGGGGATGACACAAGCTTTGATCTTCTATTTATAACTATAGAAGACATCATTTGGAGAATTCAAGCTAGAAAACAAGTAGCTTAGATGTCTTGCCAAGAGGGATTTGTCCTTTTTATCTAGTCAGAGAAGCACTTTTGATATTTGCATTTCTGAATTGCTGAGCTGCCCAAGCATGCTTTATCTGTACTGGTTGAAATGTGTCACAGGAACCTATGACTGCTGTTCTCTAGCTGGTCTTGGACTTCCTTCAACAAATATGGATTATGTTAAAGTCGGTATTGAATTGATGAGGATATGTTAATAACTCCCAGATGGGTATCTTTTTTTGCCTGGCAGGAGGGAAATACAGGCAGTCTATGGCAGGAGCTAGTGCTTGGCAGGTCCATCATTTCGTCATTAAAGGGCAGATTATTACTCACAACAAAGCTTGCATGACAATTGCTTGGCTACCCAAGATCCCACTGAAAGGATGTTGTTGATTCTTCCTGGTGGGATGTCTAACTGTGGCTATTGCTTGTTCTCTGCATTGACAATAAATTAGTAGTCAGAACAAGTAATTCACCTTTACAAATAACAATTGTGACAGTATCTCTCATTCAGTGATCTTGTGTTTAGATGTGTTGCAGACATTTAACTATAACCAGCCAGTGTTATCTGCCCGAGCTAATGCAGAATAGAGAAGATTCTGATAAGGTTTCCTTCCCATATAAAATTAAATCAGTGCTGTTATAATTTTGAACTGCACACCTCATTATAACCAGAATTTGGGCAATCAGAGAGAGTAAAGGCTCACTTCATTGTGAGGAAACAAATAATTGAATTTAATACACTAAGGGGGATAAATTGGATGCCCCTGAAAATGGGCATGGGATTACAATGCTCGATTAACCTGTACCTGTTCACTGTAATGTAGGCAGCACGTCACCCTCATGCTGCCTACTCATTTGAATGACTGCTGTGTGCAGCCAGTGCTAACTGTACTGCTCATTAGCTGCATGCATCAGCAAAGGCCCAAAATTGTAACTTCCTAGCACCAGTTAAAGCTTGCCTGCACTGCTCAAAGTTACCCTGCAGGTCTCAAAGGGGTGTCCTTTGGCTGGAGCAGGTGCTGGTAGATGTTCAGGAGGTAAGTCTAACCTTGGGGACATTGAGGAATGGCAGGGGGCAGAGTGGGCTTCAAGTCTTTCCAAAGCTGAACTGGAGGTCTTGGCGGAGGAGGGCAAAAGTCGGGGAGACATCAGGTTTGGTAAGAGATTAAATGCTTTAAAATGGGCGTAAAGATTGTATCCATAAATGTGCGTAGCATTAAATTTACTATGCGATGTGTTGCGACCTTGGACTACCTTGCCAAGGTCAAAGCTGACCTGTTGTTTCTGCAGGAGTGTGCGATACCGCACCTCAGTTCCTACAGGCAATGGTCACGATGGTGGTCCCATGGGCCATCGATCTGTCGGGAGGAAACGACTCTCGTTCCTCCGGCCTTGGTATTCTGCTGCGGGGAGGCAACTTCACCGTCTCCGAGGTTAAGGAGGTGGTGGGCGGGCGCCTCCTCGTAGCAGACGTAATGTACAAGAATGCTCCACTCCGGCTAATTAACGTGTACGCCCTGGCACAAAAGGGCGAGCAGCTGGCAGTTTTTCAGCAGCTCCCACTGCTGCTGGCGACCTCCAGGCCAGTCATTCTGGGCGGTGACTTCAACTGCATCATCGATGCGGCTGGACAATCCGGCAGGGCCGACAGCAGATTGGGCGCTACGTCCAGATCCCTGATGGAAACAGTTAAGGATGCCAAGCTGCACAACGTCTTCAGCAACCCTGCAGATGGAACGCAGCGTAGATACACCTGGTCGCGGCCAGACAGGTCCATCTGTTCCAGGATAGACTTCCTGTTTGTGTCCCGTGCGTTCGCAGTCAGATCCACCGACGTCAAGCCGGTGTTCTTCTCTGACCACTGCCTCCTACTGGCTGACTGTCACTTAGAGGAAGACCAGAGGGTTGGCAGGGGGGCATGGAAGCTAAACGTGCAACTGCTGACCCCAGAGAACATTGAGGAGCTCAAGAGGGATTACAAAGGTTGGAGAACCGTGAAACCCCTCTTTGAGTCCCTGACACACTGGTGGGAAGCGATCAAGGGAAACATCAAGAGGTTTTTCACCCTCAAAGGCGCCCAGAAAACTAGAAAGGAACAGAGGGAAATGTCCCGACTCCAGAAAAACATGCAGAATCTGCTCCGGCTGCAGTCAATGGGGGTCGATGTCAAGGAGGAACTCCAAGAGGTGAAGAGCCAGCAAGCCTCACTCTTTGCCTCGGAGGCCTCCAAAATCACCTTCCATTCCAGACTCCGCTCCGTGGAGCAGGATGAGACGTGCTCACGTTTCTTCTTCCAAAAGGTACAAAGAGAGAGCTCTGTGATCAGCAGCCTGAAGGAAGAAGACGGCTCAGTAAAGTCATCGCAGTCTGACATTTTGAGGATCAGCAAATCCTTTTATGCCGGATTGTATGACGTGAAGCCCACAGACAGCACGGCCTCCCAGTCCTTCCTGTCCTCTATCACGGAGGTCTTAGACGACAGTACACGCGAGAGCCTGGACAAACCGCTAACTCCTGATGAACTGACTAAGGCCCTTGAGTCCTTTGAGAAGAGCAAAACTCCCGGAAGCGACGGCTTGCCGGCGGATTTCTATTCGGCTCTGTGGGACTGGATGGGCCCAGACCCGCTAGAAGTGTACGAGAGTATGCTTCTGGCCAGCAACATGTCAGAATCCACGAGGAAAGGCATCATCACCCTCATCTACAAGCACAAGGGGGAAAGGGAGGAAATTAGAAATTGGCGACCCATTTCACTGTTGAATGTGGACTATAAGATTCTGTCCAAGGTCATCGCCAATCGGGTCAAGTCCGCTCTGGAATTAGTGATTCACCCTGACCAGACCTGCGCTGTGCCCGGCAGGAAGATCTCTGACAGCCTCGCGCTGCTCAGGGATACGATTGCCTATGTGCAGGACAGGGGTTTGGACGCCTGCCTCATCAGCCTGGATCAGGAGAAGGCCTTTGACAGAATATCACACACCTACATGGTGGATGTGCTCTCCAAAATGGGTTTGGGGAGGGAATTTGCAATTGGATCCAACTGCTCTACACTAACATCAGTAGCGCAGTCTCAATCAATGGGTGGGAATCAGATAGCTTTCCTATTAAATCTGGAGTCAGGCAGGGCTGCCCTTTCTCCCCTGTCCTGTTTGTGTGTTGCATAGAACCCTTTGCTGAGTCCATCAGGAAGGATCCAGGCATAAGAGGAGTGACAATCCCAGGCAGTGGAGGCACTCAGTTCAAAGCCTCCCTGTACATGGATGATGTCGCCGTCTTCTGTTCGGATCTGCTGTCGGTGCGCAGACTGATCCACATCTGCAACCAGTTCGAACTGGCCTCAGGAGTCAAGGTAAATCATGGGAAGAGCGAGGCCATGTTCTCTGGGAACTGGGCTGACTGATCCTTTGTCCCCTTCACTGTCAGGGCTGACGGCCTGAAGATGCTGGGAATATGGTTCGGAGGGACCAGGGCATGCGTTAAAAACTGGAAGGAGCGAGTGTCTAAGGTGCAAAGAAAACTGGGCATGTGGGAGCGACGCTCCCTCTCCATTGCGGGTAAGAACCTGGTCATCAGGTGTGAGGCACTCTCGCTGTTGCTGTACGTGGCGCAGGTCTGGCCCATTCCACACTCCTGCTCGATGGCGATCACCCGAGCCATCTTTCGCTTTATCTGGAGGTCGAAAATGGATCATGTCCGCAGGGAAAATACGTGCCCAACATCGCCCTCATACTGCTGGCCACCTTTGAGTGCGGCTGCATCAAGCTGTGTGTAGATCCTCGGTACGCAAACACCAAGTATCGCTACGTGCTGAGGTTCTACCTGTCCCCGGTGTTGCGAAGGATGGGTCTGGCCACGCTGCCGCGGAACGCTCCAAGTAGTTGGACCGTACCATACCACCTGTCCCTTGTAGAAAAATTTATGCAGAGAAACACCTTTGACCACAAGTCCATCAGGCAGTGGTCGGCACGTAACGTCTTAGAGACCCTGTAGGAAAAGGAGAGGGTGGATCCTGTGGGATGGTTCCCCGAGCAGACTGGCAAAGTCATTTGGAAGAATGCCTCATCGCCAGAACTTTCCAGCAAGCACCAAGATGTAGCTTGGCTGGTGGTGAGAAAGACCCTCCCCGTCAGATCCTTCCAACCTGCCAGGAGTCTCACTCCCTCTGCACGTTGCCCTCGAGGTGGCTGTGGTGGGGACGAGACCATTGTTCATCTCCATGTGGACTGTGCCTTTGCAAAGAAGGTCTGGAGAGAGGTGTAGTGATTTCTGTCGAGGTTCATCCCGAGCAGTTCTGTGACACAGGACTCTGTGCTCTACGGGCTGTTCCCAGGGACACACACCGAGACAAACATCAACTGTAGCTGGAGGATCATCAACTCGATGAAAGACGCTCTTTGGTCTGCCTGAAACTTGTTGGTCTTCCAGTACAAAGAGTTGACCCTGACCGAGTGTTGCAGACTGGTACATTCCAAGGTCCAGAACTACATGCTGAGGGACGCACTAAAGCTTGGGGCAGCCGCCGCAAAGGCGCAATGGGGTAAGGTTGCTGTCTAAGACCTTTCTGTCACAGTGCACCGAGGGGCTGGGAACTGTTGAGAGCCCCTCGGGCTGTACAGCTCAAAATGAATGTATGCAGTGAATACTAAGTGTATTATAATTGTAATGAAGCACCTCAGAGTGCAACATGATGTATGTTGATAACTCCAATACCTTTGTCTGATTGTCTGCATTGACCATATTGAAATGATTGTAATATTCATTGATTGTATTGATACATCGGGTGATCCATGTGTAAAAGTTGAATCTGATTGTATTTTTGTGATGGTGATTTTGAACTGTTTTGTAATGTTTTCCCAGATATTTTATGAATAAAGTACATTTTTCAAAAAAAAAGTCAGGGAGACATCTTATACCTACAGAAGACAGGAAGCCCACCAGGCACCTGGTTAAATGACAGTGGGAGCAGATGGCCACAGAGGTCCATGCCAGTTGTCTAGCCCTGAGGATCTGGATGTAGTGCTACAAGAAATTCACTGACCTTCAACAAGTGGACAAGTGAATGCATCGACTTAACAGTTGCACCAGTAGACTCAGACACAGCTTAAATCACCATACACTTATCACTCATCTAGAATCATACAACAGAATCATAGATTGGGCACAGAAGGAGACTATTCAGCCTGTAATGCCTGAGCCTGCACTCTAAAAGAGCAAATTAGCTCATCCCATTTGTCCACCCTCTGTCCACACCTGTCAATTGATTTCGCACTCGCAACCACCAGCTCAGGTACTGACACTGCACATACCTTAGGATAGATGAAAAGCATGAATTGCATATGATGAAACATTGGGCATGAGTAGGCTGCAACCAGGGCAGGCGGCAAGGATAGCACAGGTCCCAGCTCACCGGAGGGCAAGGGTGCACATGAGTTCTGCCATAGAGGACTCAGATAAAAGCTTTGATGGGGCAGCCTGCAGGAGAATACTGATGGATCCAGTGCCAACTCAGAATAGGGTTTTGTGCAGAATTTGGAGCCCAGTGTGGAAATGATGACCAATTCCATTTGCACACTAATGGACTTGAGCGTGACACAGCATTCAGTGTGCAAATGTCGCAGCTTCCAAACAGAACAAGCAGCAACCACCAATCATCTGAGTGCTGCAGTGGAAGCTCAGGCTGAAGCCTAATGCAATCTCAGACTGCCGCCACCATGGCTGTAAGTGTGCAAAGGGGCTTCCAGTGTGTCACAGCAATCCAGCAATCGGTCCTCCAACAGATTACTAAGATTACAGAGGCACTGCCCCAGGGAACCGTCAGGGGTCCCATGGGGCATGATCCTGCTGTTCCCTCTCAGAAGTACAGTATTTGCCCTCCCCATATCAGCCCGTGCACCAGTACCCTTTCTTCTGCTTGGGGTTATAGTTACTGGTATCACACTCAGATGTAACCTTAGCAGTCAGCCTAGGCGGGAAGGGACTGTCCAAATTTTCTCCTTCATAGGGCAGAATTTTTTCTGTCGGTGAGCAGGGGGCGGGGCCTGCTCACCGACGCGTAAAATGACACGGAATGATGTCGGGCAGAACCCCCAACGTCATCCCGCCCCATTTAAATTTTTAGGAAGGCGGGGGCGCAGCAAAATCAGCTGCAGGCCCGCCGACCTGTCAATGGCCAATTGAGGCCATTGACAGGACCAATTAACTAATTAAAGGACCTGTCTGTCCAACCTTAAGGCTGACGGGCAGGCCAGGAGCCCTGGCGGCAAATAGAGAAAACATGAAACCTCATCCACCGGTGGGATGAGGTTTTATGCAGGGTTTTTAAAAGTTTAATAAACTTATTATGTAAATTATGAACATGTCCCAACTCATGTGACACTGCTGGGGACCAGTACGATGATGCTGAGTCTCTGGAGTTGTCTATTAGGCGGCAGATGCAGGATGTCCAGCGAGATGTGTGGGAGGATCTGGCAGAGATCCATGAGGGTATGTGAGCCATGGTCTCTGTTGTGGAGGAGTCCATGCGGAGCATGAGCAATGCAATGATCCCTCATGGCCGAACACAATGCCTCCTCCATTGAGAGAGTGGTGACTCTCATGGAGAGGCAGCTCCAGGGGCAGAATCAGGGGTTCCTGGGGTTGCACTTGGACCTGCAAGCCCTCACACAGGCACTGACCTCAGATGGTCAGTGTCATTGCAGTAGATGGATGAGGCACCCAGAATCCCAACTAGGTGTCTGTCCACCAATGGTAAGCAGGGAGGCCCAGAGCGACTTCACGTTGGCACATGAGCTGCCTGTCGTCTCTGCGGGCTCCTCTCAGGGCATTCTGGCAGCTCCTCCATGCTTCTTCCAGTGACTGTGGTATCTGATGAGGTTGCAATGACTGGGGAGATGCCAGCTGTGTCACTGGCCGCTCCCTCCCAGGTGGGACAAGCACAGGCTCCGCTGGCCAGAGGCCGACTGCCAAGGTCATCAAGGCCAACAAGACAGCACAGTCAGCAGGCTGCCTCCAATGCCGGTGCCAGCGAGGTGGGGCCACCAAGCCATAGCACTCGCAAATGTAAGTTTAATGCACCATGAGCACGAGAGGGACTGGTCACAGGTTATCTTCTGTTCATTTATGTTTGGTTTACATGCCTGCTGGTGTTTACATCAACAGCAGTAATTGTAATGTCATAATGATTTCAATGTGACAATAACATTAAATTTGCTTTGGTTCTGATGGCCTGAGTATGCTTCACCGTTTTTCTTTCTGGTGCAGGATACGCCAGTATGTAATGCTGGATGTGAGTGGCTGGATACTTTATTGCACAGGCATTGAGTGGACTTTGGATGCAAATAAAAGGGTCCTTTCAGACATCCAGGATGGAGGCAGCAGCCCTGACATGAGGTGGTAGCAGATCTTTGGTAGCCTAGCTGAAGGAGCATTGGATCAAGACATCCCCAGTGTCCCTGCCTTCCTGGAGGTTACCGAGGTCTGTCCCCATGCCCTCAGTGTCCTCCTCACTGTGTATCTCTTCTGACTCATTATTGGACTCATCCTCTGTGGCCTATGCAGCTGCATTAAGATCCCTTTCATCCAGTGGGTCCCCCCTTGCCAGTGCCAGATTGTGGGGAGTGCAGCATGCAACCACTATCAGTGACACCTACTCTGGAGGGTATTGTAATGCTCCCCCTGAACAATCCAGGCATCGGACGTGCACCTTGAGAAGATCCATGGTCCTCTCTATCACTGGCCTTGCGGAGGCATGACTCGTATTGTAACGCTGCTCTGCCTCTGTTCTTGGGTGGCAGAGAGGGGTCATAAGCCACCTTTTCAACAGATAGCCCTTGTCACCCAGCAGCCATCCATCCAATCGGGCTGGAGCACTGAAGAGCCTTGACACCTGGGAGTGTCTGAGGATGTAAGTGTCATGGGAGCTGCCTGGGTACCTTGCACAGACTTGCAGAATCTGCATCCTGTGATCACACACTATCTGCACATTCATGGAGTGGAAGCCCTTCGTGTTGACAAAGGCTCCCGGCTGACCTGCTGGCGCCTTGATGGCCACATGTGTACAGTCAATTGCACCCTGGACATGGGGGAAGCCAGCAATTACTGTGAAGCCTTGGCTCACTCAGCCTGGCTGGCCTCGTCCGTACCGTAAAGAATAAAGGTCAGTACCCGCCTGAACAGATTTTCTGTCACCAGCTTGACGCAACTATGGACAGCTCCACAAAGATCTCCCACTGACTCCTGGAGAGAGCCGGAGGCATAGAAGATGAGGGACGCTATGACCTTCAGAGCCACTGGCATGGGGTGTCCACCCACACAGTCAGAAATCCCTTCTGCCCCTCTCTTCCTCCTCAAAGGAGGTGCCATCAGCAGAGACCACAATCCCCATTACCAGGGTAACGGAAGGCTGGAAGGGTCCATATGATCTGAATCCTCTGGGGGCCTTAGAGACACCAAGGTGACCTGAAATGAAGCCTGGAAATGTTAACAATGAAGCACTGAACAGAGACAAAGCTACCAAGTACCAGTAAGTCACCAGCAGCAAACTATGCACCAAACTCTTCACCACTGACACTGGCAATGCTGCTCATTCCTTTTATCCCATCTGTGGGTGAGGTTTTTGAAATTGCCGGCTGGCCGCCTGCCTGTTTTGCCCATGCGACGAGCGTGAAATTTCATGAGCAATGGAAAATCACCGTCAATTGGCTTTTTAATGGCCTAAGTGGCCTCTTAATTAATGGTGGGCACGGCTCCGGCACCCGCTCACACCCACCTGGTGTCATCGCAAACTATTTTATGCCCAATCAGGTTGGGCGCGTGCCCACCCGTGGGACATAAAATTCTGCCCTGTGTCCCTACTGATAAAGTTGAGGATGCCTTATACTTTATTAACCACTTTCTCAATCTGTTCTGCCATCTTCAATGATTTATGTGCATGTAGACACGCAGGTCCCTCTGCTCCTGCACCACTTTTCGAATTGTACATTTTATTTTATATTGTCTCTCCATGTCCTTCCTACCAAAAGGAATCACTTGACACTTCTCTGCACTAAATTGCATCACTCACTTGTCTGCCCATTCCACCAACCTGTCTTCCAAGTTTTGTACCATTTGCAAATTTTGAAATTGTGCCCTCTACACCAAGGTCTAAGTTATTAATATGTACCAGGAAGAGCAGAGATCCCAACACTGATCACTGGGGCACTCCACTATAAACCTCCCCCCAGCCTGAAAAACATCCATTCACTACTAATCTCTGTTTCCTGTCACCTAGCCAACTCCGTATCCATGTTGCTACTGTCCCTGTTATTCATGAGCTGTAACTTTGCTCATGTGTTTGTTTTGCAGCATTTTATCAAATGTCTTTTGGAAGCCAATATACACCACATCAACAGCATTACCCTCAACAACCCCCCACTCAACATGCATCAACCTCCATCCCCCCCGCAGTTACCACATCAAAGACTCGAGCAAGTTAGTTTAACATGATTTTCCTTAATTAATCTGCATTTTGCAAATGAGCATTAATTTTGTCCCGAATTATCGTTTCTAGAAGCTTCTCCATCACTGAGGTTAAACTGGTTTGCTTGTAGTTACTGGGCTTACCTTTGCATCCTTTTTTTGAACAAGGGTGTAATGTTTGCAATTCTTCAGTCATCTGGCACGACTCCTGAGTCTAAGGAAGACTGGAAAATTATGGCCAGTGCCACCATAATTTCCACTCTTGCTTCCCTTGGATACACCTCATCCAATCCTGGGTTTTTTTTATCAATTCTAAGTACGGACAACCTATCCAATGCCTACTCTATCTTTTTTAAACCCTTCAAGTGCCTGAACTACTGCCTCCTTCACCAGGACCTATCTTCTTCCTTCCTCTTTCTCCTGTTCCTCTTCTACCCCCTCCCCCTCCTCCTCCTCCTGCATGCCCTTTGCTCACATGGTGCTAATATCTCTGCCCTCTTGATGGTGCGACAGCATTTGTCTTCCTACCTCTGCCACTCCAGCAGTGCCGTTGCTGTTGTCTGTCAGCCACCCAGCCCAGACGGCTGCCACCCATGTTGAGATGGTGCAGTTGGCAACCAGGCTTTCTAGAGTCAAAACTGCTTGAGGTTGGCCTCCAAGGCCATTTGCAGTCCCCTTCACTGAAAGTCAGCAGCCTCCACTAGCCATGCTGCAGCCATTAGAATAGTGCTATGTAAGAGCAGATAGACAAAGGCGCACTGGGACAGACAAAGACACAAAAGACAGGCACTAAGCAGGTACACAAAGATGATTAGCTGACCTTTTGTTCTGTACAATTTCATTTATATTTCAAACCAGGCAATGTGGCTCTGAATTTGATGTTATGGTTATGTCAGATTTGTTGAGAACATCCTTAATGAAATGCAAACATCTCACACGTTGCTCCTCCTTGTGGTTTTAAGCAGGGCAATTGCTCCATGAACATCTTGGGCAGATATGGCTTCCTCCTGAGACCCTTTCTTGCCCTCTTCCTCTCCCTCTTCCAGCAGCTTGTCCTGCTCTATGTGGCCTCTGGCCATTTTCAAAGTTATTCTGTATTCGAAGGGAGTACCCTTGTCTGGAAGTAACTTTATATTTGCAGAAACCTTGAAGTCATCAAAAAGTCCTTCAGCACCTCCCACATCACTCCCTGTACACTTCAGCAACTTGAAACAACTATAGAAAGCACCAAACACTTATAGAATCAAAGCAGCAGGCAGAAGAAATCAATCAGCAACTGACCTGTAAGTAGTTGACGATTCCTTCAAATAGCTTGGCGGGGGGGGTGGGGGGGAGCTGGGGGAGGGGGGGTCCTTTCCGCTGCTGAACACAAGCTTAGCTACGTGAGGTTAAGAGAGGGTGTTAGCTGGAGCACTGAGTTCCAAAATGTCAACCACTGGTGTCAAATCAACCTTGCACTTTGATTGTGGTCATGATCTGCCTGTTCTGGCAGACATTCATTGTGTGCATGCAAACCCCTCATCAAAATTGCAGTCAGCACAGTTTGCTCCACAAGTGTGTACTTGAGCCTTGGACTCTACTTTTGAGCTTTAAGGGGACTTGTGCCCAAAAATGGAGGCTGACCAGCTCAATTTCCCACCCTTAACATCTAGGATTCTGAACTGCTGACACAAGATTTGGTGGAGTGGCATTGCACTAAATGCTTGGCTAATGGTTCTGATTATCATATGGTCCCTGAAGAGCATGTGTTTTGCATGTGATAACCAAATTGTATTTAAAGCCTTTCTTTTCCTGTTATAATGTTCTTTATTGTGCTCCCTTCTATGTCTCATTTTTTATTCAAACAGCTTTGAAATTTTTCTTTCCACTCATTTCCCCCTCTTTGGTTTTGACTCTTTGAACTTTATTTCCTCATCCTATCTTCAGGCTTTTAAATCCCAACTGATGACAACTTCATTACCTCTTTATTCCTTTTGTTCTTGTCCTGTGGACTTTACTCTTCACTTTGATACCTCACTATTGAAAAGATGAAAAAACTGAGAGCTATGTCAAAAAGACCGTTCCTAACTGAAAACTCCATAATGAAAGCATGGTGATATTCCACTGTCCTGGTTAATATTGCCCTTTTCCATGGTTTTATTTGACTGCCAGGGTGGGATTTTCCGTGCCCGCTGGCCTCGGGCATGCTCCCTGGCGTAAGCGGACAATAGGGCAAAAAGGCCAGAAATCAGTTCCATGACATCATGAAACGAGTTTGTGATCATCTGCTCAGCCTGTTGATGGTGGGCCGTGTTTCCTGCCATCGGATGTCAGGAACCTCATTGTGATACATCTGCATAAGGCCAGCCCACCGGGATCATTCCCCCCCCCCCACCACCCCCCACCCCCCCCTCCCCCCGCTGGATCGTCCGTCCATATCGGCGTCATTGCATGCTGATGCAGGACATGACTTGATAAGTGTGGCATGCAGACATCGGGACTTACAGCCAGGGCCTTGCTCACATTGCGGACATCCGAGGAGCAGAAGATGCTGGAGCCCAACAGCAACAGCACACTGGAGGAACGCCCATGGCATACTGGGTGGATTCTCATGGACATGGCTCTGCTGTGAAGCAGCACATGGAAGTTAGAAAGTCACCGTTGACGCTTACAACAGATGATGGTCGAGGGGGTGGAGAAGAAGGTCCAGCTATCTTTGGGAGAGGGAGATGTACCAGGGCTAGGAGAGGAAGGTCTAGGATTGACTGGGAGATGAAGAGGTGTCAGGATGGGTGAGGTTGGGAAAAGTGGAATGAAGATGTCAGGATGGGGTGAGGTTGGGAGACAGGAATGAAGATGTCGAGAGGGTAAGGTTGGTGGGGGGAATGAAGGTGTCAGGGGTGAGGTTGTGGGGGAGAGGGTGAGTGTTCAACAGTAGTGGCAGAAGGGGCGGCGAGGGTGGTTGGAGGGGACTCAGAGGCAGACATGGCCCTTTGGGTGGGAAGGAGGAGGTCGGAGAGGTTAATGTTGATGGGGGTGAGATTTTCAGGAAGGAAGGGAATGTGCACGTTCACCTGGACATTCTGAAAGAAAAAGGCTGTAGCTGGTAGGTCACGGAGGGGAAGTGGAAGGTGATGACAGGGAGGTCAACAGTGATGGAGGATAGGAAATGGGTGACTGGGGGAGGGGAAAAGACAGGGGAGCATATGGAAAACTGAATCACGACCATGCTGTGTAAATCGAAAGTAAAGTGAGAGTTGTGGTGGGTGAGATCAGGTGCTGCATGGGTGTGTGATCATTGAGTGGGCAGAGATGCAACTCAGCTCAGATGGACAACTGAAAGCAAACCTCAGCAGGCAGCATTGAAAATGCTCAGGACAGTGAGATGGGTGTGATATGGGAAGGATCTGTGTGCGTGAGTGAGTGCTTGCATGAGGCTCCAAAAGGCCCTGCCACACACACACTCTTCTCCCACCAGAATCACTAGTTGGCCAGCTGCTCCCTCTGTGGTGACAGAGGGTGAGGTTGAGGGGCTCACAGGCAAAGGGGACTTGGAGGGAGAGGACAGCCTCTGAGATTCCTGAGTGGATGGCCCAGGGGTGTCCAGCTGCCGCTCCTCCTCCTTTTGGGTACCGGGGGGCCCTGGCCTGGCTCCTTGAGGGGAAGGAGTACCTGGAGGGACATTGAAGTGTCCCATTTCCCTCTTGCGTTGCTACCGCAGGAACCCAACCATGGATGGAGTGCAGGTTTGCACATATCTCCACATTCTGCTGGACCAGGCTCTCCATGATGTCCACCATCCTCCCCATTTTTTGAATAGAGCATTCAAAAAGTGGGATGAAAACTGACACCTATCTAGCAGATACCAAGCCATACGTTTATATTACTAATAAAATTGGAACTATGAAAGGGGTTTTATTGTTAGAGAGGGTTAGTTCAGAGGTTGGTGATACAATGAGAATTTACATTCAATGGTCTTTGCTAGGTATAACTTCAGCAGTGTGGTGTGTGTAGGACAGAGGTAATGTGAGATCAACAGCAGCTATAAGCCTCCAACTGACTCCACAGGAACCAAAGTGAAAAGAACCTCATTTTGAATTTGTAAGGTGAAAATGCTTTGCCTGGTGTCTGGTTAAGTCTATGGGTTGCTGTTGCCTTAGTGGAGATTAGTTTGGGAATTTGTTAAAAGTTATGATAGTAATAATTTGTAGCAATGTGTATATATATATTTTAACCTGTGTAAATTAATAAAATGTTTCATTTAGTTTAATGTAAAACCTCAAGAACTGGTGGTCCGATTCCTGAATTTACAGTCGTATCTCAAACATAACAGTTAAAATTATAGGTTATGACAGTTGTTTAAAGTTTCCCTCTGGGATTTTTAAATAACTCAGCTGTACCAGCGTCAGTCGTAATAGTGCCACTCTGTTGAGGGTTTCCAACAGCTCTGAGTGATGTTCCCACGCCTTCTGCTGACTCTCCAGGATGAGTTTGAAGGCCAAATCCAGAGGCTCATCATTTGACTCGGACCTCACAGATGCCTCTTCCCAAGCAGTCCTCTGAGTGACGGGGAGCTTGACTGAACCTGCCTCCTCCTGTAGTGGACATGTGCCTATGTGGTGACCGCCAGATTATGAACCCAAGCCTGCTCCAGATCTAGGTTCCAACAAGGTATACATTCCTGTGCTGGTGCAGGGTGTGGGCAAGTGCTGTGACGGGCATTCCAGGCTGCTTATTTTCAGCTCTTCAATGGAGGAGTCCTCTTGGCTGGAGGAGAGGACATGGATGGAGCTGAGGGACTGGCTGGCTGAGGGTGTCGGTCACTTGGCAGAGCTCCCTGTGAACCAAAGTAGAGATGATTAGTGCATGGCAGCAGAGTTAAAAGCAGGGGAGAAAGCACTCACATTTGCATTGAGAAAGGGATGATGTGGTGCAGGATCCTCACATGGGTGTTCATCACTGACCTCACCGTCACTGCAGGCACAATCCACATCCTCACCAGTCAGCACGTTGGCAAACTCCTCAAAGTGAGTGAGGGGTCTAATGTGGCCCACTCCACCCCCCGGTCTGGGACCTCTCCCTGCTGATGTGAGCAGGCTTCTCCTGCATGAAAACAGATGGAGAGAGTGTGAGCAGGACACATGGCACTGCATGGAATGTTTGTGTGGTGAGCAGAGCCATGGGCAGTGATGTAGGTTGGCCAAGTTGTGCTATTAGTGATAAAGTTGATATGCCCACTTCTTGGGAATCTTTGGCCAGAATTTTCCCGTTGGTATGCTGGGGCAGGCACCGCACATCCTCGTGTAAAATGACACACGGTGACGTCGGGTGAGCGTCCTGAAGTCACCGCGTGCCATCGTGATGTTTGGGATGGCGGGCGTGCTATAAGTTCGGATGCGCACCCGCCATCAATTAACGGGCCAGTTAAGGCCCTTGAGGCATCAATTGATCTCGAATTTTTGCAGCCTGTGCGATCTTCAGGATGTCGCATGGGCGCAATGGGCAGGCAGGTAGAAGATATTTGTATAAACCTCATCCACGGGCGGGATAAGAGGGGTGAGTGGGGTCACGAATCTGGTGTTTGAGGTATTTAAGTGTGAAAGTAATCTTTACTTGCCTGAGTGAGCAGGAATACTTCAAAACTCATACCAGCTGCTTGGACAGGAGTAAAAGCCTTGGTCAGGACTCGACAGTAGAAATAATTTCAGGGGCCTGCAGCTTTCAGGAAGCCTTCCCTTAGCCTGGGAATGGAAGTTGTGCTCTCCACTGGAGTCACCTCCTCTGAGGAGGAAAGGAGGGCCAGAAGGGGAGGAGGCCAGGAGTTCACATTCAGCCTCCAGGGGAGCCACCTTTGGGAGGCGAAGCGCAGGCACAAAGGGTGCAGGGCAAACAGGGAGTCCAAGGCAGAAGGGGCTGCAGAAGATGCCAATATCTTGCTGCCAGGGTATACAGGCGGCGAAGCAGCTACCTCAATATGTCTGATGTGCCGAAGGAGGCTCCGTCTCTCAAGGGAGACAGTCAACTATATCTGTCAGGCGATAGGCCCTGAGATCTCCGCTAACTGTGTGAGTGGACACCCCATGCCAGTGGCTCTAAAGGTCACAGCTGCCCTCAACTTCTATGCCTCTGGCTCCTTCCAGGGGTCAGTGGGTGATCTCTGCGGAGTTTCCCAATCAGCTGTCCACACATGTGTCAAGCAGGTTACAGATGCTCTGTTCAGACGGGCATTGACCTTCATCCACTACCGCTGGGACGTGGCCAGCCAGACACAGCGAGCCAGAGGCTTCGCGGCCATTGCTGGCTTCCCCCGCGTCCAGGGTGCAATCGACTGTACACATGTGGCCATCAAGGTGCCAGCAGGTGAGCCCGGTGCCTTCATCAACAGGAAGGGCTTCCACTCCATGAATGTGCAGATAGTGTGTGATCACAGGATGCTGATTCTACAAGTCTGTGCAAGGTACCCAGGCAGCTCTCACAACGCTTACATACTCAAACACTCCCAGGTGCCCAGCTCTTCAGTGCTCCAGCCCGGCTGGATGGATGGCTGCTGGGTGACAAGGGCTATCCACTCAGAAGGTGGCTCAATGATGCCTCTCCGCCATCCAAGAACAGGAGCTGAGCAGTGGTACAATAGGAGCCACGGCACCACAAGGGCTGTGGTGGAGAGAGCCATCGGTCTTCTCAAGATGCGCTTCCGATGCCTGGACAGTTCAGGGGACGCACTCCAGTACCCACCAGATCATGTGTCACTGATAGTGGGTGCATGCTGCGCTCTCCACAATCTGGCGCTGGAAAGGGGCGACGCTGTGGACGAGGAAGTTGTAGACGCTGTTGCTCCAGACGCACACGATGAGTGCAGCAGTGAGTCCAAGGATGAGCACACACAGGAGAATGCTGAGGGGTTAGACGCTGACCCGGGCTTACTCCAAGGAGGCAGTGACACCCAGGATGCTCTAATCCAAAGAACCTTCAGCTAGCACAGCACAGATGGACCTTCAACACACGCCAGGCCTGCAGGCTCCACACTCGATACCTGAGTGCTAAATCAGCCTAGATGCTAACACTAACTAAGGCCGTTGTCAATAAAGCTCAATGTCAAACAACTCACTCATAACATCATAGCTTCCCGTACACATGCAGAAGGAATCACCCTGCGGCATGGCAACATGTCAAAAATTATTGAGCAAACAAAAGTACAATCATAAAGCAAAACAAAAACGGTGTTGGACATCACACTGAGTCTTCGACTAAGTACTATGGGGCAACATAAAAGCACCAATGAGAAACCCGTGGTGTGCCTAAGGTGCCTTAAATTTACGTTTATGGGTGCTATGCTGGCACTGGCATCTGAGACAGCCTTTCCAAGGCTGCCAGGCCTTCCTTCATGCAGACCGCTGGGTCGCCATTGGACCCGGCAGGCTGAGCGCACCCGCCACCGCCCGCTGACTCCCACAGTGCACGGGAGTAGTGAAATGCGCTGAATGGGCCTTAATTGGCCCGCCCATGTAAAATGGCAACGCGGACCCAATTGCGGGTGGTGATCAGATCCACACCCACCTATACCTGCTCCTGCTCGGCCTGCCCGACATGGGGAAAATTCTCCCCTTTAAGTTTATTTACAATATACTCAGCAGCAACTATATGTGTGCTTTCAACTCTAACTCTATCTCTACGCTGACTGCTGAGGTAGGCCGTGCTACTCTTCTATTGGTTACTATAGATCATGTGATCGTCCTTAACAAATATTATTCTTAAAGGTACATTAAACACTAAATAAAACAATAATTACTACATTCCTCCCCCTTTAACTTGGCTATACATATTATATTTACAAGCACATATTTTTCAAGACAGCATAATATTTACACTGGGTAAGGAATTTACAAGTTAAGTCTTTCAAGTGGTTTCCTGGTATATGTGGAATGTCGCAGCTCCACAACTTCAGATTCTTTGTCAGGAACCTCCTTTTCCGGAGTTGCCTGAACATCAGGTACTTTGGTGGGCACTTGCAGTTCTGTATCCTCAACTCTTACAGGAACATCATACATGTCAGCCCTGGGTTGAGTATCCTCAACAGGAAACAGGAAACAAATGGTCACTGGTGGAACCAATCTTGGTGATTTGTCCCTCTCTTCCTTAAACAGCCCACATGTTTACGGATGATTTGGCCTTCCATCCCCACGTGGTAAGATAGAGGTCCAGTCACCGCACGAATTTCACCCAGTAACTACTTTGTTCCTTCCCTGAAAGTTTGCACGTATACCGGTTCTCCCACGGTAAATTTCCTGTTATGACTATGCCAGTCATGTCTAGTTTTCTGGCTTCCCTGACTCCTTTCCACCCCAATCGTGGGCTTTGGGGTCTGAAACATGGTGGCTGTGTACGTACTGGTGAAATTTCTTGACACCAAAGATGACAGGCAGGCCTTCTTTTTCTATCTGCTGTGGTGAGCATTCTTGATAAGTACCCTATTAGTCGTTCCGTGCCATCGTCCATCCGATGAGAGAGCACTGCTCCCACTCCGTAGGGAGATGCGTCACATGTCAGCACCAATTCCTTCATCTGGTCATAATGCACTAATAGATTGGACAAGTGCAACAATTGTTTCACCTTTATGAAAGCTTCTTTCTAGGGCACCTCCCAAGACCAACGTTGGTTCTTTGTGAGTAGAGAATGCAGGGGGGCCAGCACTGTAGACAAATTGGGTAAGAACCACCCATAATAGCTGATCATTCCTTGGAATGATTTGAGCTCTGAGGCATTCTTTGGTGCAGGTGCCTCACTTATGGCTCTCACTTTCTCCTCAACCGGGTGGAGGCCCTGTGAATCTACCCGGTGACCCAAATAGGTTACCTCCCTCGCCTGGAACATGCACTTTTCCTTTTTCTAGCACAGGCTTTAATCTCGGCCTTCTTTTTGACTTCACTGCTAACTAGACTTCTTTCAGATGCAAGCTCAACTTGTCTGAGCTCAGTGGCTGAGTTTCCCAAAATTTAATTACCTGTCTGCTTCTTGGAAAATTCTACGACTTTTGCTTTCAAAGCCTTTTTGCTTCATTTAGCTGATTCTTCAGCTCCTCCGTCTCTATTTTGTATTTGTTCGCTGCCTCCTGGAAAATTGAACATTGTTGTGTCTTCTCTGCCAACTCATCCTTCAGTTTGTTCAGAGAAGTGCTGAATTCTTTCTGTTTCTCTTCATACTTATCAAGAGGTACAAACTTTGACCTGAGGGAATCTTGTAATGTGTGAAGGTCTTTCAACAGGTTTTCTTTTTCCCTTTGAAAGTTGCTCACCTCATCTCGAACTCTGTCATCAAGCAGGGTCTCTTCTGCTGTTCTTCCAGGGTTTGGCTTAAGACAGCCTGCATTTCTTCAGGTTGTTGAGTCCTCACATACTCCTTTTTCAAAACAGGAACATGTCCAACTTCCTTTTGCAATCTCAGTGGCCAATCAAGGTTGATTCCCCTAGCCAATTTCACCTGAGAAGGCTTGGTCCTCTGCCTCTCAATACCAACACTAGTAGCTTTGCTGATTGGCCTCCATAATGGACAGCTACTCTGCTTATGCCTTTACTTGAATGTCTTCACTCACATGCGTTTTTAGCTTGGCATCTGTTTCTTCTAAATTTAATTGATGTTCATCACTATTCAAATATCTGAAGGTATGTTCTCCAATTACTGTAGTGGAAACTCCCATGTCCACTTCCATTCTAACTGGTTTGCCATTTACTTTCACTGTGACAAATGTTGATTCTGTCTTTCCAACTTTCAGATTAAACGAGTAAATGTCTGAATTTGTTGTTTCAGGCTCGTCTACATTGTAGATTTCATTGGGCTTCTTCTTTTGTTTACAAGCCTGCTTGAATCTTTCCTTGCATTGCGTCATCGTATGTCCATTTCAATGATAATAGTAGCATTCGATTTTTTTAAACTGCCAATTGCTAAAAGACCAATTGTTTCCACCTTTATTAAAATTTTTCTTCAATTTCGCTGCTAAGTTTTTTATTATTCTTTGGCTAGCGGGGGCTGTTTCCCGCTTCTCAGCAGGGTTTCGCTTTCTCGCACCTCTTTCAGCTAAGGTTTCCCACCCGATGTGCGCACCCTGCATTGCTTTTGAATCTCTTACTGCGCTTTCCATGGCCAGCGCTATATCTCTAGCGCCTTCTTGAAATCCAGGTTCACTTTGGACAATAATGTTTTCTGAATAGTGTTCTCTTTCACACCACATTCTAAATGATCTCTGAGCATGTCATTCAGAGTCATACCGAACTCAAAATGTTCTGTTAACTGCTTCAAATTTGCCATATAGCATGCAGTTGTCTCACCCAGGGCCCTGTTTTATGAATTAAGGCTGAACATCTGCATTGTAACTGAGGGCCTGGGCTGAAAGTGACCCTTCACAAGGTCCACCAATTCATCAAAACTCTTTGAATATGGGGCACTGGGTGCCATCAAACTTCAAATCAGGCTGTAAATTTTGCTCCCACAAGCCTCCTCTCTTCCCCGTAATCTCGTTCGCTTGAAAAAAGAATGTGAGGCGTTCTATGTGTTGAGACCAATTGTCTGTGGCTGGTTCAAAAGGATCAATTCTCCCAAATTGTGGCATTTTGAGAGAGGATAACTTCTTCAATTCTCATGGAGCTTGCTACTTACAATCACTGGGTGAGGTACAGTGCCGATTTCTTTTTAACTTGATTTCTTCTGTTCAATCCTGTTTTGTCCTCGTCGCCGATTTCTTGTAGGGTGGCCAAGTTGTGCTATCAGTGATAGAGTTGATCTGCTGACACTTCTTGGGTGGAACCTTTAAGTTTATTTACAATATACTCAGCAGCAACTATACGTGTGCTTTCAACTCTAACTCTATCTCTACACTGACTGCTGAGATAGCCTGCGCTGCTCTCCTATTGGTTACTTCAGATCATGTGACCTTCCTTAACAGGTATTATTCTTAAAGGTACATTATACACTAAATAAAACCATCATTACTACAGACAGGATGAGGAGCAAGCTCAAGAGGGCATGAGTCTGATGAGTTTGTGAGTGTGTAATTTGAGAGTGATGAGAAGAGTGAGTTACCCTGGCAGAACGGATGAGACAATTCACCCTGCAGCGGCACTGGGCAGCTGTCTTCTTTTGCTGGCATTGGCACTGACCACCGCTGCCACTGCCTCCCCATGCTGGATTGGTGATGCAGCTGCCCACCCTGCGGCTAGAGCAGGGCAGAGGACATCACGGTGGGCCTCCACGGCTTCCAAAAGGTGCTCGGGGGACACAACACTGAAGTGGGTGGCTGCAGTCTTATTGCCTTTCGGGGCCATCCTGTCTTCTATGTAACAGTCGTGGGCTGGAAGCACTGAGATGTGTGCACGCAGCTGCACTTTAAATATGGCATCCGGCATGATGAAGCGGTGAGGTGGTGGCGTGGCGGGCAAATGAGAGCCCGCCCGCCATTGAAACAATGTGTTTCCCAGTAATACATAATTAATGCGGCGGGTTTGGGACGATACGGCGTGAAAATCAGCCATTGCTACCATATTTAGTGCAAACTTGGCACGATTCTGGCCCCGGTTACAGAATTAGGCTGTGTCACAAATATTTTACTTAAATGTAAATCTGATAAGTGTCCAGGCAATGGGGAATAGTGCACTTTTAATCAAGTCCTTCAGGCGGTCAACTTTTGGTGAAAGTGCAAGGTTTGGAGCAATTTTTTCACACAGAGGTTTGTTGAGGCATGGAATGATCTGCCAGAAACAGTGGTGGAAGCAAAATCCATAAGAGATTTGAAAAGGGAAATTGTGGAATATTTGAAACAGTAATCAAAAGCTATGTGGAAATGGCAGGAAAGGAGGCTGATAGCTCAGCCTGACAGCTGGTACAGGCAGAATGGACTGATCGATCTCTTTCTGTTTGGGCCCACAGTTGCTGGGATTTTGTTCTGCTACCTAGGTGGTAGGAAGGCCAATGAACCAGGCCAACATTCACAGGTGAGGTCATTTGAATATTTGCTGGGAGCACCCCATGCCTATGTGCACAGCCAAGCTCACCACCCTTGCCTTGCGCTCTCCATTGCTCTCCAGGGCCAACAGCGCCATCAGATGAAGTGGCCACAATCAGTACTGCCATAGGCCCTAGGAGGAGAATTGTCACTGGATCCCCGAACACAGGTAAGTGAGGCGGGATTGCTAGGTTCAGTCAGGGAGGTCCGGCAAGAGAACAGGAGGGAGTTCGGTGTAAACGGGCAGAAGCTGTCATCCCCAGCTCCTCCCTTGCTGCCATTGGGTCCCTCTGTTGGGCACCAGGATGCCTGAGAAGGAGGGACCCCTCTGCCGTAACCAGGCCCCAATCAGTGTTTACCTGACAGTTTTCCCACATGGCATGGCCCTCACAGGCCGCTGGCTGACTATCAGAACCAGTGGGATGAGGCCCTTAAGTGGTCACTTAAGGGTCTCAATTGGCCTCCAGGTGATCCTTCCCACCCTGAATGTGATTGAGAGGAGTCATATGGCAATGGGGTCTCCATCCTGAACCTTCCTGCCTCATTATACAGTTCCACTTGCCTCCCAGCCTGCTCCTGGGGTGGGGGGTGGTGGTGTGGTGGGGTGGTAAGTGCACTAAAATCCATCCTGGGGTTACTGTAGCTGGAGAGGTGACTCCCAGGGGTTCCCTTGTCCTTGGCTCAGTGGAGGAGCTGCAGACAGGTACATCCAAGTGACAGCAGATGTTTTCGCTGGAACTCATACACATTCCCCTGGCATCCAACCCAAGGTCATCACTTGTACCCCTAAAGATTTTTCAACCTAATAAAGAGGCCAATGGACAAACCCCAGGCATTTTTTTCAGAGGAACCCCAGCAAGGAGTAAAGAATCAACACTCATGTGTGCTTGTACAAAATACAAATAGACCTGTATAATTTGACTTCTATGTAAGTCTAAAACCTGGTACCAGCCAGGGATGTTAGAAAGAATAACCTGGTTTAGATTCACAGTGGAAATGTAGCTGTGAACACTCAGTATAAGTGCATGCAGTATCTCAGATCCAGTATTTGTAATGGTCTATCACTACTAAAGACAGGTAAAATAAACAGCATACTAAAGTGAAAAAGCGTGAAGAACAGACTTTACTTCAGGGACTATTCCAAAATCATTTCTTCAGTGGTGTGGTGATAAAGCAGTAGGGCACTCATCTGACATCACTGTGACAGGAGGTTTGAGTTTTGACAGAGGCTGATGCTTTAACAATGTGTGTGATGAGTTCCATCAGTCCTTATGTGGCTGCTGGTGGGATTGTGTACTCCTCTTGGGGAAAAACTGACAGGAGTCTGGTTCACCTATATCCATCTTCAGGCAGAGACAAACCTCTGAATGGCCAATCACTGTGGAATATAGGCACTGAGATGGAATCCACAGTTCTGCTTCCTTGCCTTCGTGGCTGTATTCACTGTAAAAGAGCTGAACGGCTGAAAAATAATAGAAGCAGATAAAAAAAGCAATGTTGTTATCATATGTGATATTCCACACAGTATAATAGCAGGAACATAATGCTGTAACCAACTTGCAACTCCGTCACTTGACATACAATTTCAGAATGCCCGAGGTCTTACGTCACATTGTCCAGCCTCTGGCTCAGTGTAGCAGCTGGCAACCATATCTGATAAGAAAATAATATTGTTTTAAAGTACACACACAACTCCAATTAGGAACATAGTACTTAGGAGCAGGAGTAGGCCAATCAGCCCCTCAAGCCTGCTCTGCCATTTGATAAGATCATGGCCGATCTCATTTAGGTCTCAATTCCACTTTCCTGCCTGCCCCAACTCAGCCTTGAATAAATTCAATGACCCACTCTCCACTGCTCTCTGGGGAAGAGAATTCCATAGACTGACAAACCGTCTGAGAGAAAACTTTTCTCCTCATCTCTGCCTTAAAAGGAAGACAGTTTATTTTTAATCTGCCCCCTAGTTCTAGTTTCCCCCACAAGAGGAAACATCCTCCAGGTATCCATCCTAACAAGTCCCTTCAGGATCTTAGCGTTTAAATAAGATCGCCACTTATTCTTCTATTCTCCAATGGGTAAAGGCCCAAGCTGTTCAAACTTTTTTCATAAGCCCTTCATCCCAGGAATGGGTCAAGTGAACCTTCTCTGAACTGCTTCTAAACCATTTATATCCTTCTTTTTCAAAAAGGAGAAAAAAAACTGTACACAGTACTCCAGATGTGGCCTTACCAAGGCCCTGTACAGCTGCAGTAAAACTTCCCTTCTCTTATAGTCCATTCCCCTTGCAATAAATGCCAACAGTTCATTTGCCTTCCTAATCACCAGCATATGAACTTTTGACATGTGAGGGACTAAGACCTCACACTGTATATTTTTGTATAAAATATATATATATAGATATTCTCATGGCTATTTCTAAAATTTTAAAAACTGAACAAAAGCCCTTAAAATGGCTGAAACTTCATCTGTCTCTGACCCCAGAACAAAAGAAGCTAAGTTGCAGTTTTGGAAATCTCACACATTATTGTTTCTGAGGAGCTACTAATGCTTACCTGGGGACTACACAACCCAACTTCAAAGGGAGCTACATCAAAAGCCTTTTTGTACTTGATAGTCCAGGCTCGCCAACAGAGATGGAACATCTACCATGACAATGGCCTCTCAAACATTCCTTTTAACCTATAATGGCTAAGGCATTATCAGCCTGGAACACAAAGCCCATTTCCAAACACTGGATAAACGTCGTTTGTTGAAGACATCGTGGAGAGGTAAAGTCACATGGCCTAGGCCTCTGGTTTTTTGAACAAATAATATTACCTTGCTGGGCTGAAAAGGTCAGTCTGCTCTTTGACTGTCTGTGACTAGCAGGCCACACCGAAGGAGCTCTGGCCCAGGTTGGACACCTGGCCACATCAACCCTGCTTCTGCTAGAAGTTCAGTCCCATTACCTAGAAGACTGATTCATCTCCACGTGCCTATCTCACCTTCTGCATCACTGGAAAAGTGAATTCTATAACACTGGTTTTTAACCTGCCAACCTCTATGAAGGAATACCTCATTGGATCCTGATTCTGGACTCTGGAACCCAGGTGAAACCATATCTCTTTTCTCTGTGGTCTCTGCACTGTAAATCTTTCTTTTCTCTATCCCTCTCTTCACTATCTGAATACGAATGGGGTCATTGTGAACCCTTTTTCTCATTTTAAGTATGTGCAAATAAACTAAACCTTTGAGTTCACCCTATCTTGAGTTTGCTGTGGAGTAATTAATAGCAAATTGAATCGCACCAAAACTGAGGGGTTGAGAAATATGCCACTGCTTATAAATAGGGAAAGAAATCAAGACATCTTTCTGTTTATCGATGGGTGGTTAGAGGATAAATTAGTGTGGTCTAAATTAACCCCACTTGTGTCCGTAACAGAAATTGGCTTGGACATCACAAGATGAGATAGACACAGAGACTAATCAGACTTGTAGCGACGGTACATAAATTCCAGAAGAAGCAGGGTAGATGGAGCCAGTTGCTTAACCTTGGCCAGAGGTCTTTCAGTGTGGTCTGCTGGCCAGATGTTAAACAGCAGACTGAGCTATTCAGCACAGCAAGGCAATATTACTTGCTCTACAAGCCAGAGGCCTAAGTCATGTGACTTTACCTTTCCATGGTGCCTTCAACAAATCCAGTGTTTGGAAATTGGCTTCATGTTCCAGGCTGATAATGTCTTAGCCATTATAGGTTAAGGGGAATGTTTGAAAGGTCATTGTCTTAGTAGATGTTCCGTCTCCGCTGACCAGCCTGGGTTATCAAATGCAGAAGGCCTTTGATGTAGCTCCCTTTGAAGTTGGGCTGCACAGTTCCCAGGAGATCATTCGTAGCTCCTCAGGGATAATGAAGCATGAGATTTCTGAAACTGCAACATGGCTTATTTTGTTCTGGGGTCACAGGTAGACATAGTTTCAGCCATTTTAAGGATCTTGGTTCCATTTTTAAATTTTGGAAATGAAGATATCTATATATATTATAAACATATACAGTGTGAGGTCTTAGTTCCTAAAATCAGGACTCCTAGATCTCTCTGTACCATTGAGTTTTGCAATTTCTCTCAATTTAAATAGTATACCCCTTTTCTATTCTTCCTGTCAAAGTGGGAAAGTTCACATTTTCCTACATTATACTCCATCTGCCAATATTTTACCTACTCACTTAACCTATCCATGTTCCTTTGGAGACCCTTTACCACCACTTGAACATATTTTCCTATCAATCTTGGTGCCATCAGCAAATTTAACTACCATACATTTGGTCCCTTCACCCAAGCCATTAATATCAATTGTAAATAGTAGAGGTCCCAAAACTGACCCCTGTGGCACTCCGCTAGTTACAGCTTGTCAACCCGAAAATTACACATTTATCCCTGCTCTCTGCTTCCAGTTAGCTAACCAATCCTCTATTCATGCTAATATGTTACCCCTACACCATGAACTCTTATTCTGTGTAGCAGCCTTTGATGTGGCACCTTATCAAATGCCCTTTGGAAATCCAAATACACAACAGCTACAGGTTCCCCTTTATCAACATTGCCTGTTACTTCCTCAAATAACTCTAATAAATTAGTTAAATATGATGTCCCTTCCACAAAACCATGTTAACTCTGCCTGATCCCATTATGATTGTTCAAGTATCCTGCTATAACCTCCTTAATAATGGGTTCTAGCAATCCCCCTATAACAGATGTTAGTCTAACTGGCCCATAGTTTCCTGGTTCCTGCCTCCCTCCTTTCTTGAGTAAAGGTATTACATTCGCTATTGTCCAATCCATTGGGACCCTTGCAGAAACTGAGGAATTTTGCCTCTATTATCTTTGCAGCCAATTCTTTTAAGACCCTAGAATGCATTCCATCAGTTCCTGGGAACTTGTTAGCCTTTCCGCCAAATAGTTTTCCCAGTACCTTTTGCTTGGTGATGGTGATTGTTTTAAGTTCCTCCCTCCCCTTCACCTATGGGTTTCAAGTACCTTTGGGATGTTTTCTAAGTCTTCTACGGTGAAGACAGACACAAAATACCTGTCCAATGCTTCCACCATTTCCTTGTTTTCCATTAGTAATTAGACTCTAGAGGACCAAGGCTCACTTTGGTTACTCCTTTCTGTTTTAAATACTTGTAGAAACTTCTACCAGTGTGCAGTTTGGAATGTGTAATATAACAAGCTCCTGAAAGTGAGTTAAAATTATTAATTCGCCCATCAAATACGGAAAATGTTCTCAAAGCATGTTCTCATAGTTGGTAACATTGGTCTGGATTTTCATCCTCAAGGCGGGTAGTGGGAGTTGGGAAAATTCCCAGCTCAGCCCGCCCGCCTCAGGAGAAAGTGGCCGCAAGGACTGGATTTTCATTGTGAGGGGGTGCCAAGGAGTGCCAAGGCCAGCCAACCCAGGAAAAGGTGCAGAGGCAGCCACAGCTGCTACTGGATACTGAAGCAGGCTATTTGAAAGGCCCACCTCGGTGCAAAAATCCAAAGGCCCTCCGGCCCTCACCCCTCAGACCCCCTCGCCATTCCCACAAATCCCATGCCCCATCCATGCCATCTCATGCTCCCCATCCACCCCCTATGGCCCCTCATGCCCCCATCCCAACCCAAGCCCCTCCACCCACCCCTTATAGCACCTTATGCCCCTATGCCAAACTATGACCCTCCACTCATGTCCCTTCCATGGCCGTGCTGCCATCCACCCACCCCTATGAACTTTAAGCCCTCCACCCACCCCCCATGGCCCCTCATGCCCCCTATGCCAAACTGTGGCACTTCCATGCCCTTTGACTCACTATAAATTGTACAGAACCAATAAATCCTATAGTGATAGTACCATATGTAAAAACAATGTTTTTAAAACAGTCATTCATTCATAGCTTTACACCATGTTAAAAGAAGTCATTTTAATACAGGGCAATAGAGGTGTCAATCATCCTTTGATGTTTCAATAGCTGAAGCTGCAAGTAATTTAAACCTCTTAATCTTGTATAAATAAACATTGCGCAATTGACAGCAGAGATCAGAGAACCAGAGTTGTCAATCAAACAGTGTTTTCTCTGGGACTTAGGTGTTTCTGGGCTTTCAGACAAGCCTCATTATATATTCTTGGCTGAGAGCCCAGAAATTCCCCCTGAGCCCCAGGGGAAGCTGCACAATATTTATTTACACAAGGTTAAGAAGTTTCAAGTGCTTGCAGCTTCTGTTTTAACATAATGGAAAGTAATGAATGAATGACTGTTTTTTAAACTTTTTTTATATATCCTATTGTAACTATAGGGTTCATTGGTTCTATACAGCATATAGTGGGTCAATGGGCATGGAAGTGCCATAGCTTGGCATGAGGGCATGGGGTCCATGGGGATGGGTGAAGAGCAAATAGCTTGGCATAGGGGCCTAAGGAGGACCTTTTGAGCTCAACTTTCAAAACGTTGCCTCATGCAGACCATGGTTCATGGCACCTTGACTCTTTGAAAATTGGCACGACTCCATGAAACTTGCAGAGAAGTAGGACATTCCTATCTCCGCAACGCAGCTGGCTAGGTCGGAAGAGCTGGGTGCAGGCTCATGACCTAAATAAGCCTACACCCTTAAAAGGCACTCCTAAAAATTGGAAAGCCCAGAAATGAGGTCGGGAATCCCGGAATCGGGAACCGTTCACCATTTTTAAAGGGCTCCCGAGCTATCCCGACTCGGTGACAGTCCAGCCCATATCTATATTGTCAGATGGATTTGTACCCTTGTAACACATTCTTAGCTTTTGAGCATTCTATTCTTAAAATACTTTCAGTAAAATAATGCCTTTCCACATATGTTTGATTAAGGTCTTGTTTATGAGAAGGGTTGTTTATTTGTGATTCAGAAGTGATAAAGGGCCTTTATTTCCTTTAGAGTAGGCTGGGGGATTTATGCTATTGTAATATAGTGGTGTAATACCATTTCATAATCAGAACCTGTTTGTCAACTAAATATATGCCATTAGGTGGGCAGTGGCATTTAGCAGATTTATAAGAGATAAATGAAGCAGAGCAGGAAGAGTAGGCAATGGAAAAGATGAGAAGAGATAGATGCAATGTAAAAGATGTTTAAAATGGGAAAGAGAAGTGTCTGTGTACTGAAAAACAGAAGTAAATGAATCTAAGTATCAACTGAAAGACTACATGCTAAGGTATTAAAGGTGTTATGCAATTATTCTGACATGGCTTGGTGTGAAAATTCTACGTGTTAAACTGAAGTGAGTTAGTCATGTTTCAAAATAAAATAATTATGGCTTTAAAAGAGCAAATTATGAAGAAATTAATAAGAATGGCTTCATCGATTGTAATATTATGATAGTACTTATAATGAGGAATTGCAGACGCAAAAACCTAGATCTTCCAGTCAGCGGCAATGCTGGGTGCATTTCCATTGCCCACAAAGATTTCTGCGCCCGATCATATTGTGTATTTTCAACTGGGACTTCCAATCCTGGCTGTAGCAGAAATGGGCCAGCTCAGCCTCTCCAAGGCAAGTCCTGTGAGCTAAGAAGACTGACAAAAAGAGGACATGCCCCATCTTTATGACAGTAGCTGGCATAGTCAGGTAAGTTTTAAAAGGTCGCAAGTCTTTCATTGAGTGAGTGAGTGAGTGAGTGAGTGAGTGAGTGAGTGAGTGAGTGAGTGAGTGAGCAGTTGGGTGGGTGAGCGAGCGAGTGGCAGAGCAAGTGAGTGGGTGGGGGAGTGAGTGAATGAGTGAGTTGTTCGGTGGGTGAGTGGATCGATGGGTGGGCAAGTGAGTGGGTCGGGGAATGAGTGGGAAGTGAGGGAGGTTTAGCTGGGGAAGTAGATGGGTGGGTTAGTGTGTGATTGATTAGTGACTGGGTGAATGGATGGGTGAATGGATGGACGAGCAGGTGTGAAATGGGTGGGTGGGTGGGTGGGTAGTCAGGTCGGGTCGGGGGGGTTGATGTGGGGGAGTTGGTTGAGGTGCTCAGTTCAATTATGCTAGTTAATCTCCGAGTTACACCAGAGATTAAACGGTATAACATTTCCAGGGTAAGTATCCAGGTAGATCCCATGTATCTGGCCCCAGCTGACCCTGAGCTCAGTTTTGGAGACATTCACGGAGAGTCTGGGCAACGTAATGTTTGCCCATTGGAAGCTTAAACTATCTGGGCAATTACAGCGTATGTGCGTGTGCCAGGACTTCCATAGGGTACTGATGCACGACACAGACTTAAATCCAGATTTCACTGTTCTGTGCATCAGGAGATTCGAGCCAAAATGTATATACTAACAGATTCCATCGTGTACACAGTGCAATGGTTTAATAAATAAATAGAAAAAACTGCCCTGTTGAAGCCTCCTACCAGTCATCTTATCAATAATTGAAAGTGACTGATAATTTCATTCAATTTTTAATGTTGTCATTCATATGAAATACTATTTGCAGCACACTCTAATTATTTAAAGACATTTTCTTTTGAAAAAACTTGAAATTGCAAACATTCTTCCGCCACCAAATACAACAAAAGCTTAACTAGTACTTACAGTGCTCCAAATGCATTGGGAACAAAGCACAAAAGACCATGGACCATTAAACCCATCTTCTTTGTTACCTCTTTACTTAATTAACCACACATTTTGTTACAGACAGGAGGGGGTTTAATTTAAATAGCCCTGATTTCTCCTCTCACCACCTGTCCACAAGCAGAATGGTGTTTTAATTTTCTTCCCCCTTTGTAAGCGATGGTTTGTTTCCCAACCCCTCAGTTTTGGTGTGATCCAATCTTCTATTAATAACCCCTCAGCAAACTCAACATCGGATGAACTCAGAGGGTTAGTTTATTTGCACACTATGAAAACACGGGAGGTGGGTCGCAACGTAGTCCCCTGTGCGTTCATACAGTAAAAGAGGGATAGAGAAAGAATGATTTACAGGGCAAAGACCACAGAGAAAATAATTATTGTTTCACCTGTGCCCAGAGTTCAGGATCAAAGTCCCATGGTGTATTCCTTCACAGAGGTCGGCAGGCTGAACTGATGCTGGATAATTCACTTTTCCAATAGAGTTGACTTCCATGATGAGATAGGCGTGCAGAGATGAATCAGCCTTGTAGGTGATGGTACAGAACTTCCAGTTGAAACAGTATAGATGGGGCCAGGCATTCAAATCTAGACAGACCCCCTTTTCTGTGCTGTTAATTGGAATATGGAAAAATGGCAGATTGCACTTTGCAGTACAGCAAGACAGTATAACTACTTCTCCCAGCTAGAGGTTCATGTCACATGATGCCCATCTCTCCACACCATGTTTGACAAAGGACCTGTATGCCTCGTCTGAGTCCCCAGGATTGTTAAATGTCCCAGCCATTATGAACTGAAAGGAAGGTTTCAGGGCTCCAGTTGGCCAGCCTGGCTTCTGAAGTACAGATGGGCTTTGTATGGTTCCCTTTGAAGTTGGTCTCTGCAGCCCAGGGGGGTCTTCAAAGGTAATGGCCAGAATTTTCTCGTCGGTGTGCGCTGCACGCTGGCGCGTAAAATGACGCGTGGCAATGTCAAGCAAGTGTCCCGACGTCACCACATGCCATCGCGATATTTCAGTGGGCAGGCACTTGACGATCTCCGATGCGTCCCACCATTAATTAATGAGCCACTTAGGCAGAAATTGTCCGGGATTTTTCGCAGCCCGTGAGATCTTCCGGATGTCACACGGGCGCAACAGGCGGGTGGGTAGGCCACATTTGTATAAACCTCATCCACGGGCGGGATAAGAGGGGTGAGTGGGGTTATAAGTGGTATTTGTCAGACATTTAATGCTTAAAGTTCCTGCCTGTGGGAGCAGGAATACTTCAAAACTCTTCACAGCTGCTTGGACAGGAGTAACAGCCTTCAGGTCAGGACTCTACAGTAAAGATCATTTCAGGGGCCCGCAGGTTTCAGGAAACCTTCCCTTAGCCTGGGAATGGGAGTTGTGCTCTCCACTGGAGGCACCTCCTCTGAGGAGGAAGGGAGGGCCAGAAGGGGGAGGAGGCCAGGATTCCACATTCAGCCTTCAGGGGAGCCACCTTTGGGAGGAGAGGCCCAGGCACAAGGGGCGCAGGTCCAACAGGAAGTCCAAGGCGGAAGGGGCCGCAGAAGACGCCACTACCCTGCTGCCAGGGTTTACAGGCGGCGAAGCAGCTACCTCAGTATGTCTGAGGTGCAGTGCCGAAGGAGGCTCCGTCTCTCAAGGGAGACAGTCAACTATATCTGTCAGATGATAGGCCCTGAGATCTGCACCAACTATGTTGGTGGACAGCCCATGCCAGTGGCGCTGAAGGTCACAGCTACCCTCAGCTTCTATGTCTCCAGCTCTTTCCAGCGGTCAGTGGGTGATCTTTGGGGAGTCTCCCAGTCAGCTGTCCACACTTGTGTCAAGCAGGTGACAGACGCTCTGTTCAGACGGGCATTGACTTTCATTCACTACCGCTGGGACGTGGCCAGCCAGACACAGCGAGCCAAAGGCTTCGCAGCCATTGCTGGATTCCCCTGTGTCCAGGGTGCAATAGACTGTACACATGTGGCCATCAAGGCCCCAGCAGGTGAACCCGGTGCCTTCGTCAACAGGAAGGGCTTCCACTCTATGAACGTGCAGATAGTGTGTGACCACAGGATGCTGATTCTACAAGTCTGTGCAAGGTACCCAGGCAGCTCCCACGACGACTACATCCTCAGACACTCCCAGGTGCCGGGTCTCTTCAGTGCTCCGGCCCGGCTGGATGGATGGCTGCTGGGTGACAAGGGCTATCCCCTCAGAAGTTGGCTCATGACGCCTCTCCGCCATCCAAGAACAGAAGCTGATCAGCGGTACAATAGGAGCCACGCCTCTACAAGGCTCCGATTCCGCTTCCAATACCTGGACCATTCAGGGGGTGCACTCCACTACCCCCCAGATCTTGTGTCGCTGAGAGTGGCTGCATGCTGTGCTCTCCAATCTATGTTCACTGTTTCTTTAGTTCTGATTGAGGCTGAAATCAGGGTTATAGTTCTTTATCCCCATTTCCGATTCCGCTTCCAATACCTGGATCATTCAGGGGCGACGCAGTGGAGGATGAATTGTAGATGCAGTGGCTGCGGCTGCACACGATGAGTCCAGCAGTGAGTCCGAGGATGAGCACACACAGGAGAATGCTGAGGGGGTAGATGCTGAAGCAGGCGCACTCCAGGAAAGCAGGGACACCTGGGTAGATTTAGTCCAACAAGCCTTAAGCTAGCACACCACACCTGGACCTCCAACACAAGCCAGGGCTGCAGGCTCCATGCTTGATACCTGAGTGCAAAATCTGCCTGGATAGGAACATTAACTAAGGGCCTTGTCAATAAAGCTCAATGTCAAACAACTCACTCCTGGGAGGGAGCGGCCAGTTCCACAGCTGGCATCTCCCTAGTCACCGCAGCCTCATCAGATGCCACGGTCACTGGCAGAGGGGCGGAGGAGCTGCTGCCCTCATCCAGAGCGCCCTGAGAGGAGCCCGCAGAGACGACAGGCAGCTGCTGCGTCGATGCGAGGTTGCTTCGGACCTCCCTGCTCACCGCAGATGGATTGGCACCGAGCTGGGATACTTGGTGCCCAAACCATCTCCCACACTGGTACTGACCAGCTGAGGTCAATGCTGCTGTGAGGGCTTGCTGGTCCGAGCGCATCCCCAGGAAGCCCTGAGTGTTCTCCTGAAGGAACCTCTTCATGAGAGTCGCCACTCTCTCCATGGAGGAAGCATGGCGCACGGCCATGAGGCTCATTGCATCAGTGATGCTCCACATGGACTCCTCCAACATGGGTACCATGCCACGAATTGCCTCATGTATCTCTGCCAGATCCTCCCGCATACCCTGCTGCACTTCCAGCTTCTGCTGCCTCAGGGGTGACTCCAAAGGCTCATCATCAGCCAACGACCGAGCATGTGCCTGGTCCCCAGCAGTCCTCCAACTGCCGGCGCCATGGGTGCTCTCTGTCTCTGCCCGCACCTCAAGCAAATGTGAAGTGCCCTCACTGCTGTGCCCTGGGACACTAGCCAATGATCTAATTCCCATCGAGGTGCCAGTATCTGTGCTGGTACCTGCCTGGCAGAGATGGTGTGACTCTGGTGAGTCCAATTGTTCTGGGCCCTCAGATGTGAGAGGTGGTCCCTCTGCCTCCTCATCCCAGCCCTGCCCTGGTGATGCTGAAAGGAAAAATAAGGACATTTGATTAGTTAAAGTGGAGACAATGTCAATGTGCATGCCTGTCCCCCGGATCATTATGCACTCATCCTTCCATAAGCAATGGTCAACCCATGTTGCAAACTTCAATCACTGAGCATTCAGCAGTGCCATGGCTGCTGGGACACACATGGTGATCTCATTGCTGGGCAAACATACCTGCCCGTGGCACCCCAGCCTCACCGCCACCGGTGGATCTGGGCGCATGGCGCCTCTCCAGATCCAGCGCCTCCTGCTCGTATCTGGTCACGATGGCCAACTGAGCCTGGCCTCCGCCAGTCCGCATCCACTCAGTGGAATTGTGTGCGGTCTCCTCCTGAAAAGGAGAGAAGAGCATTGATTAGTCCAGCCTGAACCTGGATTCCTATCAGATTCCTGCAACCCAGCCAGAGTGGGACATTGCAGGGCTCCAGTGCTTCGTCACCCTGCAGCTGCCGCACACTCACACCAAGAGGCTAGGGCTGACCCTCCCTTGTCCACATGCTGCCTCCATCACATTTGGCACCACACGGTCTAACCTTGCAAAGCAAGGAGGCACGAGCATGTGGAATGCCAAGGGCAGCAGATGGATTGGTGTCTCGCCACCTGGAAGCTCCCCTTCCAGCATGTTAGCACCCTGACTGTGACATGCTTTGCTATTCCAGCACTCTGCCTAGGTGCAGATCCTTGAGGTTGCCCCCAAAACTCTACTCTGGGTCTCAGTGTCACACATGCTGTGGGTGCAGAACGCATCTCAGCACCACCCTCTCAGGGTGCACTGGTCATGGGCAATATCTGCTGGCCCACCCAGTGAGGGAAATATGCCGTGAAGGATTCAATGCTATAACTGCACTTAGAGTTGGGGGGGTGGGTGGCCTTGTGGGGAAAGGCTGACGGCTGCATTAAGTGACATCTGCCAACATGGTACTCAACCTTCCTGAGCTCAAGAGGTTGTTGAATCGCTTGTGGCACTGGACCCAAGTGCGTCGCACCACATCATGGGAGCTGACTATCTGCCACCTCCTCCCAGGTACATTTGGTCAGGTGGGGAGGCCTCCTCCTCCTATCCCTCGGCACAAGGGCCTCTTGCCATGCTGCCACCTACCAAAGGAGGGAAGCTAGGCACTCATCGGAAAACCGAGGGGCACACTGCCCCGCTGCCTTATCCTCCTGCCTGGCCTGCTCTCCAGCAGCACTATGGTGAGCCCTTCTACTGGCCATGATGAACAGCCTTTGCAAGGCTGCCTGCGCTTCATCTAAACAGGCTGCCGGGTCACCATTGGACCCGGTGGTCATTGCACTCCCACCACTGCCCGCCCACTCCCGCTATCCTCGGGAGCCACGCTTCACATTGGGTGGGCCTTTATCGATTGGCTCTGCATCCGCCTGCACTCACTCCTGAATGGCCTGCCTGACGGGGAGAAAATTCTCCCCAATGACATGCAAACCGTTATGATACTGACCCTTTTGTTCAGGGTCAGCGACAGACATAGCTTCAGCCATTTTAAATGGGCATTTTTCAGTTTTAAAATTTTAGAAATTAGCCATGCGGGTATATATATATATATGCATGTATATATATAATATCTGTATTAGAAAAATATATTAGAAAAATATCATAAAATGTTTTACCAAATTAACATATATAAGATAAACAATACATTCTATGAAGACCAAGGGATATAATTTATACCTTACTTGTGCCTTTGTCCATATCTTGCAAAGAAAAAGAAATTCTTGTGAATTTTCAGGTCAACCTACTTGTGAGATCTAAATCATATCCCATGGGCTTTCCTAATCTAGCTTCTACTTCTATCACAATGGTTCTGGTAATTGCTGTAAACTTACTGGCTGCCATTTGCCGCTACAGACTGTAAAATAACAAACAGTGAGTAGATTCAAGGCAGTTACACAAATCTCAGAGTTTAAATAACATAAACTACTTGAGCTCCACTCTCATGGTTTATGGTGTCAGCTGGATCTTTTGATTGTGCAAGTGCTTCATGATACACTCTCAGCCTCCTATTATTGGATATATTGTCGTTCAAGGAGCAGTTTTGTTTCTGCTGTAAACTGCACAAGTGTTTTAATAGAATGACTATATCTGTCTTGGCCAGATACTCCTAGTTAAACAAAACCAAACAAACACAATAAGACAAGCCAGATTACATTAGGCATGCATAGTTCCCTGTTAGTGACCTAGTGATGTCACAAAGATTTTGGATCAGGTTTTTGCAGATTCATGATGACCCTGGAGACCTTTAAAAATGGCATGTGGGAACCAGATGAGGAAGTCTCACCCCCATTTCTAGCTGATACAAGTTTCACTGGTACAGGAAAGGGGTGGGATGTGAATCACACAGGCATGAAACACAAATTTGCTGGGCCATTTGAAAATAGTGCTAAGTTTAAACAGACACAATTTTTGTTGTTCCTCGGGCCTTAACCTGCAGTAAGGGAGTCACAAATTTATGGACAAGAAATAAACACTCTTGAAGGGCAGATAGGGTCTGTTAAATGTCATGATTTGAAGTTATTTAATTATCCATCCCTTTAAAAATTAAAAAAAACTTCATTAAGACATTTCCCACGGGCAGTTATTACAGTTGAGCCAATTATGAATGCTTGGCTGAGTTTCACAAGGTCAAAAACAACTTATCTCAGCAGGGGGGTGCTGAGTTCACACTTTTGATTGACAGCTTTAAGAGGCTATTAATGGATTATCTGTCTTTGATGTGGTTACAGAATATAAATTTGTTTGTTTTTATAAAAAATTGACAACTTGAGGGGATTTAACACCTTTAAATGGGTCTCATGAATGACAGGCTTTTGTCTCTATCCAGTGTGTATGAGTGAGAGTTCCACTATGTTGTTAGGAGTTTAATTTTTTTCACCCTCACATGCCTCCTGACGTCTGCCCATAGTGGATACTGGTGAGTAGCTATGGAGGTGACATGGGGGTATGAGGTGATCTGGAAGGGGAATGGAGGTATGAGGTGGCATGGGAGATGTGAGGTATGAGGTGGCGTGCAAGAGGCACAGTGGCACGAGATTGGGTGGGAGGTTAGGGCTAAAGGCTCTAACAGCCTTGTATAAAGTTGGGCCAAAGTCTCAGGGAACTGAGGTGGCCTTCTAACCAGCCCACCTCTGCACTTGCCCACCTCTGTGGCTGCTTGCAAACTGCTTCCAGAAGCAGCAAATCCAACTCGATCATGCTCCTGGCATCCACACAGTGAAAACTGCATGTGATAGAACCCTTTACATCGAGGCGGGTCTGCTATGACAGGAAATTTCCCAACTTGAGCTATTTGCCTCAGCGTAGGATATTATTCTCAGGTGTCATCAAAACTAAGATATGAGGATGTCACTGATAAACTTTTTATTTTAAACTTTTAGTATTTTTAAAATCAGGATTTTCTGAATTTCAAAGCTGACCTTTCATTTTTATTGATCAGTTTACTAAATGTCATTTATGTAGGTGAGATATTATGGTCATTACTGATGTTACTTACAGATACGGATGTGCAAAAAACAGTCATTGTAGCAGTGAAACCCAGTCAGCTTCACTAAGATGGACAAGAACCTATATGAAGGTGGCAGATTTTCATGGTTTTAGCTAAAGGCTGATTAACCAATCACTATTCACATCTGAATGTGTAATATCCTTGGACAGAGTCTGTAGCAGGAGAGAACCACATCCTTTGAAAGAAATATTGAGCCAGGTCTTAGAATTTCTCCTGCACAAATGTAAAGATTATGGAGGCTTATGCCTAAGTATACATTTGGGAAAGTCTTTTTGTGTATACACTGCATAAGGCATCCTGATCTTAGGTTCAACATGCTTAAGAAAAGAATGTTCTTAAATCTATAGGTTGATTTTGAAGAATGTGTTAACATCTCCAATCCAGGAATATTTCACTGTAATTTTGAAATTTGATTCACATGGGATTCAGAAATATTATAAGGATTAGCACTGTACAGAAATGCATGCTGGATTAACAAACACAACACTGAAGATGCAGGAAATCAGAAATTAAAACAGAAAATGCTGGAAAGACTCAACAGGATAAGCAGCATCTGTGGAGAGGAAGCAAGGATTAATGTTCCAGTGAACTGGACCTGATGTTTATAGGGAGGCAGAGAGGTGTGCACTTGCAGCCTGGAAACCCAATAATGAGGGACATCATAAGCATTTTTCAGCCAGATTGATAAACTGGTTGCCTGATGGGCAGGAAAGCCTGCTGCACAAGGATGCTTCTGGGTAAACAGCAGGGAGGCAGTGAGAGTTCATAGTGTGCAGGGGTGTCTAGTGGGGTTGAGTCATCCTGTTGTGTCAGGGAAGACATTGCAGGAGAAGAGATTTCAGGGGTGGGATAGAGCAGGTTTGACATAATGATTAAGGGGAGGCTAGATGGTGGTGTGGTGGGAAATTTCAATAGTGCGGGGAACTGTGGTTCGCCAATAAGGGACAGTGGAATAGGTAAACTTGTTAGGCCTGGGGAAAGCAGTCCTGCTGCTTTTGGCTGTCACACAGTGCTGCAAAGGCACATGCCTCATAGATTCAGCCCTTCTTGCCTACTTTTATCGGCTGTGTTTCGGGGTTGACATTAGTTAAAAATTGTTATAACCAGTCCCTGGACAATGTCGCCTAATTTGCTATGATCCTGGAAAGCCCCAAATTGTTAACTTCCTGGATGTGATCCCAATTTCGTTATGCTCCCGGGTGAGGAGGAATGAGCTGGTTCCCCTTCTTTACTCAACTCCCTCGGTTGGTCGCAACAAGGCTAATTTAATAGGAATCCCTTCCCTCTTGGATACCTTTTCCCAGTCCAAATGTATATAGGTTTTAGAAGGAGACAATTTAACCAGGCTTTCTTAAGTCAAAGAAAGAGTAAGTTTATTAGTTACTGAAACCCCAAGAAAAAAAATAATAAAAACACAATACACATGCCCATGGATCAGAAATAAGAGGTTGAGTCCAAAAGTATAAGTTAAAAAAGATATATGAATCAGTCTTTGGCTTGTCCATGAGGAGTAGATGGCAAAACATTGTAGCTGCTAAGTTGGGTGATTCCGGTAGAGCTGACTTTGACAGTTAACCAGTTGGTTCGGAGACACTTGGTTCTGCAGGTTAGCTGAAGATGTTGTCCTGTTTCCTTTTTGTCTGTGGCTTTGCTGACTTGCCTCCAGTCAGAGAGACAGAGATAGGGGAGGATTTTTCCCTCATCAGGTGGGCTCAAAGAAGGTCAGGAAGCTGACCGCTGCCCGCGATTGGGGCCACACCATGGTTTCATGCTGGTGGGCCAATTAAGGCCCGCCCGGCATGAAACACAAATGGCAGTGCTCAGCGCTGCCTGTGTGGTTGGGGGGGAGGAAGGCAAACATGAATTTCACGCATGCAAAATCTCCCTGAAGCAGCTCTGTGTCTCAGGAAACTTTTTTCAAGATAAAAATTAAAGATTTTAAAAATGTTATGAAACATGTCCCCTCATGTGACTCTGTCACATGAGCAGGGACATGTTATTAATTAAATTTTAAACTTTATATTTTTTTGATATTTGCCATTGGAGACCTCATCCCGCCCATAGATGAGGTTTCCTAAAAAATGCAAAGGCCTACTGTAAGGTTGGATGGGCAGCAAGAAATTTCTTTCAATTAACTTTTTAATGGGCTTAATAGGCCTTTTAATTGTCAGCGGGCGTGCTGCTGACTCCAGCGCGCACCCACCCACCGAAATATCGTGCGAGTGCATGATGACATCGGGACACTTGCCTGACATCATCACACGTCATTTTACGTTTGGTTGGGTCGGGTGCGCGCCAGTATGCTGAGCTAGAAACTCTCCCATAGACTTTTACCTGCAAGCTGCAGGAATGTCTAGTTGATGTTCTTCCGCTGTGACCTTCACAGCACACGCTAGAACACAAGAACTAGAACACACTGATCAGGTTTGCAGTTGGCTTGTTAACCCATTTCCTAGAGTATTCCTGGAAGGGAAAAAACAAACATGTCTTTCGCCCAGAATCTTCTTTCTTTAGACTGAGACCATTTCCACATTCTGAGGCGTAACTCAATAGGAGGTGGTTTCTGCTGCGATGTGGTAATCAGTCTCCATTTTGTCTGCAACCACAGGAGATTAAAGTTCAGTCTTTTGCATTTCATTTCTCCCTTTCAAGCATCTCTGTCTGAAGTAGGCCTTGACACCTTTCTTAGGTGTGACATTCCATGTTCTCTCTGGACTAATTGGTCAAGTATAATCCACGTAGGAATTTTCCAGAATGTGGTTACTTTACATTCTCAGCCAGCTTTTGCTTGTAGGTTTTTAAAAGAACACATCTTACTTAAAAAGTTCAATATGTCTGTAAGTAATTCGGGGCTGTGATCCACTGTCATGACAAAAAGCATGGTAGATTCCTTGTTTCTGAAATGTGTCCGAGCTATAAATGATTTCATCATATTCTATGAGTCCCCTCATGACTGAAGATTTTGATGCAGGATTGGCATGAGTGTCCACAGAGCAGGCATTTCATGTTGCTGTTGTTGGTGCTTGGGGGAGCTTTTGCAGCTATGCCACCTCTGTCCTTCAGATGCTGTGAGTTTGGCGTACATGGTGCTCAAAACACGCTGAACCAAACTTCTGTGCTTGCTTCCATGTGGGTCAGTTGGCTGCAGTGTTTTCCCAAGAGAGGTGGTCTGCAATGCAAAAGTTTTTTAAGGCTCTTTTTTAGGTGTCCTCATTTGAGACAATTCCCCATAGAAGATCTGCTTGGGGATTCTGTAATCATCCATGCAGGACACATGGCCTGTTCATCTAAGTTGCATTTTCTGGAGGATGGTCTCCATGCTGTTGAGCCCAGCATGACGGAGAACCTCATCTTCAATCTCTCCAAACTGTATGCCTCCAGCAAAGGAACAGAGATAGTAACCTGAGAGCTTCTGTATGCAGATGACTGTACCCGAGCTGCCCACAATAAGGAAGACACCCAGGCTATGGCAAACAAATTCTCAAGTGTTGCCAAAAACATTACTCTTCAAATCGGTTTTTCCAAGACCAAGGTTATTTTTCAGCCAGCAGCAGGCACACTATCTATGAAGCACCAGATATAACTGTTGGAGGCACCAGTCTTAAGGCACAGAAAAATTCTCATTCCTTGGAAATGTGCTATCTTGGGATGCCATTGTTGATGAAGATGCATCCAGAAAGAAAATTCTGCCAACGATTGACGACATGATCATGTCTGGGAGCAACTTGGCATTAAGCTTAAAACTAAAATCAAAAATGTTTTGGATTGGAGGAGAGCGGATTTTAGTAAAATAAGGCCGAATCTGGCCAACATAGACTGGGAACAGCTACTTGTGGGGAAATCTACAGAGGAGCGGTGGGAGGCATTCAAAAAGGAAATGGGGAGGGTACAGGCTCAACATGTTCCCTCTAGGGTGATAAGAAGGAGTAACAAGCCCAGAGAGCCATGGACGACCAGAGATATTCAGGTTACGATGAGAAGGAGAAGAGAGGCTTTTAGCAGGTACAAGGGAAGCAAATCAGTGGAGGCATTAGTGGAGTACAGAAAGTGCAGGGTGGAGCTTAAGAAAGCAATTAGGAGAGCAAAGAGGGGATATGAGAAAGCTCTGGCTGGTAAAAGTAGGGAAAATCCCAAGATATTTTACAAGTATATCAATGGGAACAGGATAACCAGGGAAAGAGTAGGGCCTATTAGGGATTAAGTGGGCAATCTATGGGTGGAGCCAGAGGACATCGGTAGAGTGTTGAACGAATACTTCACATCTGTCTTCACCCAAGAGAATGATGGTGAAGGTATCGAACTCGGGGAGAGAGACTGCGAGGTTCTTGAGCAAATTGATATAGGGAGTGACGGCATTGGAGGTGTTGGCAGGCTTAAAAGTGGACAAATCTCCAGGTCCAGATGATTTGTGTCCCAGACTGCTGAGGGAGGCAAGGGAGGTCGCAGGGGTTCTGACCCAAATTTTTAATTCCTCTCTGGCCAGAGGGGAGGTGCCAGAGGATTGGAGAACAGCTAATGTGGTTCCGCTATTTAAGAAGGGTTGTAGAGATAAGCCAGGGAACTACAGGCCAGTGAGTCTCACGTCAGTGGTGGGGAAACTATTGGAGAAAATTCTGAAGGCGAGTATCTATCTCCACTTGGAGAGGCAAGGTTTGATCAGGGATAGTCAGCATGGCTTTGTCAGAGGGAGGTCATGTCTAACAAATTTGATTGAACTTTTTGAGGAGGTGACCAGGTGTGTTGATGAGGGTAGTGCAGTTGATGTAGTTTATATGGATTTCAGCAAAGCCTTTGACAAGATCCCACATGGGAGACTTATAAAGAAGGCAAATGCACATGGGATACAGGGTAATTTGATAAGCTGGATTCAAAATTGGCTTAGTTAGAGGAGGCAGAGAGTGATGACAGAAGGATGCTTTAGTGACTGGAAGCCAGTGTCCAGTGGCGTACCACAGGGATCTGTGCTCAGTCCCCTATTATTTGTCATTTATATAAACGACATAGATGACTATGGGCAGAATTTTTCCATTTGCGAGCTGGGGGCGGGGCCCGCTCGCCGACGCGAAAATGACGCGGGATGACGTTAGGCGGAACCCCCGACGTCATCCCGCCCCATTTAAATATTCAGGAAGGCGGGGAGACAGCGCAATCAGCTGTCCGCCTGCCAACCTGTCAATGACCAATTGAGGTCATTGACAGGCTAATTAAGGCAATTAAAGGACCTGCCCATCCAACCTTAAGGCTGGCGGGCAGGCCAGGAGCCCCAGCAGGCTTCTGAAAAAACATGAAACCTCATCCACTGGCGCAATGAGGTTTCATGTCTGTTTTAAAAAACTTTAATAAATTTTCTGTGATATTTATTAACATGTCCCAACTTGTGTGACATTGTCACATGAGGGAGACATGTTAATAATTTTTTTATTTTTCTATTTTTAAAGTTTCAAACACTGTCAGTGATCTCCCTGAGGCAGCACTTAGTCTCAGGGAGATGTGTGCTCTTTCGCGCACATGTGTGAAAGAGCGCACTCTGACAGTTGGGGAATCCCTCCCCCCCCACCCCCCCGCACAGGAAATGCAAACGCTTCCCATCGGGCAGCCTACTGGATGGGCCTTAATTGGCCCACCCACTTAAAATGGCAGCGGGGCCCGTTTCGGCGGCGGTGATCGGCTGCCCACCCGCCGCCGAGCCGGTGTGGCCCGCCTGCCCATCAAGGGCAAAATTATGCCCTATGTGGGGAGTAGGATTAGTAAAATTGCAGATGACACAAAGATTGGCCTGGTGGTTAACAGTGAGGTTGAGTGTCTTGGGCTACAGGAAGATATAGATGGGATGGTCAAATGGGCAGATAAGTGGCAGATGGAATTTAACCCTGAAAAGTGTGAGGTGATACACTTTGGAAGGAGTAATTTGACAAGGAAGTATTCAATGAACGGCATGACACTAGGAAGTTCTGAGGAACAAAGGGATCTTGGTGTGTGTGTCCATAGATCTCTGAAGGTAGAGGGGCATGTTAGTGGGGTGGTGAAAAAGGCATATGGGACACTTGACTTTATCAATCGAGGCAAAGTTTACAAAAGTAGGGAGGTCATGCTGGAGTTGTATAGAACCTTGGTGAGGCCACAACTGGAGTAGTGTGTGCAGTTCTGGTCGCCACATTATAGGAAGGATGTGATTGCACTGGAGGGGGTGCAGAGGAGATTCACTAGGATGTTGCCTGGGATGAAACATTTAAGTTATGAAGAGAGGTTGGATAGACTTGGGTTGTTTTTGTTGGAGCAGAGAAGACTGAGGGGCGACCTGATCAAGGTATACAAGATTGTGAGGGGCATGGACAGGGTGGATAGGGAGCAGCTGTTCCCCTTAGTTGAAGGGTCAGTCACAAGGGGGCATAATTTCAAGGTGAGGGGCAGGAGGTTTGGGGGGATGTGAGGAAAAACTTTTTACCCGGAGGGTGGTGACGGTCTGGAATGCACTGCCTGGGAGGGAGGTGGAGGCAGGTTGCCTTGCATCCTTTAAAAAGTATCTGAATGAGCACTTGGCACATCATAACATTCAAGGCTAAGGGTCAAGTGCTGGTAAATGGGAATAGGTAGGTAGGTCAGGTGTTTCTCACGTGTCGGTGCAGACTCGATGGGCCGAAGGGTCTCTTCTACACTATGAGATTCTGTGATTCTGTGTTTCTACCAGGCCATTGCCTTTATCATCCTGCTGCATGGTGCACAATCCTAGGTCTGCTCTAGGAGCCATGTCAAAGCTCTGGAATACTTCCGCCAAAGACACCTGAGGTCCATCATGAGAATTCAATGGCAGGACAAATGGTTACAAATAAAAAGCTTGAGAAAATGGATGCATGCAGTCCACTATTAAGTTGTTACTGATCAACCAACTTTCTAAAATCAAATTGGTCATCAGCCCTTCTTCCCCCTCCATTAAAATTGTAAGTTTTGTGGCAGGATGAAGGCAGGTTTGAAATTTCTTTAAATGTTAAATTTTAATGTGGCCCAAACCTATCTATTATTGCAGGTTAAAATTACTCGGAGAATAAGTGAAATAGGGAATATGTATGGTAAATGATGATAAAAAATAATTAGTGCTGGAAAGCATGAGTAACTATTTAATGACAAGTATCAGACTAGGTTAACGAAACAGCACTGGGGAAAATTTAAGGGCTTCATTCATCCAAACATGTCTAATAGCATGATGCTTATAGAAATGACAGGGGGAACAGATTCCATCATCAGTAGAAATCAAAGATACTTATTGTGACAGCAAGCTAAGGAAAAACTGAAAGGCAATCATAGTATGGCAACATTCAGCCCTACTAACAGCATGAGGGTTTTTTTTAACTCTCCCATCGGTAAATATCAAGTGCGAAAACATTTAAAATGAAATGGGGAGCACAGCCATTGGCCTCCTGCCTTATTCTGCCAGCTGCAATTTTAAATTGCAGGCGCCAAGGACACCCGAACAAGCCAGCAGGGCCACCCACATTGACCTGAGCAAACAATTGATTGCAGCTTTCTTGACAGGCTGATGTTAGCAGGAGAAGGAGCAGCAGGAGAAGAGGCCCTTCCAGGAGAATGTATTTATTTCCTTTGTGGAGCCTCCTCCAAAACCCACAAGAGAAGTGTCGGCCTCCCCAAAAGACACCCCACCTTTCCAAACTACTGACCATCCTGGTAGACATTTCACCCCCTTTTCCACGCTAGCTTTTGGGCCTCTCTGAGATACCAGGTTTTAGTGGCTGGACCACCAGTTCTGGTCAACCTGCTGATCATTTTGGCTGAGAAGTCAGCTAACCATGTTCAGGGCTTCCTTCTCTCACCCTGCTGCTCATTAGTGCCCTTGTCCATCCGGGAGTTAAAATTCCCAACCCCCTCCACCCTCACACTTCTGTTCTTCCTTTATCAGCATTTCAAAATCCATATTCCATGAGGTTTGAGCTGAAGCTATGTACTTCAAAATTTATCAATTTAACAATACCACACGTTTGACAATAAAGAATGATTTCACTTGGAAGATTGTTTTGAGGAGCTACCAACAAATATCAATGAATATGAGTTCACTAATTTAAAAAGGCTAAAAGTCAACTTGTCTGAAAAAAATAAGGCCTCTGGGGAGCGTAATAAATGTCTCTTCATTCTCCTAATGAACTTTCCATATATTGAGATTGTCTTTTAATATAGTTTTGATCAAAATGTAGATTAGTAAATTCAGCAAAAATCTATGTAATTCTACATAACTCGTGCTAAAATCTGAGGAATGTGTTGCACCAATGTCTGAGGAATGCTGTATTAGTTTTGCAGATTGAGAAACACAGCAATAATAGCTGACAACAATCCCCTTTACTAATTATGGTGACAGAGTTTGGTAACAACACCAATAAAAACAAATTCACTTTCTCCTTCTTTGAGAAGTATATTAATCCAGAACTTCCTTTATTTGAAATATGTATTTTACCAAAGTCATACCTATCCAATTATCATTCTATAGTTATTTTACAGTTCGTGTTTCCATATAATTTTTGTTGAGATTTAACATAAAGTATGTTAATCAATGTGCTGGGAGCAGAGACAAATTAGGGTAGTATAAAGTATCATAAGGTAGCATGAACCATGTGTTAAACATCGGGAACATATGTCAACTGATGAAAAACACACATAACTAGCTGCTTCCATTGACCACAAGATGATTTAATAATTACATACGAGGAAGGCCGTTCAACTCACCCTAATCCATCCAGAATCTCTCTGCACTCACACTATTGCTGTAACTGGTTTCTTAAATGATTCCAGGGATTTTGCCACCACTACTCTGCCCAGAGGTCCATTCCTTAGAAAATTTCATAATATTTTAGCTTTCATATTTTTGCAAGTGGTAAAAAACAGAATAAGTGTGGCTTCTGTTTATGAGCTCATCGTTCTGATTCGAGAGCAGACCCCAAATTTTTGGTAAGATCCAGTTAGGGACCAACAACATTTGTTTAAAGTAGACAAAGTTTGAGGTTCAAAACACTTGCTAAGAGAATAAAGCCACAAGATTTCATGGGTTTGAACAAACAAAAATAAACTTCACTATACAAGCTCAGAAAGATAAAACAATTTACAATATCTATCTTATACTCTAACATTCAGGGTTAATATGAGGTACATGTGAATTAACAGGCAAACTGTGGTTGAACACACCACACTGCACAATAAGTAGCAAATGCGACCAAGGCAGATCCCACAGATTTCTCGGCAGCCCGCCCAGCTGTCAGTAAACACTGTGGCCAGGATTTTCCGTGCCCGCCAGCATCGGGCATGTTCGGTGGCGCGAGTGGACAATATGGCATGAGCGGTTTCACGACAGCGTGAAACCAGTTTGCGATCATCTGCTCAGGCCACTGACAGCGGCTCATGTTTCCTGCCATCAGACGTCGGGAGCCCCATTGTAATACATCAGCATATCATTATAAAGCCAGTCCGCCGGGATCATCCCCTTCCACTGGATCGTCCATCCACATCGTCAGGAAAACACGCTGACATGTTTCACAACAGCACATAAGCAACGTGCACCTGGTGGGCTGCACTTCGCTTGGGACTTCAATGTTTGTTTGCCTTCCTTGCTTCGGTCAGCACTCACAGTCATCAGCGCCAGGCTTCACAGACAGCACCGCGTCACTTTTAGGGGGGCTCACGGGTAGGTCTCTACCTACCAGACCAGCCATATGTGGGTGGCTATTCAAAGATGCAGGGCAAGGTCTTGCTTGGGGAGGGGAGAAGAAGTGGCCTCAGGCAAGGGAAGAGGCTGCAGAATGAGTGCTGTACTGGGGAAGGACGATATCTCTGGGTGTGTGGGGGGGCACATGTTGATCTGTGCAAGTGGCCTCAAGAGGGTGAGGGCTGAGGAGGCAGTCTCCAGAGGAGATGAGACCAGATGGACACGTGGGGGTATGTGTATGAGAGAATGGATGATGATGTCCCTTGAGCTGGCAGTGAGTGAGAAGCCAGTGAATGTGTGATGGGCTTGAGTGTGAAAGTAATGAGATGTTTGCCACACCCTGGTTGCATGGATGAGATCATTCATCCTCTATCTGCATTGGATGTCCAACGTCTTCTGTGTAACATTGGCACTGATCACCAGTGCCGTTGCCTACCAAGTCAGAGTGGTAATGTAGCTGCCCCTCCTGCGGCCAGAGCGGGGGTAAAGGACATCACAGTGGGCCTCCATGGCGTCCAAAAGGCGCTTGAGGGCTGCAGACTTTCGGGACCATGTCTTCTTTGCTGCAGCCCTGGGCTGGAGGCACTGAGTGCAGCTGTACTTTAAATGTGGTGCCTGGCGTGATGAAGCGGCGAGGTGACGGTGTGGTGGGCAAATGAGAGCCATGGAAATGGTATGTTTCCCGGGAATGCATAAGCAATGCAGCGGGTTTGGGACAATATGGCGTGAAAACCAACCATTGAGGCCGGCGGGTAAAGCATCGTTTCACCCCCCCGCTACTGCACTTAGTGCAAATCTGGGACGATTCTGCCCTGTGAGTCAACCAATCCCATTGCATCTGTCTCCCTCGTGAGGGCCTCCAAACTGTTCACTTTCAAAGATCAAGCCTTTGAATTCCCACAAAGCTGCTCCAGCTAGGACTGCCTCAATGACTGCACACCTCCCAGGGTCTCAATCTCATCTCCCAAGCCTCTATTCCCTTGGGTTTCCAAATCTGCACTCCAGCCTCTACTTACCAGGTGCAATTTCAGCTTTTTAATAGCTGGTTAGCTTCACTGGTTTGGCACTGCCCTTGGATATAATCAAGCTGCAATTTTCCCAGCTACACCAAGCTATTGATGGCTCCCAGGGCTTCTTCTGAGACCTAACCCTTTCCAGCAGAGCCAGTGATCTTCCGCCACTTTCTCAGCTCCCCAGGACTTCTACTGAGCCTGAACTTAACGGAGCTAACCCTAACAGCAACACTTTTGCTGCCTGGAGCCTGCTAATGGAAATATCTTTTCAGTATGGCCTTTTCCCCTGCTGCAGAACTCTCATTCCCCCAGCAAGCACGCAGATAAATTGAAACCCTAGAACATCCTTAAGCTTCACCCATCTCCATGATAACATAGCATTCCAGGGCTCACTGAATGCTTTTAAACTAATTGTAGCTTTAACTCCCCAAATGAAACAACTCTCTGGGCTGTACTTCTTTGCAAGCAGTGGAGACACATCTGGCGGGATTTTCCACACCCGCCCACCGCCGCAATCTTCCGGTCCCACCACAAGTCAGTGGGCTTCTGGCTGGGGCGCCGCCTCACCCACGGTGTGTCCTGTCCGCAACAGGGCCGGAAAATCCCGGCCATCATCTCCAATTCTCCTGCTAAGTAAGCCCAGCTGGTGTTTTAGGAACTTACCTTTCTAGCTGTTAACCCCTTAAGATAACACGGCCCCAGGCTTTTAAGTCTAATAGCCTTCAAGCTGCCTTAGTTGCATTTATCCCATTTCCTCCAGTAAAACTTTAATCTTCCCAGAATTAAAAATTGCCTCTAGAATATTGCTATGAACCGTGAACTAGGTGTTTAGAACAGTACAGAGATAAACAGATCAATATAGATGGATTCGCTTGGCATTTCCTTACTTGCTTTTTTAATGACCTCGTAATTTTAGCAGAAGCTTGGCAGAGATCCTGTTGGTCCTGTGCAGAGTTGGCCTCCACTGAAATTACGGCACCTGATTGGGAGAATCCCCCCATCTTCAACCCTGGCGGTAACAGAGAAATCCTGTCCATTGCACAGTTAGTTTGCCAACCCATATTAATGTCTGGATTAGGATTACTATCAACTTCTAAAATAGAAAGGCCTGTTTGTAACATTCCCAGTGCATTTTGGCCTGCTGCTGAAACTGATTTCAAATTATTAGACATTTTATTATACAAAATATGATCTTTCATAGGAAGTTGTTAGTGAGAGAAAGATGACTGATATGTGCTGGAACGACAATATTCAGTATGCTGAGCAATGAAATTATGAATAATTGGCTAACATTTTGTGCTTGGATCAGGATTATATATTAAAATGTTATGGCTGCATCAGGAATTCTATATGATGAAATAGCTCTGGTGAATCGGAATTCTGCACTTCAATCAAAGTTATGCTGGAAATGAGTTAAAATGCATCTACACCAAGACTTTAATCTGAAACAAAAACAGAAATACCTGGAAAAACTCAGCAGGTCTGGCAGCATTGGCGGAGAAGAGCAAAGTTGACGTTTCGAGTCCTCATGACCCTTCAGCAGAATGGGTCATCTTTAATCTGCACTGCTTTAAGGTGAATTTTAATTTATGAAAGAAAGAAAGTCCTTTGATTTGAACATGAGATGCATGAGGAAGCTTTCTCTACCCAAAATGGAGCAGCTGCAAGTCTTTTTAAAATTAGGCCTGTATAGAAGATCTGAGATGTTCAAGTCTAAATAAGTGGTTCACATCTTAAAGAAGAGACTTGTGTCATTTGTACTCCATGGGGCCAGAATTTTAGGTCTCGGCGGGCACGTGCCATACCCAAATGGGCATGAAATCGTGCAAGATGACTCGGTGGGCAGACTCAAAAGTCGGAAGAGCACCCGCTGACAATTAAGAGGGCAATTAAGCCCATTAACGGCCCAATTGTCAGCGATTTTTCGTGGCCCATCCAACCTTATGGTTGGCGGACAGGCCAATTGGCCAGGCGAGCTTTGCATAATTGATGAAACCTCATCCAAGGACGGGATGAAATCTCCTTTAGGATTTAAAATAAACATAAACATCTGGGGACTGCTTTTTTATGAAGTCTGCTTTCAGGTGCTTGATTGTGCTGCATGGATAATTATTGCAGCATTTTTGTGCTTTGGTTTATTATTTGGAAGTCTGCAGCTCCCTGAGGCAGTTGTCTGCCTTCAGGGAGCTCTCTCCAAGCGCTGACCCATGCCCGCGGTGATGTGGGAGCCCGTCCTCTTCCCACTCCCACCGGCAGTGCTGAGCCTTTCTCCAGGCGTGTTTCTCGATGGCTGCCGTTAATTAGCCAGCCAGCGTAAGATCGCGGTCGGGGGCCGATCACAGGCAGAAGTACATATCGTATCCGCTTCCAGGCCTGCCAATCGCACGTGCCCAACAAGCGCAAAATTCAGGCCCATGGGTTCCCAGCAGGGACATTATTACGGCCTCTGATTCCAGAAATGAAAGGAGCAATGGTAAGGAACGAACGTGGAGTGTGATCCAAAACCAGTAAGAGGTGACTTGACTGAAACATATAACATCCTGAGGGGTTTTGACAAGGTGAATGCGGAGGGGATATTTCCTCTTGTGGGAGAACCTACAACTAGGGGTCACTGTTTAAAAATAAGGGGTCGTGCATTTAAAACAGAGATGAGGTGAAATTTTTTCTTTCAGAGGATCGTCTTCCTGAAAAGGCGGAGGAAGTAGGGTCTTTGAATATTTTTAAGGAGGAGGTGGATAGATTGTTGGTAAGCAAGGTGGTGATAGGTTATCAGGGGGAGGCTGGATGCAGACTTGAGGTTACTATCAGATCAGCCATGATCTTATTGAATGGCGAAGCAGGCTCGAGGGGCCGAATGGCCTACTCCTGTTCCTTGTTCATATGTTCGTATGTATGTATTTTTCCATGGGGCAAAGCAAATGGATTTTGGTTCTTAACCTGCAGCCTTTAATAAAGCATTGAGAATATAAAGTAAAGCAAGAAATTAATATTGTAAGACTTGGAATCTAAATCAGAATCTAATTCAGGGCTGGATTTTCCCTTGAATTAACAATTGATTTTCATGGGTCAAAAGTAAGTAAAGTTTGATAGTAAAGACTACCACCTCAGCTAGGCCAGTAAAATGTTCTCCTGAAATAGCAACATTCCTCGTTAACATGTCACCACATTTAAATGGAGTCAGTGGGACATGGCTAACCCTTCAACTCCATTTTCACCGATTTCCAGCACAAACCCAATCCCAATTATTATGGCCACTTTATAAGTGGTAGAATGAGCTGCAGAGCAGAATATGTGAGGCTGATGCTACATTGAGGAGGTCATTTTGTTTGTTGCAGCCATAGATTAGTTTTACTTTGCCTGTATATTGTTTTTAGTTGTTTGTTGTTCTAGAAGATCTGTTAAGACTTTTAGTACAATGTTTAGTCAACTCTGCAAGAAGTACAATTTTGGACTATGGATTTCCCCGTAATGCAATCCCCCCTATGCTTATGTCATAAAGGAAGGAGGAGGAAAAGGAAATGAGAAATTAGACTGGAAATTCTCAAAGTAAAGCATCAGGTAAGCTACCTGTTCGCTATACACACACACTCACCAGGATTTACAGACCAAGAAGGCCTGACTTAGATTTCTCTGCATGTTATTGTCTCAGGAGGTTTCACTTTCCTGAGGGGTATGTGGAAGATGTGTCAACTCCTAGCTGATGATCTGCAGCTTATTTCCAGAAGGAGAACAGCATTTCCTGTACCAGACAAAGTGACCAGGTCCTACCAGGCAACATCTGGTAACCTTAACCTGCAGCTCACCATTTCATCAAGAAGGTCAATAATGCCCTTTTCAGGCTTGCTACACATTTTATATTCTTGTGAATAGAACCGTACAGGCCAGCAGGGTTCCCAGAGGTGCAAGGACTGGTTCATGGGGAGGATTTTCCTCATGTCGGGCAGGCCGTGCAGGAGCGGGTGCGGGTGGGCCAATTAAGACCCGCCCAGGGTGTTTGCCGGCTCCCGGGCAGTGGGCAGATCGGCAATCACTGCCAGGTCCAATGTTTAAAGGCCAAGCTGCAGCCGCTCCAAGGCTGCTTTACATGGCCAGAGGTCGGGACCAACGCAGATCCAGGCTGGCCATGCAGGAGGGTAGGGCGGGTGGTCACTGTGCGCCCAGGTTTTCTGACAAGCGCTTTGCTGCCCTCCTCGAGGAGCTGGCAGCACAGTGGGAGGTGCTCGTCCCCCAGGACAGGAGGAGGAGGCCCCCCCACTTGACCAAACATGTGTGGGAGGAGGTGGTGGAGGTTGTGAGCTCCTACGATGTGATGTGGCGCTCATGGACCCAGTGCCACAAGCAGTTCAATGACCTGCTGCACACGGGAATGGTGAGTAGCATGTTGGCATCGTTCACTTCACCCATCATGTAAGCTTCTCCCCCCAACCCCGGCGCCCCACCCATGTCTGACTGGCCTGAGTGCAATGAGTCATTGACGGAATGTGTCCTTAGCTGGGCATCCCAGCAGATATTCCCAATGCATTGGTCAGCCTGCGAGGGTGGTAATGAGATGGGTCCTGCACCCGCAGCATGTGGTGGACTGAGACCCACATGACTGTGTTGGGGACAGCCTGAAGGATCTGCACCCAGGCGCACTGCTCGAACTCTAGGACATGTCGAAGTCAGGGCTTTGACATGGTGGGAGGGGGTCTTCAAGGAGGCGTGGAACAGATTGATCTGCGATCTACGGCATTGTGCCTCCTTGCTAAGGCAGGTTAAACTGTGTGCTCCCAAGTGTGATGAAGGCAGCATATGGCCAAGGTGGGGGAGGAGTGGGAAGGACACACCTGGCATATTTGTGTGAGTGGTCGGCAGCAGTGGGGTAAGGGTGCATTGGAGCCCTACAATGGACAACTGGGCTTGGGCTAGGCCAGCTATGAGGGGATTCACGATACAAGCGTCACTTATCAATGCTCTTTTCTCATTTCCAGGAGAAGAATTCTCACAACACTGCGGACTGGCAGTGGGCCAGCCCAGGTAGTGCTGCTTAGCCGCTTTGAGCAGGAGGCCCTTGACCTGGAGAGGCGCCACGTGCCCAGGTTCACCGGAGCCAGAGAGGCTGGAGTTCCACGGGCAGGTATGTGTGACTAGCACTCACGTCACCAGTACTCTCTCAACATCCATGGCAGTGCTGATTGTTGAGTGAGTAACATTACCAACATGGCTTGCTCATTGCGTGTGGAATGATGAGCGCGTGATGATCCGGGGAACAGGCATGTACATTGACATTTTGCACACGCTAACTGATTGAATTTCCTTATTCTTCCTTTCAGCATCAGAGGCGCAGAGCTGGGACCCGGAGGGTCATGAAGTATCAACATCACCAGCGTCACACTATCTCTGCCAGGCAGGCGCCAGCGCAGATACTGGCGCCTCGGTGGGCATCAGATCTTCGGCTAGTGTCCCAGGGCACAGCGGTGAGGGCACTTCACAGTCATTGGAGGAGCTGGTGGAGACAGAGAGTGCCCATGGTGCCAGAAGTCGGAGGGCTGCAGGGGCCCAGGCACATGCTCAGTCCATCACTGTTAATGAGCCTCTGGAGTCGTCTGCAATGCAGCCAACTCATGAGATGTGACCGGGTGTGCGGGAACGTCTGGTGGAGATACATGACGCTGTGCTTGGCTTGGTGTCAGTGGTGGAGGAGTCTACACAGACTGTAGCCAATGCACTGAGCATCGTGCATGAGTGCCAAGCTTCCCCCATGGAGAGAGTGGCAACTCTCATGGAGAGGCAGCTCTAGAGACAGGATCAGGGGTTCCTGGGGTTGTGCTCAGACCTGCAATCCCTCACAGCGGCATTGACCTCAGGTGGTCAGTGCCCGTGTGGGCAGTGGTTTGGGCACCAGGTCTCCCACCTCGGTTCCCATCCATCTACGGTGAGCAGGGAGGGCCAAACGGATCTCACATCGGCGGAGCAGCTGCCTGTCATCTCTGCGGGTGCCTCTCAGGGTGGATGAGGCCGGCAGCTCCTCTGCCCCTCTGCCAGTGACTGCAACACACACTGAGGCTGCGACGGCTGGGGAAATGCCAGTTGTGGACCTGGCAGCGCTCTCCCAGGCGGGGCAAGCACAGGCTCCATGGGCCAGAGGACGTCCGCCAAGGTCATCGAGGCCAACAGGACAGCAGAGAGAGTAGGCCTGTCTCAGATGGCAGTGCCAGCGAGGGGGCACCACAAAGGCATTGTACCTGCAAACATAAAATTAAGGCACCTTAGGCACACCCCGGGTTCATCACTGGTGGTTTTTTGTTGGCCCTCCTATGAGTTCCTTCTGATTGTGTTTGCTGTGCAACACCATTTTATTTGCGTTACGTTAAGACACTTTTGTGAAAGCATTAAATTAAGATTCTCTAACATGGGTAGGGGTGCCTCTTTTCTTGGGTAGGTGGATGGATTCCTGAGATGTTATGAATGATTTTTGTGTCATTGACATTTATTGACTTGGCCCATTGTCACTGTTCCTATCCTGATAGATTTGGCACTAATGTCTCCAGTATGGAGGCTGCAGCCCAGGCTTGTGTTGGAGATCCATATGTGATGTGCTAGCTGAAGTTTCCTTGGATTAGAGCATCCCGGGTGTCTCTGCCTCCCTGGAGTGTGCCCGGGTCAGCGACTGCCCCCTCAGCATTTCCCTGTGTGTGCACATCCTCGGACTCACTGCTGGACTCATCGTGTTCAGCCGCAGACAATGTGTCTACACCTTTTTCGACCACTGCATCCTCCCTTTGCAGCGCAAGATTGTGGAGAGTGCAACATGTAATCACTATCAGCGACACTTGATCCGGGGGTACTGGAGTGCGGCCCCCGGAACGGACCAGGCATCGGAAGCGCATCTTGAGAAGACCAATGGTTCTCGTCACCACAGACCTTGTGGTGCCCTGGCTCCTATTGTACCACTGCTCAGCTTCTGTTCTTGGATGGCGGAGAGGCATCATAAGCCACCTTCTGAGGGGATAGCCCTTGTCACCCAGCAGCCATCCATCCAGCCAGGCTGGAGCACTGAAGAGCCCCAGCACCTGGGAGTGTCTGAGGATGTAAGCGTCGTGGGAGCTGCCTGGGTACCTTGCACAGACTTGCAGAATCAGCATCCTGTGGTCACACACTATCTGCACGTTCATGGAGTGGAAGCCCTTCCTGTTGACAAAGGCACCGGGCTCACCTGCTGGCGCCTTGATGGCCACACGTGTGCAGTCGATTGTGCCCTGGACGCGGGGGAAGCCAGCAATGGCCGCGAAGCCTCTGGCTCGCTGTGCCTGGCTGGCCTCGTCCCAGTGGTAGTAGATGAAGGTCAATGCACGCCTGAACAGAGCGTTTGTGACCTGCTTGACACAAGTGTGGACAGCTGATTGGGAGGCACCTCAAAGATCACCCACCGACCCCTGGAAGGAGCCAGAGGCATAGAGGTTGAGGGCAGCTGTGACCTTTAGAGCCACTGGCATGGGGTGTCCACCCACACAGTTAGCTGAGATCTCTGGCTCAGTCATCTGACAGATACCGTTGACTGTCTCCCTTGACATACGGAGTCTCCTTTGGCACTGCACCTCAGAAATATTGAGGTCGCCGCTTCACCGCCTGTTTACCCTGGCAGCAGGATAGTGGCATTTTCTGTGGCTCCTTCTGCCTTGGACTACCTCTTGGACCTGCGCTCCTTGTGCCTGTGCCTGTCCTCCCAAAGATGGCTCCCCTGGAGGCTGAATGCGCACTCCTGGCCTCCTCCGCCTTCTAGCCCTCCCTTCCTCCTCAGATGAGGTGCCTCCAGTGGAGAGATCATCTCCCATTCCCAGGCTCAGGGAGGCTTCCTGAAACCTACAGGCCCCAAAACAAATCCTCACTGCAAAGTGCTGACCTGAAGGTTATGAGTCCAATCCATGCAGCTGGTATGCACTTTGAGCTTTTCCAGCTCACACAGGCAAGTTTCACTAACTTTGGAACACTAACTTTTAAATCTGTAGAACTGCTAGCCCTCTTCTCCCATCCGTCGATGAGTTTCATATAAATTTCTGCTACCCGCCTGCCTGTTGCACCCGTGCATGAGCCGAAGGTCGCACAGTTGACACAAAATCCCCATCAATTCAAGCCTTAAGTGGCCCGTTAATTAATGGTGGGTGCGCAACAGACATCGTCACATGCCCACCCACCGAAATATTGCGATGGTGCATGGTGACGTCGGGACGCGCGCCCGATGTCACCACGCATCATTTTATGTGTCAGCTTGCAGGTCCCATCCCCGCACACCAACGGAAAAATTCTGCCCATGGAGTCCTTTGGCATTCAAAGCCTTGTGTAGTAATTCCCTTAATTTCACAAACAGGACAATCTCTCATTCAAATATGTTAGCTTTAAGTATGAACATTTCATGGCTGACAAATGCATCAATTTTGGGGAAGGTGGAGATGTACTTTGATAACTATGAAGCAACTTTGAAGTAGTTTGTTATAATTCCCATAGAGACCAATAACTTTAAAAAAGAAATTCGGACTTCCAGTTAATAGCTGAAAGAATAACACAAGATTTTACGTTTTATGGCATTTATTGTAACAAAAGACTAAAAGCACTACTAACTAAACAATATCTTTGAAGGCAACTTATACTTTAAACCACTGAATAGAATAGCCCCCTTTTTATTTTTAGCACAACCGACGAAACACACTTCACAGGTATACATAACACTGTCCTTTAAGTGGATATTCAATTCTCCCAATCAGTCCACAATGATTCTTAGCTCCCAAGGGTTTTACTTTTGTTCTTTTTGTTTCTCAGCCTGAAAACTTTTGACTCCAGAACTATTTCATGGTGCGAGTTTACTGGGTGATTTCTGCCTCTATCTAAAGCTAGGCAACTCTTCCAGCCTTGTTCCCACTAGTTTGGTCTTTTCAATCCAATCACAAGCTTCCATCTACATGCTGGTGTGGTGAACCATAGAGACCTTTGGCCTTTAACTGCTCTCTCTCTTCCAGGCACTGGTAGATTAATTGTACCTGTGTGTGAGTTTTCAGGGATATCTTAGAAATCTTCCCCTTTTAAAAGCCTATTTCCATGGCAATGTGAATCATATGCGCCTTGTATCCAGGTAGAGATGCTAATTAGTTATCCTTGAGAGCCCAACCTTCTTTCATCTTGGAACTAAATGGACAATGTAAAGCACAACTGTTTACAAACCAACATTCTCAACACTTTTCTGGGACTTTGGAGACTCACAGTCTATCCTCAGTTAGGAGAGTTGCTGCCTTTGTATCCAAGTGTATACACCTTGCACCTTCTTTCCAGTAACACAATCTGGGCCCCCTTTAATCTCTAACAATCAAACCGCCCAGGCTTGTTGTCAGGCAGGCTTCAGAACAGGTCACTTGACCACCTTCATAGTTCCAAAACGTAACAATCTTATAGACCTCATAATTGCAACAAGCTACATACAACTACATAACCAAGGCCATCCTGCACTCTCAGCTGAAAGATGATGTGTGAAAGTGTGTGGCAGACTGGGGATCTAACGGGAGAAGAGTCAGCCTGAGAACAATATGACAATTAAAACTGCTTTGAGTGAGTATTAGACAGTCATTAAAAATGCAGTGTGCAATTTTGCTAGAGAGATATTAGATCACATACAATTATTTCATAATATAGATCGAATGAAAATCACTCTTAGAGGATCTGTGCTGTATTTAAATATAAAAATGATATTTACGTTGGCAATCATCTGGGGAAATACCCATCATGAGAGTCACATGGATGACATTCAGTGTTGGTACACTGGGAAAAAGCAGATTCAATCGACATTATTGGATAGTGACAGGAAAAATCATGTAAATTCCTTTCTCCACCCCTTTTTCAGTAATGATTTTTCTTCCTCTTATAATCCCCCTCCCATGCAATGTCCCATCCAACAGAGCAGGCTGATGATCTACTCCTGGCCCTTTGTCAATGCATCAGTGACTTATTTTTGCTTCATGCATGCATCTTAGATCTACTCCCCGAAATTAGGATTCTGTTGATATTTAGGCTATAATCATTTGGGGAATTCTGGATGTGAACCTAGTTCATGCCCCTTATGGCATTATGAGGAGCCCCCGAATTGCCCCTCAAATTACATTCTATCTTACTTGTTCCATTCAATGCCATTCCAATATGATGCTTTTAACAGCATTAATAGTGCTCAGCCATAAGTTTAATCACAACCCTAAAAATATTAATCAAACATAGGAAAGACAATAAACAATAATACGCTGGGGCAGCCTTAACGAGGTAATTGTGGGACTTAAACCTCTTGGGGAAAGGAAGTCCCACACATGAGAACTGCCAGCCAATCTGAGTAGTGACCACTGCTGGGGCTACGCACAGTCTCGAGAAGAAGATCCATAATGACTGTCAGGTTTTGGAGGCCGGGGTGTAATCACAAAGTGGGGGTGGGGTTAACATCTAGGAGGAGGGGATGCCCCTGTTGGGCAAGGGCACCTCCCAAAGGAGGTATCCCCTTCCCACCTTTCCACTTGAGATGGTGAAGTAGCGGGCTGGCTCCCTTTGTTCTGCCTTCCCCAGCCATATGTATTATTGCGCAGGGGCAAGATGAGGCCATTAACTGCTCATTAATTGGGCAGTTAAGGGCCTCAATAGGCCTAAGGGTGCGTGGGCTGGCTGATGTCTTACATACCAACCATATTATGGGTAATAGCTTGTGGGTGGGTGGGAAGGCGGTCGGCTAAACACCCGTCCTATTTTATGTGCCCCTGCCCCCACACCTGCAAATATGCCAAAGGTTGGGGGGGCGGTCATAAAATTCCCCCATCCCATGTTTCACGTTCTTGCATTGCTCCAAAGTGATTTACTGCCAATAAAGTGTAGCCACTGTTGTTTTATAGACAAACACAGCTAATTTGTACGCAGCAAGATTCCACAAACAGCAAATGCTAGAACATCTGGGGCAGAATTTTGCCCTTGGCCGGGGTGCTCGGCGGGGGTGGTCAGGAAGCCACCTGCCGCCTGCAATCAGCACTGCACCGCGATTTTACACGGGCGGGCAAATTAAGGCCTGCACAGCATGGAACGCGAGCGGCTGCGGGCAGGGGAGGGGGGAGTGCGAGCGGGCCTAGTGCGCGAAAGAGCACTTCAATCTCCCTGAGGCACGGAGCTGCTTCAGGGAGGTGAAGCGCTGTTTCAAAAAACTAATGAACAAAATAAAAATGTGACTGTCACATGAGCAGGGACATGTTTTTAATTCAAGTGTAAAATTTTAATTTTATTTTTATTAGCTTTAGGAAACCTCATCCTGCCCGTGGGCGTGCGCCCTCACGCCAAGTGAAAAATCCTGCCCCTGGTGTTCAGAGTCTGTTGTAGTCCTACTGTAATTTTTAAAATCACTATTTGAGACTACAAAGATCAAAATGCTTTGTACATAATTATTTCTGTTAATGGGAGTTTCCTAAATCTGTAGTACTAACAAAACATGATGCTGTTTTTGTCACCTATTATTAATGACATTGCCCTTAGTTGTCTAAGATAGTGAGCATTTTTCATGGCTACTCCAACACTAATATCAATACATTGACATTTGCTTAAAATATTTTACTATGTGTTTTCACCAAAAGTCCTCCAGAATTCTTCCTTTCGTGCACAAGCATTTAAGAAGTAGCCCTGCTGCTGCAACTGGTTCAGCTGGTAGCAAAATCTTATTCAGTCGGAAAAGATAATACATAACAGGCCAATCAGAGATGGATATGGAGAGTTTAAAAGGATGCAAATGTTTGTGTTTGTAATTATTGCCAGCCATGCCTAAGGCTATGTTCTGCTCTGACTACTGTCACTGGTGTGGCCAATGCTGGGCACTTAATGATAAAAAAATACTTGCTGTTCTAATCATGATGGTAGAACATTTCCCTTGTGAGGAAACAGATGATCCTACCTGTGCATAATTAGTGAAGGCTCCAAGAACTGATTTTTTTTGCTACAACACCTGGGTCTATCGTACAGAAACATATCAAAGCTTGAGTTTGTCTGTTTTGGGGTTTAACAAAATACATTTGGGCAGCAATAAAACAAAGGTGGCCTAACCTTCATCCCAGAACCTTGCATGGAGCCCTCTATATCTACACAACGCTGACTTCATCTAAGATGAATGAGCACACACTTCCTTCTCTTTCTGTCTTTATGAGAAGCATTTCTGCTTTAAGTGAGAAATCAAAATCTGGAAAGCATTATTGTCGCTTTGTTCCTAAGATTATAAAGACATTTTTATTATTCTTTTTTATTTATAAACACTTAAATAATTATCTGTCAGAGGCAGCTTATTACTGTGCGTCTAACTATATAGTTACTTCAGTAGTATTATGCTACAAATGCATGCCTTTGTTTATTAGCTCAAACACTATAAATATTATTCAGAAAATATGTGCAATGCTATATAAGCCCATCAAGATAAGTTTAAACAAAATGTCCATCATATGCAATAAAGATTTTGGAATGTTTATCAAAGATTATTGTCCCGATATTTACTTGGGGTCATGAAGAGAGCAGGGTTGAGTGGTGGTACAGTTAGGATTTCGGGATGGGAATCCTGATGCCCTGCTGAAATTAGGAGCAAGATGCCTTTTACACTTTTTCCCCCTCGTGCACTATGCCTAGTTGTCTAGTTGACTGTCTGTTAGATGGGAAGGCAGCCACAGCCTGGATGTGAGTTAAGTAGGCAATTGCATGCAAGGGTGTGTGGGTCTAGATGAGGGATGAGCACTTGGAGATCACAGGGGCCAAAGGGAGACTGTGGGGGAGGTGGGGAGAATCAATCATTATGGTAGAGGGGTGGTGAAAGTGGCTGATTACAGGGTCAGTAAAGAGGTAAGCTTGTTGGGCCTGGGGTAAAGCACTCCTGCCCCTTTCGACCCACAAACACTGATGTACTTACCTCATATATGGCCTATCTTACCTCCTTTTATCTGCTGTATTTCCCAAGCCCTGGGAAACCCGACCCTTATGCATTAAAAATAAAAATAAATCTGTTAAAAAGGATGACATGCATCCTCCTTAGAAGTTTTTACTGATCTATCTGCCTACTGGGAGTGCCTTCCTTGCCCACAAACTCACCCTCCCCCAGCCCAGTGCACTGTTTGCACTTGCTATAGGGATTAAATTTTTTACTTCCCAATCCAACCCAAACTCACAAATTCTTGGGGGATAAAATTACCCCCTAATTCTGTAAAGCTTTTTTTATATTGATCAATTCTCAAGTTTAAATATTTAACAAAAAGTTTACAAGCTTTTGACTTATAAACCCTAAAGCACAGGATATTCCTGATCCTCCAGCATTTGGGAGTGCATTATACAAATGACTCATTAGGTCTTTGTATGCAGAGTGGACAATGTGAAATTTTTTAAGCCATTAAAATTTCTAGCATAGAAAAAATTAATTCTATTGCTTGTAAGTGCTATTATCAAACAGTAGAAATTCAGTAGAAATGTTCTCTTTAACTCTGTTAACACTGCATATGCAAATATGGCAGCATTAAAAAATGCAGCACATTTATTTCTATAGCATTATCTTGAAGGGTTATGAAAAGCAAATAATGGAATATTGTTTTATATAGCATATTAATGTGATCTATGTTATCTATCACACAGAATCTGTTGAGATATTTCAAATTGATATGGGCATTATCTGTAATTGTGGTACATTTTACCTACTAATGAAACATTTGAGCCTACCATATTGCCCTAGAGCTGTCTAGCACTTCCTTAATCAGATGAATCTTGTTATTTGTCACATAAGCTACTGGGCAGAGAACCCTGCAAAAGCCAGCCATTTTGTATTTGGTGAAAAAACAATCAACAATCTTCAACTCAATTCACTTGAATGACAGAGCTCCAAAAGCAATACTGAGAGTTTAGTGTCTCCCACACTGCTGGTTGGAGTACTGGCAACTTGATTCTGAACAGTCTTTATAGGGAGTATATGGGGACAGGAATGAATATTATTGCGATTATGATGTATTGAAATAATCTAGCTTCATTATTTGACAGGTTTTAGGAAGCAGTTCAGATATAAGCTCAAAAACAGTCGTGCTTATACATTAGAGCATGTGCTAGTTGTTAAAATGGAATTTTAAGTGGTTGTTTACTCTCTTGCCCACAAGTCCTGTCTCTGTGGCATAGCTGCAAAAACAGTGCAGCTTCTTAATGAAAAGGCAGCCTAGATAATTATCTATTAGGAAAATTGTTTTTTTAAATTTAAATGAGAGCAAGGTTAAAAATTGTTGTTGGAGATGGCAGAGCCTGAGGTTTGCTACTAGCATCAGTAGGATAATTAGATCCATATTGTTCATGCAATTGACTTGTAATAATCTTATTTAAGATTGCAGGTTGTAGTTCTTTCACTTAGCTCCTAAACCCTTTCAACCTGCATTCAGGCATCATGATGACAATGCCTTAGCCTAGAATGCAGTGCCCCCACAGAGAATCCAAATTCAGGCATCACTGATCGTTGACCTGGCTATTGTTGTTTGTGATACTTACTGGTAAACTTCACAATCAATACAACATCAGCCAGAGAAGCTCATGGGAATGAAATCTGAAACAGCGCACTTAATCTTAGATCCAGATTGTGCTCCCTGCTCTGCTGCTAAACTGAGTAGTTGGCCTACTTGATGCTGCATTATCGCAGTAGAGGTCAGATGTGAGCTGGTTTGGCAAGCTCTGATGAATGGCTGTTTGCAAAGAACCACCTCTTCCATCCAACAAGAGACAGTTAATAATGATAGACTATAACAACACACATGAAATTCCTTGTAGCTTGTTTGCAAAAGATCGTTTCATCTGGGACTGATAGAGTAGCTCTGGTTAGAGTGTAATGCTCCAACAATTAAATGGCATTTTACTAAAATAGGCAGATGCAGCAGTGACAGTTTTTGAAGCATATAGTACATGTAGTGACAGGAATAACAAATTAATTGGGCCTACAAAAGGAGCTTTATAAAGGTGAAGTAAACACACTTGACTGTGTAATTTTTTCACAAGCAGTTAAAACTTGATTGTTTCTAAAAATAAGCAGAAGACACAAAACAGTTTTAATGGATTTTGGCACCTAGGCATTTCAATAGCACTCCTGAGTTACAGAATTGTGGATTAGAGAAACTCATGGATGCATATCAGGAAATTATGTTATGTATCTATAAGCTTTATGTTGCATAAGTAGTTGTGAATTGCTGCCAGCGTGTTAATCTTGCATGTGAAGGTTTCTGATTTCAGAAGGAAAAATACTAAAATGAAAACTGCCCAAAATGATTCTATTTGAAGGTCAGTGCCAAAGAGTTTTATTATTCTAGTTCCATACAGTATATCATTGGCACCAATTGCAGCTGTTCCTGTGCAGCCATACATACAAAGATTATGAATTAAGATTAAAATGTTTCCTTTCTGTGTTAAGTGAATTATATAGTTCAGTAACTGTCTGTGTTTCCTGAATGTTTAGAATTTTCAATTGAAAACAGAATGGGAATCAACCACCACACTGTTCGAGATGGAATTTACAACAGAACTGTTACAGAACAAACATTAGATGCATCATCCTTTATCCAGCCATAGCTATTTTGCAGAAACACAAGTAATGACATTATGATAAATAATTTCAGGGATTAGGTGGTGCAGTAGGTGAACATTGTCCTTTGTCCTCCGGGAGCTGAGTTCCCAGCTGGAGCAAGGGTCTCCTCTCTCTAGCAGTTATTCGAGCAGTTATTAAAGCTGCTATTTAAAATGAATCTACACAATCCCAGTCCCCTTGCTGCGGTCATAAGTGCACAGAACAAAACTGCTTCCAGACTTGAAGGTAATTGACACAAATCTTGCAAACTCCTACTATATAGTAATATAAGAGTAGAAGGTGTGGAAAGTGAAAATGCCACTGATGCAGTTCTGGTGAAGGGTTTCTACCTGAAATATTTATCTGTATTTCCCATTTTTATATCCTTTCACATTTATGTATTTCCAGTATCTTTTGTTTTTATTTCAGATTCCCAACAGTAGCATTTTTCTTCCTTTGTTGTTTGACACTTAATACGACATTATTCACAACATGCAGGCATGAAAACTGCTATTAACTGTTTAATTAAGTTTTCTCTAATCTTGCTGTGTTAGTGGAAGAATATCTTCTCATCCTCTTTCACCTCCATCACTAGGATATATTGTGTTCCTCTGTGATATCTAGGTTGATTCCTCACATAATAACAAATTAATCAAACAACAACAAAAGCAGGTGCACACTTTAGCTGGTTAACACCCTCCTAGAACAATTCAGGAACCTGCTCAGACTGACTAAAGCAAAGGTTCTTAATAATGAGTAAATATAATGTAGCGGTTACAATAACACTTGGCTGGGGTTTGTTGCTGTTTACAGGTGTCATCTACTGCAGTTCTGAGTAACTATAGATATTTTATACATTATTCCTAGAGTCAAGTACCCCTATCAAGCAATTGGAGAGAAAATGACCCATTGGGGATAAATTAGTCATGTGATTAGCCGGGTGCTTATCCAAAAAAAATCATTTTTTTTGGGCCTTCGAGACCACCCAAAGTTAGAGGAATAGAAGTCCTTACAACTGAAGTGGGCCACCAGATTGTTGGTGTCCATGGGGAAGACTTTTGGTTAGGCTGCCGAACAGGAAAGATACCAGTGATAAAAGCAAAATACTGTGGATGCTGGAAATCTGAAACAAAAACAAAAATAGCTGGAAGAACTCAGCAGGTCTGACAGCATCTGCGGAGAGGAATACAGTTAACATTTCAAGTCCGTATGACTCTTCATCAGAACTAAGGAAAGATAGAAATGAGGGGAAATGTAAGCTAGTTGAGGGGGGGGTGGGACGGGTAAAACTGGATAGAGGGCCAGTGATAGGTGGAGGCAGCATTTCACTTGCACTTCCCTCAATTTAGTCTATTGCATTCGCTGCTCCCAATGCGGTCTCCTCTACATTGGAGAGACCAAACGTAGACTTTGGTCTGTCCGCAAGCATGACCCAGACCTCCCTGTCACTTGCCATTTCAACACACCACCCTGCTCTCATGCCTACATGTCCGTCCTTGGCCTGCTGCAATGTTCCAGTGAAGCTCAACGCAAACTGGAGGAACAGCACTTTATCTTCCGATTAGGCACTTTACAGCCTTCCAGACTTAACATTGATTTCAACAACTTCAGATCATGAACTTGCTCCTCCATCCCCACCCTCTTTCTGATCCCCCTTTTTCCAATAATTTATCATTTTTTAATATATATATTTTTCTTTTCCCACCTTCTATTATTTTTAAATTCATTTCCATCCATTGTTTTATCTCCACCTTTTAGCCTATTTTGATCCCTTCCCCCCCACCCCACCCCCACTAGGGCTATCTGCCACTTGCTCGTCCTGCTTTCTACCCTTAATGTCACCATTAGCACATTCCTTAGCTAATATCACCACTGTCAACACCTCTTTGTCCTTTTGTCTTTGACATCTTTGGCAATCTCTTCTTTGCCTCCATCTATCACTGGCCCCCTATCCAGCTCTACCTGTCCCACCCCCCTCAACCAGCTTATATTTCACCTCATTTCTAAGATACCAGTGACTTGCTCATAGCACCTGCCCAACACAGCAGTCAAGAACCTAAACCACTTTCAGGTTCAGGCCTCCAATTAACATTCTGTTGGTGAGATGCAGACATCAACACTACAGCTTCCAAGTCTCCTACCTGACCTTAACTATCACGTTGGGAGAAGTTTTGGGTGGAGGCCGGATACTTTCCCAGGAGGAGGAATATAAACCAAAGACCGGTCACTCCAGCTTGCACTTGTACATAGCCAGGTGGCCAACTTAAGAATAGCATCATCATGGGAGATATTACAGCAATGCTACAGATTGAAGCAAATCCAAAAATTAGCAGTGCTGAAGAAGCCCTAGGAATAGAAAGATTGTTCACACTTGCGACAAGGAAATTGTTCTTACTCTAGGGCAACATGAAAAGGACAAAGGAGAAAACAATCTTTTAAATGGATTTTTTTCAAAAAATGCAGTAATTAATTGAAAACAAATCATGTCTTATTTTCAAATGGACAAATTTAACATTGAGACTAGTAAGTATAGATTACATTCCAAAAGAAAACTCAAGGATTTAACGTTAACTGATTCTCAGGTAATCCCATTCATCCAGTCACACGCAGCAGCAGAACTGTATTTCACCACAATCTGTAACCCCATGCCCACCATATTCTTCACTCTATCACTACCATCAAACCTGGAGACCAATGAGAAGCACAGGAGAGGAAAACCCAGACCTACAACTAGTGAAGCTATAACACAGGACTACATGTAGACTAAACAGCTGAAGCAGCATGCTGTAGAGTGAAGTGGCCCCACAACCAACTGATCAGATCAAAGTTCTGCATTGCTGCCACATCTCATCATGGATGGTGGTGAACAATTAAGGACCAATAGGAGCAGGAAGCTGCATAAAAATCTCCATCCTCAATAATGACAGCTCCCAGCATATTAGTGCAAAAGCCAGGGCAAAAGTATTTGCAACCATTTTCACCCAGAAGTGCTAAGTGGATGATCCAATTCAGCTTCCTCCTGAGATCCTTCTGAAATCCCCACAAATTCCTTGTGCACTCAGTTAATTAGATTTGCTCCACATGATATCAAGAAACACTGGATACAATGGAAGCTATGGGCCTTGACAACATCCCAGCTGTCGTGCTGAAGGCTTGTGCTCCAGAACCAGCCTCATCTGTAGCCAAGCTGTTCCAGTACAGCTATAACACTGGCACCTACTTGACAACGTGAAAATTGCCCAAGTGTGTCTTGTCCAAAAGAAGCAGGACAAATCCAATTCATAAGATCACAAGACTATAAGATGTCCGGTCAATTACCGCCCCATTAGACTACTCTCAATCATCAGCAAATTGATGGAAGGTGTTATCAAGCAGCACTTGCTCACCAATAACCTGTGCAGAATTTTACGTCCCACAGACGGATGCACGCCCGACCTGAACAGACGTGAAATAGTGCAAGATGATGTCGGACGAGCGTCCCGAGTCAATGTGCACTCGTGCAATATTTCGCTCGGCAGGCACATGCGGTGGTCGGAAGCGCACCCGCCGACAATTAAGTGGGAAATTAAGCCCATTAACGATGCAATCAACAGCGATTTTACATGGCCCGTCCACATTTACGGTTGGCGGACGGGCCATTGTCCCAGGTGGCATTCACGTTTTTGCTCAAACCTCAATCCAGGGTGGGATGAAATCTCCGTGGGAAAATAAAATAAAAAGAGATATCGGGGGACTGGTTTTTATGAGGTCTGCTTTCAGGTGCTTGATTGTGCTGCACGGACATATTTGCAGCATTTTAGCTGTGTCCTTTATTCTGTGGAGGTCTGCAGCTCCCTGGGGCAGGTGTCTGCCTTCAGGGAGCTCTCTCAAAGTGCTCACCTGCATCCTCGATTACATCAGTGCCTGCCCTCTTCCTGTCCCCACCCCGGCAGCACTGAGCATTTCAACATGCGTTTCACGGCTGGCAGTTAATTGGCTAACCAGCGTAAAATCACGGTCAGGGGCCGATCGTGGCCGGTGGCCCATTTCCTGTCCACTCCTGGACCCACCAATCACACATGCCCAACAACCAAAAAAGTTAGGCCCAGGTTCTGCCAGGATCATCTCATTACAGCCTTAGTCCAAACATAGACAGAAGAGCTGAATTCCAGAGATGACATTTGACCAAGTGGTATTAAGGAGTCCTAGAAAAATTGAAGTCAATATGAATCAGGGAAAATCTCGCCACTCTTTTGGGTCATACCAGGTACAAAGGAAGATGGCTGTGCATGTTGCAGGGCAATCATCTCAGTCCCAGGACATCTCTGCAGGAGTTCCTCAGGATAGTGTTCTGGATCCAACCTTCTTCAGCTGCTTCATCAACGACCTTTCCTCCCACATAAGGTCAGAAATGGGGATTTTCACTAATGATTGCCGTGTTCAGTTCCATTCACAATTCCTCAGATACTGAAGCAATCCAAACCCACATACAGCAAGTCCTGGACAACATATCGGCTTGAGCTGGTAAATGGGATGTAATATTTACACCACACAAGTGCCTGCTACCTGCCCTTTGCATTCAAAAGCATTATCATCATTCAATTTCCCACTGTCAACATTCTGAAGTCACCATTGATAGGAACTTAACTGGATCACCCACATAAATGCCATGGCTACAACAGCAGGTGAGAGACTGGGAATTCTGTGGTGAATGACTCACCTCATGACTCCCAAAGACTGTCCACTATCTACAAGCAAAAGTCAGAAATGTGATCAAATACTATTCTTGCCTGGATGAATGCAGCTCCAACAACACTCAAAGAGTGTTGGCTGGCACCTTCCAGGACAAAACAACCCATTTGATTGGAACCCCATCCACATTCATTCTCTCCACCATCATTGCGATACAGCTGCAATGTGTATCATCCATAAGATGGACTGTAATAATTCACCAAAGTTTCTTCAGCAACACCTCCCAAACTCATGATCTCTACTACCTAGGGCAAGGACAGCAGGTGCATGAGAACACCACCACCTGCAAGTTCCCTCCAAGTCACATGCCATCTTGACTTGAAACCATATCATCGTTCCTTCACCATTGTTGGGTCAAAATCGTGGAACTTCCTATCTAGCAATGCTATGGGAGCACATTCAACACAGGACTTCAATGGTTCAAGAAGGCAGCTCACCACCACCTTCTCAAGGACAATTAGGGATTGGCAATACTAGCAAATCCTTGCTAGTAAAGCCCACATCCTGAGAATGAGTAAGGAAAAAGAAAGGAATATTCCCTCACGATGTTGCCTCAGATTGATGAAGCCCACCATTTACAAAGGTTTTGTAGCTCTCAAAGTTTCTCCCATTGCCATATCCCTTTAACTACCAACACTGGATGTAACAAACAATGCCAGTCAGGTGTAGGAAGGAATTAGTAGTAGTGTAACATTTCACTTGGCAGCTGCCAAAATCTGTCCACCCACACCAGGGTTCAGGAGTGGAGGAGGTACAATCTGCTATTTTATTGATCAGCAGTCCCCACCTATTTCTCAACTACATGCTGCCCCTCCATGACATCATCCAAAAGCACAATGTTAGTTTTCACATGTACACTGATGACACTCAGCTCTACTTCACCATCTCTCTCCACTCAACCATTGTTGCTAAATTATCAGACTGATTATCTGACATCCTGGATGAGCAGCAATTTCCTCTAATTAAATATTGAGAAAGTTAGTTATGCAGAAAGTTAGCATGCAGGTAAAACAAACAATTAGGAAGGCAAGTGGCATGTTGGCCTTTATTGCAAGGGGATTGAAGAATAATAATAAAGAAGTCTTGCTACAATTGTACAGTGCTTTAGTGAAACCACATCTGGAATAATATGCGCAGTTTTGGTCTCCATATTTAAGGAAGGATATAATTGCATTGGAGTGAAAGTTCACAAGATTGGTCTCTAGGATGAGACGTTTGTCCAAAAATGAGAGGCTGAATAAACTGGGCCCATGTTCTCTGGAGTTTAGAAGAATGAGAGGCGATCTCATTGATGAAGCATCTGAAGATAGTTGGGCCTAGGACACCACTCTGAGGAACTCCTGCAGTGATGTCCTGGAGCTGAGATGACCGATCTCCAACAACAACCACCATCTTCCTTTGTGCTAGGTATGAATCCAACCAGCGGAGAGCTTTCCCCCTGATTCCCATTGATTCCAGTTTTGCTAGGGTTCCATGATGCCACACTCGGTCAAATGCCGTCTTGATGTCAAGGGCAGTCACTCTCACTTCACTTCTGGGGTTCAGCTCTTTTGTCCATGTTTGAATCAATGCTGTAATGAGGTCAGGAGCTGAGTGGCCCTGGCGGAACCCAAACTAAGCGTCAGTGAGCAGGTTACTGTGAAGCAAGTGCCACTTGATAGCACAGTTGATGACCCCTTCCACTACTTTACTGATGATCGAAAGTAGACTGATGGGGTGGTAGTTGACCGAGTTGGATTTGTCCTGGTTTTTTGTGTAAAGGACATACCTGGGAAATTTTCCACATTGCCAGGTAGATGCCAGTGTTGTGGCTGTACTGGAACAGCTTGGCTAGGGGCGCAGCAAGTTCTGGAGCACAAGTCATCAGTACTATTGTCGGAATATTATCAGGACCCATATCCTGTCAGTATCCAGTGCCTTCAGCCGTTTCTTGATATCTCGTGGAGTGAATTGAACTGGCTGAAGACTGGCATCTGTGTTCCTGAGAAGCACTTTGCGACATTTTATGATGTTAAATGTGCAATATAAATATACGTTGTTGTTAATATAAGAAGCATTTAGGACATTCTGAGAGACATAGGCCGGAATTCTCCATGCCCACTGGGCTCAGGTGTCATGGTGCACGTGAGCGGACAATATGATGGGAAGGCCAAAAATTGTTTCACTCTGTCATGAAACCAGTTTGTGGTGGTCTGCTCCACCTGTCAATGGTGGGTTGTGTTCCCTGCCACCGCACATTGGGAGCTTCCTTTTCATACATCTGCATATCATTATAACCCCTGCTCGACAGAATCATTCCACCATGTCAAATTTACCGTCCACGTCGGCGGGAAAATATGCTGGTGCAGAACACACCTTGATAAGTGTGATCGAGCAAAGGTCGGGACTTACCGTCAGGGCCTTGCTCACGTCATGGACATCCGAGGGGCAGAAGATGCTGGAGCCCGACAGCAATGAGATCCTAGAGGAACGTGCATCACATGCTGGGTGGGTTTATATGGACATGGCTCTGCCACGAAGCAGCTCACAGAAGATGGAAGGTCATCGTTGAGGGTCTGCTTCAGGACATCAGTGTCTTGGCCATGGGCTGCTATGGATGATCGTCGAGGGAGTGGAGAGGAAGGTGTAAGTTTGACTGGGAGAGGAAGGTGTACCCAGGGGGTGAGGTCGTGAGTGGGGGAATGATGGTGTCAAGGGGATGAGGTTGGGAGAGGGGGAACGATGGTGTCAGGGCGGGTTGAGGTAGGGAGAGGGGAGCAGGAAGTATGGAGAGAGGAGGGTGTAATGGAGGAAAATGCAGCAACTGGGGAGGTGGATCTAAGGGGAGAAGAAGTTGTAAGGAAAGGAGCTTGGAGGGGGAAGGAGTCCAGGGGAGGAAGAAGCCCAGGGGAGGAAGGAGTTCGGAGTGGGAAGGAGTAAGGGTGCAGGAAGGAGTAACTGGGGGGATGTCCAGGTGAACATGCAAGGGAGGGGTCTGTGGAGTTCATGCAAACATGAAGGATCTGTGTGTGTGGGAGAGAGCTTGCACGAGGCTCCAAAAGGCCCTACCACACACACACTTCCCCCTCCAGAATCACTCGTGGGTTGGCTGCGTGCAGCTGAACTGCTAGTGGGGGTGATGCAGAGGGAAGACTCGTGAAGTCGGTAAATGAAGCTGAAAGACTCCATTACACATTATTCAGTGAAAGCAAATATATTTTAAGATTATAAAGGACAAAATTCACTCGTGCAACCATACGTGATCAGAAATTCTTAACTTTTCTAAGCCTAACGCTTCTAGGTGCTGCCCTGACATCTGTAGCAGGGGTGGAGGCAGCCTGTTCAATGATTGGCCCTGTCGCCTCTGATAACTTCAGTGTGGGTCCTCTGGAGAGCTGAGGCCTTGGGGCCCCTGGTTGTTTTAGCTGTCCTCCTGTGAGCCAGCCTCTCCCTCTGCGGACCCCATCTGACTCCTTGAGGGGAAGGAGCACCTAGAGAGATGTTGAGGTGCCCCATTTCCCTCTCGTGTTACCACTGCAGGAACTCACCCAGGACTACCGCAATGGAGTGCAGGTCTGCGCACATCTCCATGTTCTGCTGGACCAGGGTTTCCATGGTATCCACCATCCCCCCCACTGAGACCTCCATACATGCACATGTGGACACCGCTTTATCAGGGAGCAGGCAGACGCATTCCTTGGACTTGCATGTCACTCTGTTGAGGGCTTCCAACAGCTCTGTGTGATGTTCACCTGTCTCCTGCTGACTCTCCACGTTGAGTTGGAAGGCCAAATCAAGAGGCTCATCATCTGACTCAGACCTCACAGATGCCTCTTCCCCAGCAGTCCTCCGAGTGCCGGGGAGCTCAGCTGAACCTGCCTCCTCCTGCTGCGGACATGTGTCCGTGCGGTAACCACCAGATTGTGAACCTGAGCCTGCTGTAAATCGAGGTCCCACCAAGGTGTGTGTCTCTGCACTGGTGGACAGTGTGGGTAAGCGTTGTAACAGGTCTTCCAGGCTGCTTATTTCTAGCTCTTCAGTGGAGGAGGTGCCCTCTTGGCTGGAGGTGAGGACCTGGATGGAGCTGAGGGACTGGCTGGCTGAGAGTGTTTGTCACTTGGCAGAGCTCCCTATGAACCAAAGTAGAGATAATTAGTGCATGGCAGCAGAGTCAAAAGCAGGAGAGAGAGCACTCACAGTTATGTTGAGAGAGGGATGATGTGGTGCAGGATCCTCACATGGGTTCCCCGCTGACCTCACCTTCGCCACAGGCACGGTCCACGTCCTCATCAGTCAGCGCAATGGTACACTCCTCAAAGTGAGTGAGAGGCCTAATTTGGGCCACTCCACCCCCTGGCCTGGGACCTCTCCCTGCTGCTGTGAGCCAGCTTCTCCTGCATGAAAGCAGATGGAGACAGTGTGAGCAGGACACATGGCACTGCATGGAATGTTGATGTGGTGAACGGAACAATGGACGATATAAGTACGTGATCTCGAGAGGGTATGAGCTTGATGGAGATGTGAGGGTGTGTGAGAGTTAATGGTGTTGTCCCGTGAGGTGTGAGATCCCTGTGAATGTGTGATGGGTTTGTGAGTGTGAGAGTTGAGAGCGATGAGAAGAGTGAATTATCCTGGTGGAACGGTTGAGGCCATCCACCCTCTTTCTGCACTGGGTGGCTGCCCTTTTTTGCAGGGCATTGACACTGACCAAGGCTGCTACTGCCTCCCATGCAGGATTGGTGATTTTGCTTGCTGGCCTTTGCCCAGACTAGGGGTAGAGGGCTTTGTGGCGGGCCTCCACTGCATCCAGTAGGCGCTAGAGGGAGCTGTCACTAAATCTAGGGCAGCATATTTCCACCCTTTGGCAGCCCTCAGTTCCCAGCAGTTTACTATCCCTTGAAGAGCGCTAGCTCAGTGCAGGGGCAGCCTGTAAATATGGCGCCCGGTTTACTGACGGCCTGATATCACGGTGGGTAGGGTGAATGAGACGACTCCCCACCAGCGACCCGGCATGTTTCCCGAGTATGCATGATTAATGGGGCGGGATTGGGATGATACGATGTGAAAAGTCGCCATTGTGGCCAGCCGGTAAAATGTCCTTTTTCCTGCCCTCTACCGCACTTAGTGCAAATCTGGGACAATTCGGTCCATAAGGTGTCAAATAAACACAAATTCTTACATTCTTTTTCTTAACATGTGTTCAGTCCTGCAGTTTGTCTGAGAACCACATATATTTGTGCTGCACTCATTCATAATCACTAACTATGAAAGTCCAATGAAGCCAGGTTTAAAGAGTGTTCAACAGTCTGCTTGACCTGATGGGTGCTTTGTAAAGTTACTACAGATTTTTTTCTAATGGTATGAGAAAGAGAATAGTCCTGCCCTTACAGCCACTAAAAAAATGTCACTGCAGGAATATGAGCGCATGTATGTACTCATAATGGAGTCAGATCTGTCTAGGTGGGCAGAATGCATTTTGCAAACCACACACAATATATCAAGTTCAGTCAGCTATGCTTCATAATGTACAGCACTGTCACACTGTTAGTGCAAATTAACTCCTGTATAAGGTTTCTGCTGGAATGTGTAGTAGATCCATAAATTCCTTCTATGTATTGTCCAATGAGAAATGCAGGTTCCCTCACCTGTGTTAGGCTTGTCAATTACTCCAGTGAAAAACAAATACGCGATAAATTCAGCAGCAAAATTATAAATACCAAAAACAGCTAACATCAATATTTTCCCTCATATTTGTTTCCTTAAAAGAAGTGCCCTGGGATATGTGCTGTTTGAAGCACCTTGCAGCTGGTGTACCTTGTAACTGAATGTAATGCATGAGCAGGGTTCCTGGCATGTTCCCTCGCATCCCCCCTCCCCCCTGCCTTTGTGAGCCCCTCTCTCCGCCCCCACCCATTCACACTGCTTTCCCAAACTCAACGAGGTTGTATGGCTGTGAGAAGAAGTGAAAGGTGTTAATCCACAAAATCAAAAACTAAAAAGCAAAATTACAACAGATCAATTATTTTGCCATTGAAACAGCCTTTGGTCTATTGTAATTGATTGCATACAATATAAAGCTTCAGTGGTAAGATCAGCTATAAGCAGTGTTTAAAGCAGTCTTACTGGAGATGTTCTGTAGCATTTCAGCAACTCATGGATGATACATATGTTATTCTTTTCCAGATCAAAGGTCTAAAGCATCGTGTCAAAATAAGATACATTGTGAGATCTGTTACTAATTTTTGCTGCTTCAGTACTCTTTGTAAATGAGAGCTGAAAATTGTCCCAAAACATCATTTTTTCAACAATGTCTGTCATGACAGCTGCATGATGTGCACTCAGTGCGGCAGATTGGAAGCTGAGAGTTTCATCAATAAATATCATTCTGACCCCCTGCATGTCCTCATGTCAACAGTCAGGGTACTCACACTTCATCATTTCTTCCTTACCTCCTTCTTATTTCATGCCATGTAGAAAATATAGTAAGCACATTATTTCAATGTGATTCCAGGATATTTTAACAAATATGTTCAAATGAAATACCCATAAAAGGCATTGAAGGCAAATTCACTATAACAGCCATCAACCGTTTTACTATGTGGCAAAGTCCTAATAAATCAATTTGATTTGGAAAGTCAAAACAGTTCATGTGGAACAAATCTAATCTTGTGTGTGAATTCCATTGTTATCCACTTTCTGTGAGGTTGCAATTATATTGGGGTAATCTTATCTTCAAACTTGTTATTTCTTCAGTGAATAATCAGTGAATAATTGAACAATTGGCAACATGTTCAGTTGAGTAAAAACACTTCTGTCATGTATTTCATGAAAACTACATTTCTTTGGGTTAAATATATTTCTTGATTAAATATAATTTATTAAATTCAATAGGCTGATTTGCACTACTTATCATGAAAATGTTAGGATTGGTTCCTTTTATTCAACCTGCCCCAGAAAATTGCTTCCAAAATGGTGTATGTAGAAAAGCAATGTCAACAGGATGTAAATTCACAAACTTACACTTCATTCTCAGTGATCTCACTGGGGTAAATCCGATTTTTTTTATTCGTTCATGGGATGTGGGCATCGCTGGCTAGGCCCGCATTTATTGCCCATCCCTAATTGCCCTTGTTCAGGGGGCATCTAAGAGTCAACCACATTGCTGTGGGTCTGGAGTCACATGTAGGCCAGACCAGGTAAGGACAGCAGATTCCCTTCCCTACAGGACATTAGTGAGACAGGTGAGCTTTTACTCATGAGTTGTAAAATCATCAGACTTTTAATTCCAGATTTTTTAAAAAATTCACATTTCACCATTTGCCATGGTAGAATTCAAACTCAGATCTCAAGGGAATTACACTGGGCCCCTGGAATGCTAGTCCAGTAACAATGCCACTACACCACCATCTCCCATTGTCTAACTGAAAGTGGTTTTGATACATGGATGCAGTACACCCAAAATGCCAAGAAGACTACCCTTATGCTTCCATTTTCATGAAATCTATGGTATTTATACATAAAAGTAATAATTATTTAATTAACACTTGGTTAAAAATGAATTGCAAAAATAAGAAATAATCTATTCTGCAGTACTTTAGTAAACATAGGGCAGAATTTTTCGCTTGGCGTGCGGGTGCGCGCCCAACCCACTCGAGCCTGAAATAGTGCGTGATGATGTCAGGCGAGCATCCCGACATCATTGCACGTCTGCACAATATTTTGGTCGCCAGACGCACACGAGAATCGGAAGCACGCCTGCCGACAATTAAGAGGCCTATTAAGGCCATTAAAGTTGTAATTAACTGAGATTTTTCGTTGCCCGTCCAACATTATGGTTGGCAGGCGGGCAAATCGGCCAGGTGGTCTTTGCATTTTTCAGGAAACCTCACCCATGAGCGGGATGAAGTTTCTGTTATTGAATAAAAAAAATGTATGGACAGAATTTTCATCTTGTAAATGTTCAAGTGACCGATTCTGATGCCTGAGCACTTTTTCCGGACTTTAAAATCTGTTTTTATTGCATTTAAATTCTTCAGTGCCCTGAGGCAGCTCTCTGCCTTCAGGGAGCTTTCATTCCACACTCCCCCACGCCCGTGCTGACTCCAGTGCTCGCCCTCCTCTCGCCCCCCCACCCGGCAGCGCTTAGCCTTTCAGCGCGCATTTCATACTGGCTGGCCTTTAATTGGCTAGCCAGCGTGAAATCTCAGTCGGCGGCTGATTGCAGTCAGGGGTCCGTTCCCCAGCCGCTCCCTGGCCCACCGATCGCGAGCTGAACTAAAAATCCTGCCCATAGTTTGGACACTAAGGGCACACTACCTTTTTTGACTAGACTCACACTTACTGGAGAGTTTTCTCAGGACTGTCTTTATCAGCTTAAAAAGTATAATACAACACAAAAATATTCCTCCTTCATACTTGGTACATAAGCAAGGGGTGAAATTGGTCTTAGGCGGTTGCACAAAATGGGGCCAAGATTTTATGCCGCAGAAACAGATGACAATGGACAACCGGTGACATGATGTTGAGTCGGGCCCTGACTTCATCACACCGGGCCCCAATTACACAAGTGGCGGACAACAAGACGTGTGGTGGACGCTGCTCGCATTTTCAAAATTAACAAATGGAAAGTACTTAAGCTTGTTAATGAGGCAATAGAATGCAATGTTACAGGCCCCTATGGATTTAACTGAGCGCACGGGAAATGGGGAGGGGTCGGCAGGGAGGGGGGGGTCGGAGACTCAGCAGCTTTTAAAGGGCAGCAATGGGTTGGCAGCTGTTGTTATGGCTGCAATTGGCAGCAATGCATTGAGGCCTTTTCATTTATTTCCTTGAAAGGAGTTGGGCAACATTTGATCGTTCATTTTGGCAGGAAGAATAAAAAATAAGCTTATTATCTAAATGGTGAGAGATTGTGGAGCTCTGAGATTCAGAGGGATCTGGGTGTCCTAGTGCATGAATCACAAAAGGTTAATATGCAGGTACAGCAAGTAATTAGGGAAGCTAATAGAATGTAATTATTTATTGAGAGGGGAAATGATTACAAAAGTAGGAAGGTGTGTACAGGGCATTGGTGAAACCACATCTAGAGTACTGTGCACAGTACTGGTCTCCTTATTTAAAGAAAGATGTAAGTGCCTTAGAAGCAGTTCAGAGAAGGTTTACTAGACTAACACCAGGAATGGGCAGGTTGTCTTATGAGGAAAGGCTGGACAGGTTAGGCTTGTATCCACTGGAATTTAGAAGAGTAAGAGGTGACTTAATAGAAACCTTTAAGATCCTGAGGGGTCTTGACAGGGTGGATGTGTAGAAGATGTTTCCTCTTGGGGGAGAATCTAGAACTAGGGGTCACAGTTTAAAAATAAGGGGTTGCTCATTTAAGACAGAGATGAGAAATGTTTTCTCTCAGAGGGTTGTGAGCCTTTAGAACTGTCTTCCTCAAAAGACGGTGGAAGCAGAGTCTTTGAATGTTTTTAAGGCAGAGCTAGATAGATTCTTGATTAACAAGGGGGTGAAAGGTTATAGGGGGTAGACAGGAATGTGGGGTTGAGGTTACATTCAGATCAGCCATGATCTTATTGAATGGCGGAGCAGGCTCGAGGGGCTGAGTGGCCTATTCCTGCTCCTAATTTGTATGTTAGTATGATTGTATGATTTGGGGTCAAGGCCCACTTGATGAGATCATACTACTGGCAGGGGATCACTTGGGAAGATCTCATTAGTGGGTTGGGCAGTGCAATGTTGGACTACTGGCATCTTATCTCAGTCAGACTGGCAGTGGTATTGGCATCATGCATTCCAGAGGAGAGTCCTCTAGCAAGAAAGAAAACATGAAGGTGGGGCTGGGTGGGGGAGGCACATTGTAGGATAACAGTGACCTCCTGGCCTCCTGCAGGACAGCCTGGTGATGGGGAAATGGCAGAAGGTGACAGAGGGGGCTGCGAGCAGATAGCCACATGGAGACAAAGTTACCCTGTGGCCAGGATCTATAACAAAAGATAAGCTACCTGCAGATGTCAGATCGGCAGTGTCACCAAAGATTGCACCTGTCCCAAGACACCATGGTCAATCAATGTGCCATGATGACGGAGGAGGTGAGCTCTGATTATGTTGGTAGCCAACCAATGCCAACGCTTCGCAAGGTCACTGTGGCCCTGAATTTCTTCACCTCAGGCTCATTAAGGGGCCAGTGAGAGATATGTGTGGGACCTCCTAATCAGCCACACATGACTGTATCAAGGCTGTGGCAGATACCCTCTTCAGGAGGGCCAATCAGTACAGTTTAGAACTGATGCAGACAATCAGGTCAAGAGAGCCAGAGGATTCGGTGCCATTACTGGATTTCCTCAGGTGCAAGGTCCTTGCACGCATGTAGCCATCAAGGCTCCCAGAAGCCAGCCATTGGCCTTCATTAATGGGAGGAATTTCATTCCCTCAACATTCAACTAGTCTATGACTGCTGCCAGAAGATCCTGCAGCTGTGTTTCCTCATTACTCTGGGAGAAGCCATGAGGCTTACATTCTCTGGCATTCCCAGATGCCACAGATTTTCACCACCACTCTCCCCCCCACCCACCTCCACACGCCTGCAAAGATGGATACTGATCGACAGGAATTATCCACTGAAGAGACGGTTGATGTCACCAGTAAGGAGCTCTAGGACTGAGGCAGAGAAACACTATAAGGGAAGTTATGCTGAGACCAGGGCGACCATCAAGCAGATCATCGATCTCCTCAAAATGAGATTCAGGTGCCTGGATAATTTGGATAGTACTCTTCATTATGCCCTAGCAAGGGTCTTCCAGAGAGTGGTCATATGATGCATTTTACACAACATGGTTCTGCAGAGCGGGGAGGCCCTGACTGCTGAAAGACTGTGGCACCCAAAGCATCCTCAAACAAGGAGAAAGATGAGGAAGCTGAAGGGGAACCATAGCATCCTGACAGACATGAAGGGCCAACTTGGGGAGCACCAAGGTGTAGGCACAAAGGAGGCTGGGGAGCCATTTATCTACACTTGATTCTCCTGATCCTTACTACTTAGAATTCAGCAAAGGAGGACCAAGAGATTGGTTAAGATGGGAAAAATGGAGTATGAGAGTAAACTTGCAAGGAACATATAAGAGGACTGTAAAAGCTTCTATAAGTATGTAAGAAGTAAAAGCTTAATGAAGACAAATGTAGGTCCCTTACAGTCCAAAACAGGAGGATTTATAATAGAGAACAAGGATATGGCAGAGCAATTAAACAACTACTTTAGTCCTGTATTTATGGAGGAAGACACAAGTAACTCCCCAGAAATCCAAGGGATCCAAAGGTCTAGTGAGAATGAGGAATTGAAGGAAATTAGTATTACTGAAAAGCAGTGCCAGAGAAATTAATGGGACTGAAAGTCAATAAACCCACAGGGCCTGATAATCTACATCCCAGGGTACTAAAGGAGGTGGCCATGGAAATAGTGGATGCATTGGTTGTCATCTTCCAAAATTCTGTAGGTTCTGGAACAGTCCCGGCGGATTGGAGGGTGGCAAATGTAACCACACTATTTAAAAAAGGAGGGAGGGAAAAAAACAGGGAATTACAGACCAGTTAGCCTAACATCAGTGGTAGGGAAAATGTTAGAGCCTATTATAAAGGATGTGTTAACAGGACACTTAGAAAATATCAACAGGATTAAAGAAAGTCAATATGGATTTATGAAAGGGAAATCATGTTTGACAGACCTACTGGAGTTTTTTGAGGGCGTAACTAACAGAATAGACAAAGGAAAATCAGTGGATATGGTGTATTTGGATTTTCAGAAAGCTTTTGATAAAGTCCCACATAAGACGTTGGTATGCAAAATTAAAGCACATGGGATTGGGGGTAATATATTGGCATGGATTGAGAATTGGTTAGCAGACAGGAAACAAAGAGTAAGAATAAATGGGTCTTTTTCAGAATGGCAGTATGTAAGACTATGGGGTACTGCAGGGATCAGTCCATGGGCCCCAGCTATTCACAATGTACACCAATGATTTGGATGAGGGAACCAAATGTAATATTTCCAAGTTTGCTGATGACATGAAACTCGGTGGGAATGTGAGCGATGAGGAGGGTGTTAAAGACCTTCAAGGCGATTTAAACAAGTTGAGTGAGTGGACAAATACACGACAGATGCAGTATAATGTGGATAACTGTGACGTTATCCATTTCAGTAGGAAAAACAGAATGGCAGAGTATTATTTAAATGGTGATAGATTGGGAAATGTTGATGTACAAAGGGACCTGGATGTCTTTGTACACCAATCACTGAAAGCAAGCATGCAGGTGCAACAAGCAATTAAGAAGGCAAATGGTATGTTGGCCTTCATTGTGAGAGGACTTGAGTACAGGAGCAAGGATGTCTTACTGCAGCTGTACAGGGCCTTGGTGAGACCACACCTGGAGTAGTGTGTGCAGTTTTGATCTCCTTACCTAAGAAAGGATATACTTGCCACAGACGGAGTGCAGCAAAGGTTCTCTAGACTGATTCCTGGGATGGCAGGATTGTCGTATGAGGAGAGATTGGGTCGACTAGGCCTGTATTCACTGGAGTTTAGAAGAATGAGAGGGGATCTCATTGAAATGTATAAAATTCTGACAGGACTAGACAGACTGGATACAGGGATGATGTTTCCTCTGGCTGGGGGGTCTAGAACAAGGGGTCACAATCTCAGGATGTGGGGTAGGCCATTAGGACTGAGATGTGGAGAAACGTCTTCACTCAGAGGGTGGTGAACCTGTGGAACCTGAGGGCTGCAGAGGCCAGGCCAGAATATACTTAAGAAAGAAATAGATAGATTTCTAGACTTTAAAGGCATCAAGGGTATGGGGAAAGAGTGGATGTATGGTGCTGAGATAGAGGATCAGCCATGATCATATTGAATAGAGGAGCAGGCTCGAAGGGCCGAATGACCTACTCCTGCTCCTATTTTTCTATGTTTCTATGTTTCACATCCAGACAAATCAAGATCCACATGCCAAGCACACTAACGCCACTCACCTCTGCTCTAAGTTCAGACCCCCCTCGGCCACTAGCACCTGGTGCTTCTGCAATGTGCAAATGAAGAGTCGACGCACAATGGTCACCTCTATGCCAGTCCTTGGGTCAACACATGCCACTCTCGCACTGCCAGAGGGCCATCAGCAATGGATAGACACTTCCTTAAACTAAGTCAGACATTTGTTGCATTAATTATCTCACCCCTGAGGCCCAAGTGTATCTAGTGCATTTTTAAAAATTCTGTTATAAGTTGCCCCTTTGTTACCAGCTCCGATGGAAGCAGGCCACTGACCTTGCTGCCCTGTGGCCTGGGATGACCTCTGGCTCCCAGAGTCCTGGCAGGCCATGGCATGCTGAGAGCCTTCTGACACCATGCCTACCTGAGGGGCTGGTGTCACAGCATAGGGTCTGAGGAGCTGCTGGCCACAGCAGGAGCACCCTGAGAGGAGCCCTCAGGTGCAGGAAGCAGCTGCTCCTCCTCTCTTGGAAGGGATACTTGTACCTCCCTGCTGACCTGAGCAGTGTGAGGATGAGGTGGAGACTTCAGGCGCCTTACCTTCCCCTCCAGTGCTTCCTTGAGCTCATGGACAAGGCAATGGCATGCAGATCTGCACACACCTCCCACAGCCACTGACTGGCCTGTGTATGTGGCTCTCCAGGAGAGTCGCCATTCTTTCGACGAAGGAGTCCACACATTTAGACAACAGGAAGACGGTAGCGCACCCAGCCTGGATGGACTCATTTACTATCCGAGACAGGACATGGATTACCCCTTCAAAACTTCACCAGGTATTTACAGACCTCATTCTGCATTTGCAGCACTGACAACTCCAGAGGCACATTATCATTCTGGAGCTCAGCATGGACCTCACCTCCCACAGTCTTCCTACTGTCAGAAGCCTTGGCTGTCACTGTCTCTGACAGTTGCTCAGGCACCTGTGTGCAAAATGGGCTGTCGAGATGCATGTCCATACTTCCCACGAAAGTGCACAGGGGGTAGAGTTTTCCCTCCATTGGGGGGGTTGTGCAGGAGTGAGCGCAAGTGGGTGCGGACCCGGATCGGCACCTTCGATCGGGTCCATGCCGCCATTTTACATGGGTGGGCCAATTAAGACCCACCCAGCGTGACGTGCACCCGGAAGCGCTGAGCGCTCCCTGTGCAGGCGGGGAGGGGGTTGCCTGAGTCGGGAGTGCACTCTTTCGCACATGCGCGCAAAAGAGAGCAGAAATCTCCCTGGGGGTGCCTCAGGGAATTAAGTTTTAAGTTTTAAAAGGTTAATAAAGTGGAGAAATAATTTTTATGACATGTCCCCTCATGTGAAACTGCCACATGAGCTGGGACATGTGCATTAATTTTAATAAAGATTTGCATGAAAATTTAAAATCGTTCATGAAACCTCATCCCGCCCGTGGATGAGGTTCCATGAAAAATGCGAAGGCCGCCTGGGCTCTTTGCCTGCCCACCAACCTTAAGGTTGGACGAGCAGCTCAGGTAATTGCTTAATTGGCTTTTTAAATGGCCTTAATAGGCCTTTGACAGTTCAGGACGCATGCCCGATGTCACCCCGCGTCATTTTACACCTCATCGCCCCCGCTCGTCGAGCCAAAGGTGCAGGCCTGGGTGTTTTCTTCTTAAAGGACAAACAGAAAGTACCCTTTACCTATATTTGAAGTAGGTGCAAATCAATTTGATATGCAAGTAAGGGTCCTAATGCCTAATCCTGGTCCCTTTTACAACTTTGGTTGGTCCTGAGGCAGTCCATGACAGTTTCCCCAAGAAAAACAACTCTGTACCCCAAGTAAGTGAAAAAAGATAAATATTTACCATAATCACCATTGCTCCCAGTCAGATCTATATAAGAACATAAGAAATAGGAGCAAGAGTAGACATTTGGCCTCTTGAGCCTTCTCTGTCGCTCAATGCGATCATGCCGGATCTTCTAGCTCAACTCCGCTTTCCTGCCCACTCTTCATATCCCTTGATTCCCTGAGATCAAAAATCTATCGACCCCAATCTTGAATATACTCAACGGTGAAGCTTCCACAATCCCCTCGGGTAGAGAATTCCAAAGATTCATAACCTTCTGTGTGAAGAAATTTCTCCTCATCTCAGACTCAAATGACTGCCCCCATTTCCTGAGACTGTTGCCCCATTTTCTAGATTCTCCAGCCAGGGGAAACAACCTCTCAGTGTCTACCCTGTCAAGCCTCTTCATAATCATGAATTTATCAATGAGATCACCTCTCATTCTTCTAAACTCCACAGAATATCAATATACCCGGTTTCTCATCATTGGACAATCCTCTCATCCCAGGAACCAATCTAGTGAACCTTCACTGTACTGCCTCCAGGGCAATATCCTTCCTTAGATATGAAGACCAAATTGCACAGTACTCCTGATGCAGTCTCACCTAAATCCTATACAATTATAGCAAGTCTCCTTTATTCCTGTTCTCCAATTCCCTTGCAATAAAGTCCAACATGCCATTTTCTTCCTAACTGCTCAATGTACCTGCATGCTAACTTTCTCGTGTTCCTTGTACAAATGAATCAAGTCTCTCTGAAGAACCTCTCCCATCTTTATCCCGATCTACCCATCCCTTCCGCACTGCACCTGTCCAGCCCCCACCCTAACCTCCTAGCCCCTCCCATTGTCAGCACTCCTGACCTCTCATCTGTATAACCAAGGCCTGAAAACTTCTTAGCCATTCCCCACCACATCCTACAATTATGGATGCCACAGCCCAGCTGCTCTTCTTCCAGACACCCACAGTACAACCCAATCACTTACCCAGAAATTGAAGCACAAAGCAGGGCAGGCTCCTACCACAGTACCATTGAAATCATGACCCCTTCGGAGACAGGAAAGCATCGGGGAGCCATCCCAACATGGCTTCCGCTTATTTTCCCAGGCCCTCTGCCTCCAAACCTGTCTCCACAGGGCTGGAGAAATTCCCACCCACCCAAGATGCAGTTGCAAATCCATGGAATCATTTAAGAGACAATTTGATGCTTCTTTAATTATGTTGGATAGCTTAAATAAGATTGGCCAGATGACCTTCCATATCTATAGCTATCTTGTGATCTTATGATCCACCTGTCTATCAAAGTTAAGTTTCAAAACTTTATTGGCAATTCAACTAGCACTTTAATGCTGGTGAACAGAGTCCCATGTCTGTATGTTAGTATTGCCAATACCAACAGTTAATGGTGTCAGCAGGGCCTTACTTAGGTGGCCTGTTGTAATAACTGATTCCTTACAAAGAGAATAAACATTTATTTTTGAAAGTACATTGAGTATTTCTCTAATATAGTGGTGGAGGAAGAGCTGAGATTAATTTCATGTCTTTCAATGGTGAACCTAATCAAAAAATTGCATGTTACTGACTTCAAGGTTAGTGGAGAGGCAATTACTGATGCTTGGTTAGATCAGATTGGATTGGACAGGACCAGGACATGGTTGTAATTTCAGGAGTTTTTGTTTTGTTTATTAGGTTAAGGAGGTTGTGTACAATGAATGCCTCAGGATGGTCAGACACATTCTTCGAATATGTTCATCAAAGACAGGGTGCGTCTCTGCCAGTACTTTTGCTGTTGGAGTACAAACTCTTCACAAGCGGAAGCGTCAAATTGGTGACATCCCATAGACCACCCAAAGTATGTTGCACTGAATACAGTGTGTAGGACAGGTGGCCAATAGGGTACCCACCATTTTACGTTAGCTCCTAAGAAGATTTTCTGCATTCTCTTTCCTACATCTCCAACATAACCTATAATGAATCTAACTGGAATCCTTCAATATTTTTGAGCATTATGCATTTGTATTTTTAAAAGCAGGACATATGATACACTCCAGGAGGGCTGCTTCTGGGTAATATTTTCCACTGATGACTAATAAGCACAACCAGACAAATGGACACCCACAGGACTACTTTATTGTCAGGACTCTAGAAGAGGCACCTAGTCAATCTTTTACACACAAATCCTTGGCCATGATTAATTTATTGTTTATTGTCTTCAAAATGTATACAAGGGCTACCTAACTTCAAGCAATAATGTGATCAACATCACTTAGACACTTTTGAAAAAATTGCTGCAAGATGTCATGGGTATGCCAAAAGATTGGCATAGTGCAACATTGCATGATAAATTACACAATTTAAACTTTTACTGTATATCATGTGGGTTCTTACCTGAGTACTTAAATTCTGTATTAAATGTCCCAGAGGCTTTGGATTTGCCAGTTTCTGAGTGGAGGTTAACAATACACCTGTTCCAACAAATCCTGAGCTATAGGCCTTTTAACAGTTCGGTTGCAAGTGATATGTTAGGAGATGTTTATGGCATAAGAAAGCAACTTACTTATTCATATCAAGGGAGGGGATCATAAGCTCTTAATCTCTTGGACTTCATCTCAGTGATCCCACTATATTACAGAGGATAACAGTAAAACCTTTCCCTCACATTCAATTCATAACCATATGAAATCTACAGTACTCAGTGATGAGACTTTGATAGAGAAACCTGCCTTCCAAAGAACTTGGTTCTCTTAGCTGCTTGGATTAATACTATCTCATGCCAATATTCTACAGTCAACTTGAAACCTCAAGGACAATACCCTATGAAGATTCAGGTAGAATTTTCTACTTTGAAATCCATTTCAAATGTTACACCCAGGGTATTTTGTAGGAACAAGATTATAAACACAATTAGGCTACCAATTTAATTTCCCATGCATTCAATTTAATCTTCCCTCCATGGATTTTCCAGACCATGTACCTTTTGGTCCAAAAATTGTGCCTGCCTTACCGCCTCCCCAGATCCTGTGTTCCAGGACACCAAGGATGTTGCTGTCCACTATTATTAATGTAATGCAGTCGATTTCCACTTAAGATTTGCAATTTCATTTTTAAATGTGGACAATTATTTTGCTGTTTCCATCAGAATGGATTTCATTCCATGTATCTTTTTCAGGGCTGTTAGTTTTCCATGAGGATTGGACTCTGACCAATGCTGTCAACCATGAATTATTACAATTCAGACTTTTATACAACTGTATCTTTTCTATGTTTCAATACTAGTTTCTATAAACTGATATTTTTCCAGTAATCTGCCATTGCAGAGTTAGGTGGTCATGGGATTAACTGTGCCTTGCTTGTAGTATTTTACATATGGGATTAAACATGATCTCATGCTGCACTATCTGCACTCATTTCGGATCAATAGATTTGAAACACATGTTGTAACAACTAATGTGCTTAAAATTAAATAGAATGCTGAAGGACAAAAAAAAAATTAAACTACTAAAAGCAAGTTTCACCAGTTTTTATCATGTCACTTTTGATATCAATCCAGCTTTTTGACTATAATGTGATTTATGTAACATATCTGACATTTAGGAAACCAGTAGAATTCTTTGCCTATTTTGATGGCATAACTCTGAAGCAACTGCAAAAAGTGTTTCAAAGTCTAATTCTTTTGAAGTCAGGCATTCAGGTGAATTCAGTGAAAATCAATTCACAAGTACACTGGCAAAATATCACACACACAAATGCAGGAATATATACTTAATTCAAATGTGAAGCTTGACAAAACTAAGGCTATCCCATTGGCAACATTCACCTTTATCTGCTAAAATTCACCAGTTTCAGACATTCACAGTTCATAAACAATTAGATGATTCGAATGACAGAAAATGCACGCTACTTACATCAATGTAAGAGTTTAGTTTAAACCAGTGAACCATCCAGGATCAAAGGCAGCATCCACTTCTCTAATTAAAAGTGAAACAAAGCAATTTAAAATTTGTGACACAGATTATGCATTTATCCACCAGTTTGCTGGATAAAAGAGGAGCTCGTTAGAAATGTCAAGGCACCTGAAATTAGACAAGTCATGAATTATGTTATTAGTGTATCAAAAAGGAGTCCAGCAATAGCTTAATTTTTGACACATTAAAACCATGGCTCAATATTCCTCTGTTTAGCACCTCTGGAACATTCATTTTCCTGGTGTTTTGGAAATGAATAAGGACTGGAAACCTGTTATAACAGGTCTTCATCTTCATGACTTTGCCACAGGATTTTCAGAGATACCATAATTGGACACAGGCCCAGTGTTCCCATGCAAGTGAGATGGCAGTGGTTCACCTGTGTGACCAAGCTAGACCTCCTCGGATCGGAGGGTCAGAGAGAATCAGAAAGTAAAGCGAAGAGGACCCAAAAGATATGCTACACTTATTATTCTCAGAGAGGTACCGAATCTTCATCTTAGAGCTTTATAGTGCTGTTCTCCAAAGGCAGATGGAAGGCCCTAAGGCTGACAACTAGGCCTGTAGCTGCACCCAATTTTCTATCTGCCATTCCCTGTAACAAGGCCCTGCTAGATGATAGGATTGTGCCAGGCTGTACCAAGACATGTTAATGGCCTGGCCAAAACAACTTCAAGAGCATAGCAACCTGGACAGCTGGTGCAATTTTCCAATAAAGTTTGCATGTCCTGAGCTCTGTAAGCGCAGAACAGAATTGGTACTTATGTAGTCATTTTCGATTTTGAGAAACTGTATTGCGTATTTTGCTTTATCTAAGAAAAAAATGAAACCTAGGAACAGGAGTAGGCCGTTCAGCCCATCAAGCATGTTCTACCATTCAATTAGATCACAGCTAATCTGTATCTTAAATCCATTTACCCTCTTTGGATCCGTAATCTTTAATTCCCTTGCCTAACAAAAATCTATCCATTTTAGTTCTGAAATGTTCAATTGACCCCCAGCCTCAGCAGCTTTTCTGGGGACAGAGTTCTAGATTTCCACTACCCTTTAAGTGAAAAATTCAGCTGTTTTCTTTAGCAGCCACAAACAGCAGGAGAAATGCTGTGTGGGACGATTACAGTGAATACAAAAGAAAAATCTCAAGAAGCCGGATCCCCATCAGCAGCGTTTGATTGAGAGTCTTTGGAGGAGGATAACATGTGTGAGTAAATTATTCAAATTTATCACAGCTTCTCCTGGGGTACAGGTCACATTTTAAAAGATCCACTTTATCTACATAAGAAAGACAGATCTTGTCTTGTGGCCCAAGTCAGTATTAAATGATTAAGGACTGTTACAAATCTCTTCAGGATGGTTATGTACTGATAGCACTCAGGTTGTATGGGTCAGCCCACTTGCATAATTCCCCACAGTTCCAGGTCCTTTAGATAGTACAGGAGACACATTAGGGTTAGAAGCAGAAACATGTGTGTAGAAATTTAAAGGCATTTAAAAGGAAGTGGAAGATTAGGGGAATTTCTTTTTGATTCATTCATGGGATGTTGGCATCGCTGGCTAGGCCAGCATTTATTGCCCATCACTAATTTCCCTTGAGAAGGTGGTAGTGAGCTGCCCTCTTGAGCCGCTGTGGGCCACGTGGTGTCGGTGCACCCACAGTTCTGTTTGGGACGGAGTTCCAGAATTTTGACCCAGCGACAGTGAAGGAATGGTGATACATTTCCAAGTCAGCATGATGAATGGCTTGGAAGGGAAATTGCAGTTGGCTGTGTTCCCATGTGAGTGTTGCCCTTGTCCTTCTAGATGGTAGTGGTCATGGGTTTGGAAGGTGCTGTTTAAGGAGCATTGGTGAGTTCCTGCAGTGCATCTTGTAGATGGTACACACTGCTGCTACTGTGTGTCAGTGGTGGAAGGAGTGAATGTTTGTGGATGGGGTGCCAATCAATTGGGCTGCTTTGTCCTGGATGGTGTCGAGCTTCTTGAGTGTTGTTGGAGCTGCACTCATCCAGGCAAGTGGAGAGTATTCCATCACACTCCTGACTTGTGCCTTTTAGATGGTGGACAGGCTTTGGGAAGTCAGGAGGTGAGTTACTCGTCGCAGGATTCCTAGCCTCTGACCTGGTCTTGTAGCCATAGTATTTATATGGCTAGTCCAGTTCAGTTTGTGGTCAATGGTAACCCCCAAGATGTTGATTGTTAAATAATTTTATTTTTAATTCATTCACGGGATGAGGGCTTCGCTGGCTGGGCCAACATTTATTGCCCATTCCTGGTTGCCCATGAGAAGGTGGTTGTGAACTGCCTTCTTGAACCGCTGCAGTCCATGTGGCGTAGGTATACCCACAGTGCTGTTAGGAAGGGAGTTCCAGGATTTTAAAGAACAGTGATATATTTCCAAGTCAGGCTGGTGAGTGACTTGGAGGAGAACATCCAGGTGGTGTTGTTCCCATCTATCTGCTGCCCTTGTCTTTCTAGGTGGTAGTGGTCGTAGGTTTGGAAGGTGCTGTCTAAGGAACCTTGTTGAATTCCTGCAGTGCATCTTGTAGATGATACTGTGCATCGATGGTGGAGGGAGTGAATGTTTGTGGATGTGGTGCCAATCAAGTGGGTTGCTTTGTCCTGGATGGTGTCCAGCTTCTTCAGTGTTGTAGGAGCTGCACTCGTCCAGGCAAGTGGGGAGTATTCCATCACATTCCTGACTTGTGCTTTGTAGATGGTGGACAGGCTATGGGGAGTCAGGAGGTGAGTTACACATTCTACGATTCCTAGCCTCTGACCTGCTCTTGTAGCCACAGTATTTATATGGCTAGTCCAGTTCAGTTTCTGGTCAATGGTAACCCCCAGGATGTTGATAGTGGGGGATTCAATAATGGGTAATGCCATTGAACATCAAGGGGCAATGGTTAGATTCTCTCTTGTTGAGGTGCTTTTGATGAATTTGTGCTCAAGCAAAGTTTGTGGAAGCTCTGTGGTGAGTTGATAGAAGAATTTAGAAGCTTTTGCTGACCACAGAAAGGCAGAAAATAACATTCCCTTTCCATAGGTCTGGGGGCAGTTCTTCCCACTTGCTCTGCAACATGAACAGGACATGTAAAGGAGGATGCAGAAAGAAGAAGTTCTGCGAACAGGGAGCAGGAGAAGGGCAGTCCTTAGAAGGCCTGACCCAGAAAGTGTCTTCTGGTTGCATCACTGCTACATTGCAATGAGCCTGGAGCAATGCCTCAGGAGGCTTTCTCTAAGGAGGTAGTGACAGAGTTATGCCACCTCTGTCACGATCACAGGGAGCTTCAAAGCAAGGTAGGAAGGGCCTCCTGGTGACTGTGATGACCACAGTCAGCCTTTCTTTCTACTCAACATGATCCTTCCATTTGGGAGGAGGTAACATCAGCTGCATGTTGCAGTTTGCTGTGTACAGAGCATCGGGGAGTGACAGAAGCATTGTAAGGAAGAGAAAGAACTTCATCCTATCCCTTCAAGGAGGGCAAATCAGAATAAAAGGACAGGTGAGTTTGCCAAGATAGCAGACTTGCCGATGGTGCAGTGCATCATTGACAGCACATATATGGTTCTGCAGGCCCCCTCATTCTACTGCAAATGTCAGGGTTACCACTCAGTCAATGTGCATTTGGAATGTGATTACAATAAGAAGTTCATCTCGGTGGATGCCCCCTATCCTGGCAGCACCCATATTGCTTTAATCCTGCAAAATTCTGCAACACCCACCATCTTCAGCCCTTCATAATGCAGGATGGCTCCTCCACATGTGACACCTTCTGTTGTCCCACCACATGATGTCAGTTGGCCTTCAATAAAAGCCATGGAGCCATATGCAACACTGTGGAGCAAGCCATTGGTCTCTTAAAGCAAAGATCTTGCTCCTCAGATTCCTTAGGGAAATTTCTGCAGTAGATTCCAAAGAGGGTGCTTCTTTGTGGTGTGCTGCATCCTTCACAAACTCGCAATTATGGCAGCCCAACCACTACTTCCTGGGATTAAGAGGCCATGTTGGGAGAAGATAGAAGAAGAGGAAGAAGGATGGACATTGCACCCACCAGGTGTAACTGGATGGAGTGAGAGGTCCACTTTGTGAAGCTTTGCTTCAATCGAAATGAATTTCTCCATCCCCAACATGAAAGCACCATCCCCTCACAATAAACCTATTTCAGACTTCCCATCACAAAGTTCTTATTGCCAACATCACTCAATAAAGGGTAACAGTGAACCCCTTCACTTGTCAACTTCATTCAGCAATACATTAATAATGCAAAAAGAGAGATCTAATTACCCTTGTGCATTCCCCTTGTGCATACCTTGCAGGTGACCTTGCCTATCCTCGTGCATCAATTCAGTTCTACTCCAGTGGCTGCAGCTTGGCTGGTGGAAGGCTGTAGACTTTCACTGGGGAGATTACAGATGCCCTTGCAGGATGACCTTGAACAGCCTGGGCCTTGAATGCCTGGTTTGGGATTGTACCACGTGGCATGGGTGTCAGCGGTTTTGGCTGGCTGACTGAGAGGCAACAGCAAGAGCACTGATGGAATGGCAGTGGTAGAAGCGTGAATGATTTCATCCTGAAAGAGGACAGTAGGTTTGTGCTCCACTGAGTCACTTGCACTCCTGCGGGACAAACCCTCAGCAATCCTCGTAACCTGCTGGAGCACAGATTGCTGGACTGTATGTCCCATCAAGCACTGAGATTTGCATCCATGATGGCAACAGCCTGTGCCTAGTTTGTTGGGGCCAGGGATCTCATGATCTCTCCCTGAGCTTCCACCAAAGCACTAGATCGGAAGGACTCTGCCTGTACTGCAGTGAAAGCTGAGAGAGCAGCCATCAGACACTTTCTCCTGGATCGGTCTGGCAGTTCTGCCTTGGAGGTGCCCACCACTTCCACAGTGAAACAGATGGGCTCCATTCTCTGCAGGATGCTGTCTCCCAATGGAGCCAGACTCCTTCACGCTGCTATCCAGTGACTGGAGGCTGTATTGCAGGCCTGCCAATGCACCCAGAACCTCAGTGTACATGTTCATCAGCGTTTTTCTGTGGTCTATTCCAGAGAGGTCCTCACCTGGTTCCTTGCAGTAGAACTCAGCCTCTGGAGATTTCACACACAAGTTGATCTATCTCCCTGTCCTGACTACAGTCCACTTGTGACCGATGACTCACTACATGCAGATTCCAACTCTAAATTTACCTCTAAGGCACGCAAAGTGCCAGTATCTGAGCTAGTGGCAGCAAGTGTAAGGCTCACCAACATTGCTTCTTCTTCTTCAGAGGCCAGCTCTTCCTCTCGCCTATCCACCTGAGGCTACAGTGGCTGAGCAGCTGGCAATTCTTGACTATCTGAAAGCATAAACCATATGGGGAGGGGAGGGTTGAGGGAAAGGGGCTGTAATGACGAGGAAAGCAGGAGTCCCACCCTCACTCCATTGGTAGTTTCCATTTCATAGCACCTTTCAGGATGATGGTGAGGAGGGGTGGAGAAGGTGAATAGGGCAGCAACTTACCATCATCCTCTATGGCCTTGGTAGTGGTGGGCACCAATCACTCTGTGACATTGGTGCCCAGCATTCTAAGCACCATGTCTTCGAGCCACTGAAGGGGTGCAGACATGCTGGTCCTCTGCCAGTCCTTTGGGACTCCCTCCTCTTGTGAGGGACCTACTGCATGAGAGAGGGCAGAATGTCTGTGAATGTGTGTCAATGTGATTGGGTGATATGCCTGCCATGGACAAATAGCTGTGGGTGTGTGGCTGACCTGATTGGAAGACATGCCTGAGTGTCATGTGGTGTAAGAGTCTTAGGGATGAATACTGGATATCAGGGTGTGCTTCCTGGTGAATGACGGGTGTATGGTGTATTGAGCAGCGTGTGATGTGGGTCATGTGGTAGATCTGAGATATGATGCGCAGATGCATTCAATCACCTTGGCCACCCGAGTGAGGTCATTAAACTTTTCCCAGCACCACTGCCTGCATGTGCCAGCTGCCACACTTTGGGCATTGACCAACTTTCCCGCTTACTCCCATTCCCCACAGAGTCTCAGTCTTGAGGACTTCATGTCACCTGCTGGAAAAATGGCCTCCTGATTAAGATGTTGTCACTAAAGCAGAAAGCCCTTTTGTTCATCTGGTGTGCCCTCCGCCTGCTCCATGCCAAAATGTGATTATCCAGCGGCCTGCAGCCATTGCTACAATTTCTCGTTTATAGGGACTGTACGTTTATAAAGGGAAGGCTACCTGGAGCATGTGGTTTCTTTACAATGGTACTTATCCCCCTGCGGTGCCTAGAGGATGTCGGCAGCAGCTTGGGGTCCAATGCAGTGCGGGACACACCTTGGCCACGTTACAGTCAGAGAAAGGAGCTGGGTACACAAATTTTATGTGGCGCCCACCTAATTTCCAACAGGAGTGGGCAGGTCACAAATCGTGGCCCTGGCACCCAAAATCAGGGCACATGAGTTCCCCACCCTAAATACGTGGGCATTCCCATTGGGAAACCAATGGTAACTCTAATGTAGATGGAGTTTACAAAAAAAAAAAGAACAATTACCATGAAGGCTTATGAAAGACTTGGGGAAATTTTATGGCCCTCCTCCCAACAGAAGTGGAGTGACATCATCACGAAATCACAGCAATGAGCCTTCCACCCTGGCCCCATCATCACTGAGACCATCATATTTTTGTTAATACCTTCATACTCGGTGTCCTGGTAGCTATCTGAAAGAAGCATACATCTAATTTGGGTACTGTATATGGGCGTGATTTGGAAGTGGTGCTGTGCAATAGAAAGGCCAGGAAAAATGGCAAGGGGTGTTATGGTGTCACTAACATGTCATTTAAATATTATTAAGTAGTTTCTGTCTCTTTTATGTAGCAATTCCCCCAAATCCAATGGAATTGTGTGTCAAGTGCATATAGGATGAAAATTTGGCATCATCAGCCTTCACCCCTTCTCTGTTCTATCAAGCCCAATTGAGTTGACGTAATAGTAACTGCCAGAAAATCAGCCCAAGTTTTCTTCACAGATTCGTCAACACTGAGCAGTTATTAGTCTGCAATGATGGATGTCCATCACAACAGCTTATGCAAGCGCATAAGTATAGAATACTTTCAGTGAGTTAGTGCTATCGTTCATGGACTCACAGCAGAAAATGTTGTTCTATAGCATGTAGAGTATCTTGTGCAATGTACCTTGTGCATCATTCGAAAGTGGCCAACATGAGTCATTTCACAATTCACCAACCAGCTAATAATATGCCCTTAAAACTACAGGAACAGTTAGAGTGCAACTGGGAGATATCCTGTGCTTGTGTATTATACATATATTTAAGTGGATGTTCAGAGGAATTTGTATGCACAAATGAAGCACAAAAGGAAAATGACAAAATGTCGCTCAAAAACCATTGATAAAGACACAACCTGCTTTGAAATTAGGCCACTGCATATATGTTGCAGTGGTCTAAATCCCTTCTAAATACTGGTGGTCAGAAAAGATTGCAGAGAGGAATCCCAAAATATGAAAAGAACACATAAAACAGGGAAAATAAAAATAAGGCCCCAGTGCTTTTATCCCCAACTACTTTGAAAAAGGCATCAACAACCTGAGAAAACATTAAAAGCAAATTGGACACCACATTGCTTTATAGAAGAAATGAGAAATCAGGGCAGCATTTTGTCTAAAGTTCATTCATCAAAGGATTGCATATTTTGAAAAGGGTAAAAGTACCATGAAACCCATCAGGGATGAACAAAGACTATGCACTATAGATTACTTTAATCCCCTGCCAGATATAAAAGGGATAATTACATATTTGTGGTTGAAGCTGTGTGGCGGAAAAATCAATACAACTTTTTTTTGTATGACACTTCATTAGTGTGAAAAATTTTAAAAGCTGAAAAGAACTACAATGCAATTAAATGGTTCCATTGCTGTGCTCCCACATATTCAGGATTGGTAGTATATTATTATCTGGTTTACTCGAAAGAGTGACTACCTAATCATTTGAAAGTATTGGCTATATACAGTACTTATTTATGTTATTTTTTGCAGATCATCACTGGAAGTGATGACCTACTAATTTTAAAATGTACCTTACATATTTGTCAAATGGTGCTAATTAGGACAGCACCACTTATTAATGAAATAACAAAGTAGTTGCCTCATAGCTTGAAAGCAGATGCACTTGCAAGAATTTATTTGACTAAGGTATCGGCTGTTAAACTGACAGCCCAGAGTCAGAATGTCTTCTCGCTCCTTTTTAGGAAGGGGTTTGCTCAAATTTAAGAAAACAAGTTCAAATAAATTAAAGGAAATTTAATCATAATTTTTTTTCCTAACAGTTAAGATTCTGTTTTTTAGCAAAACATCTGATATCTTTATTTATTTCAGAAGTTTTGAAATATTTAAAGGGGAACAAACTCTCTACAGTTAAAACAAAATAACCATACATAGCGCCATTTTGGCTAAACATACTTATTGCTTCATGAGGTAGTCGTTTAATAGTACAGAACTTGAGTATTGCTGAAAAATTATACTTTTTTTGTTGAAGATTTTCACCTGGCACTCATCAGGACAATTTGCAAGGAAATACCAATGTCTGGAGAAACAACATATTTATACTGTAAGAGAAGATAGTGCTGATTGGCTGGCAAGTGGACTCTGGTTGGTAGAGGCATTGCCATGGAGAATGCAGCAGTTAATGGTGTCTGACTGTTAACTGCCAAGCATTGTTTTGAATTTAAATTGGGCAGCTTGACTCTGATTGGTCAAGACCTTGGCCTAGGGAATGAACCAGTGAATGGATGTCACTTATTTTGTTTAGCTAAAACAGGCACAATGTGTGTGAATGTTCTTTCCGTCTGCAAAGAACAGGACCCTGTGTATTAATATATGTAACTTCCTGTACACGCATAAGCACCACACTGCGAGCCCAACTGACAATGTTAAATTGGTTGTCAGCGTAATTCTTAGCACACTGAGGATTATTTGGCAAATGTTGTCCAATCACATTTTATTTATTCATTCATTGGATGAGGGTGTCGCTGGCTAGGCCAACATTAATTGCCCATCCCTAATTGCCCTTGAGATGGTGGTGGTGAACTGCCTTCTTGAACTGCTGCAGCCCATGTGGTGTTGGTACACCCACAGTGCTGTTAGGGACGGAGTTCCAGGATTTTGACCCAGTGACAGTGAAGGAACAGCAATACATTTCCAAGACAGGATGGCAAGTGGTTTGGAGGGGAACTTCCAGGTGGTTTTCCCATATGTCTACTGCCCTTGTCATTCTAGTAGTGGTCATGTGTTTGGAAGGTGCCATCTAAGGAGCCTTGGTGAATTCCTGCAGTGCATCTTGTAGATGGTGCACACTGCTGCTACTGTGCGTCAGTGGCGGAGGGAGTGAACATTTGTGGATGTGGTGTTAATCAAATGGGCTGTTTTTTCCTGGATGGTGTCAAGGTTCTTGAGTGTGTGGGAGCTGCATTCATCTAGGCAAGTGGAGAATATTCCATCACATTCCTGACTTGTGCCTTATAGATGATGGTCAGGCTTTGGGGAGTCAGGAGGTGACTTATTTGTCACATGATTCCTAGCCTCTGACCTGCCCTTGTTTCCACAGTATTTATATAGCTCGTCCAGTTCAGTTTCTGGTCAATGGTAACCTCCAGGATGTTGATAGTGGGGGATTCAGTGATGGTAATGCTATTGAATGTCAAGTCCCGCACTCAGGAGGTGCTGGCCTATCCAATTGGTTGGCAGCTCATCAGTTCGGCAGTGCCAAGAACACATTAGTGGGTGTTTTCGGGTCTGCCATCAGGAAGAAGAAGAAAGCCCAATGGATCCCGGAGACATGTAAGTCCAGGGTCTTGGGTAGGGAGGGTTTGGGCAAGTTAGGGACGGGGCACGGGGTCGTGGGGTGGTGTGCTTAATGCAGCAGGCAGATAGGAAGAAAGGGCAAGGGTTTTATCTTTGCGAGGGGCGTGCCCCAATCCTCAAAGGGTAGCCCCCTGAAGATAGTAACCCCCACTTTCTTCCCACCCTTTGAAATTTTTTTGAAAAAAAGCACTCCCACCCGGCTGCCCATGCCAAACATTTTATGGCATGGGCAGCATGTTATTAGGGTCAATTGTGGGGTGAGATCAGGGATAGGCGGGAAGTTGGTGGGATCTTTACCCTCCCTATTTTATGTGCCCACCGTTGAAAACATGCCCAGCGAGGGCACCTGAAATGCAGCCCATGGTGTTAAAAGGACTGTGGTAACTTGAGTGCATAATTGGTTAAGGGATGGGAGGCAGAGAGTCATGGTGAGCAAAGGTTTTCAGACTGGAGAGAATGATGAAGTTAGGCCCCTCAGGGGTCAGGATTAGGACCATTGTTTTTCTTGATATATGTAAGTGACAGAGGATAGAGGGAGTACAATTCTGAATTTGTGGATGATACAAAACTTACTAAATAGTGAGGAGGATAGTGACAAACTTCAAGAGGGCATAGACTGTGGAAATGGGCAGAGACATGGCAGGTGCAGTTTAATGTGAAATAATGACCTTTGGGAGAAACAGCATGGAGAGGCAGTATAACCTAATCTGGTCCCACCATGTGCCTGTTTCTCGTTCCACAGATGCTGCCTGACCTGCTGCATATTCCAGCACTTTCTGTTTTTATTTCAGGTTTCCAGCCTCCATGGTTTTTTTTATTGTATATTCTAAATGGTGCTATTTTGAGGAGGTATAAAAGCAGACAAACATGGGGTGCTTATTTAGAATGGCCGGAAATTTCTGCTGCCATTGGCGTCATGCAATTGGACATGAGCGGACAATATGGCAAGAAGGCCAAAAATCAGTTTTATGGCAGTAAAACCAGTTTGCGATCGGTCCACCCCACCTGTTGGGTGAGCGTCCCAACGTCAATGCGTAGTTGCGCGATATTTCGGTTGGTGGGCACGCGTGGGTGTTGGCAGCGTGCCCGCTTACCATTAATAGGCCTATTAAGGCCATTAAAAAGATAATTAACTTAAATTTTTCACTGCCCGTCCATCCTTACGGTTGGCGGGCAGGCAAAAAGGCCAAGTGGTCTTTGCACATTTTAGGAAACCTCATCCACAGGCGGGATGAGGTTTCCAATAGTAAATAAAACATTTTACGTTTAATTTATAACATGTCCCTGCTCATGACGGAGTCACATGAAGGGACATATTTTATAACATTTTTAAAATCTTTTTTTTTAAAACCGTTCATCCCCCTGAGGCAGCTCTGTGCCTCAGGGAGATTTTTAAGTACGCACTTGCGCGCATGTGCGAAGTTTGCATTCGCCCTCCTCCCCCGCCCGCACAGGCAGTGCTGAGCGCTGCCACTCGCGTTTCACACTGGGCGGGCCTTAATTGGGCCGCCAGAGTGAAATCGCAGTCTGGCCCCGATCACAGGTGGCAGTCGGATTCCCAACTGCCCCGCCCGCCCCGACCGAGCCTGCCCGACAAGACAAAATTCTGCCCACGCTGTTGTGGCAGTAACAGAGACCTGACCCAAGGAAGGGCAAAACTGGGTGTTAAATATTCCCGGCTACAAGGTGTTCAAAAGAGATAGGAAAGGAAGGAAAGGAGGGGGGTGGGGTGGCGGTATTGGTTAAGGAGAGCATTGCAGTGCTGGAGAAAGAGGATGTCACAGAGGGTTCAAGGACAGAATCAATTTGACTGGAGCTAAGGAACAAAAAGGGTGCAATTACATTGCTCGGTGTAGTCTATAGACTGGCAGCTAGTGAAAAGGAAGTAGAAGAACCAACCAATCTGCAGGGAAATTACAGAGAGATGCAAGCATTACAGAGTAGTTATAATGGGGGACTTTAATTACCCTAATGTAGACTGGGACAGTGGTGATGTAAAGGGTGAAGAGGAGCAAAAGTTCCTAGACTGTGTTCAGGTGAATTTTCTATAGCAGTATGTGTCCAATCCAACAAGAAAAGATGCACTGTTGGACTTGGTTCCTGGAAATGAAGTGAGCCAAGTAGATCAGGAACATTTAGAAGACAGTGATCATTGTATTGTACGTTTTAGGGTGATGATAGAAAAGGACAATAGGCAACCCAGAGTAAGAATAATTAACTGGACAAGAGCCGATTTCGATGGGGCAAGAAAGGAGCTGGGCCAGATGGACTGGAATGAAAGATTGGCGGGAAAAACTGTAGCTGAACAATGGGCTACCTTCAAAAAAGAATTGGTTCAGGCACAGTCAAGGTATATTCCATTGAAAAGGAAAGGTAGGGCAAACAAACCCAGAGCTCCCTGGATGAAAAAGGAGATTGATTAAGATAAAGAAGAAAAAGTGTGCTTATGACAGGTGTCAGGTAGAAAATACAGTTGAGAACCAAGAGGAATACAGAATGTTCAGAGGGGAGGTGAAAAAGCATATTAGAAAAGTGAAGAGGGATTATGAGAAAAGACTGACCGCCAACATAAAGGGGAATCCTAAAGTCTCCTACAGACATATAAATAGTAAACGGGTGGTAAAAGGAGGAGTAGGGCCAATTAGGGACCTAAAAGGGAATTTACACATGGATGAAGGGGCCATGGCTGAGGTATTAAATGAGTACTTCACATCCATCTTTACCAAGGAGGTAGATGCTACCCAGGCCATGGTGACAGATGAGGAAAGTCTGTCACTAGAAGGGTTCAAAATTGATAAGGAGGAAGTGTTGAATAGACTGTGGGTACTTAAAGTTGACAAGGCACAGGGACTGGATGAGATGCATCCAAGGATATTGAAGGAAGTAAGAATAGAAATTACAGGGGCACTGGCCATAATCTTACAGTCTTCCCTAGCCAGATGACTGGAGAATTGCAAACATTATGCCCTTGTTCAAAAAAGGTTATAAGGATAAGCCCAGCAATAACAGACCAATCATTTTAACTTCAGTGATGGGCAAGATTCTAGAAACAATTATTCGGGATAGAATTAGTAGTCACATGGAAAAATATGGGTTGATAAGGAAGAGCCAGCATGGATTTCTAAAGGGGAAATTGTGTTTAATTAACTTGCTGGAGTTTTTTGAAGAGGTAACAGAAAAGGTCAATGAGGGTAGTGCTGTTGATGTGGTGTACGTGGACTTTCAAAAGGCATTTGATACAGTGCCACACAGCAGACTTGTAAGAAAAGTTATTGCTCATGGAATAAAAGGGACAGTAGCAACGCGGATACAAAATTGACTGAAGAATAGGAAGCAGAGAGTAATGGTCAATGGATATTTTTTGGGCTGGAGGAAGGTTTGTATGGAGTTCCCCAGGGGTCGGTATTGGGACCCTTGCTTTTCCTGATATATATTAATGATCTAGATTTTGGTGTGCAGGGGACAATTTCAGTTTGCAGCTGATACGAAGCTTGGGAATGTTGTGAACTGCGAGGAAAATGGTGTGGAACTTCAAGAGGACATAGACAAGTTGGTGGAGTGGGCAGATAGGTGGCAGATGAAGTTCAATGTGGAGAAGTGTGAGGTGATGCATTTTGGTAGGAAGAACATGGACAGACAATATAAAATAAGGGGTGAGATTTTGAAGGGGGTTCAGCAGCAGAAAGATTTGGGTGTATACGTGCATAGATCACTGAAGATGGCAGGACAGGTGGCGAGAGCAGTTAATGAAGCATATAGTATCCTGGTCGTTATTAATAGGGTAGAGTACAAGAGCAGGGAGGTTATGCTAAATTTATATAAGACACTCATTAGACCTCAGTTGGAGTATTGCGCACAGTTCTGGGCGCCACATTATAGGAAGGATGTGAACGCATTGGAGACAATGCAGAAGAGGTTTACAAGAATGGTTCCAGGAATGAGAAACTTCAGCTATGAGGATAGATTGGAGAGGTTGGGACTGTTCTCCTTGGAGAGAAGAAGGCTAAGAGGAGATTTGATAGAGATGTTTGAAATCGTGAGGGGGCTGGACAGAGTAGATAGGGAGAAGCTGTTCCTGGTCATAAAAGGATCAAGAATGAGAGGACACAGATTTAAAGTGATTTTCAAAAGAAGCAAATGTGACATGAGAAAAAATTTGTTTCACACAGCAAGTGGTTCCGGTCTGGAATACACTGCCTGGAATTGCAATGGAGGCAGGTTCAATCGAGGCATTCAAGAGGGCATTGGATAATTATTTGAATAGAAACAATGTGCAGGGGTACGGGGAAAAGGCAGGGCAATGGCATTAGGTCATAATGCTCATTTGAAGAGCCAGTGCAGATATGATGGGCCAAATGGCCTCCTTCTGTGCCATTAAAATTCTGTGATTCTATGACTGCAGAACGACGTGATTTACGACTGCCTTTAAAAGGTGTGCGTCTGGCAACCTGAACTTCGAGGGGAATGCGGAGGTGAGTGCACACAACCTTGCGCAGAACTCGCAAGGATCGCCCATAGGACATCAAGGAAGAGGCAAGTCGCTTTTAGCTGGCCGGCTTTCAGTGCGGTGCCAGTGCAAGGGCCCCAGCACGGGTGAGGCTGGGTGGGGGGTGGGGAGCGGAGGTGGGCAAGGCAGCACAGACTGAAGGAAGTACACAAGCACATGCCGGGGGTAGGGGGAAGGGGAGGTATTGGGAGGAGGTTGCTGGAGAGCGAGGGAAGCGGCCACGCACTTGGAAAATCTTGTCAAAAGTGAGCATGCTTCCTAAGCTGAGACCATTCAGCAGCAGCTCCATTGATGTGCTGGGAGTTGGGCCTCTGAAGATTTCCTGCTGACTCAAGCAACACAAAAGCATGAAGGTGCCACCAAATGCTCCAGAAATGTTCACTCCTCGGGCACAGACTGCAAATTAATGGGTATTTTAGGGGGCAGAGAACAATTGGCCGATTGGGCAAGTTGTCGAATCCCGTTGCGAAAGGTGGCCTTGGCGCAGTCACTGGTGGAGGCGCTCAGAGCCCCTTGCAATGTCTTTATTAAGGTTTGGACCAGTATCTCTCATGGTCCAAGCTAACAGTGCAGCCTTGCAGTGTGGGTTTGGAGAATGCCTGTGCCTAAGCTGAGAGCACAGCATGCAGTCCAATGGGCAAAGCTGTTGCCAATCGGTCAGGTGGAGTGGGGTGGAGGTGGGTGGGGTTTCGGACAGCCATGAAGTGCATGACACACTGGCCATCCATGTGGTGGCCAACACTCTCCGGCATGCATGAAGGGGCCTTCAGACTTAACCAACAGAGGTGTTTAGGGCACAAATGCTAACCCATGTGTCTCTCTCTCTCTCTCTTTGATCTAACAGGAGGAGAACATCAGGATCATGGAGCCTGGTGATCTAGCGGTATAGCTCATGGCTCATAGGGAAGGCGAAGATGCTGATGATGAGGCCATTGTACTGGCCAGACAAGGTAGGCACTTGTGAGGCCCTCACAGCCACAAGATTCACGGAGAATGATGCCGAGATGCAGTGAGGACAGTCCTGACATCCTCGCCTTGCACCTGTGAATGTTTGACTCCTGTGTGGCTGATGGCAGCACACATACCCTCAGTGCTCAGGCTCATGTCATGGAGAGGCAGCGGAGGCCCCAGTAGTCGCAATATTCCAGAAGGATGATGACGCGATACAGTGAGGACACTCCATAGATCTTCACATTGCCTCTGGGAATGTCTGACTCCTGTCTGGCTGAGGGCAGCTCACTTGTGCTCTGTGATCAGGGTCATATCTTGGAGACACAACCATGAAACTTTAAGTGCACCTGATCCTTTGGCAGTCTTCAGCACCTGTCCCCTTCAGGACCACACCATCACTGGACACAGATGCTGAAGTGATGGGGAGGGCCAGCCCCATCTCAAATGTGCTGAGAGCACACAGAAAGAATGACAGAACTCTGTGACATTCTGGCAGCAATGACAAGCACCATCGAGGTGCAGGGTTCACTAATGTGTCCAGGGAGTGTGAAGTCAGACCATCACTTTGCTCTGAAGGTTACACACTGCACAGGGAAGAGGCCCTGAACTGAGACACTTGGCTTTTACCTTGAGCAAGAACCAAGGTTTCACATCTGAGTGACATGAACACTACTCATCGAAACAAGGTGCCATAGACAAGGAGACATTCTTGGGAGTTTATTTACAATAGTGAACATTATATACGAGTAATTAACACAGGTGCCCATGCAGTTCAGCAACATCTTCTTAACCTTCCTAACCCTGCCACTACACCTTGGTGCTCCCCTGATATCCACGGTGGAGGTGGAGGCAGACTGCTGACTGCCACATCCTGTTGCCTGTGATGACTTTGGCGGGCATCCTCTGGAGGGCCAAGCCCTGGAGGACCCTGGCCTGTTCTGGGTATCCTGCCGCGGGTCAGGTGCACCCTCCTTGGCCTGTGGAGCTGGAGATGATCGGATCGCAGGAAGAGGGGTTTTGGATCAGCCGGACATTCCCAGAGTCACCTCGGTGGATGGTCTTGGGGTGTTGGGCTGCTGATCCCCCTCCCTATGGGTGCCCATCGGCCCCTGGCTGACTCTTTGTGGAGAAGGGGAAGCTGGAGTGAGATCGAGCTGCCCCGCACCCCTTTCATGTTGACACTGTTGGAGGCCAACTATGGCGTCAGCAATGAAGTTCAGCCCACACAGCAGTACAGGACCATTGTCCTGGACCCCAAGGCCTCCATTGCGGCTGTCATCCTGCCAGTGTTGATGTCAGTGCATCAGTATGCTGGCACTATTAGCTCAGACTGAAGGCGGACAGGCTCCTCCATTGTCCCTTGCAATCTGAGGAGTGCACCAAACATCCCTTCCTAATATTCCCGTGATTGTCTTTGCAGCTCCACCAACTGATTGAAGACTGAGTCCAGAGGCTCATCATCTGACTCAGATCAGCAGATTCCCTGCCTCCAGTCATCCTCCGAGTGCCAGCGATCGAGGATGTCGCTACCTCCACCTGCTGTGGGACAGACTGTGTGCTGTGCTCACCAGATTGTGATCTCGAGGCTGCTCTACATCCAGGTTTCACCGAGGTGTGTGTTTCTGCGCTGGTGGAGGGTGTGGGTGACGCCGTGACGGGTCTTCAATGATGCTGCCCTCAGGGTCCTCATCTGAGGTGCCCTTGGCCCTGGGGTCAGGGTCAAGGTCGCCTGAGGACAACATGTCAGGTGTGCTCAGGGCAGAAAGTGGAGATTATTAGTGCTTGACAGTCGCGTTACACACAGAACAGTAGACTCAGAGTAACGTTAACAGAGAGATGATGTGGTGCAGGATCCTCACATGGATGCATGCCGCCGACCTCACCAAGAACGCAAGAACAGTCCATGTCCTCTCTGGCCAGCTCCAGCACACAACTCTCAAACAGAGTGAGGACCTCGATGACCGGCACTCCAGCTCCGGTCTGGGACCTCTCCCGGTGATTGTGCATCATCTTGTCCTGCATAAATACAGATGGAGTGTGAGCGAGGTGCATGCCAGGCCAAATGAGAAGGGTGCCAGCTGTGCGTGTGTGCTAAGTGGAGCCATGGATGGGATGAGGAAGCTATCTCTGGAGGAGATGAGGCCATGAGGGTGTGTGTGAGAGAGTGAGCGGCAATGTCCCTTGAGCTGGCAGTGAGAGAGATGCCAGTGAATGTATGATGGGCTTGTGAGTGGGTGAGTTGAGATTGATGAGATGGTTGACTTATCCTTGTGGCACAGATGAGATCATTCATCCATTTCTGCACTGGATGGCCGACCTCTTGTGTGCAGCGTTGGCACTGACCACCACTGCCACCGCCTCCCAAGCTGGAGTGGTGAGATTGATGGGCCTCCTGTGGCCAGAGCGGGGGTAGAGGACATCACGGTGGATCTCCGCGGTGTTCAAAAGGTATTCTAGGGATGTGTCACTGAAACAGGCTGCTGCACTCTTCTTAGCTTTTGGGGCCATGCATTCACCGGAGCAGTCCTGGGCTGCAAGCATTGAGAACTGTGCACACGGCTGCAGTTTAAATATGGTGCCCGGTGTGAGGAAGTGGCGAGGTAATGGCGTGGCGGGCAAATCGGAGGCTTGTTTCCCGTGACCGCATAATTTATGAGGTGGGAAGGGGATGATACAGCACAAAAACCTGCCAATGCAGCCAGTGGGTAAAAGGTCGTTTTTCAGGCCTGCTCTCACACCTGGTGCAAATCTGGGATGATTCCGCCCTGTGAATCTATAAATCGAACCAGGAAGCACATAGCTGAGCTCATTATGAAAGTCAGTTTTAATAAACTTTACAGTGCACTTGACAAATATGACATACACAGCATGTTACTATCTGATGACATTTAAGGACTGAACATGCACTCTTTAAAGCTGACACTGCAGTAGCATCTCAAAGATAGATACAAAAAAATGTCTGTCTTCCTGCTGTGTTTCACCTTTGGTTTTTGGTAATTAAGATGGTGGCCAAGCTCACTTTAAAGTGTGACTCGGCTCTAATGAAGAACTATGGGTAAATGGAAGACTTTGTTACAGTCAAACTCTGCCTAACTATGAAGCTTCTATAGTCGTCCTTTCTTCAACTACAAATCGAAAGATGAATTTGTATAGAAATACACTTTACAGCCACTTAATTTTTCTTGAAGTGTAATCAGCCAAGACAAGTAGCCAATATGCACACAGCCAGGTCCCCCACTGATATCCCTTCTACCTGTCCTGCTAAAACCCTAAATGTTCCCTAAAGCTAAATCCAGGACTGCCTAATAGGCTTGTTATGCATGGCTGAAGAAGTTCTCCAAATGCATCTTTAGAATTCTGTGCCCTTTGTATCTTTTACACTAATTTTATCCCAGGTGACATTAAGGTCGTCGAAATGCTCTATTATTACTGCCTCCGAAGAGGAGTCATATTGGACTCAAAACGTTATCTCTGTTTCTCTCTCCACAGATGCTACCAAAACTGCTGAGTTTTTCCAGCGCTTTCTGTTTTTATTTCAGATCTCCAGCATCCGCAATATTTCACTGCTATTATTACAGCTGTTATATTTTGCACTTCTCAGAAATTTGACTACATGTTTGCTCTCTAACTTCCTCTAACATTTTGGAGACCTAAAGTAAATTCATAGCATAATGATTGTCCCTTTTTTGTTCTTTAGTTCAAACCAAATTTCACTATTAAGCCCCCACTTCCATCTCCTCCATCGCCAGTGAGAAACTGCAAAGGTAAATAGTTAAAATCCACTGGGTGATGTACTCACCAATGTTAGACATTTCTGATTTTTACCAGCCTGGTTGCCCACATGAAACTGCCAGGGTCCCTCTGTAAATATGCAAATTGGGGTCCGATGAGGTAAACATTTTTTTATTCCTTCATGACTGTGAGCATCGCTGGCAAAACCAGCATTTGTTGACCATCCCCAAATGTCTTTGAGAAAGTGTTAGTGAGCCACATTATTGAACCACGTAGTCCATCTGGTGTAGGGTAACACCCACAGTGCTATGAGGAAGGGATTCGATCCAGTAACATTGAAGGAATGACAATATCGTTCCAAATCAGGATGGTGTGTGATTTGGAGGGGAGCTTACAGATGGTGACTCTCCCAGGTCTTTGTTGTCCATGTACTTTTAGGTGATAGAGGTCACAGGTTTGGAAGGCGCTGTCAATGGAGCCTTGGTGAGTTGCTGCAGTGCACCTTGTAAATGATACACACTGCTGCAACTGTGCATCAATGCTGAAGGAAGTGAATGCTTAAGGTGGCAGGTGGGGTGCTGATCAATGGGCTGCTTTATCTTGGATGGTTTGGCCTTCTTAAGTGTTGTTAGAGCTGCACTCATCCAGGCAAGTAGAGAGTGTTCCATCACATTCCTGACTTGTGCCTTGGTCAGAGGTTAGGAATCCCGTGGTGAGTAACTTACCTCCTGACTCCCTTGTTGATGGTGGACAGACTTTGGGGAGTCAGGAATTGAGTTGATTGCCACAGGATTCCTAGCCTCTGACCTGCTCTTGAAGCCACAGTATTTATATGGCTAATCCAGTTCAGTTTCTGGTCAATGGTAACCCCCAGGATGTTGATAGCGAGGGATTCAGCGATGGTAATGCTATTGAACGTCAAGGGGCAATGGTTAGATTCTCTTATGTTGGAGATGGTCATTGCCTAGCACTTGTGTGGCATGAATGTTACTTGCCACTTGTCAGCCCAAGCCTGGATATTGCCCAGGTCTTGCTGCATTTGGACATGGACTGCTTCAGTATCTGAGGAGTCGCGAATGTGCTGAACATTGTGCAATCATGAGTGAACATCCCCACTTCTGACCTTATGATGGAAGGCAGGCCAGAAACTGAACTGGGCTAGCCATATAAATGCCGTGGCTTCAAGAGCAGGTCAGAGGCTAGGAATCCTGCAGCAAGCAACTCAGTTCCTGACTCCCCAAAGCCTGTCTGCCATCTACAAGGTCCAAGTCAGGAGAGTTATGGAATACTCTACACTTGCCAGGATGAGTGCAGTTCCAACAACATTCTAGAAACTGAAGATGGTTGAGCTTAGGATACTACCCAGATATCCAGGAACTGAGATGACTGACCTCCAACAAACACAACCAACTTCTTTTGTGCTAGGCATGACTCCAACCAGCGGAGAGTTTTCCCCCTGATTCCCATTGACTCCAGTTTTGATAGGGCTCCTTGATGCCACACTCAGTCAAATTCTGCCTTGATGTCAAGGGCAGTCACTCTCACCTCAGCTCTAGAGTTCAGCCCTTCTGTCCATGTTTGAACCAAAGCTGTAAAGAGGTCAGGAGCTGAGTGGTCCTGGCAGAACCCAAACTGGGCATCGGGGAGCAGGTGATTGCTAAGCAAGTGCCGCTTGATAGCACTGTTGATTACCCCTTGCAATACTTCACTGATGATCGAGAGTAGACTGTTGGGGTGGTAATTGGCTGGGTTGGATTTGTCCTGCTTTTTTTGTATATAGGACATACCTGGGCAATTTTCCACATTGCCAGGTGGTGCCAGTGTTGTAGCTGTACTGGAGCAGCTTGGCTTGGGGAGTGCCAAGTTCTGGAGCACAAGTCTTCAGTACTATTGCTGGAATATTGTCAGGGCCCATAACCTTTGCACCACCTAGTGCCTTCAGCCATTCTTGATATCATGTAAAGTGAATTAAATTGGCTGAAGACTGGCATCGGTGATGCTGAGGACCTCCAGAGGAGGCTGAAATGGATCATCCACTCAGCACTTCTGGCTGAAGATTGTTGCAAATGCTTCAGCCTTATCTTTTGCATTGCTGTGCTGGGCTCCCCCATCATTGAGAATGGGGTATTTGTGGAGCCTCCTCCTCCAGTGAGTTGTTTAATTGTCCACCACCATTCATGACTGGATGTGGCAGGACTGCAGATCTGATTCATTGGCTGTGGAATCACTTAACTCTGTCTATCAGTTGCTGTATATGCTGTTTGGCACAGAAGTAGTCCTGTTTTGTAGCTTCAGCAGGTTGACACCTCATTTTTAGTTATGCCTGGTGCTGCTCCTGGCAAGCTCCTTGCACTCTTCATTGAACCATTGCATTGTAATGGCTCCACATCCAAACACAAAGAAATTGGATGCCTCAAAACTCTCAAAGTTTCAAAGACTACAACACAGGATGTGTATTAGCCCAACCAACCATGTTTTTTGGAAGAAGGACTTTGGAATAGTCACAGGCCACATGGCTAGTACAGTTAAGTTCGTTACCTGTTCTTTTAAAAATAAGATCAGAAGCTGCTCAGGTCAGAAACACCATGACAGATACCAACTGAAACACCATCTGAAAAGCCATCGAACCAGCTTCAAGACAACCATGCAGCCAAGGTAAAACAATTATACCTTGAAAGTGGGAGATGGATCCTCCCTCAATCTGCTCCAACTTCGAGTTCCTAATTACTACTTGTAACCGTATTGCTTTTTTTCCCCATTTGTATCTAATCTTTGTGTGCATGGCACTGTGTGTGCAATGTCACATTTTAAACCTCCAGGTCAAGTGTGTTTTAATAAATAATCTTCTTTATTTTTAAATTCACAAAAGCTTGCTGCTGGAAAATATTTAAATTGGGACAAACGACTCCGAGGGTACAATACCACATTAACCTCACACAAAAATACTTTGCTCATGGACGATAAGAAACACATGGGCCAGGATTTCCCAGTCGGCGAGCAGGACAGGCGGGGCCCACTCGCCAACGGGTAAAATGATGCACGGTGATGTCGGGCGGAACTCCCGACGTCACCACGCCCCATTTAAGTTTTCAGGTAGGTGGGGGCTCAGCAGAATCAGCTGTGCACCCGCCGACCTGTTAATGACCAATTGAGGCCATTGACAAAGTCATTAAATTAATGGACCTGCCTGTCCAACCTTAAGGTTGACGAGCAGGCCAGGAGCCCTGGCGGGCATTAGAAAAAGCATGAAACCTCATCCACGGGCGGGATGAGGTTTCATGTAGGTTTTTAAAAATGTAATTTAAGTGGATTTAAAAGTGATGGGACAACTCATGTGACAGGGGACATATCAGGGAATTTTTTTTCCCCCTATTTTTCAGATTTTTCACTGTAGAGCCGAGCTCCCTGAGGCAGCACTTAGCCTCAGGGAGATGAGTCCACTCTTCCATGCGCATGCGCAAAAGAGTGCACTCTCAGCTCAGGGAATCCCCCCCCGCCCGCCCACACAGGCAGCGTATAGTGCATCGTGCGGACGTCACGCTGGGCGGGCCTTAATTGGCCTGCCCACATAAAATGGCGGTGCGCCCCCAATTGCGCCTCTGCACGTCCGCTCTCCAACTTCCCCCCCGACGGGAGGAAAATTCTGCCCATAAACTCTGTCCGTGACACTTAATAAAATATTTTGTCTGATTTAAGTTATCTGAATGATGTGCTTTTTGTTTTAATTTTGAAAATTAGAATTTATCTTATTTAATTAGCATAAAATTAGATTAAAAAAAGGATTTATTCTGACAAAGATAATGCAGCAGAGTACCCACACCTACCTTTCATTAAATTGAATGAATAAAGGAAAATATATGCATGAACGAGACAAAGGGTCATGTTTCCTGCTGTAGAATTTATATTTCCCACTGTGCATTTCTTTTTACAGAGAAATGTATGCTTGTGGGAGATAAAGACACTGTGTAAAAATGTGAGCAAATATCCAACCCTTTCTCACCCTTAGAAGGTTACAGTTAAGATTACTTTTCACCTTTTTGTTGGGTAAGCAGTTGGACAATAATAGTCATTAAGTCAATGCAAATGCAATTGTTATGGGGCAGCATGTAGACTTAGTATAGAAAGAGCATGGGATGGAGCTTAAGCATACCTAAGATGGCCTTGTTGCCATGGGAAGAGAAGCCCTTGCAGAAGATCTGCTGGGTATCGAGACATTGGGTCCTTAATCATTCCCAGGACTGAGCATGTGATCCACTATTAGCGCAGTTATTTAGAAGACTCACAGCCAAATTTCTTTTCAGAAAATTACCCTTGATTATCAACAGCAAAAATTTGTCATGTCTTCCACATGCAAGAACATAAGAATGTTGATATCATCCGCAGACCAAATTTAATAGGAGTCTGTGTTATCTCAGTTTACAGAACAGAATTATATAACCGTGGTTACAATTCATAAAATATGCGATCAGCAATAACAAATGCAATATAAAAGAAATATTCATCAATGCAAATTCCACACAAAATGTCATCGGTGTACACTTTCTACTGTGTATCTTCCTCTTCTCAGGATCGAGGATGACTTGCTTCCACTCCGGTTCAGTGGTTCTGAGATGGCTGATAAATCCAACTCACTCTTCTCATCACTCCCAGCTCACACACTCACAAACCCATCAGACTCTTACCCTCTCGAGCTCCCACCCTCATCCTGTGTGTAGTAATTATGGTTTTATTCAGGTTCAGCCGAGCTCCTCGGCACTCGGAGAACAGCTGGGAAGAGGCACCTGTGAAGCCCAAGTCAGATGACGAGCCTCTGGACTAGGCCTTCCAACTCATTGTGGAGAGTCAACAAACCGGATGAACATCACACAGAGCTGTTGGAATCCCTCAACAGAGTGAAACACGAGTTGGGGAAGTGTGTCCGCCTGCTCTCTGATGAAGTGCTGCCCCCATGTGTGCGTATGGAGGTTTCCATAGAAAGGATGCCGGACACCATGGAGACCCTGGTCCAGCAGAACACGGAGATATGCACAGTGCTGCATTCCATCGCAGGAACCATGGGTGAACTCCTGCAGTGGCAACGCGAGAGGGAAACGGGCACCTCGACGACCGCCCCGGTGCTCCTTCCTCTTAAGGAGTCAGGCCGGGGCCCTTGGGCACCTGAAGGAAGGAGGAGCAGCAGCTCGACACCTCTCAGTGTCAGAGGCTATCCTCTCCCTCTGAGTCCCCTCTGCCTGTGATACCCTCAACCTTGTCCTCTGTCACTGCAGAGGGAGTAGCTGGTCAGCCAAAGCAAGCTGGGGCCCCCAAGGCCTTTGCTGTCCAAAGGACCCACACAAAAGTCATCAGAGGCAACAGGGCCAACCATTGTACAGGCTGTCACCACCCCTCCTGTGGATGTCAGGGCAACACCTAGAAGTCTAAGGTGTTCAAAAGTTAAGAAATTCTGATGACAGTTGGTTGCACGGGTGAACACATTTTGTCACTTTACAATCTGAAAATACACTCACTTTCACTGAATAATGTGTAATGGTGTCTTTCAGCTTCATTTACAGGCTTCCCACTGCACAGTAGCAGTTCAGCTGGGTGCAGCTGGCCCATGAGTGATTCTGGACGGAGAAGTGTGTGTGTGGCAGGGGCTTTCGGAGCCTTGTGCAAGCTCTCTCCCACACACACGGATCCTTCACGTATCACACTCACCTCAATGTCCTGAGCATTTTCAGTGCTGCCATCTGGGGTTTGCTTTCAGTTGTCCATCTGAGCTGACCTGCATCTCCACCCACCCACTGATCACACTCCCATACAGCACCTGATCTCGCCCACCACAACTCTCGTTTCACTTTCAATTTAGCAAACATGCTGCATTTAACATTCTTCTTCAGGCACCACCCCCCCGTCCTTTCCCCTCCCCCAATTACCCATTTCCTTTCCCCCCATCACTGTCGACTTCACATTCCACCTCCCCATCATGACCGACCAGCCACAACCTTTTTCTATCGGAATGTCCAGGTGAACGTGCACATTCCCTTCCTTCCTGAAAATCCCACTCCCCCATCCGCATTAACCTCCCCGACCTCCTCCTTCCCACCCCCATGGTCCGTGTCTGCCTTTGAGTCCCCACCAACCACCCTCGCCGTTCCTTCTACTGATACCATCACACCCTCACCCTCACAGCTTGCTGCCTCATTCTGCTCTCGGTCATTCTCACCATTCTCTCCTACCACACCACCCTCAGTTTGCTCCTCGGGAGACTCAACTGACCCCTCCCTTGCATGTTCACCTGGACATCCTCTCTTCTTGGAACCCATTCCCGTCTTGGAACTCTTTCCTTCCACCTCAGACTCCTCCACCGCACTCCCTGCCCCCCCTTTGTCCTTCCTCCTTCCTGAATCCATTCCTCCACCCTTATTTCTTCTGCCACCCTTGCCCCTATCTGGACTCCTCCCTCCACCCTTAGTACTTCTCCCAGCCTTACTCATTCCCCCTTCCGGACTCCTTCCTCCACTCTAATTCCTTGCTCTTTCCTGACTCCTTCCTCCACCCTTATTTCTTCCTCCACCCTTATTCCTTCCCCTCTCTGGAATCCTTCCAACCCCCGGAATCTTTCCACCCCCTGGACTCCTTCCCCTTTCCGGACTCTTTCATCCCTCTGAACTACTTCCCTTACACCTTGCTCCCCCCTTACACCTACCTCCCCAGTTGCTGTCTTCTCCCCCATCACCCCCCTCCTCCTCCTGTACTCCCTGGCCCCCTCCAGACCTTAACCCCACCGCCTACCCCCCTGCAAACACACCTTCTCTCCCAATTGATCTTAGACCTTCCTCTCCCACCCAGGGTACATCTCCGCCTCCCAAAGGCAGCTGGACCTTCCTCTCCCCCCTTCCATGATCATCCATTGTGAGCAGACCCTCAACGGTGACTTTCCACCTTCCATGAGTTGCTTCATGGCGGAGTCATGCCCATGAGAATCCACCCAGCTTGCGATGGACATTCCTTCATGGTCCAATTGCTGTCGGGCTCCAGCATCTTCTGCTCCGCAGAAGTCCGTGATGTGAGCAAGGCCCTGACATAAGTCCCAACTTCTGCACACCACACTTGTCAAGATGTGTAGTGCAGCAGCGTGTTTTCCCACCGATGTGTTTGGATGGTTCAGTGTGGGAGGATGATTCCGGCAAGCTGGACTTATAATGATATACAGATGTATTACAATGAAGTTCCCAACGGTGGAAAATGCAGCCCACCATTGACGGGCAGAGCGGATGATTGCAAACTGGTTTCACGATGTCATGAAACTGTTTTTTGACCTTCTCACCATATTGTCCACTCATGCTGCCAAACACGCCCGACGCCAGCGAGCACAGAAAATTGCACCCATAGGAAAATGTTACGGCACAGGTGGAGGCTATATGGCCCATTGTTTCCACGCCAGCCAAAAAAGAGTTATCCAGTCATAGAAACATAGGGGAAAAAAATAGAAAAAAATAAATACTTCATAAAATTTTACGCATTGTCTATTCTAGGTAAGTAATTTTTAATAGTGTGGTAAGTCTTAACACTTCCTCTCTAGAACTGAAGCCTAACTTCCACGAGTGCAGAATCTCATTCCTTCATATTTTAATTATTGTTGGAGATTTTAAAAAATAGAAAGAAATGAATCAAGGCTTTTTTCTTTCTCTTGCTATCTCTTATATCTCTTTCTCTTAATCCCATCTTTCTTTCCCGTTTTTTATTTCATCTTCATGATTTGTCATTGAATAAAATTTATGTATTATAACCAATATTTCCTATTCAGATTCTGTGCCTCATTGATAATTCTTTAATTTCATTGGTTATGGAAACACATTGGCCTAAATGTTCCTGTATCCGGATCGTCAGAAATGGGGCTTGCGTCGGGAGATGCATGTCAGGACTCTGCAGAAGTCCTGACATGCAATCATATGTAAGAATTGCCCAGGAGATTTAAAATTCCAATGGGCTTATTACCCCAAAAGTCTCTGACCCTGAGCTTAGGGCAGAGGCTTAGGCCAGATAGACGGGATTTACCTGGATACTTACTCAGGAAATGTTAGATAGTTTAATGCCTGGTCTAACAGCTGGTTAACCTCCCCAAATCACACCCAACCACCTGACTACCCCACACCCCAGACTAAGCCTCTACCCCCATGTTCTGACCTGACTACTCCCTCACCACTCAACTACCCCCAACCCAACCCGACTACCCCCCCAACCACCCAACTACCTGACTGTGCGACTAACCTCCAAACCAGAATATGAATTCACCCACCTTTCCACCTCACCAACCTACCCACTTACCCACCTACCCATCTTGCCCACCTACCCACCTCACCCATCTACCCACCTCACCCACTAACCCAACTATTCACCTCATGCACCTAGCCCAACTATCCACCTCACCCATTCACTCATTTCACCCGCCTCACTCACCTACCCATTCACCCACTCACCCACTCACCCATTCACACATTCGCTCATTCATCCACTCATCCATTCACTAATCTACACTCATTGATTAAAAGACTTGGGCCTTTAAAAGCTTACCTGAATATGGCAGCTTGTTCTATAAAATGGGGCTGCGCTCTCTCCTTCTGCTGACTCCACTACGATGGATGGACCTACCTGAGAGACACTGTGCTGCCCATTTCTCCTTCAGCTGGAACCTGAAGATCCTGGAAGAAATTGGCAGTATCGTTAGGTCGATGTTGCTTCTGGTCCCAGGTTCCTTTAGAAGGTGTTGTACCAAAGTAGGTTTCAAATTACAGTAAGTTCTTGTGGAAAATCCAATAGAAAATCTGTAGGCATTAGTAAGTGTATTGAAAGGCTGGTGCCATTCTTTCCTTACTGTCAGCAAAGTGCGGCCCATTTAGTAATAATCCCACCTTATTAAGTCCACAAAAGTAATGTTAGTTTTGCAGTAGCTCACTAGGAGATGAATCATTAAATCAACTAGATAAATGATATCCACCTCGAGAGGAAAAACGATTGCTTCACTGCCCTGAAACCCACCATTTAAAACCTCAGGTAAGGCAGACTGGAGATAATGGGCCACTGTATTGGGATTATGCTATATAGGAGTAAGTACCAAATAATGTGCATTAATATGTACAGGTCTTCCACATCACTTACTTTTGATGATCAGGAAAAAATAAAATGATTTCTTTTCAATGCCAATGGTGGTTTTGATCCAAACATAAGAAGAGTCTTGTCTAATAGAAATTGCTGACTTGCCACAGTGGTTACGGCAGCACTGCTTTAGCCACATGTATTCATTTTAGGAGAGAAAGCCTTACATACACTCACACAATAAAATAAATGTCCCTCAAAGGATTATATATATTTAACAAATGTTTACCACTAATCAGCAACCAAGGCAATAAAGAATTCACAACAAGCAACAAGCACCTTGACACTCTGCTTGTTCATCACCAATTTACAAACGCACAAAAACATTAAAGTGCACATGCATATGCTCTGTGTGTATGAGTACAGTATTGAGATCACATGCCCAATGACAGTGTCTATTTCTCATTTCTATTTACTAATCAGAACTGAAATTAGGCAAGCCATGCGTGGCTAGTGGCGATCATAATGAATAACACCCCACGAGAAGATCGTAAGATCATACGATAGATACATATGAGAAATGCCATTTAGTCCAATTTAGCTCATTTATCCAGAAATATTCTATCATTGCCCCATCACAGCATTGAAATGCTTCTTAAATGCTTCTATAGGCTCTTCCTCCGGTCACCCACCCTAAAGTTCTTTCAATTTGTTCATAATTCTTTTGTGTTGACAGATAGGGAACAGAAGTAAGATTAATATGTGTTGCTCAGATTAAAGAAGTGTTGGATAATGCTGTATGTCAAGATTAGTGCTGGCTGCAATATTGTTCTGGACATATGACTTGGGCTTTGGCATAGGGAAAAACATCAAAATAAGCTGATGACGCATAAGTGTGAGACTTGGCATTGGCAAACAGTGAGAAGGATTTCAGGAAGAAATTGAAAGAATGAGTGAGCAGATTAAAGATTGAACTTAATGCAAATAAGTGTGAGGCAATACATTTTGGGGGGAGGAACAACGAATAGGAGTACAGACTGAATGGAAAAATATTGAAAGATGATGATGAACAGAGACAGCAATTCAAAACAATTCCCTAGAAGTGCAAGTAGACGAAGCTGTAGAAAGGTTAATCATTTTGAGTTTTTTAACTAGAGACTTGAATATCATTTTTGGGACATTGCACAATAACATTGTGCTGGTCCAGAGCCAGAGAGCTGTAGGGAGACAAGTGTTTGGTGCCATGGAAATGAGGCCCAACTCTCACAATGGATGAGGCCTCCCGCTGACAGAATCAGGTGGCTGGTCAGCTAATTCTGTCGGTCAGCCGGGCAATCATTAAAATTTACCTTTATGTGTCAAATGTGAATCTCCCCAGTAATAAAATGGGATAAAGGCAAAAACAATTAGGTTGTAACCATTGGCATGGTTTGCCTCTGGTTTCTTTCTTTGAGCAGTTAAATCTGCCAGCCGGTTGTCATTAGCCATTGGGAGGGCAGTCCAATTCACATGATGCTCAAAAATGGACTCTGCAGAATGATTCAGTGAAAACCTATTAAAGTAAAATAAAGTAGAATTGTAATTAAAATGCTACATCCTCATTTTCAAAATTAGAAAAGTATAGTGTTCATACAAGGATGAAGAATTAAACATAATTGTGACATGGTATTTAATTTTACGTCAATTAAAAGGATAGCCCTTCCATTCTTCAATTAATTCTTGTCAACAAAATGATAGAAGTGCTAAAGATCATTTGGGTGTCTTATAGCTACAATACATTCAGTCTCCTACTGAGCTGCATCCCACAAAGATTATAAGACAACCAAGTCTGTCCTCCAATTCTGAACTAAGTGCACCCTTAAATATCAGATCAATACTGTTCCGCTTTACTTTCACTGTCTTAACATTTCAGTATATTTTAAATGGAAGTAGTCTTAAATACCAGCACTACAGAAATGTTCCGCTATTTTCTGTAAGTGGTGGAAAATAAATCCCTTTGAACATTCAGGCTGAATTTTGAAAATGTTACAAGGTAATTTCTGAGCAGCCATCGTGTGTTTATTGTCTGGGACTTCGATATGAACTGAAAATGGGAGTAATGAAATTGCTGTCAGAATCTGCATCAATCACATTAGATAGGAAAATGTTGAACTAGTTTTAAAATAATATTAAATAACATGAAAGCTAATATTGGTTCAAGAAGCCAGTTCCATCGCCAATTTATAAAATCGTTATAATTGGGTCAGGGTAAGGCTATCAAAATTCAAATTTCCTGAAGATGGTTACATACCACATCCCTTCTAGAAAATAAATCTTGCACCTTCAGTCCTCCCACCTCCTTTCAGAAATGTCTAAATCTGCTACTGTGGGTTTTGAAGTGGAATTAAATAGCCATAAATTCACTAACCAGCTTAATTGCTATTTTATGTTTTCACTGTGGTTTGTCCTTCTCCTCTTCCTCAAGACTATGTGAATGGCATAGCTTCAGCCAATGTAGTGGCCAAGTTATCCACTGGCAGAACTCTGGGCAATGACATGGACTTGGCAAACAAGTTGTGCCAGAGTTTTATTTTCATATGGTAATCTGATATTAAAGTGAGGCCAGGCATGATTCCTGATATTCCTGAAGAGAATACTCCAGGTGAACAACTTACCCATATGAAATGGCCAATGAAAGGAATTGTTCAAGAAGTGAGTTCTCAATGCTCTGTTGCTGAATCTTTCAATAGATTTTGCATTGAGCATTCATCTCTTTTTGAGCTTTTGGTGATGCAAGAAAAGGATGAGAGAACTGAAAGAGAGAAAAGAGAGATAGATAAGTTTATTTTCACTCATCTTTATCCATGCAATCACATCCACAGTATAAGTCACACCTATCTTGGAATGTCCAACAGCAGCTGCTTTTGCAGATTCTGCTTCACACAGGTATAGAGTAAAGGGTTAACATCAGAAGCATATGTGATACTGATGTAATAATGATGTCAAATCATATGACTGAGAAGTAAGAGAGATCTGGAAGGAGGAGAAGCTCTAACTTTGTATAGGGATCCAAATGTGTAAAATCTTGCTGTAAATAAAGAGTAATGGTTTTAAGAAACTACAGACTTGACATATTTTGGGAGAATAGGCAATCCCCAAAACCCTTATCTAGACACAGACCACACAATGAAACATGGTGGCAGTGAGTAAAAGACCCAGTGAACATTAAAAAGAAGATACAGAGCTGGTAAAAAAAAAAAAATCCTCAAAGGGATGGCAAAAAAAAAATTAAGACTCACCAAGACGTTGGAACATCATGGGTGGCAGCAGATACAAACTCAGAAACAGACCCAGAGACCAGACAGCACTGAGCACAGGCATAAAGCAGCAAGCAGCAGCACAGAATCAGGAACAGTTCCAGGGCGCAGCAGAAATGTGGAATCCATACTATCACTCCCAGAACCATTTCAGAGTGCAGAAGGCTCACAACAGGCCCAGAACTGGGACAACTGAAGAAAAATGTTAATAAGATACAGAATTGCCTCAGAATTACACCAAAAAGACCAGGTCAGTACTCTACTTTAATACAGTGGGATCTATCACTGACAACGTAATAGCAAGGCAGGGGGTTGATGAGACTTCAACTTCATAAGAAGCCCTGCAGGCTTTCGACTCTTATTTCAGATTCCATCAGAATTTAATAATAGAGGGGGCTAAATTTAATAAAAGAAAACAATGATCAAGTGAGAGCATGGATTCACCCAACAACAATGTCCTTGGGCAGGGAACTGTGATTATGGAATTTTAAAGGATGAGCTGATTCACGACAGAGTCATAGTTGGAGTCTTAGACAAAGCATTATCAGATCTTTTACAGACAAGAGAGATTTAACACTGGTAAGAACACTGCAGATTGCGAAGCAAACAGAACTCAGGAAACAGAATCGGGAATTTGATCGCAGCGAAGGAGAGATCCCGTGGAAATGGTCAAGTGAGACCATTTGGTTTATAAGCCATGAAAGAGAAAGCGAGCCGAAGCCTAAACCTGCTAAAATTGGGAAAAACTTGCCAACCACCATTTTGAAATGTCTTCAGTGTGGCAGGAACAAACCACACAAGCGAGAAGAATAGCCAGCAGGTAGCAGAGTGCCACAATTGTGGAAAATAGACCATTTCAAAACTGTTTGTCGCTCAAAAACGCTGACAACCCATAAAAAGAGAGGGAACATTTTAAAACAGAGCCACATACAAGAAGTGGAAGAGCCACAAGCAAAGGAACTAACCTTCCTGGGAGAGGTAAATGATACTGGAAACAAATATTGTATTAAACTCAAAGTGGATGGACACCCCACAGAGTTTAAACTAGACACAAGAGCAGGAATTTCTGTTTTATCTGATGAATTCAAATGGCTCCAACCTTCATCTATCAAATTACAAGGCCCTGCTGGGACAGATTTAAAAGTGAAAGGCCAACTCGTGGCAAAGCTGAAATATAAAGACCGAGAAATCCTCGAACTTCTCTACGTCATTCAAAATCAAAGAGTGCTCCCTACTAAGCAGAATGGCATGCCTAAAACTGAAATTAATCTATAAAGTGGATGAAGTTGCTGATGAGAATTAAAGCAGTACATTTTGAAATGAACATCCAAAATTGTTTACAGGGCTGGGGAAGATACAGACCAAGTACCATAGGCAGGATTTTTAGGTCTGCAGGCAGGCGCAATCGGCAGGCTTGGGATCAGCCGGGAATGGACCACCGCCCACAATCAGCCCCCGACCGCGATTTCATGGTAGCTGGTCAATTAGCAGCCAGCCAGTGTGAAGCACGTGCTGAAAGGCTCAATGCCTCTGGGGTGGGGGTGAGAGGAGGGCAGACACTGACGTAAGCATGGTCACGGGCGAGCATTGAATGAACGCTCCCCGAAGGCAGGGAGCTGCCTCAGGGAGCTGAAGGCTTTGAAACCAATTTTTAAAATCAGGAAAAAAATGTCCATGCATCACAATCAGTCACCTGAACAGATTCATGATAAAAGTGCTGTCCATTGATTTTTTATTTAATATCAGAAACTTCATCCCGCTCTTGGATAAGGTTTCATGAAAAATGCAAAATCCACCAGGCCGATTCGCCCATCCGCCAACCGTAAGGTTGGACAGACCACGGAGAATCGGAGACAATTGCAACTTTAAGTACACTAATTGGCCCCCAACTTTTGCGCCCGCCCGCCGACAGAAGTATCGCGCAGGTTGACATCAGGGCGCTTGCCCAGCATCATCTCACGTGATTTCGCTTCCGATTGGGTCAGGCGTGCGCCCACACGCCGACCAAAAATTTCTGCCCCATATCACCCTACGAGCTGATGCTAAACCAATTTGGCTCTTTACACCGAGGAAAGCCCCTCACCCACTCTTGGATAAAGTCAAGGGTGAAAAGATGCAGCAGGAAGGGGTTATCTCACCAGTCACCATGCTAACAAAGTGGTGCTCAGGAATGGTTACAGTCCCAAAACCAGAGTTTGATAAGAATCTGCAAGGGTTTAATTTTATTAAACAAATCAGTGGAATGTAAAATCCACCTCAGTGAATGAAACCCTTGCCAAACTAGCCAAGATTGCTTCATTCACCAACAGTGGATTTTGGCAGTTGCCTCTGGACAAAGAAACCAGATTGTTGACCACATTTATAACACTATTCAGTTGTTGTTTCGACAGACTGCTGTTTGGAATAGTGTCTGCTCCAGAATTTTCCAAAGAACAATGTCTCACACTCCAGAAGGCATAGAAGGAGTAATATGCCATATGAATGACATACTTATACATGGATCCATGAGAGAAGAACATGATCTCAGAATCAGAGCAGACCTGACAGTCTTACAGGATGCAGGCCTAACATTGAATGAAAAATGTGTGTTTACCAAACCTATGATCAAGTTTCTAGGTCACATAGTACAATCCACTAGAATCACAGTTAATCCACAAAAAACAAAAGTAACTAGAGAATTTCCACAACCCAGGGACATAACTGAGCTTCAAAGGTTCCTTGGGATGGTTAACCAGGTAGACAAGTTCCTACCGAACTTAGCAGAGGTCAATGAGCCCTTGAGACAGCTGTTGAGACAGGGTCAACTGTGGTGCTGGAATGTGGGCCAACAAAATGCTTCTGAAAGGATTAAGCAACTTTTCATCTCTTCTGAAATCTTGGCACATTATAACCCAGAATTAATGACCATACTAACAGCAGATGCACATCTACAGGTCTAAGGGGAGTTTTATTTCAAGTGCAGAGAGACAGCAAGTGTGGACCAGTCTACTTTGCCTCTAGGTCACTAACTGAAACATAACAATGGTACTCCATGAATGAAAAAGAAGCATTGGAAGCAATGTGGGCATGCAAAAAATATTCAGACTATGTGATGGGATTTTGTTTCAAAATCAAAACAGATCATAAGCCATTAGTTGTCCTGCTGAACATGAAAGAAATTGTGAAGAAGCCACCCAGAATCCAGTGGCTCAGATTAAGATTGATAAGATATGACTCTATAACAGAGTATGTGCAAGGGAAGTGTTAAACAAGGGCAGACACACTGTCACGAATACCATCAGAAGGAACCAAACAAGAGGATTTATACTTCATTGAGGAGATTGAAGCATATACATCCTTAATCACTCAGCACTTACTAGCTACTGCAGAAAAGGTACAGGAAATAAATCAAGCCCAGCAACGAGATGAAGAATGTCTCCAAATCTGAGAATATTGTTCGGGAAGATGGCCAGACTATATCCCCACTGATCTGATATTACTGCAGTACTTTGAACAGCGCAAGCATCTCACAGTCATTGACAACTTACTAGTCTTCAACAAGAGTACAGTCTTACCGAGAGCTCTTTGGCTTGATGTTCTTCAATACTTCACCAAGGTCATCTAGGAATAGAAAAATGTCATGCAAGAGCACAGCAAGCAGTCTAGTAGCCAGGCATTACTTGCTCTATAGGAGAAATTATTTCTAACTGTCTTACTTATGCCATAAGCATTTAAGCACAAAACTCAAACCCAATATCACCATGAATGACCATGAGGGGGTAAAACAATGTGAGGAAGAGCAGAGAAGCAACCAGGAGAAAGTATGAGCCCAAAACCAACAGAAGGAAGGCACAATCATTAAAAAAAAACTCCACAACCAAGATTGTACAGAATTGAGACAGACCAAAGTATCATAATGAGAAACTGTAGCATCTTATGAGGATGAAGCCAATAGAAACTTGGACTTACTACTCAGATCCTGATGAAGAAGAAGAAAGACTTACTACAGCTCTACAGCTACCCAGGAGAAGAACACACAAACACACACACACGCGCACACACACACACAGAAGTGAGAGTACGGAATAATGTCAACCTCAAAAGGAGATCAGAACGAGATCAGGGAGTTTGGTCAAGGCATCTCAAAGACTAACCCTGTGGAGTATGAGATTCTTTCCTCTCATTCCAAGTCCCTCACACTCCCAACTGAACAGCCAACAATCACACTGACCCTCAGCTATTGCCCTCTTGCAACCATACCTCACAGACATCCTCCACAAATGTTGTCACTCCCTCCTCAACACACAAGCCTTTATGACCACTCACAACTCTATTTTTCTCTCCTTGCAGGGGAACACACAATTTTTTTAATTCATTCATGGGATGTGGGTGTTATTGGCTAGGCCAGAATTTATTGCCCATCCCTATTTGCTCTTGTTCAGAGGGTATTTAAGAGTCAACGTGTGGGTCTGGAGTCACATGTAGGCCAGACCAGGTAAGGGCAGCAAATTTCCTTCCCTAAAGAACATTAGTGATCCAGATAAGTTTTTATGACAATTGGCAATAGTCTTGTGATCATCACCAGACTTTTAATTCCAGATTTTTATTGAATTCAAATTTTACCATCTGCCGTGGTGGGATTCAAATCCAGGTCCCCAGAGCATTACCCTGGGTCTCTAGAATACTAGTCCAGTGACAGTGCCACTATGCCACTAGCTCCCCGAGCAGCCAACTAGTATGGAGGTGGGGCATGGGTGTGGGTGAACTGGAGGGAGGGGTCAGTGACCCTTCAGTGATGAGGATCTTGTCAAACACTGGAAATGCATTCCCACCTGCACCATTGGGAAGGAGGCTGCAGGCCTGAGCAGCGACCTGCCATGAAAGCCTGAACTGCTGAGGCACCAGTGTTCAGGCATGTCAAGAGAGCTGATCCTCTGCCTGTAGACTCTGTGTTGGAGATCTCACTTCCTTCCAGCTGGATCTATGTGTCCATCATCTGCCCTGTGGGGGTGGTATGAGCTTGAAGAAAAGGCAACTGGTCCTGCTGCTGATGTTGGAGGTGTTATTGCATGAATCATGCTAATTCTCCCAAATCAGTTTGTGCTTTTCAAGTGTTCCCTTGCTCTGTGTGGGGGTAGGGTGGGGGTAGGGTGTGGTGGGGACAGGCACACCTGCATCACTTGAGCCCTATTGTGGAGATGGTGCTCTGCTGCCTGGGGCTGACCACAAGAGCCATAGCATCTGGCATTGCTGAGAACATTCAGGATGCAAGTATGTTCCTGCATTATGCCCTTTCTCAATTCCCCCTTCAACCTCCTCCTGTTATCTGGTATAAATTGCAACCTGCAGATGGTGTAAACATGGACATCTTGCTTTCCCGTTCTCTCACCTGAACACTCCTCCTGATGTTCTGCTTTCAGCTATGCTAGAATTGTCGCCTGCCCAGTCACAGCAGCCTCATGAGGAAGAGCAAGAGCAATACCACACTACTGACAAAGAAACACCATCTCTTGAACTGATATTCAGAGCCACTAGTTCAGATACTGGCACTGCGTGTACTTTAGAGGGTCAGGATCAGGACATGAGTGCAGCCTGGCTAGGGGCTCAGCTCAGCTGCCAGATCACTGGAGGGCAAGGTTGCAGACTAGTTATATTACAGGGCACTCAGATGAGGACTTTGATGAAATGGCACAGAGGAAGGTCGGGTGCATTGGTAAGCTTACCAACATCCTCCTATCACTGTCATGGAACATGGAGGAGTCTGGCTCCAACTTGGCAGAGTGTCATGAAACTAACATTTTTTTTCATTATATTATTATGGTTTATTGTGAAGTGGGTTTATGGGGGTAAGTATGGTTGGGTCTCTGTGTGATTTAATTACATTTTGTAGTCAAGGAGACTGCAAGATTTAAATCATCAAAAGAAGCTAGGTGCTTGACATGCTAATGAGTAAACATGGATGCTGGCTTAGCATGTAAGGTGTGAAGGGAATTTGCATTTTTAGATAAATGAAGGGATATTTGGATTTCAAAGGGATCTTAGTCTGTTTACAACTAGGCAGTTAAGCATGTGTTAGGAATGTGTTTATTTTTCCCAAAGGTTACTGGCAATATTGCCATGAAAGTTCGCATATTATGAGGAAGATACAGTTGCAAAGACATATGGAACAATAGAATTTACATATTAAAATAAGAGAAACATATATAAAGGAGAATGAATGGTTATGTGTGAGAAGGTCATGTAAGATCTAATAGGAGCGTGTGAAATAGCCTTAACGAAGCCTTCAGCATCTGTGCATAAGTCTGCTTTCTAACGAAACTGAAGCTGGAGAAAAGCCATTTGGAATTCCACTGTCCAGGGCATTGTGTTAACTTGCTGAGTTTGTTTTAAATCTAAAATCTATTGTGGGCCTTTGCCTTAAAGGGAATGTAACTGGGAGTCAGGTTAATTAAGAATTTTAGGAGTGATTATAGTAGTAATTGTAGTCTTATGTATGTGCTTGACATCCTTTATATGTTGTTAATAAATATTTTAATTTAATTTTTAATATCTTTAAAGGTCGTCGTGGACTTATTACTTCTGAATTCAGTGCACACATCTTGTAATAAATGTATCAAAACCATTGTGATATCACAACTAAGTTTCCCTCATGGATTTAGTCCAACTGGCACACATTATCTGCCACGTCATAACAAAAGGGCATCATACAGAGCCTGGAGCCCAACCTATGGACATAGTGGATAGCAAGAAACTGTTCCCATTGGCAGAAAGGTCAAGAACCAGATGGGAACAATTTAATGAGGTTTGAAAAGAACCAAGGGCGACACAAGAAAAAAAAATCCACAGCAAGTGGTTAGGATCTGGAATGTACTGCCTGACAGTGTTGTGGCTTTCAAAGGGAATCGGAAAAAATACCTGAATAGAAAACATTTGTAGAGCTATGGGGAAGGGGTGGGGGTTGGGGAGTGCAGACTATGCTGCTGTTGCAGAGAGCTGACATAGGCACAATGGGCCAAAAGGTCTCCTCCTGTGCTGTAACTATTTGATGATTCTAAGTGATGGGCAACTCCATGACGGCACCTGCAGAGCCACCTGTGATGCAGCATTTGATGGTCATTGCCTCAGCTTCCACTGTAGCACAGGTGGGAGCTGCCCAGAATCTCAGTTTTGCAGTAGAAGTTCAGACTGAGCTCATGAGAGTCATCCCTGCTTTTTGTTTTTTTTTATTCATTCACAGGATGTGGGCTTCACTGGCTGGGCCAGCATTTATTTCCCATCTCTAATCACCCTTGAGAAGGTGGTGATGAGCTGCCTTCTTGAACTGCTGCAGCCCATGTGGTGTAAGTACATCCACAGTGCTGTTAGGAAGGGAGTTCCAGGATTTTGACCCAGTGACAGTGAAGGAACGGCGATATATTTCCAAGTCAGGATGGTGAGTGACTTGGAGGGGAACTTCCAGGTGGTGGTGTTCCCATGTATATGCTGCCCTTGTCCTTCTAGATGGTAGTGGTCATGGGTTTGGAAGGTGCTGTCAAGGAGCGGGCTGCTTTGTCCTGGTTGGTGTCAAGCTTCTTGAGTGTTGTGGAAGCTCAACTCATCCAGGCAAGTGGGGAGTATTCCGTCACACTCCTGACTTGTGCCTTGCCATGCAAGTTCTGACTGCTGCCATCATGACTGTTCATTTCAGGGCTCAAAGTGGCATACAGGCTCTTACAGCATTCTAGCAATCTATTCTTCAGTAGATTATGAGGATTTGGTGAGGTGCCACCACATGAGAGCAACAGTGGCTCTATTGAGTACAAACCTGTTGTCCTCTTTCAGGGTGACAGTACTCATGCTCTCATCATTGCCGCTCCCTCAGCGGCCTTGCCGTTGCCTCCCAGTCAGCCAGTTCAATCTGTTGCCACCCATGCCAAAGTGATGCAGTCCAAAGCTGGGCCCTCAAAGCCCAGAGTTATTCTGTAAGGCTATCTGCAGTCTCCCTATGAACAAAAGTCAGCTGTCTTCCACTAGCCATGCTGCAGCTACAGGGGTAGCACTGCAAAGGGGCACTAAACAGGCTAGGGCACCTGTACAAGGGTAAATCATTCAGTTTTGTTTGCATAATAGGATGTGTTTTTGGATCAAAATGTTATGGAGAGGTTATTATCGGTGGCTTATGTGGCAGGATTTTAACAAAGGGGACACTTTGATGGAACATCCCATATGACTGGTAAGGTGGGGAACGATGGAGCCATACTGGTGAAGGGATGTTCTCCCTCCATCCAATTCCCAATAACTGCTGACCACCCTGTGCAACAAGACAGGATTAGCTAATGATCTCATAGTGAATGTGCCCTTAGGTAGCACCAAACATAATACGATTGCATTTTACATTAAATTTGAGGGAGGGAAGGGTGGGTCCAAGACTAGTATTTTAACCTTAAGCAAGGGCAGTTATGAGGGCATGAAAGCAGACCTCATCTCCTGTGGAGATCTTCCTTCCACAGCTTCCAACCTGATAGTCTTCCAATCTCGGACGGCCTGCTTCTACCTCCTACCCAAAATCCACAAACAGGACTGTCCCGGCGGACCGATCGTGTCAGCCTGTTCCTGCCCCACGGAACTCATTTCTCGCTATCTTGACTCCGTTCTCTCTCCCCTTGTCCAGTCCCTTCCCACCTACATCCGTGATTCCTCTGACACCCTACATCATATCAACAATTTCCAGTTCCCTGGCCCTAACCGCCTCCTCTTCAGCATGGACGTCCAATCCCTCTACACCTCCATCCCCCACCAGGATGGTCTGATGGCTCTCTGCTTCTTCCTCGAACAGAGGCCCGAACAATCCCCATCCATCACTACTCTCCTCCGTCTGGCTGAACTTGTCCTCACACTGAACAATTTCTCCTTAAACTCCTCTCACTTCCTCCAAATAAAAGATGTGGCTATGGGTACCCGCATGGGCCCCAGCTATGCCTGTCTCTTTATGGGGTATGTGGAACATTCCTTGTTCCAGTCCTGCTCCGGCCCCCTCCCACAACTCTTTCTCCGGTACATCGATAATTACTTCGGTGCTGCTTCATGCTCTTGTTTGGACCTGGAAAAATTTATTAGCTTTGCTTCCAATTTTCACCCCTCCATCATTTTCACATGGTCCATCTCTGACACTTCCCTTACCTTCCTTGACCTCTCTGTCTCAGTTTCTGGTGATAGACTGTCCACCAATATCTATTACAAGCCTACAGACTCCCACAGCTACCTCGACTACAGCTCCTCACATCCCGCTTCCTGTAAGGACTCCATCCCATTCTCTCAGTTCCTTCGCCTCCGTCGCATCTGTTCTGATGATGCCACTTTCAAAAACAGTTCCTCTGACATGTCTTCCTTCTTCCTTAACCGAGGTTTTCCACCCACGATTGTTGACAGGGCCCTCAACCGTGTCCAGCCCATCTCCTGCGCATCCGCCCTCACACCTTCCTCTCCCTCCCAGAAACATGATAGGGTCCCCCTTGTCCTCACTTATCACCCCTCCAGCCTCCGCATTCAAAGGATCATCCTCCGCCATTTCCGCCAACTCCAGCATGATGCCACCACCAAACACATCTGCCCTTCACCCCCGTCATGGCATTCCGCAGGGATCGTTCCCTTGGGACACCCTGGTCCACTCCTCCATCACCCCCTACACCTCAACTCCCTCCCACGGCACCTTCCCATGCAACCGCAGAAGGTGCAACACCTGCCCCTTTACTTCCCCTCTCCCCACCGTCCAAGGGCCCAAACACTCCTTTCAAGTGATGCAGCATTTCACTTGCACTTTCCTCAGTTTAGTCTACTGCATTCGTTGCTCCCATTGCGGTTTCCTCTACATTGGAGAGACCAAACGGACACTGGGTGACCGCTTTGCAGAACACCTTCGGTCTGTCCGCAAGCATTACCCAGACCTCCCTGTCGCTTGCCATTTCAACACTCCACCCTGCTCTCATGCCCACATGTCCGTCCTTGGCCTGCTGCATTGTTCCAGTGAAGCTCAACGCAAACTGGAGGAACAGCACCTCATCTTCCGACTAGGCACTTTACAGCCTTCCGGACTGAATAATGAGTTCAACAATTTTAGATCATGAACTCTCTCCTCCATCCCCACCCCCTTTCCGATCCCTCCTCCCTTTTTTTTCCAATAATTTATATAGATTTTTCTTTTCCCACCTATTTCCATTATTTTTAAATGTATTTCCATCCATTGTTTTATCTCTACCTTTTAGCCTTTTTCTGATTCCTTCACCCCACCCCCACTAGGGCTATCTGTACCTTGCTTGTCCTGATTTCTACTCTTAATTAGCACATTCCTTAGATAATATCACCACCTTCAACACCTCTTTGTCCTTTTGTCTGTGACATCTATTGGTTATCTCCACCTATCACTGGCCCTCTATCCAGCTCTACTTGTCCCACCCCACCTTAATCCAGTTTATATTTCACCTCTCTTCTATTTTTACTTAGTTCTGTTGAAGGGTCATTCGGACTCGAAACGTTAACTGTGTTCCTCTCCGCAGATGCTGCCAGACCTGCTGAGTTTTTCCAGGTATTTTTGTTTTTGACATAGTTGATGTATTGGTTTTAATTTTCCAAAATTCACTAGATTCAGGGAGGGTCTCATTAGATTGGAAAATAACGAAAATAACTTCTTTATTCAAAAAGGAAGGGAGACAGAAAGCAGGAAACTACAGGCCAGTTAGATTGACATCTGTCATAGGGAAAATGTTAAAAGCGATTATTAAAGATGTTTTTGCAGGGCACTTAGAACAACTCAAGGTAATTGGGTAGAGCCAACCTGGTTTTGTGAAAGGGAAATCATGCTTAACCAATTCATTGGAGTTCTTTGAAGAAATAACATGTGCTGTGGATAAAGGGGAACCAGTGAATGTCCTGGACTTAGATTTCCAGATAGCATTTGATAAGGTGCGACATCAAAGGCTATTGTGGAAAATAAAAGCTCATAGTGTAGGGGGTAAGATATTGGCATAGAGAGGAGCTTGGCTAGCTAACAGGAAACAGAGCGTAGGCATAAATGGATCATTTTCTTGTTGGCAAGCTACAACGAGTGGTGTGCCACAGGGTTGAGTGCTGGGGCCTCAACATTTTACAATTTATATAAATGACTTGGATGAAAGTACTGAAAGTTTGGTTGCTAAATTTGCTAATGACACAAAGGTAGCTAGGAAAGTATGTTGTAAAGAGGACATAAGGAGGCTACAAAGGGATATAGATAGGATAAGTGAGTGGGCAAAGATTTGGCAAATGGAATATAATGTGGGAAATGTGAAATTATCCATTTTGGCAGGAAGAATAAAAAAAGAAGCATATTATCTAAATGGTGAGAGATTGCAGAGCTCTGAGATTCAGAGGGATCTGGGTGGCCTGGTGCATGAATTGCAAAAGGCTAGTATGCAGGTACAGCAAGTAATTAGAAAAGGTAATAGAATGTTATCATTTATTGCAAATGGTATTGAATAAAAAAGTAGGGAGGTTTTGCTTCAGTTATACAAGGCATCTGAGAGACCACATCTGGAGTATTGTATACAATATTAGTCTCCTTATTTAAGGAAGGATGTAAATGTGTTAGAAGCAGTTCAGAGAAGGTTTACTGAACTAATACCAGGAATGGGCGGGTTGTCTTATGAGGAAATGTTGGACAGGCTAGGCTTGTATTTGTTGGAGTTTAAGAGGTGACTTGATTGAAAAATATAAGATCCTGAGGGATCTTGATAGAGTGGATGTGGAGAGGATGTTTCTTCTTGTGGGAAAATCTAGAGCTAGGGGGTCACTGTTTAAAAATAAGGGTTTGCCCATTGAAGATAGAGATGAGGAGAATTTTTTTCACTCATCGGGTTTTGAGTCTTTCTAATTCGCTTCCTCAAAAGGTGGTGGAAGCAGAGTCTTTGAATAATTTTAAGGCAAAGCTAGATAGATTCTTGATAAGCAAGGGGGTGAAATGTTATTGGGTGTTGGTAGGAATGTGAGGCTGTTGCAAACAGATCAGCCATGATTTCACTGAATGGCGGAGCAGGCTCGAAGGGCTGAGTGGCCTAGTCCTGCTCCTAATTCCTGTGTTCGTATGTTCACGTGCTCATTACCTCTACTGAAAGTGGATAGGTCTACAGGGTAAGCCTCCGCTGTGATGGCTGCTGCAGTTGAATAGCCTGGTAGTATCCCTTGTCAAAGTTGAAAAATGTCCACTATGGCAAGGTATCAGAGAGCCACTGGTGCTCAAGGGTCTGCAGTCCATCAGGGAGACAAGGCCATTAGAAGAGGAATGGTAAGGGGCACAATAATGGGTATGGTGCTGGACTAATAATCCAGAGATCTGGAGAATGATCCTGAGAACTGAGTAAAATCCCACCATGACAGCTGGGGATTTTCAATTTAGTTCATTAATTAAACCTGAAATAAAGAGCTAGTTTCAGTAATGGTGGCCATGAAACTACTAAATTATCATAAAACATATTTGGTTCACTAACACCTTTCAGGGAAGGAAATCTGCCATCCTTACCTGGTCTGGCCTATATATAACTCCACACTCACAGCAATGTGGCTGGCTCTTAACTTCCAAGCCACTCTGTTGTATCAAACCACTATGACAAATTATAATTGGAATAAAACCAGATGACCATCTGAAATCCTCTCAGGCAGTGGACATGACAAAGGGACACCCTGCCCAGTCAACCCTGCCAAATCTGCCCCACTAACATCTGGGGACTTGTGCCAAAATTGGGAGAGCTGTCCCACAGACTAGTCAAGCAATGTCCTGACACAGTCATACTCACAGAATCATACCTTAAAGTCAATGTCCCGGACTCCTGCATCACCATCCCTGGGTATGTTCTGTACCACTGGTAGGACAGATCTATAAGAAGTGGCAGTCCAGTGGCAATCAGTTCTGAGGGAGGTGTCCTGGGAGTCCTCAAAATTGATTCTAGACCCTATGAAGCCTCATAGCATCAGATCAGGTATGGATAAGGAAACCGAGGAACTCAAAATGTTCTCAAAACATTAAATCTATTTCCCTCTCCACAGATGCTGCCAGGCCGGCTGAGCTTTTCTAGTATTTTCTGTCTTTATTTCAGATTTCCACCATCTGCAGTATTTTGCTTTTATTATAGATAAGGAAACCTCCTTGTGATTACTACCTATTGCCTGTCCTTAACTGATGAATCAGTACTCCTCCATGTTGAACACCACTTGGAAGAAGCACTGTGGGTAGCAAGTGCACAGAATGCACTTTAATGTCCATCACCAAGACTAGCTTGGTAGCACACTACTGATAGGTGAACCATTAAAAGCTCAGTACAGTCACCCGCACGGAGTGCAAAGAAGCTCGGGGAAGTAAACTATCTAATTGAGACTCCAGATTGGGGGAAAAGGCAATGGCTGTGTCTTGTCAAAATGACAAAGCAATATATCACAGCTGAGAGGGGGACAAGTTGGTAACGATCTGTCCCATTGCCACTGACCTAGGGGATGAGGATAGCAGTGGGGATGAATTGGAGGGAGACGTGGATGAGGCTTACATTGAACGCCCTACCACCTGGCTAACCAACACAGAGATACTAGCGAACCTAGACTCCCTATTCACCCACCTAAGTGCAGAACAGTGGGCAGTCTTGACGAGGCTGCTCACTGCTTTTAAAGGCTTGTACAGGGACACGTCAGGCTGCATCACCCCAGCTCTACATGATGTGGATGTGCTGGAGCACCAACTAATAGAGTCTAGCAACAGTAGCTGGAGCACTCAGTTGTGCTCGTGCCCAAGCTACATGGCTCCACAAGGCACTGCATTGACTACTGAAAAGTTAATGCAGTGACCAGAGCTGACTCCTGCCTGATACCCGCCCTTGAAGACTGCATAGATAGTGTAGGTAAAGCAGCCTACATTACATACATAGATTTACTCAAGAGACTTACTCAAAGCAGATTACCTTCACTGCCCGTGCGAAGGAAATTTCTGCCTTAATAACTCTGGATGGATTATACCAGTATTGAGTCATGCCATTTAGACTCTGAAAATGCTCCAGCCACCTTTCAAAGGCTTATGAACCAGGCAGTGGTGGGCTTATCCAATTGCAAAGTGTGCCTAGTGTACAGCGACATCTGGGAAACTCACTTACAACAACTGGAAGCCCTCTTCCAAAAAGTGCGGTCAGCTGACCTACTGGTCAATCTCGCAAAGAGAGAGTTCGCTAAGGCTAAGGAAACCTACCTAGGATACATAGTGGATCAAGGACAAGCACTGCCCAGGGCTGCAAAGGTACAAGCAGTAGCACAGTTCCCCACTCCCACAATGAAATAGGAAATCACGGGGCAGGATTTTGCCTTTGGTGGGGGTGCTCGGTGGGGGTGGGCAGAGGCAGTCGGGAAGCTGACCGCCGCCCACGTTCGGTACCGCACTGCGGATTTTTGCGGGCTGGCCAATTAAGGCCCACCCAGCGCGGAACGCAAGCGGCAGCACTGAGCACTGCCTGTGCGGGCGGTGAAGAGGAGGACGAGCAGGCCTAGCGCAAACTTTGCAGATGTGTGTGAAAGAGCGTTCCAATCTCCCTGAGGCACGGAGCTGCCTCGGGGAAATGAAGCGCTGTTTAAAACAACTTAATGAATAAAATAAGAATGTCATAAAACATGTCTCCTATGTGACTCTGTCACATGAGCAGGGACATGTTTTTAATTCAAGTGTAAAATTTTTATTTTACTTTTATTTGCTTTAGGAAACCTCATCCTGCCCATGGGTGAAGTTTCTTAAAAAATGCATAGGCCGCTTGGCTTTCTCACCTGCCCGCCAACCGCAAGGTTGGATGGGCAGTGTAAATTTGAATTTAATTACCTTTTTAATGGCCTTAATAGGCCTTTTAATTGTCAGCAGGTGCGCAGCCGACTCCAGCGCACACCCACTGAACGAAATAGCACGGGACTACCCGATGACATCGGGACTCTCGCCTGACATCATCACACATTATTTTACACTCAGCCGGGTTGGGCGCGAGTCCGCTCACCGAGCTCAATATTCTGCCCATGAGGTTCTTGGGGATGAGTGGGTTCTACCGCAAGCTCGTCCCAAACCTCAGCACAGCAGCCTGTGCTGACAGGGGGGTTGACAGACCTACTACAGAAAAAAACAAAGGTAGCATGGACTGAAATATGCCAGATAGCTTTCAAAAGGCTAAAGGCCATTTTAATAGGCGAGCCTGTGCTTGCAGCTCCCGAACTTTAACCAAACATTTAAAGTCGCCATCGATGCGAGTGACATCGGGGCAGGGACGGTCTTCCTCCAGGAAGACAAATCAGGGATAGAGAGGCCAATCGGGTGCTTCTCCAAAAAACTAAATAAGCATCAGAAAAGGTGCTCCAAGTGGAGAAGGAAACCCTCGCTTTGTTACTGATATATGTTGGAAATGAATACCGAGAGACCACAATCTCTACTGACCACAACCCATTAACTTTTGTGGAAAAACTTAAGGCACAGAATGCCAGGTTATTCTGTTAGAGTTTGTTTCTCCAACTGTACCACCTGAAAATCACCCAATTTGCAGGGAAATCAAATGTGATTGCAGATGCCCTGTCCAGAACTTATCGCCCCAGTTCGAACTGAAAAGATAATATTGGCCAAGGCTTGAAGAATGAATGTGTGTGTGAGTGTGTTTGTTGTTTTTTTTCTCTCCTTTTGTAATGAAATGAGAATGAAAATCATTTCATTCGTCGTGTGGGGAAGTGTCATGATCACGGATCCCATCCACGAATTATTTATGGGCATATTGAACTTTTAGGCAAGAGGTGTTTTTTAAAAAAGGACATACAAGCAAAAGCTTGCTGAGGCTCTAAGGTAACCACTTGCTGGAAAATTCCTATATGGATTACTTGACCAACTATTTCAGAGAGAATAGAATGTCACATCTGAAAGGTGTGACATGGCCTACTTCAGACAGAGGCACTTCAAAGGAAAAGATACAACGCAAACTGAACTGTAACTTTTGTGGTTGCGGAAATAATAGAAAATGATTACCATCTCAGCCGAAATCACCTCCTGTTGAGTTATATTCCATACTGTGAACATGAACTGAGTTGAAAAGAAAACAGACTGGGCTAGAAACATGTTTGTTTTTCCCTCCCAGGAATACACAAGGAATGTGGTTTTAAAAAGCCAACTGCAACCCTAGTTCAGTGTGCTAGTCTGGTGTTCTATTCTGGCGTGTGTGTGTGCTATGAAGATCTTAGCTAAAGAACACCAATTGGGCATCCCTGCGCTTGCAGGTAAAAAAAGTCCTTTCTCTTTGATTGCTGGCAGCAAGTCGCAAGTCAACAAAGCTACAGTTGAAAAGGAAACAGGACAACTCCTTTCAGCTAACCTGCAGAACCAAAAATCTCCAAACCAACTGCTCAAATGCCAAAGTCAGTGCTACTGGAATCACCTCAACTTAATGGCTGCAGCGTTTCACCAACTACTCCTCATGGACAAGCCAAAGGACTGATTCGTATATCTTTTTAAATGTTATTTTTGGACTCAATTTCTTATTTCTAATCTGTGTGTATGTGTGCAGCGTTTTTATTATTTTTTCTCGTATTTTAGTTACTAATAAACTCACTCTTTCTTTAACTCAAGAAAGCCTAGTTAAATTGGCTCCTTTAAAACATAAATGCATTTGGACTGGGAAAAGATATCCACGAGGGAAGGGATCCTTTTTAAATTAACCTTTCGTGACCAACCAAGGGGGTTGAATAAAGAAGGGGGAGTCAGTTCATCCCTCCTCATCCAGGACCATAACAAATTGGGGGAACTTCGCCCAGGGACCGGTCGTAACACAGCTCAAAATTGGACACCCATGAGGCACTGAAGGCTATCAGCAGCAGCAAAATTGTATTCCACCACAATCTGTATCTTCATGACCCGGCATATCCTTCTCTCTACCTTTACCATTAAGCCAACAAACAGTGGATGTCCACAGAGACTTCACAGATCCAGCTACATAGATCATTAAAATGTCATTACCAGGTGCAGAAAATATTCAAAAAAGGCTAACGGGATGCTGGCCTTTATGTCTAAACAACTAGAATGGAAGTTATTCTTCAGCTATATAAAACACTTTAAAGACCACGCCTGGAGTACTGTGAGCAGTTCTGGGCACCACACCTTAGGAAAGTTATATTGGCCTTGGAGTGGAGTGACTTACCAGGATGATACCTGGACCTCAAGAGTTAAATAATGAGAAGAGACTACATAAACTGGGAATTATGAATTTTAAAGAATGTTTTGATTGAAGTTTTCAAGATATTAAGGGGAACTGATAAAGTAAAGAGATAAATTATTTCTGCTGGGCAGGGAGTCCAGGACTAAAAAGCATTGTCTAAGAATTAGAGCCAGACCTTTCAGAGGTGAAATTAGGAAACATCTCTACATACAAAATGTGGTCAAAGTTTAGAATTCTCTTCCACAAAAAACAATTGGTTGGTTGTTAATTTTTAATCTGAGATTGGTAGATTTTTATTATCCAAAGGTATTAAGAGAAATGGCACAAAGGTGGGCATATGGGGTTGGGTCACAGTTGTATATGTTAATGATTTGGACCTTAAATGTGGGAGGCATGATTGGGAAATTTGCGGATGACACAAAAATTGTCATGTAGTTGATCGTGAAGAGGATAGCTGCTGTCTCCAGAATGATATCAATAGTTTAGTTGAAAGGGCAGAAAAGTAGCGGATGGAATTGAATCCAGAGAAGTGTGAGGTTGTGCATTTGATGGGGGGTAGGGGGGGGGGCGGGGTAACGTGTGGGTGGGTGGGGAGGGTACAAACAAAGCTAGGGAATACGCAATAAATGGGAGGATATTGGGAGGGGTAGAGGAAGTGAAAGACCTTGGAGTGCACGTCCACAGGTCCCTGAAGATGGCAGGGCAGGTGGATAAGGTGGTAAAGAAAGCATATGGAATGCTTTCCTTTATTGGGTGAGGTATTGAATACAAGAACAGCAATGTAATGATGGAACTGGATAAAATGCTGGTTAGGCCACAGCTGGAATTTTGTGTACAGTTCTGGTTGCCACATTATAAGAAGGACATAATTGCTCTGCAGAGAGTACAGAGGAGATATACAAGAATTTTTCAGGGCTTGAAAATTGCAGCTATGAGGAAAGTCTGGATAGGTTGGGCTTGTTTTCCTTGGACCTGAGGAGGCTGAGGGGTGGCCTGATTGATGTGCACAATTTTAAGGATCTAGATAGAGTAGACAGGGATACCCTGTTTCCCCTAAGGGAGAGGTCAATTACCAGGGGGCACAGATTTAAGGTGATTGATAAAAGGATTAGAAGGGACATGAGGAAAACTTCTCCACCCAGAGGATAATGAGTGTCTGGAAATCACCGCTTGGTTTGGTGGTGGAGGCAGAAACCCTTAACTCATTCAAAAGGTACCTGAATCTGCACCTAAAATTCAAGAACCTGCAAGGCTACAGACCAGGTGCTGGAAGATAGGATTAGAATGGATAGCTAATATTTTTTTTTATTTTTCAGCTGGTGCAGACATGATGGGCTGAATGGCCTCTTTCTGCACTGTAACTTTTCTATAGTTCCATGGTTCTATCAGCCATGATCTCAAAGAATGGCAGAACAGGCTTGAGGGCTCAACAGCCTATTGCTGTTTCTACACTCCTATGTTCCTAAGCCAGGGGGCGAACCCTGGCAAAATGAGGAGTGTAGAAAAGCATACCAAGGACAGCACCAGGCATACATAAAAATGAGATGCCAACCGATGAAGCTACAACATAGGACTACATGCATGCTAAATATGTGACAGACAGAGATAACTGATAACACATCCAACAGTTCAGGTCAAAGATCAGCAGCCTTGCTACATCCAGTCGCAAATGGTGGCGTACATTTAAAAATTAATCATGGGAGGAGGCTCCATGAAATATTCCCCTCCCCAATAATGGCAGAGCCCAAATCTTGAGTGCTTGTAACCATCTTCAGCCAGAAGTGTCAAGCAAATGATCTATCCCGGTCTTCTCCTGAGGACATCACTATCACAGCCAAGTCAATTCACTCCACGTGCTATTAAGAAGTGGCTGAGTGGACTGGATACAGAAAAGGCTATGGCCATGACAACTTCCCAGCTTTAGCCCTGAAGATTTGTGCTTCAGAAACAGTTGCATTTCTAGCCAAGCTATTCCAGTACTAAACAATGCCAATGACCTGCCAATGTGGAAAGTTGCCCAGCCATGTCTTGTCCACAAAAAGCAGGGCAAATCCAGTCTGACCAATTATTGGCCCATCAGTCTACTCTTGATCATCAGCAAGGTGATTAACTGTGTCGACAAGCAGCACATAATCATTAAGAACCTGCTCACTGATGATCTGTCAGAGTTCTGCTAGGACCATTCAGCTCCAGAGTTCACTGCAACTTTAGTCCAACCATAGACAAAAGAGCTGAATTTTAGAGATGAGGTGAGAGTGACTGCCCTTGACATCAAAGGAGCATTTGACTGAGTGTGCTATCAAGACCACACCTAGTAAAATTAAAGTCAACAAAAAATCTGGGGTAAACTTTCCACTGGTTGGAGTCATACCTAGCACAAAAAAGATGGAGGCCAATCATCTCAGCTTCAGGAAAGCACTATAGGGGTTCATCAGGGCAGTGTCCTAGGCTCAACCCTCTTCAACTGCCTCATCACTGAGCTTCCTTCTATCATAGAAATGGAGCTGGTCACCGATGATTGAAAAATGTTCATTCGCATTTCCTCAGATACTGAAACAGTCTGTGCCCACATGCAGCAAGACTGGGACAACATTCAGGCTGGGGTCTGATTCGTGCAAGTAACATTTATGTCACGTAAGTGTGAGGCAACAGAGAGAATCCAACCGTCTCCCCTGGGGGGGTAGGTGACATTAACCAGAAACTTAGCTGCACTAGCTACATACTGTGGCTATAGGAGCAGGTCATAGGTTGGGTGTATTGTGGCGGGTCACTCATCCGATCTTCCCAAGCCTGTCCACCATACGCATGGCACGATGGAATACTCCTCACTTGCCTAGATAAGTAGATCTTCAACAACACTCAAGAAGCTCGACACCATCCAAGACAAAGAAGCTTACCACCCCAAATATTCATCCCCTCCAACACCAGTGCACAGCAGCAGCAGAATTAACATCTACAAGATGCACTGCAGCAACTTGCCAAGGCTCCTTTGACAGCACTTCCCAAACCTATAATTTCCACCACCTAGAAGGGCAAAAAATACAGTATTAAAGAGTCATATATTGCAAGTGTTACAAGCATGCAGGGGCATTGCTCAGCATTATTTGCTGTTTATTAGCTTGTTTACTACATTCTACCAATGACAGCCCCACTATTGGCAGCAATACAGTGAAGTAAACAAGTTGGTGCTGCATCCTCAGTTCTGCAATATAAAACTCATAGGGGTAAATTTTCACTTCAATCCCCAGGCAGAAAATGGGCAATAACAGATCAGTCAACTATTTTATGCATCTCCCTGCCCACTCCTCCCATGTCTCTCAGCCCTGATTTTCCTTACTATTGACTTCATTGGAAACCCAGGGTTGAGCATCATGTAAAACAGATACCCAATTGACTATCCCTCCCTTTCGCCTGGCGATCAAAGTGAAAACTCCCCCATAATTTCAAAAGCCAAACTCTCTTAGATGCATGCTGTTGACTTGAAGCACATTGAAGCTAAATAAATTGACATAGCAAAAATGCTATTAATAAGAATTAATAGAATAAGAATTCTAGCCTCTACACCTATTGACTTGCTTTCAGACAACACCCTTTAATTGATGTCAAATATAAAATCAGATTCAATTCCAGGGAGGCTGTAGTTAAAACGGTCACCAAATGCAAAGGACCACATTTTTATTCCCCAGCACAGTCAGCCCTACCCCACTGAGCATCAAACATATGTTCTCCAATTAACAATAATTAGTAGATAGATTATTATAAAGCAATGATCTGATTAGTTTTGAAAACAGCCATTAATGTTTGTTTAAAGTGTATGGGGCTGATTTTAACTCTGATTGACAGGAACAGGACGGGAAATAGTTGAAATGAAGGATGGGCGCAATATTGATAGAGCTCAATAGTGAAAAAGACCTAGGTTATTGTGCACAGATCACTGAAGGTTCATGACCAATATAGACCAATCAAAGCTAAAGCTAAAAGATTATTGGGTTGCCTTAATGGAGCTATTCATTATAAATCAAAGGACTCAATTTTGACGCTGTATTAGGTGCTGATCAGACCACGTTGAGAGCACTGTGCCCCGTTTGTCCCGCCAACATGGTGGGTGATATAGTGTGCTTGAAAAAGGTATAGAGAAGAGCTGTAAAAATGATTCCTAGTTTATGCAACCTCAAACTCAAATAGGCTCAAGGGCCCTGCTCTATTTACTTGATAGCAGCATAGAGTTAGAGATTACATTTTATTTGTTTGTTCACATGATGTGGGCATTGCTAGCTAGGCCAGCATTTATCGTCCCTAATTGCCTTTGAGAAGGTGATGGTGAGCCATCTTTTTGAATCGCTGCAGCCCATGTGGTGTAGATATGCTCACAGTGCTGCTGGGGAGGGAGTTCCAGGATTTTGACCCAGCGACAGTGAAGGAACGGCGATATATTCCCGAGTCAGGATGGTGTACGTGCGGCTTGGAAGGGCAATTGCAGGTGGTGATGTTCCCAAGCATCTGCTGCCCTTGTCCTTCTAGATGGTAGAGGTCGAGAGTTTGGAAGGTGCACACTGCTGCCACTGTGTGTCGGTGCTGGAGGGAGTGAACGTTTAAAGTGGTGGATGGGGTGCCAATCAAGCAGGCTGCTTTGTCCTGGATGGTGTTGAGCTTCTTGAGTGTTGTTGGACCAGGCAAGTGGAGAATATTCCATCACATTTCTTACTTGTGCCTTGTAGATGTTGCACAGGCTTTGGGGAGTAAGGAAGTGAGTTACTCACTGCAGAATTCTCAGCCTCTAACCTGGTCTATTTATATGGCTGGTCCAGTTCAAATTCTGGTCAATGGTAATCCCCAGCCCTGATTGTAAAATAATTGTAAAATAATTATAAGTCTGGATAGTGCACCTGTTCATAAGCTATTCAAATTCAACAGGTTGGGGAGTTTCAGGAGGCACAAATATCAAGTTATCTAAGTGTAGGTAGAGAGTGGTTGTTAGGGGGTTCTTCATTTCTCAGTGAATTATGAGCCTCTGGAATACATTTCTGGCTGGTGTGGTGGCTGCTAACTCTTATGGCTTCAAGACGGAGCTGAACTTCTCCCTCACTGGGCAAAGATTGCATCATAAATCCCTTCATGGGTAATGTTGGGTTCATGTGATCTCAAGGCTAGTTTTGATTGCCTGAAGGAATCAGAGAGAAATTTTCTAGAATTTTTTTTCCTTATGGGCACTGAATTGCTTTGCACTTTTTTTGCCTCTCCCAGGAGATTACAAAACTGCAGGGTGGGTGGGAACTGAGCAAGAGGAAGAAGTGTTTAGTCATGATGCTCCAGCCATTATGGCATGACCAAGCTTGAGGGATCAGGTGGTCTCTTCCTAGCCAGTCCATTTTAAATACCTGTAAGTTTAAATTTAAAATTTGTTTTGGTTTCCTTGTGGGCCAAGAGGGCCAGGAATGATCCTCTGGGATGCATAAGGAAAGCCTGGGCATCCCCTGAACTTTCCTTTTGCTCCACCATCCACAATCGCCTCTGGCCCCCACACCACCATTTGCTTTATGCCAGGGACTGTTTCATAAGGTTTCCAGTGACGATTTTCTGTCAAACAAAACCCACAGGCACTCATCGGCCAGCTCATCATTTCACCCAAGTTCAGGTAGTAGAACATCCTGAAATATGCCAATAAGGCCCATGAATTAAAATGGGTTTTCCACTGAATTGACTGATGGAGCAGATGTCTAACCACCTCTGGGCATCCATTTCCCAATTACCCACCTTGGAAAGTTGAAGTCAATGGAAATCAAGGGGAAAAATCTCCACTGGTTGTAGTCATACCTAACACACAGGAAGATGGCTGTTGATTGTTGTGGTTGTTGGAGGACAATCACTCATCTGCAGGACATCACATTAGGAGTTCCTCAGGGTAGTTTCTGAGGCTCAACTATCATCAGCTGCTTCATTAATGGCCTTCCTCCACCATAAGGTCAGAAGTGGGGATGTTTACTGATGATTGAATAGTGTTCAATCCATTCACAACTCAACAGTTAATGAAGCAGCAGTCCTTGCCTACATGCAACAAAATCTGCACAACATCCAGGCTCGGCTGATAAGTGGAAAGTAATAAATGTGCCACAAAAGTGCCAGACAATGACCATCTCCAACAAGAGAGAATCTAACCACCTCCCTAGTTGCCTCTTCTTGCCATTCAACAGCATTACCATTGTTGAATTCCCCCATCATCAATGTCCTGGGGTCCAAAACAAAAACAGAATTACCTGGAAAAACTCAGCAGGTCTGGCAGCATCGGTGGAGAAGAAATCAGTCAACGTTTCGAGTCTTCATGACCCTTCGGCAGAACTGAAGCATAGTTAGGAGAAAGATGAAATATAAGCTGGTTTAAGGTGGGGGGGGGCGGGGGGAGAGAGAGAAGTTGAGGGTGTGGTGATTGTGGAGATAAGCAAGCAGTGATAGGAGCAGATAATCGAAAGATGTTACAGACAAAAGGATCAAAGAGGTGTTGAAGGTGGTGATATTGTCTAAGAAAGGTGCTAATTAAGAATGGAAGACAGGACACTCAAGGTACAGCTCTAGTGGGGATGGGGTGGAAAGACTGACAGGGCCTTACAGGTATAGATTTAAAAATAATGGAAATAGGTGGGAAAAGAAAAATCTATATAAATTATTGGAAAAAACAAAAGGGGGGGAAAGAAACGGAAAGGGGGTGGGGATGGGGGAGGGAGTTTAAGATCTAAAGTTGTTGAATTCAATATTCAGCCCGGAAGGCTGTAAAGTGTCCAGTCGGAAGATGAGGTGCTGTTCCTCCAGTTTGCGTTGGGCTTCACTGGAACAATGCAGCAAGCCAAGGACAGACATGTGGGCAAGAGAACAGGGTGGAGTGTTAAAATGGCAAGCGACAGGGAGGTTTGGGTCATTCTTGCGGACAGACCGCAGGTGTTCTGCAAAGCGGTCGCCCAGTTTGCGTTTGGTCTCTCCAATGTAGAGGAGACCGCATTGGGAGCAACGAATGCAGTAGACTAAGTTAGGGGAAATGCAAGTGAAATGCTGCTTCACTTGAAAGGAGTGTTTGGGCCCTTGGACGGATTATCTGCTCCTATCACTGCTTGCTTATCTCCACAATCACCACACCCTCAACTTCTCTCTCTCCCCCCGCCCCCCCACCTTAAACCAGCTTATATTTCATCTTTCTCCTAACTATGCTTCAGTTCTGCCGAAAGGTCATGAAGACTCGAAACGTTGACTGATTTCTTCTCCACCGATGCTGCCAGACCTGCTGAGTTTTTCCAGGTAATTCTGTTTTTGTTTTGGATTTCCAGCATCCGCAGTAGCTTTTAGCTTTTTGTTTCTATCAATGTCCTGGGGTCACCAGTTACTAAAAATTAGCTGGATCAGCCATAAGTACACTGTAACTACAAGGGTAGATCAGACACTGGTTGTCCTGTGGTAAGTGGCTCACCACTTGAGGCAGTGGCATAGTGATATTGTTGCTGGACGAGTAATCCAGAGACTCAGAGTAATAATCTGAGGATTTGGGTTCAAATCCCACTATGGCAGACAAAAAAAATCTGGAATTAAAAGTCAGTTGTCAATTGTCATAAAAACCCATGTGGTTCACTAGGTACAACCACAACCAGTGGAGATTTTTCCAGAACAACAGCAATGCAGTTGACTCTTAACTGCCCTCTGAACGGACATAGCAAGCCACTCAGTTATAGCAATTCACTAAAAAGCCTAAAAGGAATGAAACCGGACAGACCACCCGATATCAACCTAGACATTGAAACCGGAAAACAGCGACCTGTTGACCCTGCAAAGTCCTCCTTACCAACATCTGGGGGCTTGTGCCGAAATTGGGAGAGCCAACTCACAGGTGAGTCAAGCAACAGCCTGACATAGTCATACTCATGGAAGCATACCTTACAGACAATGTCCCAGACACCATCATCATCAACCCTGAGTAGGTCCTATCCCAGCAGCAGGACAGACACAGCAGAGGTGGCAGCACAGTGGTAGACAGTTGGGAGGGGGTTGCCCTGGGAGTCCTCAACAATGATTCCAGACTCCATGAAATCACATAGCGTCAGGTTCACCCCCATGAAGTCTCATGGCAAGGAAACCTCCTGCTGATTACCATGTAATGTTCCCTTTCAACTGATGAATCAATACTCCTCCATGTTGAACACCACTTGGAGGAAGCACTGAGGATGGCAAGGGTGCAGAATGTACTCTGGGTGGGGGACTTCAATATCCATCACCAAGAGTGGCTCGGTAGCACCACTACTGACTGAGCTGGCTGAGCCCTAAAGGACATAACTGCTAGATTAGGCCTGCAGCAGTTGGTTAGGGAACCAACAAGAGAGAAAACATACATGACCTCATCCTCGCCAAGCTGCCTGCCACATGCATCTGTCCATGACAGTGTCGGTAGGAGTGACCACCACACAATCTTTGTGGAGACAAAGTCCCATCTTCACATTGAAGATACCCTCCATCGTGTTGTATGGCACTACCAAGGTGCTAAATCAGATAGATTGCGAACAGATCTAGAAACTCAAGACTGGGCAATCATGAGATGCTGTGGGCCATCAGCAGCAGCAGAAATGTACTCAAACACAATCTGTAACCTCATGGCCCAGCATATCCCCCAATCTACCATTACCACCAAGCCAGGGGATCAACACTGGTTCAATGAAGAGTGTAGGAGGGAATGTCAGGACCAGCACCAGGCATACCTAAAAATGATGTGTCGACCTGGTGAAGTTTCAACACAGGACTACTTGCGTGCCAAGCAACATAAGCATCAAGTGATAGTGAGGGCTAAACGATCCTACAATCAACGGATCAGATCTAAGCTCTGTAGCCTGCCACATCCAGTCGTGAATGGTGGTGGACAAATAAACAACTCACTGGAAGGGGAGGCTCCACAAATATCCCCATCCTCAATGATCGGGGAGCCCAGCACATCAGTGCAAAAGATAAGGCTGAAGCATTTACGACAACCTTCAGCCAGAAGTGCCAAGTGAATGATCCATCTTGGCCTCATCCGGAGGTCACCAACATCACAGATGCCAGTCTTCAGCCAATTTGATTCACTCCAAATGATATCAAGAAACAGCTGAAGGCACTGGATACTGCAAAGGCTACGGGCCCCTAAATTACTCTGGCAATTGTACTGAAGATTTGTGCTCCAGAACTTCCATGCTCCTAGCCAAGCTGTTCCAGTACAGCTACAACACTGGCATCGCCCGGCAATGTGGAAAATTGCCCAGTCATGTCTTATACACAACATGCAGGACAATTCCAACCCAGCCAATTACCACCCCATCAGTCTATTCTCGATCACCAGCATTGTGATGGAAGGAGTCATCAGAAGTGCTATCAAGTGGCACTTCCTTAGCAATAACCTGCTCACTGATGCTCAGTTTGGGTTCTGCCAGGGCCACTCAGCTCCTGACCTCATTACAGCCTTGGTTCAAACATGGGGAATAGAGCAGAACCCAGTAGGTGAGATGAGAGTGCCTGCCCTTGACATCAAGGCAGCATTTGACTGAGTGTGGCATCAAGGAACCCTGGCAAAACTGGTGTCAATGGAAATCAGGGGGAAAACTCCACTGGTTGGATTCATACCAAGCACAAAGGAAGGTGGTTGTGGTTGTTGGAGGTTAGTCATCTCAGCTCCAGGACATTAGTGCAGGTAGTGTTCTAGACCCAGCCATCTTCAGCTGCTTCATCAATGACCTTCCTTCCATCATAACGTCAGAAGTGGGGATGTTCGCTGATGATTGTACAATGTTCAGCACCATTCACGACTCCTCAGATACTGAAGCAATCCATGTCCAAATGCAACAAGACCTGGACAATATCTAGGCTTGGGGTGACAAGTGGCAAGTAACATTTGCTCCACACAAGTGTCAGGCAATGACCATCTCTAACAAGAGAAAATCCAACAATCGCCCCTTGATGTTCAATGGCATTACCATCACTGAATCCCCCACTATCAACATCCTGGGGGTTACCATAAACCAGAAACTGAACTGGACTAGCCATATAAATATTGTGGCTACAAGAGCAGGTCTGAGGCTAGGAATCCTGCAGTGAGTAACCCACCTCCTGACTCCCCAAAGCCTGTCCACCACCTACAAGGCACAAGTCAGAAGTGTGATGGGATACTCCCCACTTGCCTGGGTGAGTGCAGCTCCAACAACACTCAAGAAGTTTGACACTGTTCAGGACAAAACAGCCTGCTTGATTGGCACCCTTTCCACAAACATTAACCCCGTCCACCACCTTCGAACAGTGGCAGCAGTGTGCACCACCTACAAGATGCAGTGCAGAACCTCACCAAGACTCCTTAGGCAGCACCTTCCAAACCCACAACCACTACCACCTAGAAGGACAAGGGCAGCAGGCACATGGGAATACCACCACCTGGAAGTTCCCATCCAAACCACTCACCATCCTGGCTTGGAAATATATCGCCGTTCCTTCACTGTCACTGGGTCAAAATCGTGGAACTCCCTCCCTAACAGAACTGTAACTTAATTTTTTTTAAAAACTACCTACAAGACACAAGCGAGGACTGTGATGGAATACCCTTTCCTTGCCTGGTCTGGGTCAGGAAGATCTGTCGCTTGCCATTTCAACTTACCACTCTGCTCTCATGCCCACATGTCAGTCCTTGGCCTGCTGCAATGTTCCAGTGAAGCTCAACACAAACTGGAGGAACAGCACCTCATCTTCCAATTAGACACTTTACAGCCTTCCGGACTTAACATTGAGATCAACAACTTCTGACTGTGAACTCTTTCCTCCATCTGTACCCCTTTAGAATCATTTTTTTTTTACTGTTATATTTATTTATTCATTTTTTTATCCTTTATTCCTCCAAACCCCCACAATAGAGCCAAATGTCACTTGTTTCTATGTGCTTTCACAGATCGTTGGCCCTTGTTCTGCTTTTAACACATTCTGTTATCTTACCTTTATGCCACTACCAGCACCTTCTTTAGCCTTTACCACTGTCATTAACACCCCTTTGTCTTGTGTCCATGACATCTTTGTCAATCTCTCCTTAGCTCCCACCTATCCCTGACCTTCTATATCATTCCACCTGCTCCACCCCTTCTTAAACAGTATAAAATCCATCACATCTCTACTTATCTTTAGCTTTGAAGAAGAGCCAAAAGGACTCGAGATGTCAACTGTTTCTCTCTCCACAGATGCTGCCAGACCTGCTGAGTTTTTCTAGAATTTTCTGTTTTTATTTTAGATTTCCAGCATCCGCAGTATTTTGCTTTCAAACCCCTCTAGTGAGTTGTTTAATTATCCACCACCATTCACCACTGGATGTGACAGGACTACAGAGTTTAGATCTGACCCGTTGGCTGTGGGATCGCTTAGCTCTGTCTATCACATGCTGCTTAAGCTTTTTAGCATGCAAGTAGTCCTGTATTGTAGCTTCAACAGGTTTACACCTCATTTTTATGCATGCCTGGTGCTGCTCCTGGCATGCCCTCCCGCACTCTTCATTGAACCAGGGTTGATCCCCTGGCTTGGTGGTAATGGTACAGTGGGGGATATGCCAGGCCATGAGGTTACAGATTGTGGTTGAGTGCAATTCTGCTGCTGCTGATGGCCCACAGCGCCTCATAGTTGCCCAGTCTTGAGTTGCTAGATCTGTTCGAAATCTATCCCATTTAACACAGTGGTAGTGCCACACAACATTATCCTTAATAGGAAGGTGGGACTTCGTCTCCACAAGGACTGTGCGGTGGTCACTCCTACTGACACTGTCATGGACAGTTGCATCAGCGGCAGGCAGGTTGGTAAGGATGAGGTCAGGTATGTTCTTCCCTCTTATTGGTTCTCTCACCTCCTGCCACAGACCCAGTCTAGCAGCTATGGCCTTTAGGACTTGGTCAGCTCGGCCAGTAGCGGTGCTACCGAGCCACTCTTGGTGATGGACATTGAAGTCCCCCATCCAGAGTACATTCTGCACCCTTGCCAGCCTTACTAGTCCAGTAACAATACCACTACGACACCGCCTTCCCATACTAAGAATTGGACAAGTGCATCTCCAACAACACTCAAGAAAGCTCAACACCATCCATGATCAGTCCCCAAGCACCACTCTAAATATTTACTCCCTCCACCACCAGCGCACAGTGGCAGCAGTGTATACCATCTACAAGATGCACTGCAATAACTCGCCAAGGATCCTTCAACGGCACCTTCTAAACCTGCAACCTCTACCACCTAGGAGGACAAAGGCAGCAGGATCATGGGAACACTACTACCTGGGAGTTTCCCTCCAAGTCACACGCCATCCTGATATCGCTGTTCCTTCACTGTTGCTGGGCCAAAATTCTGGAACACTTCCTAACAGCACTGTGGGAGTGCCAACACAACACTGACTGCAGTAGATTAAGAAGGCAGCGCACCACCATCTTCTCAATGGCAATTAGGAATGGCAATAAATGTTGACCTTGCCAACAAAGCCCACAACCCGTGAATGAATAAAAAAAAGTCCTGTTAGTCAGCCAGGCACCTATTTAAGGTGGGAATACACTTCTTAAATGGAAGATGCATTTGTTTCTGACTGGTCATATTGTTTCATTGCTGCAAGAAGAAATTTGGTTAGAAATTTGTCATGAGCAAGCTGTCAGGCCATCTTACACCTCCCTGGAGGTGCCTGTGGAAGAGAATGATTTGTATTGTATTTACATATCGCTAACTGAATACTAGACGACCCTCTGGTGTGAGTAAGCACATTGTGGCATTTACACTCCAATGTCTTGTATCACTTTTGTTATTCTTTGACAGAATATTCTAGAGGGTCTAAAATAAAAGCAACTAGTTATTAGCATAGCAATTTGAATGCTTATTCAGACATAATAGAGGTGAGGGCAGGGAGGGAACTCCCGTTTCCTAGCAGTGGTTGGCAAACAGGCTGACTGCCAGATATTAGAGATAGATTTCAGGGGTTCCTTCAGGACCTGAGTACAATGAAAGAGGTGCTTCAGTGACCTTACTGTGGTAGCAAAGCTGAGTGCTACACTTCATTTACCTATCTCTGACTAGGATGCATTACAGCAGTCCTTCAGTCACCCTCTTGCCCCAGCACTCTCAACAATTCCTTTTACTCCATCACTTCCTTTACCATTCAGCACAAGGCCACGTGACCTCTCATTCTCATTACTAATATACTTCCTTGCTCTCTTCATACTAGCGTCATTCTCCCCATACATGATTGCCTTTCCAGACAAACCAACTTCTCTCAGGACTCCTTCCTCACTTCACACACTTGTTTACCATTCAACACCTCCTGATCCTGCTTGAATCTTGCTTTTTCTTGCTCCCAGCATAAGCCCCACACATCTACATTCTGCTTATCAATAGCACCCACTAACGCTCACCTCCCTTTCAGTAGGCAAGCCAACAGTGCACAATAACAATGAGGGGAGCAATACCAGGTGAGGTACAGCTAACTGGAGCAACAAAGCAAATTACCACAAACTTGGAGGCATGGTCCAGCGAATACTGGAGGGCTCCAGCTGAGTGGTCCAGGCAGTGGAACCATTGGCTGGAATTCAATGTCCTCCCTCCTTTGCAGCAGGGGAGGGCAGTGCCAAGTGTCCAGCCCATCCAGTAAAATCTGGTAAGCCTAGTGGCCGGGCCTGGGGTGGGAGTGGGGATGGGAGTGCCTTCTGGTCGAGCATCCTGTGCCCAATGAAGGCACCGCCAAGGTATTTCACATTCCACCCCTCTCCCCCATTTTGTTGATCCTGGCCCTCAAACCTTCTCGCCAGGGCCTACCAGCCTGGGCCCAGCAAGACCCTGGATTTGCCTGTACATTGGGTGGCAGGGGGGAGTCAGAAGCCAGGTGTAATTTGGGTATTCCTTGTTTCTCAGTTTCCCATACAATATGGCTTCTGGTTCTTTGTGGTGGTTCAAAGATGGTGGTACACCTGGCTGGTACAGGATGAATGTGTTGTGGCTGCTGCTAGGAATGTGGGCATTCACTAAGAGGGTCTTCTATACATGGACACACACCAATTGGATATTGATGAAGTGGTAGCCCTTGTGGGCATGGAACTATTAACCATTAACATGTCGGGTCCACAGAGCACATGTGTGTATATGATTGAGTCCTGTGCATTGAGAATCCTGCCCGCCTTGAAAATCCACCTGCTTCCTCTCCTCCTGCTTCTCTTTGGTCAATGAGAAGATGATGAAATTCTCGTTCCTTCTACACAGGACCTCTGTCACCTCTTTGATACAGCAATGGAAAGCAAACTGTGTAACTTTGCTGATGTTACCTGCTCCCGTCTGGAAGGATCCAATGGTGTCAAAATTTAGGGTAACGATTGCCTTGGCAGCCACTGGCAGTGCCATCTTTGCCCTGCTGTATGACTGCAGGACAAGTTATACGAGATGGCACAGTTCTGTGCCCACCTCCTTACTGAAATGCAGGTGCCTCAAATATTGCTCCTGGCTGAGGTGGAGGTAGGAGATGCATTACCTTAAAATCCTGGTGGGGGTAAAGCCTTCTATTGAGAGTCCTCCTCCTCCTGCCTCTGAGCACTGCTTCCCTCTTTTTCCTGTGCTCAATTTCCACACCATGCTGCAGCATGCCATCTCTTGCCTCTGGGACTTCTAAAGAGCTAGTAGCAGCAATGTTATGTGGCCATGGAGTCCTTACCCTCTTTTCACCACTGGCCTCATTAGGAGGTACAAAGACTTCAACAAGGCTGAGCAGAAACTTCTATGTGTCAGTGTATCCAGCTCCTGACCTAATTCCAGTGCCAAGGTTACGGTGGAAGTTTCCAGGAATGTCTGGGGATTTTTTCCCCTCTCACTGCTTTGTAGGTCACAGATTACTCCAAGTAAATAATGGGAAGTGCGCAGTATCCAAAGATTCTGGATATAGTTCTAGTTATACATTTGAATGCAGTAACCTAAGAAATAAAGTAAAAATGCTTGATACAGCTTTTTAAAAATTTGGACAGTTTTCAAGCTCAAATTTTCCTTTCTGAAAGTGCTTTATAAATAGCAATGTGTTCCACTGCATGCTGTGACTTCTTTTCAAATATTTAGTCCTATTCAGCAAAGTGCTTTCTCATACCCCCATTTAGAAATAAGTATGATTTTTTTTTTGTTTACAGTAGAGAAATTAAAAGAAACAATTGAATATTGAATAATTTAGGGAGCTTGGTTTTAAAACAAATTATATCCAGTGGCATAAGATTTCTTTCAGACCTCTTTATCAAAAGGAGCTGGACAGAGGAAGTAATTGCATTGTGACTGCGACATTCTTTAATTGTTCATGCTAAAAATCAATTCAAAGCTGGTTTGCAGGATTTTAAATGCAGCTGTGACCCAAAATAAAGACCACACAAAGTAATCAGGTAGCAAAGACATAGTTCCAGATCAAGATTAATATTTCAGAAAAGACATCTACAATATGGCTCTGTCTGAAGGCAGGTCCTTGGCTCTGCTGTTACTTCAGCCTGATTTGTTTCTTTGGCAGTTTCTTTTTTTGAGCGGGGAATTGCCATTGCCTTCATCACTCAGGGGTAGGGTGAGGAAGCAGGTCCCAAGTCTACCTCAGCCGGAATAGGAATCAACTCTGCGCTGTTGCCATTATTCTGACCTCCACGGTAGCTATCTGGCCAACTGGCACACAGAGTTTTACAGTAGTAGAGGATAGTTAACGATGTGGGCTCAGAGTTGCCAATTTTTGCCAGTTGTTACAACTGCGTGAGGAGGAGTGAAATGAAATATTCTCCCACTCCACGTTTGACCGTGACAGGGACCGGAATTTTCCAGCCCCTCTCGCCGGCGGGATCTTCCAGTTCTGCTGAAGTCAATGGTCGTTTGAATGGCTCACCGCATTGCCTGCGGGGAACTCCTCGCGGCAGAACCAGAAAATTCCAGTCAGAGTCTAATTGAGAATTTAAAGAGGATGTGCTTTGCCTGTTCTATGAGAGTTCCACTATTAACACTTTGATGTTGTAAAGAATTATTCAGACAGCTTTCTCAGGTTAAACAAAGAACACATTTATTGAAACTATTTCCAGAGCTAGGTTAAAAACTAGGCAGAACGCAAACACCATTCAAATGGTCACACATATTCGTCTGGGCCCACACACAAACCAGTGCAGATGGCAGAGTAAGAGGATAGGCTTATAGGATTTTGTTACAGTTCATGAAAGATAAAACAGAGGAGCAAATGGTTAGCTGTTTCTTGACTAGTCTTGATGCGGTGTTTCAATGTTGAGGCCGTTTTGTACAGCTGTCCTCCTGGGTGCAGTTGTATGGGTCAGATTTCCATGTTTGCTGGAAAGCTCTCGATGAGACAGCACAGCCTCAATTAGCCTGTGTTCAGTGCAGCACTGTCTTTTTTCTCCCCTCTCCTGCTTGGTAAAGGCCCTTGAAGTACCTCACTGGTTTTATATTCCAGAGAAATTCTATTGGTTCATGTCTGCAGCAGTTAATGTTTCAGAACAGGTAATTGCATTTTGATGTCTGATCTCAGAAAAGTCTCAGGGTGGTGTGACTAGACAGGAGGTGGGGTCTTTCACGTTCCCCAAGAGGATGAGTGGCTATCTTCATCCCACTTGGTAGAATGCGAAAATGTTGCAGCAGTCTGGGCAGTTTTCCCATTACCTGTGTTTTGAAATCCAGCCAGAAAAAGAAAAAATAGAAATTGTATCTTCAAAAAGCACACCCTTGTAACACAGTCCAAAACTGAACAGGGAGTTGCTACAGGAGCAGTACTTCTGTCTTCTGAAGTTTGCCGCTATTGAAAATTGTTTGAAAATCTTGGCAACTTTAATTATTAACCGATTCACATTATGAGATGCAGATACAAGTGGGTTGAAAATGGGTTTTCTGTTTTTAAAAAAGGATTTTTGAACACAGATATCCCAACTGTGTGTGAAAATCACTTGACATGGGGAAGTATAAGATCACACCTGCCCAAAGTGTAGTGCACTGAGCCAATGTATTTCTGGAGTCACTTTTATAGCGTGGGAGAGCTGCAGATGTGGAAATCACCAGTGAATTGGAACATACCAGTTGGTTGGCAGGAAATTGTGCCCTGCTGCAGAAGTTAAAAGTCCTACAGCACCTTAAAGGGACAGACATCATGGTTTGTCAAATTTAGGTGATAGCAAGTTTTTGCAAGAAGGCAAGTAGTGCCCCTTTCTATGAGGGAGTTTTCTCTTGGAGGAGGTAAAACAGGGAAAGGGAATCCATTTGGGATTGCCACAGTCACTGAAGAAGAGTGGACAAGGAAGATTTGGAGGAGGTGATCAACTTCAGGAATGGCATAAGCAACATCTATGTGCCAGGAGGAAATGCAGGAAAAAAATTAATAAATGTGATACATCACTTTGAACAAGTAGGGTAAGTTTGCTTGTGCCTGTTTTCTGCCCTTAGAGTTTCAAAATGAAGCCTGTGGGGTCCACGCACACTTGCGGAGTGAATCGCACCAGAAGCCCTATGGGAGAGGGTGTTAGTGTGCAGTCAGTGAATGGCCATAGGGAGTTTGCAGGGCAGTCAGATCATGATATTGATCAACGTAAAATGCTGATTTGACACCAGCGGTGCCATTTTGGAGCTCAGTGTTCTAACCAATGCCATCTCTTAACTTCATACAGCTGAACACATGTTTAGCATCAGGGAGGACACCCCATTACTTACAGCTTAGTACTAGTTGATTTCTTCCAGCTTTTGCTTTGTTTCTGTCAAGTGTTTAGTGTATATTAATTGTGTTTAATTGTATGAAAGTGGTGGACTTTAACTTGAGTTGCTATAGATAGACAAAGACTAACACTCTGGTTCTTGGATTAGATGAGGGGCTGGATTTTATGCCCTCCCCCCAACCAATGGGTGTGTTTTCAGCAGGGGGGGCCCATAATATATTACAGGTGGCTAACCCACCGCCTTCCCACCCACCCCCAACCTAGTCCCATAATACAGTGCCCACTAGCCTGCCTGCCCTTAGGCTTATTTGAGGGCCTTAAATGGCCAATTATTGCCCACTTAAGGCCCTCAATCCACTTCCACGGTCATAATACACTGGGCAGTGACAGGTGGGCGAGAGTGAGAAAGTCGTTTTTTAACAACTTTGGTGAAAAAGCGGGAAGGAAAGGGGTCACATTATTCAAGGCAGTGCCCTGTGCACATCAGGGGCAAGCCCCACACCCCCAAGATGTTACTCCCCCTTTGTACCTCTCTGTCTGGCACCCAAAACTCACCCCCAACCACTCTCCCTAGGGTTGTTGACCTCTCCCTGCCCTAAAAGCCCGGGACTTACCTGGGTCCGGTGTCCATTTTCAATCTCTGTGGGCCTCCGTGCAGTTCCAGCAGCCCCCACTACTGAGTTCTGGCGCTGCTGGGACTGTTGAGGTGCCAGCCAGGCTGGCAGGTTTCGAGAGCAGGACTTCCTTTCACTGAGGGGCAGAAGTCCCATTCTGCTTGTTTAGGCTACCTGGCGCATGCTTTTGTTGCGGGACAAACTTTTTTAAAGTCGTTCAGTTTGGAACCAACTTTTCTTTCAGGAGGGAGAATCACCAAGTGATTTTCTGGAGTAAAACACTTGGTGCTTTCTATAGCTCTTTAACGTTGCAAAAGTCAAAGGGAGTGGTGTGGCAGGCGCTGAAGGAGTTTTTGCTGACTTCAAGGAATCTGCACAAACCAGTTCCTCACAGATATGGTGCAATAATAGGTACTCTCCTTGGAATACAATATAACTTGGAAAATGAACAGGGGACACATAGTACAGGACAAGCTACTAATAGAGGAGAATTAGGGAGAAGGGCTTTCAGCCATGGGTCATATCCACCCACGGTATTCAAAGAGCGATTCTTCTACCTGGGCTTCAGTGAGGAAAATTGGATGAGTTGCAAATGCTTCAGTAAGGACATCCTCACTGAAATCTGCCACCTGCTGCAGCCACAACCATAACCATGGAGCAGGGCAAGGACTGCATTGTCAGTGGCTGAAGGTGACCATGACAATGAACTTTTACACATCTGGCTTGTTCCAGGCTGGAGCTGGAGATATCTGCAACATCGCGCAGTCTGCCATCCACTGTTGCGTAAGGGAGGCTTTTATTTAATGAGAATGAAGTACATTTCAAACTCTCTTGCCAGAAAAAAGACAGGTGGAACTTTGCTAGGAATGTAGGCTTCCCCGTCTGCAGGGTGCTATTAACTGTCCACGCATTATTTGTGGGCACTACATGTCACCCCTGCTCTATGCCCTAACCAACATAGATTCCATTCCCTTAAGTCCAGCTGGTGGGTTACCATTGACAATGAATAATGCAGGAAAAATGCATGGTATGCTGGCAACCATCATGAAGTCTTCACTCTGCAGTAATCCACTTTACCAGCTGAATTTGAGCTACCACAGCAAACCAAATGGTCACTACTGAGAGACAAGGGCTATCCAATGACCATGTGGCTGACAATTCAGGTGTGCGACACATGCACATGTACGCAGCGTGCTTACAATGAAAGCCATGCATCCATATAAAATGTGATACAGCAGTTGTCTTCTTGCAGTTCCTCCGCTGCCTGGTCAGGTTGCACTTCCTACATATCTAGAAAGGAGAAAGGCACAAGCTTAGCATTGCTGTGAGAGGAGGTGTTGGGCTGGGGGGTTGGGATGGTGGTGGTGAGAGTTTGGTGGTGGAAGCAAGAGGTTCTTGCTTACATCATCTGCACTTTGTAAATCAGAAGAGAGTGTGGGATGTAGGGTAAGCAGATGTGAGGAAGAGGGCTAGGTATAAAGATACTGTTGTCTTCGATGATTTTGATGAAAGAGTTAAGAAAGAAACAAGAAAAGCTGAACTAGCAAAAAAATCATGAAACAAGATAGAATCATAGAATGGCCACACCACAGGAGGTAATTTGGCCCGTGATGCCTGTGCTGGCTCGCTGAAGGAACAATTCAGCTACTGCCTTTTCCATATAACCCTGCAATTTACTTCCTTTTCAGATGATGATCTAATTCCCTCCTGAATGCCTCAATTGAACTTGCCTCCACCACACTCTCTGACAGTGCATTCCAGATCCAAGCTACTCACTGCTTGGAAAAGTTTTTCCTTATGTTGCTATTGCTTCTTTTGCCAATTATCTTAAATCAGTGCCATCTGGTTCTCAATTCTTCCACCAATAGGAACAGTTTCTCTCATCTACTCTGTCCAGATCCCCCATGATTTTGAATACCTCTATCAAATCTCTTCTCTAATGCCTTCACATCCTTCCTGAAGTGTGATGCCCAGAACTAGATGCACTATTCCAGTTGGGGCTGAACCAGTGTTTAATCCAGGTTTATCATAATTTCCTTGTATTTGTACTCAATGGCCCTCTTGATAAAACCCATGATGTTGTACGCTTTATTAACTGCTCTCTCAACATGTCCCGCCACCTTCAATGATTTATGCGCACACACAAACCCAGGTCCCACTGCTCCTGCATCCTCTTTAGGTACCATTTTATTTATATTATCTCTCTGTGTTCTTCCTACCAAATGAATCACTTCAAACTTCTCTGCATTACATTTTATCTGCTTTGTGTCTGCCCATTCCACCAACATTTTGAAGTTCTACATTATCCTCCTCATGGTTCAAGTTTTGTATAATCTGCAAATTTTGAAATTGTACACCAAGGTCTAGGTCATTAATATATATCAGTAAGATCAGGGATCTTAACACCATTCCCTTGAGAACTTCACTATAAACCTTCCTCCAGTCCAAAAAACAACCATTCACTACTGCTCTTTATTTTCTTTGTTTCCTGCCACTCAGCCAATTTTGTACCCATGTTTCTACTGCCCTTTTATTCCATGAACTCTAACTTTGCTCACAAGTCTATTGAACGGCACTTATCAAATGCCTTTGAAAGTCAATGTACACCACATCAACAGCCTTACTCTCATCAACCCTCTGTGTTACCTCATTAAAAAACTCAAGTAAGTTAGTTAAACACAATTTGCCCTTAACAAATCTGTACTAGCTTTCCTTAATTAACCTTCATTTGCTAAAGTGACTATTAACGTTGTCCCAATTATTGTTCCTAAAATCTTCCCCACCACGGAGGTTAAACTGACTGGCCTGTAGTTGCTGGGCTTATCTTTACACCTTTTTTGACAAGGGTTTAATATTTGCAATTCTCCAGTCCTCTGGCACTATCCCAGATTACAAGGAAGATTATAATATTATGGCCAGTGCCACTGAATTTTCCACTTTCACCTCCTCCAGTATCCTTGGATGCATCTCATCCAGTCTTTGTCCCATATCAACTTTTAAGTACAAACTGACTATCCAATACCTCCTCCTAATCAATTTTAAACCCTTCAGATGTCTGAACTAACTCATCTTAAATCATGACCTGGGCAGCATCTTCTTCCTTGGTAAATACAGATGCAAAGTATTTATTTAATACCTCAGTCATGCCCCCTGCCTCCATGCGTGAATCCTGATCCCTAATCGACTCCATTCCTCCTTTTACCAAACTTTTACTATTTATATGCCTATAGAAGATTTCTGGATTAGCTTTCATGTTAGTTGCCAGTTTCTTCTCATACGGTCTCTTTGCTTCTTAATTGCTTTTTCAATTCATCCCTGAACCTTCTTTATATGGCCCGGTTCTTAATTATATTATCCATTTGACATCCGTCATAAGCATACTTTTTCTGCTTCATCTTAATCCCTATCTCTCTCATCATCCAGGGAGTTCTGGGATTGTTTGCCCTACCTTTCACCTTTGCGAGAATATACCATGATTGTACTTGAACTATCTCTTCTTTAAAGGTAGCCCATTGTTCAGTTACAGTTTTGCCTGCTAATCTTTGATTCTAACTTGTCTGGGCCAGTTCCATTCATAACCATTGAAGTTGGCTTTCCTTGGTTAATTATTCTTACTCTGGATTATTCTTTGTCTGTTTTCATAACCAAAATAAAACTTTCACGTGATAATCACTGTTTCCAAATATTCCCCTACTGATCCATTTGGCCCACCTCATTCCCCAGAACTAGGTCTAACAGTACCTCCTTTCTAATTGGGCTGGAAGCACACTGCTGCAGGAAATTCTCCTGAATACACTTTAAGAGCTCTTACCCCTCTCTGCCCTAACCACTACTATCCCAGTGTATGTTCAGATAATTAAAGTCCCCATTATAGCTACTATATAATTCTTGCACTTCTCTGTAATTTCCATAGAACCATAGAAAAGTTGCAGTACAGAAAGAGACCATCCAGCTCATCTTGTCTGCCAGCCAAAAAAAGAAAAAAGAAACTAGCTGCTCATTTTAATCCCACTTTCCAGCACCTGGTCTGTAGCCTTGCAGATTACAGCACTTCAGATGCAGATACACATACCTTTGTAAATTAGTTGAGCATTTCAGCTTCAATCACCAACTTAGGCAGTGAATTCCAGATGCCCACCACCCTCTGGGTGAAAAAGTTCTTCCTCACGTCCCCTCTAATCCTTCTACCAACCACCTTAAATCTATGTCCCCTGGTAATTGATCCCTCAGCTATGGGAAACAAGTCTTTGCTGTCTGCCCTATCTAGGCCCCTCATAATTTTGTACAGCTCAATTAGGTCACCCCTTAGCCTCCTCAGTTCTAAGGAAAACAACCTACGCCTATCAAATTTCTCCTCATAGCTGCAATTTTCAAGCCCTGGCAACATTCTTGTAAATCTCATCTGCACTCTCTCCAGAGCAGTTATGTCCTTCCTATAATATGGTGACCAGAGCTGTACACAAAATTCTAGCTGTGGCCTAACCGGCATTTTATATAGTTCCATCATTACATCCCTGCCTTTGTATTCAATACATTGCCCAATAAATGAAAGCATTCCATGTGCTTTCTTGACCACCTTGTCCACCTGTCCTGCCACCTTCAAGAACCTGTGGATATCCACTCCTAGGTCTCCCACTTCCTCAACCCCTTTCAATAACTTCCCATTTTTTGAGTATTCCCTAGCTTTGTTTGCCCTCTGCCAATGCATTACTTCACACTTTTCCATATTGAATTCCATTTGCCACTTCTCTGCCCACTCAACCAAACCATTGATATAATTCTGGAGCCAACAGCTATCCTCTTCACTATCAACTACACAGCCAATTCTTGTGTCATCTGCAAATTTCCCAATCATGCCTCCCACATTTGTCTAAATCATTAATGTATACAACAAACAGCAAAGGCCCCAACACTGAGTCCTATGGAACAGCACTGGAAACTGTTTTCCATTCGCATAAACATCCATCAACCATTACCATTTGCTTCCTGTCACTGAGCCAATTTTAGATCCAACCTGTCAATTTCCCCTGTATCCCATGAGATCTCATTTTCCTGACCAATTTGCCATGTGGGGCCTTGTCAAATGCCTTAGTGAAATCTTTGTAAACAACATCCACTGGACTACCCTCATCAATCCTCCTTGTTACTTACTCAAAAATTTCTACTAAGTTAGTAAAACATGGTCTTCCCCTAACAAAACCATGCTGACTATCCCTGATCAATCCATGCCTTTCTAAATGACTGTTTATCCTGTCTCTCAGAATTCTTTCGAATAATTTGCCCACCAGCGAAGTCAGACTGACTGGCCCATAATTTTCTGGCCTCTCCCTCGCACCCTTTTTAAATAGTGGTACAAATTTCGCAGACCTCTAACCGTCTGGGCCTCGCCTGAGTGAGGATTGGAAAATGATCCTCAGAGCATCCGTTACTTCCTCCCTGGCTTTCTTCAACAGCCTGGGATACAATCAATCTGGCCCTGGTGATTTATTCACCTTCAAGGATACCAGTCCCTCCAGTACTTCCTCTCTCACTATGCTTATTGTATCTAATGTTTCACACTCCTCCTCTTTAACTAGAATGTCTGCATCATCCCTCCCCTTAGTGAAGACAGAGACAAAGTGCTCATTGAGAACCCTGCCCACATTTTCAGCATCAACTCACAAGTTACCATGTACATCTCTGATAGGCCCTAACCTTTCCTTAGTTATTCCCTTGCTCTTAATGTACTGGTAAAACATTTTAGGATTTTCTTTGATTTTATCTGCCAATATTTTTTCGCATCCTCTCTTTGCTTTCCTAATTTCCATTTTACTTCACCCCTGTACTTTTTATATCCCTCTATGCTTTCTACAGTATTAAGTCTTTTGTGGCTGTCATAAGCTTTCTTTTTCTGTTTATCTTGGCCTGTATGCTTCTGGATAATCAGGAGACTCTAGATTTGGCAGCACCACCCTTTTTATTTGTGGGGACATCTCTACACTGCACCTCTTGAATCTCGCCTTTGAATGCCTCCCACTGATTTGAGGCAGTTTTTCCTTCCAGTAGCTGTATCCAGTCCACTCTCACCAGCTCACCTTTCAGCTTTGTAAAATTTGCCTGCCTCCAGTTTAGAATTTTTACTCCTGTTCTATCTTTCTCCTTTTCCATATTGATGCTAAATCTAATTATATTATGGTCACTATTTCCAAAATGGTACCCCACCATTACCTCATCCACTTGCCCAGCTTCATTGCCTAAGTCTAAATCTAGAATTGCACCCCCTCTCTTTGGGCTTGTTCGTATCACAATTGATATTAGGGTAGTTGAAGTCCCTGATTATTGCGGCCCTATTGTTTTTGCACTCAGATATCTGTCTGCATATTTGCTCTTCTAACTCCCTTCCACTATTTGGGGGCCTATAGCACACTCCTAGCAGTGTGGCTGCCCCTTTTTTATTCCTGAGCTCAACCCATCTGGCCTCATTTGGTGCTTCATTTAGTATCTCATCCCTCACCTTTGCTAATTTGTTCTTCTACATCTTTCCCACTTGTTGGTGGCCTATAGACTACATCGAACAATATAATTGCATCTTTTTTGTTCCTTTGCTCCAGCCAAATAGATTCAGTCCTTGACCCCTCTGGGACATCCTCTCTCTATAGCACTGCAATGTTCTCCTTAATCAATACTGCCACCTTTCCTACTTTCCTTCTTTTTCCATCTTTTCTGAATACCTTGTATCCAGGAATATGTAATACCCAGGTTTCTGTTATTGTCACATCATATTTCCATGTGGCTACCTGTGTCTGCAATTCATCAATCTTATTTCCTACATTCCACACATTCACATACACAGACTATAGCCCTAACTTAGACTTTATTATTTTCCCTCTTACTCTTAACCTACCTAATGCCTTACTATTTCCTGGAGGTACAGGTTATTATGTAATATTTTTGAACTCAATGTTGATTCCAGAAGGCTGTAGAGTATCCAGTTGAAAGATGAGGTGCTGTCCCTTGAGCTCGCGTTGAGCTTCAGTGGAACATTGTGACAGGCCAAGGATAGAAAAATCAAAGTGGGATCAAGATAGAGAATTGAAATGATAAGCGACAGGAAGCTCAGGATCATGCCTGCGGATTGAATGGAGGTATTCAGAGAAGGTTTACCAAACTAATACCTGGATTGGGCGAGTTGTCTTATGAGGAAAGGTTGGACAGGCTACGCTTGTATCCGCTGGAATTCAGAAGAGTAAGAGGTGACTCAGTTGAAACATGTAAGATCCTGAGGGGTCCTGAAAGAGTGGATGTGGAGAGGGTGTTTCCTCTTGTGGGAGAATCTAGTCCTAGGGGCCACTGTTTAAATATAGGGTGTCGCCCATTTAGAACAGAAACGAGGATAAATTTTTCTCTTAGATGGTTGTCTTTGGAACTCTCTTCCTCAAAAGGCAATGGAAGCAGAGTCTTTGGGTGGAATCATCCCAGATTTGCACTAAGTGCAGTAATGGGCTGGAAAAAGGATGTGTTACCTGCTGGCCGCAATGGCGGCTTTTCACGCCATATCGTCCCATTCCTGGTTCATAAATAATTCATTCCCGGGAAACATGCGGGGTCGCTGGCGGGGCAGCCTCTGATTTTCCCACCTCAGGCCTTCGGTAAACCGGGAGCCACATTCAAAGGCCGCTCCTGCACAGAGCTAGCACTCTTCAAGGGGTAGGAGACTGTTGGGAACTGATGACTGCCAAATGGATGAAACATGCTGCTCCCAAACATAGCGACGTCTCTCTCGGCTCCTATTGGTCGCAGTGGAGGCCCACTGCAATGTCCTCTCTCTCAATGTCCACTCTGGGCAAAGGCCAACAAGCAAGGTCTCCAATCCTGCATGGGAGGCAATGGCAGCGGTGGTTACCGCCAACGCCCTGCATAAGAGGAGAGCCACCCAGTGCTGAAAGAGGATGAATAGTCTCCTCCATTCTGCCAGCGTAAGTCATTCTTCGCATCACTCTCAACTCACACATTCACTAACCCATCACGTATCCACAGGGATCTCATTCACTGCCAGTTCAAGGGACATCACCATTCACTCTCTCACACACACCTTCATCTGCCCTGCGGATCATGTACTCATCCCGTCATGGCACCACTCACTACCCACACACATGTCAGGCACACGTCCTTGTTATCTGGCATGGCAGGTGTCCTGCTTACACTCTCTCTATCTCTATTCATGCAGGACAAGCTGGCACACAACAAGCGGGAGAGGTCACACAGCGGTGGAGGAATGCCTGACATCAAGGTCCTCACAGGCTTTGAAAATAGAGTCATCCAGCTGGCCAGTGATGATCTGGACTGTTACTGTGCTGATGGTGAGGTCGGCGGTGCTTGACCAAGTGAGTATCCAGCAGCACAACATCCAACAGATAACCATACTGTGAGTGATGTGTCCTGTTCTGCAGTCCCTGCCATGCACTAATTATCTCTTGTTGCTCTCGCAGGCACATCTGGGAAGCAGCCGAGGGGGTCCATGAACCAGGTCCTCGACTCCAGCCTTGAGGACACCACAGAAGAGGAATTCGCAGACACCGACATTGAAGGCCCATCACAGCGCTCACCCACACCCTCCACCGGCGCAGAGACACACACCTCTGTGGGACCTAGTTCTGGAGTAGCCTCTGGGTCAAACTCTGGTGAGCACATTGCACTGTCTGATCCACAGCAGGCGGTGGCAGGGACTTCCCAGGTTTCCGACACTTGGAGTACTGCTGGAGGCCAGAAATATTCTGAGTTCAAGTCAGATGATGAGCCTCTGGACTCGGTCATACCTCAATTGCTGGAGCTGCAAAGGCAACTCCGGAACATCAGGAAGGGATGTCCGCTGCACTCCTCAGATTTCAAGGCACGATGGAGGGATCTGTCCGCCTTCATGATAGCGATGATAGCGTCAGTATGCCAATGCACCAAGGTCAACACTGGTAGGATGGTGGCCACCATGGAGGCCTTGGTCCAGGACATTGGTCCTGCATTGCTGGGCAAGCTGAACTCCATCGCTGATGCTATAGTTGGCCTCCAACAGTGTCAAGGCAGGAGGAGTGCGGGGCAGCTTAATCTCGCTCCAGCTTCCCCTGCTCCTCAAGGAGTCAGCCATGGGTCCTCGGGCACCCATAGGGAGGAGGATCAGCAGGTGCACACCCCAGGGCTATCACCCAGGTGACTCCAGGAGTGTCCAGCCCATCCGAGTCCCCTCTTCCCCAGCACCTCCACCTCCACAGGCTGAGGAAGGTGTCACTGCCACACAGCAGGACCCTGAAAGCAGGCCAGGGCCATCCAGGTCTCGGCCCTCCAGAGGACACCCGTCAATGGTCATCACAGACAGGGTGTAGCAGTCAGAAGGCTGCCTCCACCTCCCCTGTGGATGGTCAGTGTGCACCAAGACGTAATGGCATGTTTAGGAAGATTTAGAAGATGTAGTTGCACAACCTGGGGCTGGGAGTTACTCACTTGTACATAATGTTCCCTCTTGTAAATAAACTCCCAAGAATGTCTCCTTGTCTATTGCTCCTTGTTCTGATGAGCAGTGTGCGTGCCACTCAGATATGAAACATTGGTCCCTGCACAAGATAAAGGCAGGTGTCTCAGTCCAGGTCCTCCTCCCTCTGTTTTGTGCATTCTTCCCAGCACACTGATAGTGTGCCTTCACAGTCACTGGTCACATCAGTCATGTCTGCACCTCGATGGGGCTTATCATTGCTGCCAGAATATCCTGGGCTGGCTGCACAGGGTTCCGTCATTCTCTCTGTGCTCCCTGCACCTTTGAGATGTGACTGGCCTCCAATCTCATCAGCATCTGTGTCCGGTGACAGTGTGGTCCTGAAGGATCAGCTCACAAAGGATGCCGTAGGATCAGGAGAAGTTAAATTTTCACCACTGCATTTCCATGATATGACCCGGTTCACAGAGCGCAAGTGATCTGCCATCAGCCAGACAGGAGGCCGCTGCATGGGTGTCATCAGCCATATCCTCTGCATGTAGCCCTTGTCCCCGAGGAGCCACCCCTGCAGCCTCTGTGGACCCTGGGAGATGTCAGGGATCTGAGACCTGCTAAGAATGAGGGGCAGTGGATGCTCCCTGGGAATCGCACGCAGACCTGTAGGATGTGCTTGTGGTGGTCACAGACCAGCTGAACATTCAGCGAATGGAATCCCTTGCAGTTGACGTTGTTGACCACTTGTTGGCACCAGAGATCTGAGCGCAGTTGATGGCACCTTGCACCTGTGAGAAATCTGAGGTCTGCGCAAATCCCAGCGCTCTTGCTTCGTGGCTTTCCTAATCCCGGGCAAAATGCACAAAGTTGTGGGCTTGGGACCCATCCCTACATTGGTGGCCCCCGTCAGCCGATAAATTTCAGCCCATGTTGTAGGGTGGCAGAGTTCTGCTATTAATGTTAGAATTGATCTGCACAGACACTTCTTGGGTGGAAACATTAAGTTTATTTACAATATAATCAGCAGCAACTATACGTGCGCTTTCAACATCAACTCTATCTCTACACTGACTGTGCTGAGGTAGCCCACGCTACTCTCCTATTGGTCACTACAGATCATGTGATCTTTCCTAACGTATTATTCTTAAAGATACATTACACACTAAATAAAGACACAATTACTACATTCCTGCCCCTTTAACTCGGCTATACAATTATATTTACAAGCACAAATTTTTCAAGACAATATAATATTTACACTGGGTAAGGAATTTATAAGTTCAGTCTTTTAGGAGGCTTCCTGGTACATGCGGAACATCGCAGCTCCACAACTTCAGATTCTTTGTCAGGAACCTCCTTTTCCGGAGTTGCCTGAACATCAGGTGCGTTGGTGGGCACTTGTAGTTCTGTATCCTCAACTCTTACAGGAACATCAGATATGTCTGTACTGGATTGAGTATCCTCAACAGGAAACGCAGACCCGTTCATGGTCACTTGTGGAACCAAATCTTGGTGATTTGTCTCCCTCTTCCTTAAATGGTCCACATGTTTATGGATGATTCGGCCTTCTTCCTCCATTAGGCAAGATAGAGGTCCAGTCACCGCACTTATTTCACCCGGTAACCACTTTGGTCCTTACCCGAGTTTTTCACATACACCGTAAATTTCCTCTCACAACTATGCCAGTTTAAACTAGTTTGCTGGCTTCCCTGACTCCTTTCCTCCTTCCCCTCTAAATTCAGCATTAATTAAGCTCAATCTCATCCTGAGACAGTGTTTCTACAATAACTCCGCAGGTGTGACACCTGTTGTGTGAGGAGTAATCCTACAATGAAAATGAAAGTGTGCTAGCTTGGTTGCCAAGGATCACCAGTTCGCTTTTTCATGCCTGTCTTGAATGTTTGAACAGCCCTTTCAGCCAGTCTGTTTGAGAAAGGATGGACGGTGCAGTTTTTACATAAGTGATACCGTTGAGGCTGGTGAACTGTTGAAACTCTCAAATGCCGTGCGGTTATTGGAAATGACCACTTCTGGTAGTCCGTGAATGGCAAAATTCTGACGTAGTTTCTCAATTGTAGCGCCAGACTTTGGTGACTTCACCTCATATATGTCCAACCATTTTGAATGGGCATCAACAATGAGCAGAAACATTGTTCCCAGGAAAGGTCCAACGTACTCAATGTGTAACCGCACCCAGGGTCTACCTGGCCACTCCCATGGGTGTAACAAAACTGACACTGGCAACTTTTGCAGTTATTGACATTGCACACAGTGCTTTACTCAACTCTCTATTTTGCCATCCATTCCTGGCCATCCTGGTAGATAGCTGCGTGCTATGGTCTTCATTTGGGAAATTCCTGGATGGACACTGTGTAGTTCAATGAAAAGTGGCTCCCTTCCCTTTGCAGGGGCTATCATTCGTGCTCCCCACAATAAGATTCTATCCTGACTGGTTATTTCATGACTTCTGTTGAGGTATGGTTTCATTTCATCAGACACGAGCTCCTGTGACCAACCATGTAGTACTTGTTCTCATACTTGAGATAGGACTGGGTCTCGACTTGACCAGTCTCTAATCTGTCGAGCACATACCGGTGAGGAATCTAAGAAATTCAACAGTAAAACAAATTCCTGTGGAACTTGGACGTGCTCATCATTTTCTTGTAAAGGCAAACAATTAAGGGTATCGGCGATTTGATTGCCAGGCCTGTGTACGAAAGTGTATTCATATGCTGCCAGAATTAAAGCCCATTGTTGTATTCTTGCTGAGGCTATGGGTGTTATAGCCTTTTCCTCACTGGTCTGAAACAATTGTAAAATGGCGGCCATGCGCATACTGGTGAAATTTCTTGACACCAATTATGATGTACAGGTCTTCTTTTTCTATCTGCGAGTATCCCTTTTCTGCGTCCTTGATATGTAGCCTATTGGCCGTTCCGTGCCACTGTCCATCCGATGAGAGAGCACTGTTCCCACTCCGTAGGGAGATGCGTTACATGTCAGCACCAATTCTTTCATCCGGTCATAACGCACTAATAGATTGGACGAGTGCAACAATTGTTTCACCTTTATGAAAGCTTCTTTCTGTGAGGTCTCCCAAGACCAACGTTGGTTCTTTTTGAGTAGAGAATGCAGGGGGGCCAGCACTGTAGACAAATTGGTAAGAACCACCTGTAATAGTTGATCGTTCCAAGGAATGATTTGAGCTCTGAGGTGTTCTTTGGTTCAGGTGTCTCTCTTACGGCTCTTACTTTCTCCTCAACCAGGTGGAGGCCCTGTGAATCTACCCGGTGACCCAAATAGATTACCTCCCTCACTCAGAATGTGCACATTTCTGTTTTTAGACGCACTCCAGGTTGCAAGGAACATTTTAAGACTTCTTCAAAGTTTGTCAAAAGCTCTTTTTCAGTGAATCCTGTCACCAATAAATCATCTAAATAGACTATGACCCGGGGCAGTCCCTGCAGTAAGCTTTCCATTGTTCTCTGAAAGATGGCACGAGCTGAGGAGACACGAAAGGCAATCGTGTATATTGCTACAACCCATTGTGAGTATTAATTGTGACAAATTCCCAGGAGGCATTGTCTAATTCTAATTGTTGATAAGCATGACTCAGGTCAAGCTTTGTGTACGTTGTCCTTTCTGTCAGCTTGGCATCAGGTCTTCAATTTTTGGAATAGGGTGCCTGTCCAGCTTGGCTACTTTGATAACCGTCAGTTTGTAGTCCCCACAAATTCAGACACTTTGGTCAGGTTTAAGGACGGGGACTATAGGTGCTGCCCATTCTAAGAACTGAACAGCTTGCATAATGCCCAAATTTCTCTAGCCTGTTCAGCTCAGTGTCAACGTTTTCTTGCAGGGCCTATGGCACCAGTCTCACCTTCATGAAACGAGGTGTTGCTTCCGAATCCACATGAATCTTGGCCTGCAGACCCTGGATTTTCCCCAGTTCATCCTTGAAGATGGTGGCGTACTTTCTAAGTAGCTCTGGTAGCTCACTTGCTCTCAACTGGAAAATTTCAGACCTTTCTAACTTAATCTCTTTTAACCAGTTTCGCCCCAGGAGACTTGGCCCTTCACCTGCTATCACCATCACGCATAGCTGTGCCGATTGGCTTCCATCATGGGCAGTTACTCTGCTTATGCCTTTTACTTGAATGTCTTCACCCATATTTGTTTTTAGCTTGGCAGCTGTTTGTTCTAAACTTAATTGATGTTCATCATTATTCATATATCTGAAAGTATGTTCCCCAATTACTGTAGTAGAAGCTCCCGTGTCTACTTCCATTTTAGCACATTTGCCATTTACTTTCACTGTGACAAATGTTGGTTCCGTCTTTCCAACCTTCAGATTAAATGAGTAAATATCTGAATGCGTTGTTTCAAGCTCTTCTACATTGTAGATTTCACTGGGCTTCTTCTTTTGTTTACAAGCCTGCTTGAATCTTTCCTTACACTGCCTCCTTATGTGTCTATTTCTGTGACAATAGTAGCATTCGTTTTTTTAAACTGCCAATCACTAAAAGACTGATTGCTTCCACCTCTACTAAAATTCTTCTTCGATCTCGCTGCTAACTTATTTTTCTTTATTCTTTAGTTAGCGGGGGCTGTTTCCCGTTTCTCAGTAGAGTCTCGCTTTTTCATGCCACTTTCAGCTGGGGTTTGCTGCCCAACGTGGAGGATAGCTCCATTTTGCACACCCAGTATTGTTTGTGAGTCTCTTACTGTGCTTTCCATGGCCAGCACTATCTCTAGCGCCTTCTTGAAATCCAGATTCCTTTTGAACAATAATCTTTTCTGAATAGTGTCCTCTTTCACACCACACACTAAATGATCTCTGAGCATGTCGTTCAGAGTCGTACTGAACTCATCATGTTCTGTTAGGTGCTTCAAATTTGCCACGTAGCATGCAATTGTCTCACCCAGGGCTCTGTTTCGCAAATTAAGCCTGAATCTCTCCATCGTGACTGAGGGTTTGGGTTGAAAATGACCCTTCACAAGGCCCACCAATTCATCAAAATTCTTCAAACCTGGGGCACTGGGTGCCATCAAACTTCGAATCAAGCCATAGGTTTTGCTCCCACAAGTACTCAAAAGGATTGCTCACCTCTTCTCTTCCCCCGTAATCTCACTTGCTTGAGAAAAGAACGTGAGGTGTTCTATATGTTGGGACCAATCGTATGTGGCTATTCAAAAGGATCAATTCCCCCAAATTGTGGCATTTTGAAAGAGGATAACTTCTTCAATTCTAACGGAGCTTGCTACTTACAATCATTGGGCGAGGTACAGTGCCAATTTCATTCTAACTTGATTTCTTCTGTTCAGTCCTGTTTTATCCTCATTGCCAGTTTCTTGTAGGGTGGCTAAATTGTACTATTAATGATAGAGTTGGTCTGCAGTCACTTCTTCTGTGGAAACATTAAGTTTATTTACAATATACTTAGCAGCAACTACATGTGTGCTTTCAACTCCAACTCTATCTCTACACTGACTGCTGAGGTAGCCTGCGCTACTCTCCTATTGGTTACTGAAGATCATATGATCTTTCCTACCAAGTATTATTCAGCCCATTAACTCTGTTCCTCTCTCCACAAATGCTGCCTGACCTGTTGAGTATTTCCAGCGTTTTCATGATCTATAGTATTTCACTTTTGTGAAAAGCACTTTGGACCAGGCTATTGGAGGTTCGCTCAACATCTCCCACCACAAGCTGCCTGTTAGCAAGCAAATCCAGCCCAGCAACAATGGGACAAGAATTCCAACCAAAGTGGCAATTAGCATGAGAGCCTACTCCCAAAAAAACTGCACCCCATGGCCCAAGAACAAATTGCTTCAACCCTTAATCTCATATTGTGCTCAGCATAGGGACAATTATGCCAGGAAATTGTAATGTATTCTCCCTGTGATCACTGTGAAATCAAATGTACAACAGATTGATAAAATATACATGGGAATGTAAAGTCTTGAAAATGCAATAAAAATTTGCAGAGGGAAGATGTACCAGTTAATGGTACACATTTAATCACATCTAAGGTGATTTTACCTTGTTTTGGAATTATAAAATGTTCTGCATAACAAAATCAAAATAATAAGGATATAAATACATCAATATTATGTTGTCTGCAGTTCTTCACTTCATCCCTCTGGCATCTATTCAGCTGTCTGTGCGCAACAAGATTAAATATTTCATCATTTTGGTTCTTCTATTTACTGCTGAGGTGTTGCATTTTTCAATGATTATTTTTACAGGTTAATAGTGACAGTGAATTCAGCTATTACACTCCTGATAGAATGAGATTTGTAAAGTGACTGACATTTGTATGGTTTACCACAATGCAAAGTCATGGTCAGAGAAACTGGCATCCTGAATAATCGGCAATTTATTTTATGCTCCAATGCAAAAAGGTAAGTGTTAGTGGGGAACAACAATTTAATCTGTTCCTGGTACCAAGAATATTATACTGAAGTACTCCAGATACCAGTGTTAAGTTCATGCACATTGAACACAGTACAGTAAAAAATGAGCTGTAAAATTTCTCAAGTAACAAGATCAAAATTCAAAACCAACTTTGCAGCAATCGGAACTTAGTGGCTCAATAAAAACTTCTGAGCTTTTGTGCAATGGATTAGTAAGGGACATAATTAAGGGAACAGCAATGTTAGTGTTATTTTTGCTACTTTATTCTCCTTCCACAAGCTCAAGGGGGAAGGGGCTAATTTTTAGTCTAATTTGTGGCATTTCAAATTCTACACAGAGATTTCTTATGCATCTCCTGAGCTCACTCTTTCTCCTTGCTGCCCTGCTTTTCTTCTTAAGGGACTGCATCTAAATCCTACCAATTTAGTCTATATGCGTCGAACCAGCAAGTGCTAAGGATTGCTTTGCATAGATTTCATTGAGATACTGCTACCATTTGCTTTGCACTAGTTTTGTTTAATTACGTGTTTTGAGCACACTTTGTTTTACATCTTCGGTTTTTTTCTTCGCCTGAGCCCATTGAGTTAAAAAAAATATTTCCCCTGTCATTTAATTTTCCTTCTTTTTGTGATCTGTAATTGGCCCTGGGTTTCTGACTTTTTGCTAATAAGCAGCTTACTCTCTCTCCCTTTAGACATAACCCGCACTGCACTCTTTATGTTATGAATTTTACAAGGGATTTTAATAGATGCTTTAGGCTATGCAAACTGTTGTTAAAAAAAAGAAAAGCTTAATGCTCAAGCCTTGACACAGAGGACATGTGAATGTTTGCTTATTATTGCAGTCAAGTCTCAAAAACTTTCATTAAGATTTGTCAGGGCCAAGAGGGGAAACAAAATCAGGACTACATGAAGGAATATTAACCTCATACTCCACAACAAACTATAATTAGTAAGTACTTCACATTAACTCTCTTTGGACAGAAATGCTCATTATTTTTATACATACATAATAAAACTGCTTATCTGAGGTCAAAGGCCTGCTTGTGGATGAAGAAATGAGGAGGTGTCAGAGCAGGAGAAATTGTGATTTGTATTCTTCATTTCAAGATAGCTCTAAAATGCTACACAGGGAATGGAAGGAAATGTTGAAAGTGGGTGTCAGGCTGTCAGTAGTCTGACAGCTATGGTAACTACCCTCTAATCCAGCAGGCTCCAGCCATGCTCTCAGCTGACACTGCAAGGGCTGACTGACAGCTGAAGTGCGGGCACTTTTACAGGCAGAAGTGACATTCGGTCTATAAAGCTGACAAGCACAAAGGAGAGATTTGCCCTGAATGGTTGGCAGTGAAGCTTGGTAAAAGGGTTATTGGAGAGGTCTTGGAGAAGATGTCAAATTCAAGCTCTGATCATAACAATTTTGTTAATCACAATTGTGGACAATGCCTTGCTCATCTCTGAACTGGCTATGCAGAGAGTTAGGTACATTCAGGAAACCATTCATTCAAGATAACAGTGAAAAACATAGTCTCAAAAGGCAAACACACCAGGTTTTGTTGATGTTGTACAACCATTTCTTATAAAGGTATGAAGTTTTAGCTCGCCAATACCTCAGTGAATTTACCCGTAAGCAGCTGAGTTATACAGGCCAGTAAGGCCCAGCTTTATTGCCCAGTTTTTGCAAAGGTTGTTGATCTCAACATCACCATCACAATCGTTGTTATTGTAACTGATGGCATTAATTTATTGCTTTTCCTTGTTGGTCTAGATCTGGTCTAGGCATAAGAAAATCAGCCACGGTTATGCTCCTGATCTTTCCCCAGATACCCTCGAGGAAATTGCATGTGCACATTAAGTGAGACAGAATGGAAATTAGATGCACTGTCACCCCCCCACCCCACTCCCCCACTGCCAGTTGTCTGGTGACACTCACTGTTGGCCAACTTCCACCTGTCAAACCATACCCCGTGGAGTAAAGGCTTAACTCTAATGATAGCTACTGAGCATGTGCGTAAGGAGCTATTTCACAGTGATGTCAGTCACTGAGAGAAGATGACTGAGAAGCATCTTAGAGAGTAACTCCGGCTATGTCTTGGTCTTATTTAACCTTTGTAAATAGTATATAATAAATGTGTTTTCAACAAAAGACCATTGCCTCCGGCAAGATCTCATCTGCAGTAAGAAGTTAATGAATCCTGAGATAAAACTACGATAACGGGTACCCCAAATAAAGAGTAGAAAATTGTCAGTTTGGGTTGTAAAGGTGGCACTATGGCCACAACACACACCTGAACGCAAAGGTCCAAGACCGGCTTTAAATTGGGCTTGGACCTCGCGCTGGCCCCTATTGCATCTCCACAGACAGCTCGCACATTTTGAATAGATTCATTTCAAGCAAATTGCCTCCCAGAAACAGCCCTAAGATAAATGCAGGGAAGTGGGTGGCAGGGTGGAGCTGGGGAGAGGGTGTGGAGCAGCAATGAAGAAGGGTGATCTCAGGTACTGTAAAGTCTGACCAAGCACTCCAGAGGAACAACTTGCTTTTTAAAGTGTACCTTTTGCTGACGGTCACAGCTTCGGCCCATTCCAGTCATCTGAAACCAATTTCACAGTAGGTTCAGGTGAGGGCCCTCATTCATGTAAGTAAGGAGCCGAATGTCAAATTTAGCTCATTCCCGTAGCTGGAAATTATTGAAGCACTTTATGACCATAAGACAAGGCCCAATTTCCACCTCACATTATGAAGGAGGGGACATGTCAATGTCTGCAGAAGAGAAGGAAAAGAATTTTGGGAAGGATAAGAAAAGAAGCACATCAAATTAATATTAATGCCATTTTGCATACTGTTTTATTGATATCTCATTATAATCTCATTGAACATATATATGTTTCTTACGGAAAGAGACAAATGAAGTTAGAATTTTTTTACTTGTCACTGAAGAAAAGTTATTACAATATGAAGCTAATAAGTACTTCAAAGATACTGGATCTGAAATAATGGCTGATTTGAATCTTATGAAACCCTGATATAACAGCCTGTGTACTTAATAAGTTCTGTCTGTTTTCCTTGAGGTTGACTGGTTAGACTATGGCAAGAATTGTGAATTAGGTTTATTCATGCCTGTCTTTTAGCTCATCTATCTCCCAACACGCATCCATGTCATACCACCATTTGTGGAACTGCCAGATACTACTGTTCCACTCAATGTGTACTTTTGACTGAAGGTGGCAAATATACGAGATTCTGAAATAATTTGTTCACCAAAGACAGTGGGACTGTTGTGCTTCATTATTTTAAACAACAGATATTGTTCTTCTAATATCCCATTGATAACATCTAGTGTGCTAGTGAACAGAAAGATCCCATGTCCAATTCCTTAGCCTGGATTTTCTGGTGTTGGTCATTCATTACTATGGTTTAAATTGCATTTCTGGCATTAGAAAATAGTAAGAATTCCTCCCACACTGAAGCTCTGTTCACTTTGCACAACAGTCCATCTTCTCCTGATTAAAAATAAATGAGTGGAAGCACCCAGGTTGAACAAGCAGGCACTCATTTTCATATTAATTTAAATATTAATATTGCTAGCCTTGGCCTCGCTCAGAAGGTTGTGATTTCAAGGCCCTCTGCAGAAGCTTGAGTACGTAACCTAGGCTGGCACTTCAGCATTGTAGTGTTGGTAGCTGCTCTTATTTGGATGAGAAATTAAACCAAGGACTTGTCTGCCCTCTCAGTCCCAATATGCTATTCGCAGAGGAGCTGGGAATTCTCCTGGTGTCCTGGACAACAATTAACGCTCAACCAAGGCCACAAAAAAGACAGGCTAACTGGTCATTTATCTCATTTCCATTCATGAGACCATGCTCTGTGAAAATTGGCTTACAAGCCAACTGTGACTACATTCTACAATACTTCATTAGCTTTTGTGACATCCTGAGGACACAATAGAAGCTATGTAAATGTAAGTTTACGCTTTGCTTTTTCTTAATTCGAACATACGAACAAGGAGCAGGAGTAGGCCATTCAGCCCCTCAAACCTGCCCCGCCAATTAATAAGATCATGGCTGATCCGATAGTAACCTCAAATCTGCATCCCCCCACCCCCCGATAACCTTTCACCCCCTTGCTTACTAAGAATCTATCCACCTCTGCCTTAAAAATATTCAAAGACTCTGCTTCCACCGTCATTTCAGGAAGAGAGTTCCAAAGGCTCACAAACCTCTGAGAGAAAAAATTTCGCCTCAGCTCTTTTTTAAATGGGCGAGCCCTTATTTTTAAAGAGTGACCCCAGTTCTAGATTGTCCCCAAGAGGAAACATCCTCTCCACATTCTACCCTGTCAAGACCCCTCAGGATCTTATATGTTTCAATCAAGCCACATTTTACTCTTCTAAACTCCAGCAGATACAAGCCTAGCCTGTCCAACCTTGCCTCATAAGACAACCAGCCCATTCCAGGTATTAGTCTGGTAAACCTTCTCTGAACTGCATCCAACGCATTTACATCCTTCCTTAAATAAGGTGCCCAATACTGTACACAGTACCCCAAATGCAGTCTCCCCAATGAAGCATAACCTCACTACTTTTTCAATCAATTCCATTCACAATAAATGATAACATTCTATTAGAGTCCCTAATTACTTTCTGTACCTGCATACTAATCTTTCATGATTCATGCAATAGGACACCCAGATCCATCTGCATCCCAGAGCTCGGCAATCTCTCACCATTTAGATAAGATACTTTTCTTTTATTCTTCCTGCCAAAATGGACAATTTCACATTTTCCAACATTACACTCCATTTGGCAGATCTTTGCCCACTCACTTAACCTATCTATATCTCTTTGTATCCTCCTTATGTCCTCGTCGCAACTTCCTTTCCTACCTGAAACAAGAACAAAAATTGCTGGAAAAACTAAACAGGTCTGACAGCATCTGTGGAGAGAACGACAGAGTTAACGTTTCGAGTCCGTATGACTCTTCTTCAGGACTAAAAAGAAGTAGAAATGTGGTGAAATATATACTGTTTAAGGGGGGTGGAACAGGTGAAGCTGGATAGAAGGCCAGTGATAGGTGGGGGCAAAGGAGTGATTGCATAAGATAGCATAAACAAAAGGTCGAAAGGATGTTGTTGGTGGTGATACTGGCTAAAGGAGGTGCTAATGGTCACATTAAGAGAAGAAAGCAGGATGAGCAACTGGCAGATGGCCCTGGTGTGAGTGGGGTGGGGGAGGGGACGGTGTTGGAGAAAAGATCAAAATAGGCCTAAAAGGTGGGAATAAATAAATGAATGGAACTAAATTTAAGAATAATAATAGAAATAGGTGGGAAAAATATATATACATAAAAATTAAAAAGTAAATATTTGAAAAAAGGGGATTAAAAAGGGGTGAGGGTGAAGGAGAGAGTTCATGAATTGAAGTTGTTGAACTCAATGTTAAGCCCGGAAGGCTGTAAAGTGCATTCTCAGAAGATGAAATGCTGTTCCTCCAGTTTGCGTTGAGCTTCACTGGAACATTGCAGCAGGCCAAGGACAGACATGTGGGCATGAGAGCAGGTGGAGTGTTGAAATGGCAAGCAACAGGGAGGTCTGGGTAATGCTTGCGGACAGACGGAAGGTGTTCCACAAAGCGGTCACCCAGTCTGCGTTTGGTCTCTCCAATGTAGAGGAAACCGCATTGGGAGCAATGAATGCAGTAGACTAAATTGAGGGAAGTGCAAGTGAAATGCTGCTTCACTTGAAAGGATTGTTTGGGCCCTTGGACGGTGAGGAGGGGGGAAATATAGGGGCAGGTGTTGCACCTTCTGCGATTGCATAGGAAGGTGCTGTGTGAGGGGGTTGAGGTGTAGGAGGTGATGGAGGAGTGGACCAGTGTGTCCCGGAGGGAACGATCCCTACGGAATGCCGCCGGGGGGGGGTGAAGGGAAGATGTGTTTGGCAGTGGCATCATGCTGGAGTTGGCGGAAATGGCGGAGGATGATTCTTTGAATGCGGAGTCTGGTGGGGTGAAAAGTGAGGATAAGGGGGACCCTATCATGGTTTTGGGAGGGAGAGGAAGGTGCGAGGGCAGAGGCACGGGAAATGGGTCGGACACAGTTGAGGGCCCTGCCAACCATCGTGGGTGGGAAACCTTGGTTAAGGAAGAAGGAAGACATGTCAGAAGCACTGTTTTGGAAAGTGGCATCATCAGAACAGATGCGACGGAGACGAAGGAACTGAGAGAATGGGATGGAGTCCTTACCGGAAGCAGGGTGTGAGGAGCTGTAGTCGAGGTAGTTGCAGGAGTCAGTGGGCTTGCAATGAATATTGGTGGACAGTCTATCACCGGAAATTGAGACAAAGAGGTCAAGGGAGGGAAGCTCAACGCAAACTGGAGGAACAGCACCTCATCTTCCGATTAGTCACTTTACAGCCTTCTGGACTTAACAGTGAGTCCAACAACTTCAGATCATGAACTCTCTCCCCCATCCTCACCTCTTTTTAATCCACTTCTTTCAAATATTTATTTAATTTTTATAAATATATTTTTCCCACCTATTTCTATTATTATTTTTAAAATTTGTTTCCATTCCTTGTTTTATCCCCAGCTTTTAGCCTATATTGATCTTTCCTCCCATACCATCCCCTCCCCCCATCCCATCCCCACTAGGACCATCTGTTACTTGCTCATCCTGCTTTCTACTCTTAATGTCACCATTAGCACCTCCTTTAGCCAGTATCATCACCATCAACACCCCTTTGACCTTTTGTTTATGACACTTTTGCAATCCCTCCTTTGCCTCCACCTATCACTGGCCTCCTATCCAGCTTTACCTGTCCCGACCCCCTTAAACAGTATATATTTCACCACATTTCTACTTCTCTTTAGTTCTGAAGAAGAGTCATACAGACGTGAAATGATAACTCTGTCTTTCTTTCCACAGATGCTGTCAGACCTACTGAGTTTTTCCAGCAATGATTGTTTTTGTTTCAGATTTCCAGCATCTGCAGAATTTTGCTTTTTTCCCTTTCCAACTTATCTTTGTGTCATCCCTTCATCCAAGTCATTTGTATAAATTGTGAACAGTTGAGGTCCCAGCGCTGGTCCCTGTGGCACACCACTCATTATATCTTGCCAACCTGAAAAAGACCCATTTATGCCTACTCTCTGCTTCTTGTTAGCCAGCCAAACTTCTATCATTGCCAATATGTTACCCCCTATACCATGAGCTTTTATTTTCCATAATAACCTTTGATGTGGCACTTTATCAAATGCCTTCTGGAAATCTAAATACAGTACACCCGCCAGTTCCCCTTTATCCACAGCACATGTCACTTCCTCAAAGTTCGTTAAACATGATTTCCCTTTCAAAAAACCACATTGACTCTGCCTGATTACCTTGAACTTATCCAAGTGTCCTGCTACAGCTTCTTTAATAACAGCTTCTAACATTTTCCCTATGACAGATCTTAAGCTAACTGGCTTGTAGTTTCTCACTTTCTGTCTCCCTCCCTTTTTGAATAATGGAGTTAGATTTGCTATCTTCCAATCTAATGGGATCTTCCCCAAATCTAGGGAGTTTCAGGAAATTAAAATCAATGCATCAACTATCTCACTAGCTACTTCTTTTAAAACCCTAGGATGAAGTCCATCAGGATCTGGGCACTTGTCAGCCTGCAGCCCCAACAATTTACTCAGTACCACTTCCCAGGTGACTGTAATTTTCCTGAGTTCCTCCCTCTCTTCCATTTCCTGATTTATCGCTGTTTTTGGGATGTTACTTGTATCGTTTAGAGTGAAGGATGATGCAAAATACCTGTTCAATTCATCTGCCATTTCCTTGTTTTCCATTATCAATTCTCCAGACTCACTTTCTATAGGACCAACACTCACTTTGTTAACTCGTTTCTTTTAAAAATATTTATAGAAACTCTTACTATCAGTCTTTATATTTCTAGCTAGCTTTCTCTCATACTTTCCTTATTAATCTTTTAGTCATCCTTTGCTATTCCTTATATTCTGTCCAATTTTCTGGCCTTCCACCTAACTTTGCACAATTATATACTTTTTCTTTAAGTTTGATACTACCTTTAAGCTTTCTAGCTAACCACGAATGGTGTGCCTGTCCCTGGGGCTTTTTCTTACTAATTTGAAAGTTTGTCTACACTGGGCAGAATTTCTCACCATTCCAATTTGTAGACTGCCCAATATAAATTATGCCCATTTCATATGGATGTCCAGGGTTACTAGATGGTGTTAAGTCTACTGAAGATAATGGAAAAGACACAATAATATAATTAAATGCTCAGGTTGCTCCTGGTATACACTATTTTTAAAACCATTTCATCCACTAAAACTACCTAAAAATGGCAGCCAAATGACCATGTCATGTTTTGGATGGCAGTACAAGGTATAGGAGCATGTATGAAGGACCTATACTATGGTTGTTGTTTGGGCATGCATAGTAGTTGCCTCACCTGTTCAACAGGTTACCAGCCACCACTGGAATGTTAGTGTTGGACAGTGGAAAAATTATTTTTAATTTTGGCACCTGTTACGTGTATTTACCCGTTCTGGGTTAGGTCTAGTACCTATCAGATGCAGAATAAAGTTCAACTCCTGCTCTCCGCCAGCAAAATTATTCCTTCAATTTTTTTACATTTTTCATCTATACTCCCATTTTCTGCCCATTTTTATTGCTATAAGCTGGTTCTTTGCTGTAGTTCACGATCAGGAGGGTCAAAGATTCAGCCCATGGTGAACATCTTCACAAACTTGCATCAATGTCATCCCCATTGTGGACAATTCAGCAGGAGAGATGATAAAGTAGTGAAAGGTAAAAGGACTTTTACCAGCCAATTATTCCTCATCCTCATAGCCAAGCAGTATAAGGTTGTAGATGGTTTGCTCAGAGGGAAGAGTTAGGAAAATCGTTAGCTTAAATTGGACTTGAATTGAAGTCAAGGTCAAGATCAAGGTCAAAGATTGAACTATTCAGCATTATAGCTATTACTCCCATCTTTATTTTCAGGTAAACTTCTTCTGTTTATTGTGTACCAAAAAAGATACATTTTACATAAATGAATAAATCTGCACAATTAATAATCAAAAATCTATTGTTCTCCACCTCTGTGGGCTGTGGAAACCGACTGAATGATTTATTATTCATTTATATGGATCTGGTCTATTGGTCATGATTCCCTATTCAGTGTGATCTAACAAGTATAAATAATGCACTTCTAAATTCTATTAATTGTTCTTAAAAGTCTGCAATATATTATTACCCATGCCCTGTTATATTTTTGGTGATACTTTAGTATCACTATTGGGTATAGACAAACTGATTTTATTGCACCTGAATGGGTCGTTCTTCCCATTTGATGAATTTGTAGCCCGACCCCCCTCTTCCTCAAGAGCCACAACAGAACACGGCCAAGCAAGTGAAAACAAAAAAAAACTACTGGAGATAAGGTATAATGTAGAAAGCTTTGAGATAGAAAATTGGACCTCATCACGCCTGTTTGACCTGCATAAAATGTACAAGTTAAGACCAAATTTGGGAGGCCAACATATCTTGTTCAAGGCTAATATATCCATCCTGAAGCCACTGCTCTGGACAGGATTTTCATTGTGGGTGTGGGCTGTAGTCGGGCCAGCTGACCTTGGACAGAGTTCGGAGGCAGCCACAGGGTGTGGAGGCAGCCTGATTAAAGGCCCGCCTCTGTGCTGTGGGACTTCATCCAAGTTAACATAAAAGCAGAAAAGCCCTCCATCCCTTACTTTCACACCCCCTCACACCACACACGCTCCCCATGCCCCACCCATGCCACCTCATTCTCCCCACCCACCACTTATGGCTCCTAATGCCCCCCATACCATGCTATTCTCCAACCACCCCACTATGGCCCCTCATTCCTCCCATACCAAGCTCTGGCATTTCCATGCCCATTCACCCACCATACACTGTGTAAAGCTAATGAACCCTATGGTAAGAGTATGATGTGCTAAAAAAGCTTTAAAAATAGTCATTCATTGATAACTTTCCACTTTCTTAAAAAGGCTCCTATTTACTACAGCCTAATAAAAATCAATTATCCAGACAATTCAAGTTTCAATAGCTGAAACTGCAAGCACTTTTTTATCTTGTGTAAATAAACATTGTACAATTGACAGCAAAGATCAAAGAGCCAGTGCTGTCAATCAATCAATGTTTTCTCTGGGACTCAGGTGTTTTTAGTGCACTCATGGGTATTTGGGCTTTCAGCTGGCTGAGAGCACAGGAATCAATCATCCTGTTGAAATACATGCAGCATTACTCAGAGTGGATGCAAGAGCAGTGTAACTCCCTGCAAAGGGTACAAGGCTCACTCAATATCCGGGAGCAATCAGCTCAGAGTATGAGACACCCATGGAATACATGAGGAGCTGAGCTCCCTTAACAGGTCATTCACACTGATGTCACAATGGTTGCTGGAATGAGCGACAGATGTGCCCCAGCAGCCAGCCCCACCTAACCAACAGGAAGGCCAACCTCGGGCTGTGAAGGTTAGTGAGGAGATTGAAGGTACTGGAGGCATACCAGCACTCATCTTCTTCTAACTCCCGAGCCCCTCCACCACAGCCCTCATATGTTCTGCAGAAACGCAGAAGTCTCTGTATGAAGCAGGTTGCCTGAATGCAGGGTCCCTGCATGATGAGGCCAGCCGCCACGCTTCTCAATGCCATATAGCACAAGAGTTGAGCAGCTCGCTTCCCCCTCCTCTGAAGCAACATGGAGAACAATACGTAAGGGCATTCGTAAGCGCAGGGCACCGTGTCGCCTCAATCTGTCTTCACCGTGGTTCCATTTCATATCACTTTGTATATCACAATTAATCAACAAATCATTGTTGCCAGAAATGTTTCAGTCTGTTTTTGTACAATAAAATCCTCAATGAGAATGTTAACAGAATGAAGGCGCTCCCTAGCAGTAGCACTGAAGGCTGCACCAAGTCCATGTCGCATTGACACCATCAGAGCAAGGGTGTGTCCATGCATGAACAGCAGTGGGAGGCTGTTTCCTTCTCCAGACCTTCAGGTAAGGTAGCAGTTCGCCAAGGATTGCGGACTGAGAGGCTCCTTGCAGCATTTATTGTCCAATGATTGACTTTAATGGAGGATCAATGATCAGACTCAAAGTCAAATCCAGTTTATTGGATGCACTTCAAGCATAAGTGCTATGTCGAAGGCAGTCATCCTCTCGTGAGTGTTACACAGTGACTTAAGTGGATTTCCCACATGTCAAGATGCCATGTATGCTCCAAGGAAGCATGCTTGTGTAGTTTCTCCACTACATTTGAAGCCTCTGTCTTCTAGATGGTAGAGGTCACAGGGAGCCAAGGTGTTTGGCAGCATTGCGTGTTGCCAATGTTACACAGTCTTAGAACTTGACGCTAGTGATGGGCGATGTGGAAGGAGTTGTTCTAACTCACGTGTGGCATCACCCTGCACATTGTGCAGTTGCTGTAGTACTGTTAGCACATGCAATCGTGCCTGAAGGTCACGGGTGTAAAGTTATCTTTCAAACTGGCGCTGTCGGCATAGTGGACAATGTTTGAGTAGGCATGAAGTGGTGTTTTCTCCAGCTCATTGACAGCCTCTAACATGTGTGAACGGCCCAGGTTGTGAAGGGCTTCTCAAGATGTTTTTGTGCACTATGTTAAGGCCAAGGATTATGATAGTCATGGTTTTAGCCATGTTAATGGCACTGACTTTCAGTATGTGCTGTTTTTGTTTTCTCTCCTGTTGTGGTTGGGCATTTCCCTGAGGATTTGTGGCTTCCATTTTAAAGGTTTATTGTGTGGAAGCTGCTCACTATGGACCGGTTGATGTTATTTGGGACTTTTCAAGAGCCTAGGAGAATCTACTCTGAATTAGCAGGCAACCTCCTGCTGTAAAGGATCAGTCATGACTACATGGCTCTGCCCCTCAGCTGGTCTGCCATTACTGGCCTCTTCCCACTCCTCCGTGTCAGATCCATGACCCTTGACTTGAGCATCCTCCTCTTCCAGCTCCTCCTCAGATGTTCTAGCCATAAGTCCGGCTTCTGCCCACTCTGGTCATAGACCCCACCGCTGTGCCATATTGTGTAGCAAGCCGCACATGACAACTATTCTTAGAGATCCTTGCAAGGGAATACTATAGTTCCTCTAGAATGGTCAAGGCACCTCAAGCGCATCTTCAAGATACCAATAGCCTGCTCTATTGTATTGCGGGTCAGCACTTGGCTGTTGTTGTATAGCCTTTCTGGCTCTGTTTGTGGTCGCCTAAAGGGGGCCATCAGCTACCTCCTTAAGGGGTACTGCATGTCCCTAATCAGGGGCTTGTATTGGTGTCTGAAAAAGTTGAGGCAGTTGTGAATTCCTCAGGATAAATGAATCGCGGCAACTTCCAGGATACTGTGCACACATGTGAAGGAACACCTTGGTGTGGTCACACCACACCTGCACGTTCAGGGTGTGGCAGGATTTTCTGTTTATGAAGATGCCAGGTTGATTACTTGGTGCCCTATGGTGATGTGGCTGCAGTCAATAGCCCCCTGTACTTGAGGGAAGCCTGCTAATTTGGCAAACTGCCTGGCGCTCTGTGTCTACAATCCTTGGTAAACATCCATTAGGAAGTTTATGTGCTCTCCCACCTGGGCAAAGAGGGCATTTGTGGCTACCTTGATACAGATATGTACAGCTGATTTGAAATGCTGCAGAGGTCTCCTGCTAAGCCCTGGAAAGAAGCGGGAGCATAATATGCAGAGACGCTGTGATGCTGAGTACCACTGACAGGGCATGCAGATCTGCAGGCTGTGGTGTCGGCTCCTGTTGCACCATGGCATGGTTTCTGCATTATTTTCTGCATTGCCATGTGTTCCTGTTGTCTTTTGGTTCCCAGATGTTGTTAATAATCACACTTTAAGCTTAGAAAGATCAGAAACTCTTTATGTTTACTTTTGCCATGCTGTCTGATACAAGGAAGGATCAGATTGAAATGGTTCTGTACACATCACATCTGTCTCTAGTGCAGCCATGAAATGTGGCCCCCTGGAACACTTATACATAACAATTAGTCCCTAGCTAATTAATTTCTAGCTCATTACAGGTAATACAACAATATGTAGCAGTCAAATTCAGATATGACCTCCAAAGTTGGTTGACCCTCACCTCGGAGTAAAACCTAGCTGTCCGCCTCCTCCTGCCTGGTGTGAGCAGTGCTGTCTCCAACTCCTGGTTTTGTCCCCTCTCTTTGGTTGCATGTTGGTCCTGCTCACATGCCTCTATGGCACAAATATGCAAAGGTGCCATCCCCATTCTGCAGCTTCTTTGCCACAATGCACACTCTTCCCCTTGTCTGGCACACTCTCCTTCCTCTCAACTGGGTGCCCATGTCAGGAGGACCAAAAATATATGCCCTTCCAAGGCCACTGGCCCCATCCTCCAACTCCCTTGGGTGTCAGCCACACATCGGTGTTTGAATTTGTTGAAGTTCTGCAGCAATTTGGTGAAAAATTTTTAAGCTCTCCAAAAGGGCACCTGACCTCTCCAAAGAACTCTGCTAGGTTTAGACCTCAAAGTCTTAAGGTCCTTTAGTCCTCAAAGTCATGAGTCTCACAAATCATGTATTGGAAATCTTGGTAAAAAAAATATAATTCTGAGTAAAGGCAACTGCACTTTTAAATGTGCCGCTGCCTCCATGAACTGTACATGTGCGAAATACAACCTGCCCCCGTTCCTCAGTCTCAGCAAAAATGGTGAGTGCCTGATACGAGGGCAGGTCTTCCAGATTCAGGGCTCCGGCGCCATTTAGGCCAAGATGTGGAGCCCTCCCGTCTCCCCAAAAATCTGGGTCAATACCTGTTATTATAATGCAAGAATCACTATTAGAGAATACTTTAAACACCACACCAGTAATATGAACAGACCTTATGTGGTACAGTCGTTTGCCATTGTAGATGATTTAATCCATAGATGAGGGCCAAACACAGATGCCTGAATGCATTGGAGCACCAATCAGTTGTCCTGATGCAACTTACTTGTCAGTTTCACCCTGCACCAAGGCACTAAGGTAAATCCATGATGGGGAAGGTGGGGGCTGAGGTGGTAAAGAGGAATGGGGAAGTCTGGGCCAACAGCACCTTTCAGTTGCTTTGTAGAGCCAGATGGAGCTCCTTCTGACTCCACAAAATACCAACATTTTCAATGTTTTTCAGTCCTTATTGAACAGCCTCCTTTGGTCCTTTTACGATCTACTAATTGCGCTGATCACGACCCAGAAATACCAATGAGAGCTTGTGCATCACCAGCTCTGACGACGGCAAACCAATTTAACAATCTACGTCTGAATAGAGTGCAATATTGAAAAGATCTCTGCTCATTTCTAGGAGACGCCAGTCTTACCTTATAAAAAGGCTCCTGCTAATTCTGCTGTGTCTGATTGTTCATGCAGATCAGATACAGATCTTTGCTCTGCTAAATTGATTATTGTTGTACCTACTATAGGCCCATAAAACAGGTATAACAATATTAAATTTAGGTGCTGTTGTCTCTGTAAATTTATCTAACAGTGAAATAATATTGGAGAAAAATAACAGGCAGAATTTTGCCCTCGTCAGGCGAGCTCAGCAGGGATGGGCAGGAGCGGTTGGGAAGCCGACTGCCACCTACAATCGGGAATGGACCACGATTTCACGCTGGTGAGCCAGTTAAGGCCTGCCCTGTGTGAAACGTGCGCTGCAGCGCTCAGCGTTGCCTGTGTGGAAGGGGAGGAGAGCAAGCGTGCAAGTTCACACATGCGCACAGGAAAAACTCCCTGAGGCACAGAACTGCCTCAGGGAGATGAAGATATGAAAAATCAAAAATAAAGACTTTGAAATTGTTAAAAAAAATGTCCCCTCACGTGACTCTGTCACATGAGTAGGGACATGTTAGAAATTAGTATGAACGTTTTTTGGTTTTTTTTTAATGATGGATCAAAACCTCATTCCGCCCGTGGATGAGGTTTCGCAAAAGATGCAAAGGCCGCTTTGCCTTTTCGCCTGCCCGCCTACCATTAGGTTGGATAGGCAGTGAAAAATTTAAAACAATTAGATTGTTAATGGCCTTAATAGGCCTGTTAATTGTCGGCGGGCGCACTGCCAACTCCCGTGCGTGCCCGCTGACCAAAATATTGCACAAGTGCGCGATGAGGTCGGGACACTCGCCCGACGTCATTACGCGTCATTTAATGCTTATTTGGGTTGGGCTCACGCCCGCCTGACAAGCACAAAATTCTGCCCAATGATTACATTAAATTTTCCTGATGAATTTACTCCTAAGGTTCAAATTTATCCTGCTTTTACTATGCTGTCCAGGAGCATGTTCACCACAATCTGATATGGCTCCTAGCTTCAAATCCAGTGTCTGTGAAAACATTGAAAACAATTGCCAATTCCAACCAAATAACCATGCTTTGTGGGACTTTCATATGAATTGCAAGGAGCTTGCATTTGAAACTGGAGACCTATTTTGTTGGGAAATGTAGAAAACAATGATTTACATTACAATTACAAAAGGGACAATTACAATGGTGTAGTGGTGTTGTTGCTGGACTAGTATTCCAGAAACCCAGGGTAATGCTCTGGGGACCTGGGTTCAAATCCCACCATGGTAGGTAGAATTTGAGTTCAAAAAAAATCTGGAAGTCTAATATTGATTGTTGTAAAAACCCTTCAGTAAAAAATGCTTCACTTTAGGGAAGGAAATCTGCTGTCCTTACCTGGTCTGGGCTACATGTGACTCCAGACCCACAACAATGTGGTTGACTCTTGAATGCCACCTGACCAAGGGCAATAAATGCTTGCCTAGCCAGCAATACCTGCATCCCATGAATGAATTAAAAACAGCATGTTAACTATCCCAAGTAACTAAAACATGAACAATTTCTTGAGTAGGAACAAGTTTATGTTGAACCTTGCTTTCCTAACTAGAACATCAAGTCCAAGAACTGGATCCCTGGCGGAAGAAGTTTTTTCAGTTCCGAAATGCTGCCTTCTGCTGGATGACGGAGCGAATGCGAAACAAGCCAGTGACTTCTGCAAGGGAAAGAGGGAAACAGGTTATATACAAAAATCAAATCAGCATTTTTGAAAGAAAGTATACTAATAATTGGGGAACTTATATGTTCTGGAAATAGTGCACTGAGCTTGGCCCAGCCTTGGCCATTTAGAGTAAGAAATTTTATTGAAAATATAATTTATATACATCAGCATGTCACATTCAATTTGTGGTCTGATGTTTCAGAGAGATCACAGTTGGAAAGATATTTTAAAGTAACAGTAAATAACTTGAAGCTATTTCAGCTGATTTACAAGTTTTTAAACATAAACTACAATTGTTTAATATGAAAATTGAAAATTACCTAGTGGATTTAAAAAATTTATTGGTAGTTAAAAATGACTTGTAAATATTGCAAAAATGAGCCCAATCAAAGAAGGCTAATTTACATGATTGCAGGCAGGCGAATTGATAACAAAGACACTGTCTCTATGTTAACACAGCCGATTAGGTCAAGTTTTTACCCTCTGAGCTCTTTTCCTGTAAATGACGCGTTCTGATGTGAAACAAGCAACATGTCAAAGCAAGTTGAAAGATGTAGGCATTTTATGCCATGTCACGATGACAGGCCGATGAATATTTGGGCCATTAGGGGCTTATTAGTGAATAAATGACCAGATGGTTCACTGATGCACAGAGATGGACAGAACTGGATGCTACTAATCAGCACTGTCTGTACTAGGTGTCATATCATATGACACAGTAACCCATGGTTACTGAATAAAAGTTACCATTAGCAAGTCAATTTTTCAATGTGTTCAGTGTAAACACTGGACCCCAGTACTATAGGCCTATATGAAGCTTAATGTATTGATTTATAAATATTTTGTATGCTTAATTACGAATTTCCCCAAAAAGAAATAGAATGATAGGACGGAATTAAGCATTGAGCTTTTGTTGTTAAGAAATAAATAATATGTGTAATATCTATATAGGATCTTATTTTATGGCAGTTTAATTTTTCATATTTTAAAACTTTGTTTGAAACATTAAGCTAGAATTGTTTTTCACATGAAGAGCGATGTCTGGGGGAACAATCTTTTGAAGCGGTAAGCAAGTTAAAACAGTCACATTAGCACATTTGAAATCCATTGGTTGCTAAATTAAGACAATACACAAGAGAAAACTTACGCGTGAATTTTTGAATTGAGTTTTTTTTTGTAAGTATTTCCAAAAATGTTCAAGCATTTCACCAATCCCTTGAGGATCTTGGTAGCATTTTACAGCCAAATTTTTAAAAAAGCACCAAGTTTTGTTGTTCACTTGGGAACTGCATTAGGAACTTGCCTGTCTGAATTGCTCAGGAGACACATACTTCAATCAGTTATGCAGTCAGTTCAGATAAATGAACCATATATAAAAATATACATCATTAAAGTGGAGCTACTGGACATGGCTTAGATAATTGTTCGATTCCTATCTATGGTATTCATATGTTAACATCCTAAAGTACCCAATTGAAGCCCATTTCCATTGTTGCAAATTTTTGTTTATTCAGATTTTCTCATTTTAAGCATCATATACTTTCAAAATCATTCTTAATAAAATGTTGTAACATAAAGCAAGAATCATTTAAAAATTAAAAAGCAGATACAATGACCCAATATTTATTTTCAGCAACAAAAGTTCTACTTTACAAAGTAAAAACTTTCTTAAGTACACAACAGATCACTAGGTGATTAATAAAGCATAATTAAGAATTTGAGAAGAGTTCTAAAATGTGTTGGACATCTTTGAGAGCAATTTGCAATATGCTGTTGATGCTGGTAAAGAGAACACTCCAGAAAATGCCTGCTAAAATACACTGAAAGCATTTCCTTAAAACCAAAGCATAGCAACAAACTAATATCAATAGCAATAGGATATAATGTGGAAATGTGTAATGTTGGCATCTTATTATGTGTGCTTAAAATAGTGTGTGATTATTGCATATCATACACTAATTGCAGTTCATTAATGTTAAACCGTAATGGCACCAGACCCCAGTTAATGGGCTGTAAAGCTTCTGCAGTGATACACAGCAAATAAAAACAAGTTAATGAAGTCAGCCATTGAAACTTCATTACATAACCAAAATACATGATTTCCTACAGCTGGTTTGTGCTTGTTACTAGCACCCAAAACAACATGCTTAGTAGTTTTTCCCACTTCAAAAAATAAAATGTAGCTTAAAATTAAACAAATAAACTCAGTTGGTGTTAAATGTTAAATTATAATAAAGGTGCTTTGAGATGATTATGCTTTTTGCTCTGTGATTTGTTTAATCAGTGTAGTTCATACATTTGAAATACCATGTAATAATGCATCAGTAATGTCAGTTTGGAACTGTTGATGAATATTAAACTGTTGTGACAATAAAAAACTCAGTTTTCCCTTTATTTCCAGCTCTTTTTGCCCATGTCATATAAACAGTTTACATCCATTTATGGTTCTTATTTATATCGCTATTTACTCATCCCAAAATGCTTGAATTGGAATGAAAGTGTATTACATACTGACTTCAATGTGTTATAAGAATCGACACTTGTCATCCAGTTTATTGTGGGACTATTAACTTTATGGCTGTCTCTCATCTAGTATCAAACCAATTCCTAATAAACCAGCAGTTTGTTCAGATATTAAAGAGTTTCGCTTGTCTACAAACAGTGAAAAATCCAGAGACCACACCTCCTTCTGCAGATTGGTTGACCGTTGTGTGCTGATCTGAATGGCCTGTCATTAGAGTTCCTGTGGATAGACGGAATAGATTATATCTAAATGAGTAATAGGTGGTCAGATATGTGACAGAATGCAATGAGGGATCCGGGCATCAACAAAATGGATATTGCAGGACTTTTAGATGGACTTATGGATTAAAATAAAATCAAGTTTTTGTTTATTACAAAATAATCTTTTTATCTTATTAGGAAAAAAATAATCCAGAATAATTGATATAAGCTTTCACTAGTTATTACCACAAACCATCAGTAGATTTCCATCTTGGCGAAAAATTCTGGGATAAAATAGAAATAAATACTGGAAAATGTGTAAGTAGCCTGCGCAGTGCACCTGGCAACCACTCGTGCATGATGCTTTTCAATACAAAATGTTAACTTGATTTTGCTTTCAAAACTTTTTCTGAAGATGGAGAAGCTATATAAGTAAAACAGCAGAAAGGGTAGGCCATTCAGCCCCTCAAACCTGCACCACCATTCAATCATGGCTGATTTGAATCTCAACTTCATAGCTCCATAGCTCTTGATAACCTTACATGCAGTCATTATGGCACAGGGGGAGGCCATTCAGTCCATCTATTCCATGTAGACCAACCAGTCAATCCTATTCCCCTGTTCTATCCCCATAGTCCTGCAAGTTTATTTCCATCAAGTGCCCATCCAATTGCCTTTTGAAATCATTGATCCTTTCCTTTTCCACCAACCTCATATGCAGTGAGTTCTAGGTCATTACCACTCACTGCATTATAAAGTTCCTCCTCACATCCCAGTTCACCTCTTGCCCAAAATCTTAAATCTGCGTATCATAGTCCTTGTACCACCAGCTAATGGGAACAGTTTTCCTTTGTCTACCTTATCCAAACCTATCATAATTTTGTACACCCCTATCAAATCTCTCCTCAACCTCCTTTGTCCCAAGGAAAACAAACCCAGCTTCTTCAATCTAACCTTGTAGCTAAAATCCCTCATCCCTGGAACCATTCTGGTAAATCTCCTCTGCATCCTCTCAAGGGCCCTCTTATCTTTCTTAAAGTGTGGTGACTAGAACTGGACACAATACTCTAGTTGCGGCCTAACCAGCGCTTTATACAGGTTCAGTATAATTTCCCTGCTTTTGTGCTCAATACCTCTATTTCTGAAGCCTAAGATCCACTATGCTTGGCTAACTACTAAGAGTTCCATTTTAAGCTTCCTCAGATTTTGACAATGTACACATAAGGTACTGACCAGAATGTGAACAAATTTGTTGGATGACAGAAAAGAAAAATAATTTTTGGGTAACTGATAGAAATCAGAAATCAATCAATCTCAGTCTTGGGAGGTCCAATTGCCCAAGCATTCATAGCCTCTTCAGGCCAGTGGGGTGGGCAGTGGGGGGGTGGGGAGGCGGTGGAAAAGTGCAGATTTCCACTAACCTTTATGTGGAAAAAGAGCTTCCCAGTTTCTCTCCTAAATGGTCTCCATCTAATTTTATCATGTTTCCACATTCTGGATTCCCTCATTACAGGAAATATTTTTTCTGCATCGATCCTACTCCATACAGTCTATCAAAACAAATAAATCCACTCCTGGAACGGGGAAGGAGGGATGAGCATGAGAATTTGGATCATCTTGGCTACAATTGACTATTTATGTTACCACATTTCTGTTCAAGGCACATGTGGTGTTTCCCATTCTTGGAAACACATCAAAACATTAAATGACAATGTTCATCTACAACTATAATTCACCATGTGAAGACCCCTCACTTTAACAATAAATATTTATTCTATTCTCCAAAAGGCTTTTGATCACATTGAAACCATTGCTGGCTACAAAAACATTAGCATTGTGAAGGAAAGCAAAAAGACAGAATGAGCTCACTTGTCATTTTAGCTAAAATAAGATGTGGTGACTCACCAAATCTAAACAATGGTAGCCTTCTCAAGGGCAATTAAGGATGGGCAATAAATACTAGTCTAGCCAGCGACGCCCACATTCCATGAACAAATAACAAAGCCTACCTGGCTACAGTAAGGTTTTATTATTTTGTTTGAACTAATCCTCCTTTGCTTTTATGCTATTTTATTCAAATACCCTCTCCAGCTCATGATCACTGCCTCGTTTATTCAGTTCAAGGCTGGCATTAATTACAGATTCCTTTATGTCGAGAGGCCACAAAAATGTTCAACAAGTCTCACTACGTTAAAATCACTAGTGGGTTGACTAAATTAACTTGGATGTTGATATTTATTTGAAAAAATCTGTCTCTATGTAATGATACCAGGAATTGCTTTGTATGTTTTGGCTTTCTTTAATACATCAGCACGCACTGAGGCAGATCAGTAGTCAGTGATGCCAGGCAATGAGGTCTGAGTTGGGATATTGCTATAAAATCTTGTCATTGTCTGCCTTAGTGTAACCCCAGATCCTGTTGTATTGGACAGGTCACGTTCATAGTATAAATGCTTTTTTTACCAATGGTGAGCTATTGCACTTGCAACACTCATCACATATCTTTGTCTGCAGGTTGGAGTGTCATTTCCACAGCACTTGAACCAGTGATCGCGAAGGTGTGGAACAAGCATGTGTCTCTTTGAGCTCTGTAATGATATTGACACTCAAATCAAAAATAAAACAAGACTGCAATTTATTTAATAATGTTTGAAAGAAATGCCTAGCCCTGTACGTTCCCTGAATTGTAAAATATTCAGAAATTTACAGCATCTTTCACAGAGGCCTGAAACCAAGGTTATTCAGTACACTGTGGGTTAACTTGATCCTAATTATCTGGTTAACCTTTTGAGCATTTATGTTCTCACAGCTCTTGAAATGTACCAGTAATCACTGCAAAGACGACTTGCTTTAAATGTTAATGCAATGCCAGTATTTTGATGCAGATTAAGGAACATGCAGAATAATTTCTTAATTTACAGCATTCTCTAAAAAAAGAAAAGTAATTAAGCTTTGGTACAGAAAGGTGACTTCAATCCTCGAAGGGTTATCTGTAGCTCCTAGCTGTAACCATTCTTTCAACATGGAAATTGTAGCATGAATTGTAACATAGAAATTGTACTTCAAAAGTGAGGCTAGACCATTAGGCTTCCCAGTGCCATTGTACCTCTTGAGATGTCTAATTTTTTTCTACTAATTCTTCTAACTATTTAGTTTGTGGGTTTATCTTATGTTTTCTCATAATTGGAAATTAAACCTTTAAAATAAACCTATTCTGAGCAACAATTGATTCATTGCAATATCAACAGTTTTGAAAGCATCCAATGAAAATAGGTTTGGTTCCATTCCTATTAGTAATTACATTTATCTTTGCTGAGTGAGTGTGTGGAAAGTGTGTTCATTGTATGGCTGTTCTTGAATGTTAAAGGTCGTATGTCAGTTTTATGGGAGTAGAGTAGGCTGTGTCTAACGAACTGCTGTTACAATATGTTTTGAATATGAATACATTAATTTTTTAAATGTCTTTCAAATATCCTCATGCATCAGCCTTTTTAACACTGATAATTTGACAGTGGACCCTGGTTCTATCTGAGTGAGCTCATTGGTGCTTGCTGCACACCTGCGCCTATCCATGCATTAAACTTTGATCATAAGGCTCCGCGCAAATGAACTGTCAGATCATTACTGCATTTGATGCAATATAATCTGTCTAGAAATTAGCATCTCCCATCCACACAGGAATTTCACAGCACATAGGCCAATGCAGTGTTTGAATATGCATTTGTGGAGATTCATATCCATCCCCGCTCCCTTGAGAGTACAAGTTGAGAGCAGATTTGTGAATTAGCATGTCGAGTGGGAAGGGTCCTTCATTTCAGCTGCTGCAGATGCCGCTCCCTCTCGTTCATTACAGTTGCATTTCATCAGCTTTATGATGTCCACATGTCAATTGAGTGTGAGGATTTTGCACACAAAAGAGCCTCGGGGAAAACGACTTCACTGCCTAATCAACTGATTATCATACCTCAAATGGGCTGCAGTATGCAGATGGAAAAACATGGCTAGCGAGGGTAAAAACTGGAGAACATAGCAGCATCTAAGCATTAAGTCAAGACACTAGCAGAAATGAAATGCAGTGATAGCAGAGAGAGACTCTATTCACTTCACAGACCTTCTGCCTTATGCTTTATCAAAAGTGCCTAACACACACAGATGCACTATTTAACAATGCTGTCCCCTGCTTTCATCAAAAGTGGGTAAGGTTGCCGAGCTAAGCTCTGAAGAATAAAGGGGAGCAGGTCCCAAGTGAGAGGCAAAAGCTGAACATCGATGCCAGCTTCCATCTGTCATGATAGCCTATTTCTGAACCTTCAATCTGTCAGAAGCTTGCTGCCTCGCTGAAGGCTCCAGGAGATTTGGTGCACTAAACACATTTGACAACAGCATTATCGCTGCAAGGAGCCAGGCAAAATGCCATCAATGTGTTAATTGAAGCTAGATGTGTAAACTGTCACTTCTCATCTTTTTTAACACCACCAATGCCAATATCATGCACATAATTTCTATACGTTACAAACATAGAATTATGTCATATCCAGTGGAGTGAACTCCCCCCATTTGTTGAATGATATGCATTTTACTGCTACTGTGTTGCAAATCTTTTTTAAAAATTGTTAATTTTATGCTTTTGGATTTATAGTGGTCAACCCAGATATGTTTATACCGGTTGTAAAATCACACTCATATCTCTAAAATGTAGTGACTGCATTGATTTTACATTTTGCAGATCTCTCCAGACTTCATGTGAAGTTGTAAAGTTAGCCCCAGGCACCCTTAATTATGTTAAGAGGTAATATTTTCTTATTAACATATTTCATGTTGGTTTTACATTATCTCTTATTTGCACAGGCATGATGGTCAAGCGGCTGCCTTCTGTGCTGTCCATTCTGCATTCCATTCCATTCCATGTTTCTATGGGGGAATATTATAACCTGGGTTCTAACCCCAAGGATGAGTAAGCTATGGGGGAGAATGGGAAGATGTTATAAATTCTTAAACCTGACTTCAACCTTCCCCCTTCCAGTATTAATGGAGATGGTTTGGGGTGGGGTCGATGGGACATGTGATCAAAGTGCTCTCAGGAGTCAGATTGGTCACTAAAATCTTGTAAGAAGACTGCTTCTCTCGATTTTAATTGAAGTTTGATTCTTAACTCATGGAAGTTGACATTCATAGGCTTGGTTACACCCAACAGGTAAAAGGAGACAAGAAGGGCCGGATCCTACAAGTAAGTGCCTTTATTGCGCTGCTTGTGGGCCAGACGCTGTTTCCACAGGCTGAAGAAGCTTATCTCCATTTGATCAGACCCTCTGCAATCAACTGGCCCAGTAAGCCCATGGACAATGTCCATGATGTCTGATTAATCTCCACAATATCCAATCTCCCTGACCATGTCCAAATACCCACCATAACGTCCAATTATCCTCAATGTCTGAATACCGCTCAAAATATTCCAATTCTTCCACAATATCTGAACACCTCCTGCAGTATCTGATTTATGCCCAACCCCAAAGTATCTGAATACCCTGCCATGTCCAATTCATCACCAACCCTGCGATGTCCAGACTGATTCATCACCCCCCATGTCTGCATAGTTCAGATGCACCCCCCCCCCACCATGATATCTGATTCACCATCCCGTCATATCCAATTCACGACCCCAAACAAGCGATGCCCAGTTCACCACCCCCCCAAACAGGCAATGCTTGATTCAGCACCAACCGTCAACCCTGCAATGTTAGAATCTCTCCTTCCACCTCCCCACACCCCCCCCACCCACCCCACCCCCACCCACACACCACCCCCCCCAACCCACCCCACCCCCACCCACACACCCACCGCCCCCCCCCCCCCCCCCCCCCACCCACCCACCCACCACCCCCTCCACCCCTCACCAACATAATAGACGGAGTTTTCTGTTCTGGAGACTAAGGGCGGTGACAGGCAGGATAAGTGGCGCATTTCCTGCTGGGTGGCAGGGCGGGATCTTGTGCCCAATTGCATGCATGGAGCGTCATTAATTATGCATCGGCGAGCCATTCTCCGAATCACATGGTGGAGTGGTCACTGATTCGTCTGCCCCCGCCATCACCTTATGGGGTCGAAGGTCAGGGTGCCACATTTAAACGCCACCCAAACACAAATATTCACTCTCTGCAGCCCAGCTGTGTGGGCTGCACATCCTGAGGTGGCCCCCAGGATAAAGAAGCCATGTGCCTCTAGATTCAGCCAGAACTCTCCTCAACGCTGTTTGCAAACACCGTGAAGTCCTCTTCCCAAGGGATGGAACCACAAGATCCACCAACCTCACCTTATCGGCAGGAGGGAGTCGCAGCAGAGATCTGTGCCGTTGGAACCCAAAAAAGAAATTCCCTGCAGTGCAGGAAGAGGATGAATGATCTAATCAGCTCCACCAGGGCAAGTCAACCCTCTGCTCACCCTGGGCTCACACTCTCATAATGGCATCAGACACTCAAAGGATTACACTCCTCAGGGCTTTCACACACTGTTAACGGAGGAGACATCAGCGCTGAATATCTTACACACACTTTAAAATCACCAGCATCTCATCTATCATCCTGCACAAACAGCATCTTCAGCCCTTACCGGGGAGGGCTCAGCACACAGTGGGGGCATGCATGTTTCCCAGCCTCTCCTCCATCCCTTCTCATCCTATTCCTTCTCTTTGTCTTCATGCAGGCCAAACTGGCCCACAACAGGAGAGAGAGATCCCAGATGGGAGGAGGGATAGCAGACATTCAGGAGCTCACCCCCTCGAGGAGGAGGCAGCTGAGCTGGCAGAGGAGGACAGAGACCGCTCCTGTGGTGAAGGCGAGATCGGCCTCTCCCAGCAAACCAGTATGGATGAGCCCTTCATGAGTTGATCACATTCTGACATTCACAGTGAGCGACATGCAATGTTGTATTCAGTCTGTTCATAAACAAAATCTACCTTCTCTCTCTTGCAGGCACCAGTAGGACCAGCCAGCCCATGAGCCCCAGCCCTCGGCTCAACATAGATGAGGATCCATTCGATGAAGACCCATCACAGCGCTCATCTGTACACTCCACCAGTGCAGAGACACACACCTCGGTGGGTACTAGATCTAGATTAGGCTCTGGGTCACTTTCTGGAGAACACTTCACAGCCTCCACAGCAATCAGAGGCAGTGACAGCCCAGGTCTCCAGCACACGGAGGAGTCCCAGCTGAGTCCAAGCCAGATGAAGAGGCTCTGGAAACAGATGTGGTACACATGCTGGAGATGCAACAGGCCACAGGAACATCAGGCAGAGCTGCGAGAGGCAGCTTAGGGCAAAGTATGGAGGAGTCCATCTGCATTATGTCTGATGTCGCGGCTCTGACAAGAGAACACCTTGAGGTCACCATGGGAGACCTTGGTCCAGCAGGTTCTGCTGGATTTGCGCTGGGACCTACACTCCATCGCTATAGTGATTGGTGGGATCCATCAGTGTCTAGGAGAAAGGAGAGCGGATCACCTCGACTTCCTTCCAGGTGCCTCTTCTACCCCACTCCCAGTCATGAATCTGCGTGCACCCCTTCCCTCTTGTGTAACACTAAGCCCCCACTTCCCAGTATAAAGTCTGTGCGCACACCCTCCCTCTCATGCCAATCTTATCCCACTCACCTCCCTCCCGAGTCTACGTGCACCACTTCCATGTCAGGATCCAGCTCTCCCAACCCCATTCATCCCTCTGCCTGCCATCCCCAATCCTTCCCTTGTACCCAATACCCCCACCCACATCAAGTCAACCCTCTACCTGCCATTCCCACTCTTTCCTCTGTTCCCTTCACCTTCATGTCTCTACCTATTTCCCCCACCAAACCCCATCCTCCCCAGAACCGTCCCCATTCTGATCTCTGTGTGTGCCCTGCAGCACCCAGTGCGAGCGGCCCTGCCTGCGTCCCGCAGCACCCAGTGCGAGCGGTCATGCTGGCGCTCTGCAGCACCCAGTGTGAGCGGCCCTGCTGGCGCTCTGCAGCACCCAGTGTGAGCAGTCACGCCGGCGCTCTGCAGCACCCAGTGCGAGCGGTCATGCTGGCGCTCCGCAGCACCCAGTGCGAGCGGTCATGCTGGCGCTCCGCAGCACCCAGTGTGAGTGGCTCTGCTGGCACTCCGCAGAACCCAGTGCGAGAGGCCCTGCTGGCGCTCTGCAGCACCCAGTGCGAGCGGTCATGCTGGCGCTCTGCAGCACCCAGTGCGAGCGGCCCTGCTGGCGCTCTGCAGCACCCAGTGTGAGCAGTCACGCCGGCGCTCTGCAGCACCCAGTGCGAGCGGTCATGCTGGCGCTCTGCAGCACCCAGTGCGAGCGGCTCTGCTGGCGCTCTGCAGCACCCAGTGCGAGCGGTCATGCTGGCGCTCTGCAGCACCCAGTGCGAGCGGTCATGCTGGCGCTCTACAGCACCCAGTGCGAGCGGTCATGCTGGCGCTCTACAGCACCCAGTGCGAGCGGCTCTGCTGGCGCTCTGCAGCACCCAGTGCGAGCGGTTATGCCGGCGCTTTGCAGCACCCAGTGCGAGTGGTTATGCCAGTGCTCTGCAGGACCCAGTGCGAGTGGCCCTGCCTGCGCTCCGCAGCACCCAGTGCGAGTGGCCCTGCCGGCGCTCTGCAGCACCCAGTGCGAGCGGTTATGCCAGTGCTCTGCAGGACCCAGCACATCCCATCTCCCTCCAGACCCGCACAGGCCCCCCTGAACACCCTCCCTAACTTTCCCCACAGGACCCTGCAACACCCCTCCCCATCCGTCATGGGACTGCCTGAATACCCTCCCCGATTAGCCGCCCCACCTCCCAACTACGCTTTCGACCCCCCACAGGACCCCTTGACAACCACCCCTGACCCGACTACCGTCACCGACCACCCCCCTCACTGATCACACCCCGCACTGACCAACCCCACCCCCCCAAACCACCCCCACTGACCACCCAACACTCCCCTACACTGACCATTCGAACCCCCCACAACTGACCGACCCCTCCCCCCGCCAATCCCGCATCCTACCCACTTACATTACAATCTTAGCTTCTCCCCGAGTTGTCAAAGTGGCTGGATCTTTAAACTTACCTGCTTTATGGCTGCTAGTGCTGTGTGGTTTCCCTACCTTCAACTCTCCTGACTTGACATAAAACCTCGGGAACCCACTACACTGCACCTTTCTCACCTGGCCCCAGTCAGAGGATCGTGCGAGAAAGGTGTGGCTTAATTTCAGGGTAAGTAACTAGGAATGGAGTGGCAATTAACTGTGATTGCCACTCCATGGAAGATTCGGGCCAATAACATTAATAGCAGTTTATTTCTGAGAATGCATGCACTGTGACATATACTATTTGTTGAGATTTGAGAAGATATGGTGGAGCATGGAGTTTCAACCCTTAGGGGTTGATTTTAACATGAATATGTATATTGGGCAGGTGGCAAGCAGAGCATGTGTTCCATCCACCTAACGTTAAGGCCCAATTAATTTTCATTTGTTGTGAATGCTATTGCCAAGTGGTGAATGTTGCACATACAATTAACTATTGGGCGGCCAGCTGTCTAATCCTCCACATTGGAGGCGTTATGAGGTAAGTTGCAAGCCCCAAATGTGTGTCCTGATGCAGCTCACCAGCACTTGGCAATACTGCTGCAGGAGGCTCAATAACAATGATGTGCCTGCATGCTCACACTAAGCAGATGACTGATGCCATGTTTACTAAAGCAAACACTTTCACCACCTTTTCCATGGACGACCAGAAGCAACAGTTAAGTCACTAGGTGCTTGCACAGTAATAAAAACAGAAAAAACCGAAATGGCTGGAAAAACTCAGCAGGTCTGACAGCATCTGTGGAGAAAGAAACAGAGGTAATGATTCGAGTCCGTATGACCATTTGAAGAAGGGACATACAGACTCGAAACATTAACTTTGTTTCTCTCTCCACAGATGCTGTCAGACCTGTTGAGTTTTACCAGCATTTCCTGTTTTCATTTCAGATTTCCAGCATCCGCAGTGTTTTGCTTTTATAAAAACAGAAAATACTGGCAGCATTTATGGAGAGAGAAAAAGAGTTGATGTTTCAAGTCCGTTAATTTCAATATCTTTATAGCTTATTAAGAGCAATTTTAATATGGGATTTGGGGTTTAACTGTGGGTCCACAGGTTTCCCGGCGTCCCTAGAACTCGCCAGAGAAAGCAAGACAGCTGCTATTCTTGAAGGGGCTAAAGAAATGGCAGCCAAAAATATTCTTAATTACTGAAACCTCACAGCTGATTTCTTACCTAATTGTGTGAAAGGCTTTTGCTCACAGTAATTGTTTTAAGAGGTAGTTTTCACAGCTTTGAAAGTTTAAGCATCTAATCCCCACTTTGCAGCTTTGACCCATCTGATCATGATGGGTAGCATTTATGCTGTATTGGTTTAGACCCCAAATGAGGACCAAGATGATCATCAGCAGCAGCAGCAGGAAGAGCAGCATCGGTAGCATCAGCAGCAGTCTTCTCCTCACAGCATCCGCTGGAGAGGGAAAATGAGCAGAGAGGTGGATCTCATAGGCGGTGATACTGCAACACAGGGTGTACAGCAGAGGATCTTTGACATGTTGGAATGCTAGTATCTCAGGAGGCTGAGGGTCCTATATCACGTGGTGGCAGATACTTGCAGCCTGCTGGATCTGGTGGTCACACTTTACTAGAGGCTGTCAAAGTCACTACCCCACTAAACTTCTTTCCTCTGGCTCCATCAGGGGTGTCTTGGAAACATTTGCACAGTCAGCCACCCATAAATGTATAAGACAGATGACTGATGCCATGTTTGCTAGGGCTGGTAATTATGTGCACTTTGCCACCAATGATGCCAATCGGAATGGGAAGGCACTTGGTTTTGTGGCTCTGGCTGACTTCCTACAGGTGCAGGACATCATTGACTGCACACAACGGGCAATCTGGCTTTCCAATCCATCAATGTGCAGCTCACGTACACAAAAAGGTGTTTACGCAGGCGTGTACAAGATTCCCGGGCAGCTGCCATGACGTTTTTACCCTGTGGCAGTCCGCCCTCCTTAATCTCTCACATTTTGAATCAGACTTCCCGGCTGCTGCTGTTGGAATGAGGCACGCCCACTTACAATGTGGCTGATGATACTTGTGAAGAACCCAGCCAGTAAGGCGTGGGAGTGATACAATGAAAGCTATATGAAAACTAGGTATGTCATTGGACAAGCTATTAGCAAGCTGAAGATGATCTTCAGGTGCCTGGACAGATCTGGAGGTGTCCTTCAGTCTGCACCAGCCAGGGTCTTCAGAATGGTTGTGGTTTTCTGCACTATGGGCAACACTGCACAGCAGCAGGAACAAAGTGCACAGTACAGAACCTCTTCACAGGAGGAGGAACATGGTGCAGGCAATGCACCAGTAGCAGTGCACAATGCTGCTCAGGGTGTCCTCTTAATGATGGGGTTCATTTAGGCTTCACCAGTCCCCATCTAGCAGTAATATGCTAAACGCACTTCACGCTCATCCACCCCCACACTTCCCCAACGTAAAAAAGTCTTGAAGATAACCAAGCATTTCTTTCACCGTTCCCCCCATTACTCGGCATTCCGTCTCAACACACCATTCATCAAAGTGAAAAGCTCATTCACCATGCAGCAGCCAAAAATAGGCAAGACAGGAAAGTGTGGAAAAATATATTTATATAGCTCAAAAGTAAACCAGAAATTTAACAATCTAATATAGTGCTACACACCCATGTGCACACCCTGGTGCAATAAACCTTTACTCTTCCTCTCTCTAGCAATTTTATGTGGTGCAATCCTTGAGGCCTCAGCAGAGGTAGAGGCAGGCTGCTCAGATAGCAGCTCTGGCTGCTGAGATGCTCTTGGCCAATGTCTCCTGGGTTTTGCAGCCCACCAAAGACTGACTTCAATTCTCTGTCTCTCCCTAGTGTTCTGTGCTCACTTCTCCTGCAAGGAGGAAAAGAAGACACCAATGAGTGAAGGTAATATGTTGAATGAATGAACGGATTTGTTGAGTGACTGCGGGGGAGAGGCTCAACATTGCCTAAGGATGAAGGCGAGTGGGAGTGCTGGATGGACAGATGGGGATGTGAGGAAAAGCATAGACAGAGACACCTGCATGGTAAGTTGGTGTGAGGGGTGATGTGCTGGAGTAGATTTGAGAAGGCAGAGTGAGAAGGTTGATGTGATATACACAGCAGCATGTGGTTGAATGTGTCACCATACTCACTTTTCCTGCCCTAAAGAGACCATTAAACCACTTTCTGCACTGAACCCAAGAGCATTGCAATACATTCCTGCTAGCTGCCTTCTAATCCACCTCCAGTCATACCTTCTTTCTTTCACTGGCATGTTTCTTCCTCCTGGGAAAACCAAATTAGCAATAATACTGTGGCGGATGAATTCCTTGAGTGTGTATGAGATGGGTTTTTAGACCAGCATGTCGAGGAACCGACCAGGGAACAGGCTATCCTAGATTTGGTATTGTGCAATGAGAAGGGTTTAATTAATACTCTTGTTGTAAGGGGTCCTTTAGGGAACAGTGACCGTAACATGGTAGAGCTCTTCATTAGGATAGAACGTGAAGTAGTCTGATCTGAAACTAGGGTCCTAAATCTTAACAAAGGAAACTACGAAGGTATGAGGCATGAGCTGGCTAGGATAGATTGAGGAACTTCATTAAAAGGTGGATAGACAATGGCTAATATTTCAGGAACAAATGTATGCATTGAAACAGTTATACATTCCTTTCTGGTGCAAAAACACAACAGGAAAAGGGGCCCAACCATGGCTAACAAAAGAAATTAAAGGTAGTGTTAGATCCAAAGAGGTGCCATTGCTAGAAAAAGTAGCAAGCCTGAGGATTGGGAGCAGTTTAGAATTCAGCAAAGGAGGACCAAGAGATTGACTAAGAGGGGAAAAATAGAGTATTAGAGTAAACTGGCAAGGAACATAAAAGCAGACTGTAGAAGCTTCCATAAGTATGTAAAAAGAAAAAGATTAGTGAAGACAAATGTAGGTCTCTTACAATCTGAAACAGGAGATTTATAATAGAGAACAAGGAAATAGAAAAGCAATTAAACAACTACTTTAGTCCTGTCTTCACGGAGGAAGACATAAATAACTTTCCAGAAATACTAGGGAACCAAGTGTCTAGTGAGAAGGAGGAGTTGAAGGAAATTAGCATTACTAAAACAATAGTGGTAGAGAAATTAATGGGACTGAAAGCTGATAAATCCCCACAGCCAAATAATCTACATCCTAGGGTGCTAAAGGAGGTGGCCATGGAAATAATGGATGCATAGGTTGTCATCTTCCAAAATACTATAGATTCTGAGACAGTCCTGGCAGATTGGAGGGAGGGAGAAAACAGCGAATTACAAACCAGTTAGCCTAACATCTGTAGTGGGGAAAATGCTAGAGTCTATTATAAAGGATGTGATAACAGGACATATAGAAAATATCAATGAGATTAGACAAAGTCAACACGGATTTATGAAAGGGAAATCATGTTTGACAAGCCTACTGGAGTATTTTGAGCACATAACTAGCAGAATAGATAAGGGAGAACCAGTGGATGTCATATATTTGGATTTTCAGAAAGCTTTTGATAAAGTCCCACATAAGAAGTTAGTGTGTAAAATTAAAGCACATGGGATTTGGGGGCATTATTTTGGAATGGATTGAGAATTGGTTAGCAGACAGGAAACAGAGAGTAGGAATAAACGGGTCTTTTTCAGAGTGGCAGGTGGTGACTAGTGGGGTACCGCAGGGATCAGTGCTTGTGCCCCAGCTATTCACAATATATATCAATGGTTTGGATGGGGGAACCAAATGTAATATTTCCAAGTTTGCTGACGATACGAAACTTGGTAGGAATGTGAACGATGAGGTGGGTGTTCAGGGGTTCAAGGCGATTTAGACAGATTGAGTGAATGGGCAAATACATAGCAGATGCAGTATAATGTGGATAAGTGTGAATTTATCCACTTCGGTAGGAAACCCAGAGTGGCAGAGTATTATTTAAATGGTGATAGATTGGGAAATGTTGATGTACAAAGGGATCTGGGTGTCCTTGTACACCAATCACTGAAAGCAAGCATGCAGGTGCAACAAGCAGTTAAGAAGGCAAATGATATGTTGGCCTTCATTGCAAGAGGACTTGAGTATAGGAGCAAGAATGTCTTACTGCAGCTGTACAGGGCCTTGGCGAGACCACGCCTGGAGTAGTGTGTGCAGTTTTGGTCTCCTTACCTAAGAAAGGATGTACTTGCCATAGAGGGAGTGCAGCAAAGGTTTACCAGACTGATTCCTGGGATGGCAGGACTGTCTTATGAGGAGAGATTGGGTTGACTAGGCCTGTATTCACTGGAGTTTAGAAGAATGAGAGGGGATCTCATTAAAACATATAAAATTCTGACAGGACTGGATGCATGGATGATGTTTCCTCTGGCTGGGGGTCTAGAATAAGGAGTCACAATCTCAGGATATGGAGTAGGCCATTTAGGACTGAGATGAGGAGAACCTTCTTCACTCAGAGGGTGGTAAATCTGTGGAATTCTCTACCACAGGAGGCTGTGGAGACCAAGTCACTGAATATATTTAAGAAGGAAATAGATAGATTTCTAGACTTTAAAGGTGTCTAGGGGTATGGGGAGAGAGCAGGAATATGGTGTTGAGATAGATGATCAGTCATGATCGTATTGAATAGCAGAGCAGGTTCGAAGAGTTGAATGATCTACTCCTGCTCCTGTTTTCTATGTTTCTATGTAAGTATCTCCTTGTGGGCCAGCATCACATCCAGAGAGACATCAATGCAGTGAAGCAGAGACTTGGAACATTGGAACTCCATTCTAACAGTTCTTTTTTTAATTCTCCTACCTCCAGAATGCATCACGCAAAAGCAAAATACTGCAGATGCTGGAAACCTGAAATTAAAAACAGAAGATGCTCGAAATACTATGTGGATCAGACAGCATCCTTGGAGAGAGAAACAGAGTTAACATTTCAGGTTGGTGATCTTTCATCAGAACTGGAATCCATGAGCTGTCACCGTCCTTAGGTACGGAAATTGAAATCACTTCTTGTGGGTTGTCATCAATGGCTGCTCTATCTACTTGGTCTAGAAACCTGGAAGTCAGATTGAAATGCAGTGGCTGGGTTCAAAAGCCACTGACAAGCAAGTTGCACTTACCTCCTGGTTCCCCAAATGTTAGCAGGCCCGCATCTCACCCCCACACCCATCCTTCCTCTGCTCCAAGTATGTCTTCAAATGAATATACCCGCAATGTCTTTAAAATTGTGGGAGTAAATAGAACTGAGACACATAAACTCAGAAATCAGAGAGTGAGATTGGACGTCTGGAAGTTTTCCTTTACCCAGAGGGTGATTGACCAGTATTCGAGAAGAACTAGTGAAGATCGATTCTTTACAATACTTAAAGAAAACAATGGACTTCCAGGAAAAGAAGTTATACAAGTACATATGGAACAGTAAGTCATTCTGGAAAATAATTAAGTGGTTTGGGGACTCTTGGGATTTGTCTGATCATCTATGAGGGGTCAGAGGAGCTTTTGACAGAGAACTCCTTAATTAGGCTACAGGTTTTTGTTTTTACCTCTCCCAGGAGATTGAGGCATGAGATGAGGGATCCCAGGAACTTGAAGAAGGTGTGGGTTTGTATTTGAGGCTGCTACCAGGGGAAGGATGGTGTAAGCACATTTGGACATTTTCTGGGCTTGACCACACAAACAAGAACCATTCAGAATCCTCCAGTTCATAGAAACAACTCAGGAAGTGAAATAATGCAGTATTAGAAACTCAGCACTTTTACTTGTAATACCTAATAAATTGAATGCTTTAATTCAGCCATTCTGAAATGTATGGTAGTAATGCTGGCCTAGAAACAGAGCACGCTAATGAGTCTCTAGAAGTGTGCACTCGTACAGGGAATTGACTCCTGTATGTCAAGATTCTTTTATCGCACAATACGGCTAACAAGGCTTTTTTTAAAAAAGTCCAACAGGACTTATGACAATGCTGCCATCAGGAGGAAAGCTCTCTGCTGGTTGGATTCATACCCAGCACAAAGGAAGATGGCTGTGGTTGTTGGAAGTCAGTCATCTCAGCTCCAGAACATCACTGCAGAGTAGTGTCCACGGCCCAACCATCTTCAGCTGCTTCATCAATGACCTTCCTTCCATCATAAGGCCAGAAGTGGGGATGTTCACTGATGATTGCACAGTGTTCAGCACCATTCGCGACTCCTCAGATACTGAAGCAGTCCATGTCCAAATGCAGCAAGACCTGGACAATATGCAGGCTTGGGCTGACAAGTGGCAAGTAACATTCGCGCCACACAAGTGCCAGGCAATAACCATCTCTAACAAGAGAGAATCTAACCATTTCCCCATGACATTCAATGGCATTACCACTGAGTCCCCCCACCATCAACATCCTGGGGTTTACCATTGACTAGAAACTGAACTGGACTAGCCATATAAATACTGCAGCTACAAGAGCAGATCAGAGGCTAGGAACCACGTGGCGAGTAACTCACCTAACTCCCCAAAGTCTGTCTGCCATCTAGGAGGCACAAGTCAGGAGTGTAATGGAATACTCTCCGCTTGCCTGGATGAGTGTAGCTCCAACAACACTCAAGAAGTTTGACACCATCCAGGACAAAGCAGCCCACTTTCCACAAACATTCACTCCCTCCACCACCGACAAACAATGGCAATAGTGTGTACCATCTACAAGATGCACTGCAGAAACTCACCAAGGCTCCTTAGGCAGCACATTCCAAACACTTGACCACTACCATCGGGAAGGATGAGGGCAGCAGATACATGGGAACACCACCGCCTGGAAGTTCCTCTCCAAGTCACATACTGTCCTGGTTTGGAAATATATCGCCGTTCCTTGACTGTCGCCGGGTCAAAATCTTGGAACTCCCTGCTAACAGCACTGTGGGTGTACCTAAACCACATGGACTGCAGAGGTTCAAGAAGGCAGCTCACCACCACCTTCTCAAGGGCAATTAGGGATGGGCAATAATTGCTGGCCCAGCCAGGGATGCCCACATCCTGTAAATGAATTTTTAAAAAGAGGCATGATCGCCCAGTAGAAATCCCGGGGACAAATAGCTGGAATGAGGTGCCAAGTCCACCAACTCCTTTTTAACTCTGCCACTGTCACCCTTCAAATTTGTAGAGGGAATTAAATCCTCCTCCAAAATCTACTATAAATTCTATTCCAAACCCTTGTATAAGGAATTAACTTTCATTAGACTGTATAAATTTATGCTGGAAGCTTTGATTTAGAGTGCATTTTTAACAATGTACAATGTAGAGTCTATCAACAACTGATAGATTGTGGATACCAACAATTTGGAATCAATCCCCAAGTTATCTTTAAAGCAATCTTGGCTTGATATTTACCCATTGATAGGGTAGAAAAAAAACTTACAATTGTTCACAATGTGCAGATTCAAGTAGACTCTAGCAGATATACACCAACTTGCAGCGAAATGGGAGTAATATTGAAGTAGGCAAAACAGAAATTCTACATCTGTAATGGTTTAATGCATGCTCATAACAGGCAGAAAGCAGCAGCTGGCCGGCAGGTGGGGCCTAAGGTTTGGGTAGCTGGGTCTGCCAGTGGGCACTGAAAGAAGGCTTACCAGCAAGCATGCATGTTTCAGGGAGGGGGCTTTGAGGGGGTTTTGGAGAAGGGAATGTGGGGAGTCCAGGGTAGGGAATGACCCCCAATTTTCTATATGGGGCACAGGGAAGCACTTCTGCACCACTGTTTCACTTACCTTGGGAGGCCTTCTTCATCCTTCTGGCAACTGCCAATCTGCTTAAAATGCAACTGGGGTTTCATTGACACCATGGACTAACACCATGCTGTATTTATATAATGCTTTTAGCATAATAAAGCATCACAAGGAACTTCACAGGCGTGCTAGAAAATAACATTTCACACTGAGCCCCTTAAGATGATATTAGGGCAGAGGGCTTGGTCAAAGAGGTAGGCTTTAAGGCGCGTCTTAAAGGAGAAAAGAGAAGTAGAGGGATGAAGAAGTTCAGGGAGGGAATTCCAGAGCTTAGGCAGCTGAAGGCATGGCCACTAATGATAGAGCAAATAAAATCAGGGATGTTCAAGAGATCAGAATTAGATGAGTGCAGGTGTCATAGAGAGCTGTGGGGCTAGGAGACAGGGAAGCATAAAGCCATAGTAGAGGGACTTGAAAACAAGATGTGAATTTTAAGATTGAGTCATTGCTTTTCTGGGAGCCAATGTCGAGACTTGGTGCAAATAAGGACATAAGCAGCAGTACTTTGGATGCCCTCAAATTTATGGAGGGTAGAAATGGGGCATCAGCCAGGAGTGCATTGGAATAGTCAGGGTCTAGAGATAACAAAGGCATGGTTGAGGATTTCAGCGGATGAGCTGAGGCAAGGGCAAAGTCAGGTGTGTTATGGAGGTCGAAATAGCGGTCTTAGTGAAGAAATGACCATGTTATCAGAAGCTCGTCTTGGAGTCAAACAGGACACCAACATTGTGAAGAGTCTGGTTCAGCCTCAGACAGTTGCTAGGGAGAGAGATCGAGTCAGTAACTAGGGAATAGAGTTTGGTGCAGGGACCTAAAACAATGGCTTTGGTCTTCCCAATGTTTACTTGGAGAAAATTTCTACTCATTCAGGAGAAGCAGTCTGATAATTTAGCAACAGTGGTGGAGTCAAGAGAGGTAGTGGTGAGGTAGAACTGGGCCTCATACATGCAACAACTAATATTGTGTTTTCAGATGATGTCACTGAGGGGCAGCACATAGATGAGAAATAGGAGGGACAAAGAATAGATCTTTGGGGGACACCATAGGTAAAGTGGCAGGTACGAGAGGAGAAGCATTGCAAGTAATACCTATCTAGTCATAGCCAGAGTAAATATTGAACCAGGTGAGTGCAGTCCCTTCCAGCTCGGCAACAGTGGAGAAGCATTGTAGGAGGATGGAGTTGTTAATCTTGTCAAAGATTTCAGACAGATCGGGGAAGGATACTTTACTTTTGTCAAAGTCACAAAGGATGCCATTTAGGACTTTGCCAGGAGCTGTTTCGTACCATGGCAGGTGTGAAAACCTGACCAGAAGGGTTCAAACATGGAGTTCCAGGAAAGATGGGCATGGATTTGGGCACGGATTTGGGAGGCAACAGCAGGTTCAAAAACTTTGGAAAGGAAAGGGAGCTTGGAGATGGGGCAGTAGCTTGCAAGGACAGTGGGATCAAGCAAAAATAAAAATACCTGGAAAAACTCAGCAGGTCTGGCAGCATCTGCGGAGAGGAACACAGTTAACGTTTCGAGTCCGTATGACTCTTCAACAGAACGAGAGTCATACGGACTCAAAACATTAACTGTGTTCCTCTCCGCAGATGCTGCCAGACCTGCTGAGTTTTTCCAGGTATTTTTATTTTTGTTTTGGATTTCCAGCATCTGCAGTTTTTTGCTTTATCTCAGTGGGATCAAGCGTTGACTTTTTGAGAGGGGTGATGAGAAAAAAAAAGATAGATTTGCATTTTTATAGCGCCTTTCACAACTACCAGACATACTATCGCTGCACAAATTGGCTGCTGCATTTCCTACATTAAAACAGTGACTACATTTAAAAATACCTTCATGTTAAAGGTATTGGACAGATTTGCAATGGCAAGAGCAATTTTATGGGCAAGTTTTAGTTTTTGCATGTTACAAATTTTACTTTCTCAGTGGATAGAATCTGCTGGATGTGGAATCAACATGGTAACCTCAAAGGAATCGGGCGAAAAATTGTGTAGTTTAATTAGCTGCTTTTGGTAGTTGCTGGTCACTGATTAGCAGCTTCTGAGTGAAAGTTTAGTGTTTGAAGTGAATTCTTTTTAAATAAAGGTTACTGATTTTTGATTGGTGCTTTCGTTTTTGTCAATAGTTGTAAATTATTGTTTTACTTTGCCTCATGGATATTTATGGAAACTTTTGAGGCAAAATGTAGAGTTTTTAATTATATAGGTTTGCCATATAGAATTTGCAATAAGGTTCTTTTGACCGATTTTCTGTATAATTTGGCTTCAATGATGAACAGTAAATAAAAGACAATAGAAAATGCAGATAAGTTCAAAATGCTTCTGGAACTTAAGGCGTACAATCTATTTTAAAAGGACTTTTAAAAGGAAAAGAAGACCAGTGCTTGAAATTTGTAGTAAAAGCGGAAAATGCTAGAATTACTCTGGCCAAAGAAAGAAGATTTGGTGAAGAGTCCTAAACAAAATGTTAATCTGTCTGTCATTCAAATGCTGGCCACCTGACTGCTTACTTGCAGCATGTTTATCTTTATTTTACATATTTATGCAGTTTAGTCATGATTTTTATGAATGTCGTTTATAAAGTGTAAACCTTTTTGTGTCAAAACTTGCCTGAGCAAATGCTAAAAGTTTGAAAAGTAGGAAACACTAAATGCTAACTATCGGACTTTGATAGATATATAAATAATATTTAAATGCCTAAAACGCATGGAAAGCAGTTTCTATAAATTGTCTACTTATTGATTATGTGACACTAACACGAAATGCAGACTGTAACTTAATAGAAAAAATAGCTTCATAAGTGAATCGAAAATCTGACAATGATAAATGATAGTTATTGTTTGAATTTCAACCTATAGTATATGTTATATATGTGTGGGTAGATAGATAATATTCGCCAAGGGATTTTTAACATTTTACCATTCTGGGCCCTTTATTGGCAGGGCAAATGCAGGAGCCAACATAACGAATTGTTTACCAACACTGCACAAAATAACATAGGTGCTATCAGCCTTACTATAATATCCAGTCTGGATCCTCTATTGTCCAAGTGTGAGTACAACAATAACTTGTACTTATATGATGCCTTTAACAAAATAATACATTTCACAAACAAAAGTCTGTTTCAAATAAGTTTATCTGTTATTAATCATGTCCACAAAAAAAGCACTCAATGTTGTCGCTGTCCTAATCAGGTTACACCAGCTTTCATTAACATAGCACCTTTATCAGAAAAAAATACATTCTAAAGTACTTCATGGGCGGGAAGGACAAAACAAAAAAAACACACAAATGAAATGCATTGATTATTCCTGAGGCATCACTTAAGACAGCAAGGTCAAACAGTTAAACCAGTAAGCTGCCCATGGCAGCAGGGCAACACACTATCTCATTCATGTACAAGCTCTATTAATGGTCACTTTATGGAGCTACATTAGTGGGGCTTGCAGACAAGCCTGAGATACCAATGCAGGGTTGCTGATACCCAACTAGGTGTCATCATTTAACAGTGTGTGCACTAATGTTAGGAACTATACTTGAATGGGACAACTGATGCAGTTTCCTTGAGAACTGGATTATTCCCCCCCACCCAGTATTTGTAAGGGGTCTGCTTGTTCTTAAGTATAGTGTTCGATTTTTTTCAATTTTGTTAAGAATATACACTTAAAATTAGTGATCAAGATATTGCCCAAAATAAAATTTGTAACATATGTAACCCATTTAAATAATTTACAATGCAACTGAACAAAAATTAAAACATACAAATTGGAAACTTAAAAGTGGTTACTATGTAAAGGATGATTGGCATGTGCTGGGCTGACAATATTCAGTGTGCTGAGCGATGCAAATCTAAATAATTGGAACATTTTATGCTTGGATCAGGATAGTACATTTAAATGCTATATTCTGCCTGTATCAGGAATACCATACAAGAATGAATAGGAGGCTATAATTCTGATGTGGGATTAGATGTGTTCCAATCAGGAATAAGCTGTATTTAAATTTTGACAAAATTCTTCCACAAAATCTTCAAAAGGTTATGATCTGGAACTTCAGCAGAACAGCACCATTGTTCAGGCACTAAACAGCCACCGACACAACAGGCAGGAAGCAGATTTTCATTATTAGCCAGAAGGGTGCCACTCACCATAATGGTAAAAGCCAAGAAATCGGCATGCAGAGTCTCTGCCTGCAACAGACATTAACCTTGTGATGTTTGAGATTTCTGCTGCAAGACTGGTTTGTCCTATACTGAAGCACCTCCAAGTGCAACATGATCTATGTAGATAATTGGAATATCATTGCACTCTCTATGTTAGCCATTTTAAAATGTTTTGTAATGTTCTTTTAGGCATTTTATGAATAAAGTATATCTTTGCTAAAAAAAAAAAGGTTTGCCCTGAGGGAGCCAATTCTAGCACGTTCAGGAAAGTCAAAGGCTCTTAATGGGACCACTGCAGGCCGCAGTCAAAGCGGTAAGGTTTTAAAATATTCTTACCTGAATGCAGAGTTGGAAGGATCCCACAAATACAGAATACCGAGTGCTGGGGCTGATGCTCCCCTCCCCACCCCCAGACCGCCACTTCCTTCCCAACTTCATTGCCTCCCTTTATCATCTGAAGGCAGTTGCAGCAACCCAATCTTCAATCCTGCTTTGTTGGCAAGCTGAGTGTTACTGCTCGCCAACTCAATGGCAGTGACGTCCTGCACCGAATGATTGTTGTACCTTGGGACTCGCCATTCAGGTGCATGGATCATCTCATTCGCCCCCTGCCCTGTGCCCAAATTTCTAGGCCTAAATACCGAAAGATATCAGCTAATACCACACGGTAATGGGAAGAAATAGGGTATGATTTTCCCTTCGGGTCGGGACACTGACATTGGGGTCAAGTGAGGTCACAACCTCATATTTGTGGGGAACATTCACCTCACAGTGACTTTCCCCATATTGGTCAGTTAGTGGCCAGAGGCTGGTCTTGCTGATCCTGGGCTGTCATCGGGAGGCCCTCCAGCATTGAAGCAGCAATAGGCTGCCTTTCAGGGAGAGAGAGAGAGAGAGAGAGAGAGAGAGAGAGAGTGAAAGAGCACCTCAAGATGGAGGTGTGCTCTCTCCAGCTTCATATATTTTTAAATTAAAAACATGCCCTCAGCAGCTGGGCCACCATTATGGAGAGGGAAGCTGAAGCCAGGCAGGTGCAGAGGGAGGACTTCAAAACCTGCCTGGAACGCTCCGCCAACTATACCCTGCCACCGGGGTGCCACCTCCAGGTGGCTGACCTCGTTCCTGATGCCCCCCTCCCCCACCATCCTGGGAGTGGTATGGTACTGGCAAACCAGCACAGTGGCTGACAGAGTGAATTTTCCCCATCGGGGCTGAAAATCCTGCCTGTAGTTTTGAGCCTCAATTTTGTACAAAGTTCTCAGCTTGAGCAGTCTGAAAATGAAAATGGAAACACAGGACACATTAGTCCAATTAGTTTTTTTTGACAGGACAGCAGGGTGGAAAGATCTGTGTTTTAGTTAAAATATCATTTTACAATTTAAAGCTCTTCATATTGAATGCATTAGAGAAACAAGTCCCCCTAAGCAACTTATAATAGTTTACTGCTTGCCATCCATCCAATCACCAATCCAGATAATTACTGGAGTCTATCTTTGTTTACTCTTCCATTACTAGTAAACCTTCCAAGTAACCATCACCTGATTAGCAGATAGGGCATTTACAAATGCTAGATAGTAAGTACAGTAAGGAAGGAAGGGTCAACTTGCTCTAATGAGGAACAAATAGTTTTACAAAGTTCAAACACAAACAGAACAGATTGTTGGGAATTGGAACAAGTTTATAAAAATGCAGTGAAAAAATCACCTCCTTGGAGGCAAGTTGTAAAACAGCCTAAATTGGAAAATAAAATGAAAATGTCCAACAGTTATGAGGTTCTTGCAAGCTGTGTGGACGAGAGCGGGGACTGCAGGGGGATGAGCGAACTGACCACGGCACCGTGGTACAGGGAGCCATTCAAGTGGGGGGAGGAAAATTAGAATGTAGCAGTAGTAGGGGACAGTATAATTAGGGTGATAGATACTGTTCTCTGCAGCTATGAGCATGAGTCCCGAAAGCTGTGTTACCTGCCTGGTGCCAGGGTTAAGGACATCTCCTCAGGGCTGGAGAGGAACTTGGAATGGGAGGGGAGGGATCCAGTTGTCGTCACCCATGTTGGTACCAACGACATTGATCGGGCTAGAAAGGAGGTTCTGCTGAAAGAATTTGAACAGTTAGGAGCTAAATTAAAAAGAACCTCTAAGATAATAATCTCAGGATTACTACCTGAACCACGGGCAAACTGGCATAGGGTAAAAAAAGGTCAAGGAATTGAATGCGTGGCTCAAAGATTGGTGTGGGAGGAATGGGTTTCAGTTTATGGGCCACTGGCATCAGTACTAGGGTAGAAGGGAGCTGTTCCGGTGGGACGGGCTTCACTTGAACTGTGCTGGGACCAATGTCCTGGCGAATCAAATAACTAGGGCTGTAGAGAGGACTTTAAACTAAACAGTTAGTGGGAGGAGGGTTCTGGAGAGGGGATACATAGGCTAACAATGCATATGGGTATTGCAGCCTTGCAGGGCAGCTATTTAGGTAATGATACCCAGAGTATGACTGGAAAAGACAGTGTACAAACATAACAAAGAAAGCAGCAACTAGGGTTAAAGTGGGAAAAAAATAATAAAAATGCAAAATTAATGGCTCTTTACTTAAATGCACTTAGTATTCAGAACAAAATAAATGAATTAATGGCACAAACAAAGGTTAATGGATATAATCTTATAGCCATTACATAGGCGTGGTTACAAGATCAAAGCTGGGAACTAAATATTTCAGGGGTATGTGACTTTTCGAAAGGACAGGCAGGAAGGAAAGGGTGGTGGGGTAGCTTTGTTAGTAGGGGGATGGAATTGGTGCGATAGCAAAAAATGATCTTGGATTGGAAGATGTAGAATCCATATGGGTGGAGCTAAGAGATAACAAGGGGAAGAGGACACTCCTGAGAGTAGTCTATAGGCCCCCCGAACAGCAGCTATACTGTAGGACAGAGAATAAAGCAGGAGATAATGAGGGCATGTAAAAAAGGCAGTACATTAATCATGGGTGACTTTAATCTTCATGTAGATTGGGAAAATCAAATTGGCAGAGGTAGACACGAACCAGAATTCATAAAGTGTATTCGGGACAGTTTCCTAGAAAAATATGTTGTGGATCCAACCAGGGATCAGGCTATTTTGGATCTGGTAATGTGTAATGAGGTAGGTTTAATAAATGATCTCAGAGTAAAAGATCCCCTAGGAAACAGTGACCATAACATGATAGAATTTAGCATTCAGTTTGAGAGTGAGGAACTTGGGTCGGAAACAACTGTGCTAAACTTAAATAAGGGTATTTACAAAGGAATGAGGGCAGTGATGGCTGGAATCGACTGGGAAAGGAGTTTAGCAGAAAATACAGTTGATGAACAATGGCAGACATTTAAGAAAATAGTTCATGACTCACAACAAAGATATATCCCAGTGAGAAAGGAGGATCCCAGGAAGGGGGATAAACCTACCATGGTTAACCAAGGAAATTAAGGATAGTTTCAAATTGAAAGAAAAACATACAATGTGGCAAAGATTAGTAGTAAGCCAGAGGATTGGGAAAGTTTTAAAAACCAACAAAAGATGACCAAAAAAAAGAGAAAATAAACTTTGAAGGTAAACTAGCAAGTAATATAAAAACAGATAGTAAGAGCTTCTTTAAAGATATAAAAAGGAAGCGAGAGGCTAAAGTGAACATAGGCCCCTTAGAGAATGAGGCTGGGGAAATAATAATGGGGAACCAGGAAATGGCAGAGGAGTTGAGTAAATACTTTGCAGTCTTCAAGGTTGAAAACGCTAATAGCATTCCAAAAATACTAAATAATCAAGGGGAAAAAGGGGGTTTGGAATTAAATACAATAACTATCACTAGAGAAAAAGTACTAGGGAAACTAATGGTGCTAAAGGCTGATAAGCCCCCTGGACCTGATGGGTTGTATCCTAGAATATTAAAGGAAGTAGCTACAGAGATAGTGGATACACCGGTAGTAATGTTCCAAGAATCCTTAGATTCTGGAAAAGTCCCAGAACATTGGAGAACTGCCAATGTAATGCCCTTATTCAAAAAGGGAGACAAAAAAAAACAGGTAACTATCGGCCAGTTAGCTTAACATCCATCATTGGGAAAATGTTAGAGTCTATTATAAAGGGTGTAAAAGCAAAGCATTTAGAAATGCATAATATGATCAAGCAGAGTCAGCATGGCTTCATGAAGGAGAAACCATGCCGTACAAGTTTATTAGAATTCTTTGAGGAAGTAACAAGCAGGGTAGACAAAGGGGAACCAATAGATGTAATATATTTAGATTTCCAAAAAGCATTCAATAAGGTACCGCACAGAAGGCTTCTTAATAAGGGCCCATGGTGTTGGGGTATTATATTAGCATGGATACAGGGTTGACTAATTAATAGGAGACAGAGAGTTGGGGTAAGGGAGGCATTTTCAGGATGGCAACTTGCAACTGGTGGAGTGCCACAGGGATTAGTGCTGGGGTCACAATTATTTACAATATATATGAATGACTTAGATGAGGGAAGTGAATGTACTAACACCAAGTTTGCGGATGACACAAAAATAGGTGGGAATGCAAGTGGTGAGGATGACAAAAAGAGTCTACTGAGGATTATGGACTGGTTAAGTGATTGGGCAAAAGCTTGGCAGATGGGCTATATTATGGGAAAATGTAAGGTTGTTTTGGCAGGAAGAATTGAGGAGCTGAATATTATTTACATAGAGAAAGACTGCAGAAAGCTACAGCACAGAGGGATTTGGGAGTCCTCGTGCATGAATCCCAATAAGCTAACATACAAGTTCAGCAAAGGGAAGGTAAATGGAATGTTGGCCTTTATTTCAAAAGGAGTGGAGTATAAAAATAGGGAAGTCTTGCTAAAATTATACAAGGCACTAGTTAGACCACACCTAGAATACTGTGAATAGTTTTGGTTCCCTTATCTAAGGAAAGATATACAGGTATTGGAGGCAGTCCAGAGAAGGTTCACTAGGTTAATCCCAGGTATGGAGAGATTTTCTTATGAGGGGAAGTTAAGTAGGTTGGGCCTGTACTCATTGGAGTTTAGAAGAATGAGAGGCATCCTTATTGAAACAGATAAGGTTCTTAGGGAGCTTGACAGGGTAGATACTAAGAGGCTATTTCCCCTTGTGGGAGAGTCTAGGACCAGAGGGCATAATCTCAGTGTAAGGGGGTGCCCATTTAAGACAGAGATGAGGAAGAATTTCTTCTCTCAGATGTTAGCGAATCTGTGGAATTCTTTACCGCAGAGGGCTGTAGAGGTTGGGTCGTGAAGTATATTCAAGGCTGAGATAGACAGATTTTTAATCAGTAAGGGAATCAAGGGTTATAGGGAAAAGGCAGGAAAGTGGAGTTGAGGATTATCAAATCAGCCATGATCTCATTGAATGGTGGAGCAGACTCGATGGGCCAAATGGCCTACTTCTGCTCCTATGTCTTATGGTCTTATGGAAATAAAATGAAATGAAAAATTAACATACAAATCACTTACAAGAATTTTATTAAACATGTAAAAATGTTTTACATAGACCATTTACAATATGTTTAAACAGAAGCATCCTTTAAGGCTTTATGTTTATAGGTCTCATTTGACCACACATTGACATTTCATTGGCAAACATAATTTTTTTTGGAAATAAATCTGTTTGGTGCAAGTTCTTGATACAGACAAACACTGTAATAAGGCTTGACCATAAATTTCTGCCAAAGGTTTTAAAAAGTTACAATAAAGAAATTGCGTGACAACATAAGAGCAGCATTCAAACAAAAGTTCATTTTAGCAGCAATACAAAGTCATTTCACTCAGTCTGATCTATACTGGACAATTAACTACAGTGAAACACTGTGTTTGGTACAGTACAGCTCACTAACACTGGTATATAAATATCTGCATGCTTCCCTGATTATTTTGAATTGTCAATATGCAGGAATAGCAATCTAGCAGGACATTATCCTGAATCTTGCCTTGTCTAGCATCAAAAAATTTAACACTTCATTTGACAGTTAAACAGAAATAACTAGCGGTACTAAAATGTCAACATTTAGATTGATTGTAGACATGTAAAATATTTAGAAATTTTGAAGTACAGCCCTGGGTATGGCTAAAATGAAAGTTTGAACTAAAGAAGGTTTCAAATTAGTTTCCTATTTTCTTTCTCTAAAACACTCATGGGAAAGATCTAAACCAAATAGAAATATTCAAAACTGAACAAAATTAAAAATGGAAAAATAAAAATGCAGAGCTTGTTTAAGGTTTAAAAGCACAATTTATAAAGGCATTGCATTGTCCCATTTTCAGAATAAATTTCAGTGCAGTTAATATTCTGGTAATAAGTTGGTGGAGTGAAAAAACATGCAAATCTATATGCTGGAATAAGCATTTCATATACATATCGTACATGAAATTTCTGCAATACTGGAAGACAATCTTGCAGTAGTATAATGCATGAATGCTAACTTTTGAAAAATCTTTAAAACAAACTAAAATGTCAAATGCGGGAATCTAAAATGATTCGAACAATTGACTATTGTAAAGATGATTTAAGTGAAAGATCAAAAATAAAGCACTTGTCTAAAATGCACCAGTATTACCTTTAAACAATATGCAATATAGAAATGCTTCCAAACGGAAATTCATCAGAAATGGCATGATTACTTGGAGAAAATATCCATTGTCAGTGTAGAGATTTCAACACAACATAAAAACATGTTTACAGCCTTTTTAAAGTCAACCAATAACTATAGAAAAAAAATGCTCATAAAAGACATGCTAAAAACACACCCCTTTCTCAAAGTATAATCATCCCAAAAATAGTAAGATATAAGGTTGTTTTACTGGCACCCTAAATAACATTTATTTCTCAACTAATACCACCAAAGAAAACTGATCATTTAATCAAATTCATCGCTATTTGAGGGATCATGTGCAAAAACTGACATGTTGTTTGCCCACAACCATGTCCACATTTCAGAAGTAATTCATTGGCTGTAAAATGTTTGAGGATATGACAGTTGCTATATAAATGTAAGATCTTTAATGGTAATCAAGAAGAAAACAAATTTCCTTTCCAACATATTCTCACTACAACTCTTCAAAAGAGATTCCAAAGGAAAATTTGTACTACATTATGAATTAGCTGGCAGCATTGGTTCAGTGGTAGCACTCTCACTAGAGTCAGAAAGTCATGTGTTCAAATCCCACTCCAGATTTGAGTGCATAATCCAGGCTGACACCTCAGTGCAGTCCTGAGGGAGTGCAGCATTGTCAGGGGTGCCTCTTTTGGATGATACGTTAAACTAATCTACCCTCTTAGGTGGACATAAAGAACCCATTGGTACAACATGAGAAAAAGCAGGGGAGTTATTCCTGGTGTCCTGACCAAGATTTAACCCTCAGCTAACACTACAAAATAACCTAATTATCTGGTCAATATTTCATCGCTCTTTGTAGGGTCTTGCCAATATTACAAAATTGACTATGGTTCAAAAAGCATTTCATTGGCTGTAACGTCCTTTAGGGGATTGTGAAAAACTCTATATTAATATATGCAAATTCTTTCTATCTTAACCTTCTAATTTATTGTTTCTGTAAACTTTTACAAAGGATATCAACTTGATGTTGCCAAGTTATACTTTTGAAAGTTGTGTCCATAGCTTCATTCAGGAATTTAATTTATTGTTTGCTACATTAGTGACAAATTGATCACTTGAAACATTACAAATACAACAACTGCACCAAGTTAAGTGAAATCTCTACCCGCATATTGGAAGTTATTTTCTCAAGTTCCATTCCTCCTTCTTAATGCATTAAAGACTGGCACAAAGAGGCATCTCTTTCCCAAGTCTATGTCAGCTAAGGAGGTGTATGTGGGACTTGCCCTCTATTTGTTTAGAGAAAATATCCTATATTTATTTAGCATTAGTGTAGACATCCAGTGAACTCAGTATATAGAAGGCATGAAGTGGGGAGTAAGATGGAAAGCCTCAATACATTACTAGCCAATTGTTGCATCAATGAGCAATGGATATGAATGCCAGCTAATTTCTTTAAATACAAATGCTATTTCAAAACATCATGCACAAAACAGACTCCCTGCTTAAGATATATTTTCAAGAGTGCCTGAAGAAAAATCAGTTTTACTGGAAGGGACCACTTCTCAGCTTTTAAGAACTTGATGCCATTGACTTTTTAGGTCATATCTAGTACTTCCATATGTCGACAGTGATTTTATGCTTTTTGGGTTCGCAGCAGTTAGTGCCAGATTTTATAATGTTAAACAACATTATTGCACCAATTAATTTAATCTGTGCGATCATACCACGTTAGCATGTAGGCTATTTACAGATTGACACTATGCACTGAATGAATTTGGTAATTCTTAAAAGAAAAAGCTATGAAATAAATAATTTTTGAATGCCAAATTGTAAAAGCCAAACCAAGCAGAAATTATCTTTAGCAATATCTCAGTTTTTGCAAAGACCAAATAAACTTGTTTCATTTAAAACCCAAACTAACATTTCAAGATACAATCTACGTGCACCACAACTGCCCATTATACAATATTTGCCTGTACTCGTAAAAAGTGGAAACACTAGTTATTGGTGCAGAGGTAACATATGTTTCTATAACAACTGGTAACTTAATAGGATACTTTCCTAAAATTCAGTCAAACAGAAAAGCTTGAGGTATTAGCCTGTAATAAATAGGTGCATTTGAAAGAAATTCAGAACCCCATGCACTGCAGATTGAAAGTAAGGATTATTTGCATTTAATGAAATGCAGCATTTATTTTACAAGAAACTTGTAGAACTTTCATTATTTGAACTATTGAATAAAAATTTAATGCTCTTTAGCTTACTTCTAATTTAAAAAAATATTTAACAATAAGTACTTACCACATTGGAAAAATTATCTTAAGATGTGTGGACTATGCAAGCCTGAAGTATCAGATTTAAGGGTTCTCTCTTTCTGTTAATTCAGCTGCCCACTGAACTCAGAGAACTACTCATGATGTCATCAACACTCACTATTTAAATAGATTTTAAAGAACTGAAAAAGAATAAAGGCTTTTTAATAATTGCACAATGCAGATTTGTCTCACAAATGCCCATGTATCAAGAATTGTCAGTTTAATCTGTGCTTTGGTAATGGTGATAACCAATACTGAAAAAATACTTTTGCAGTGCCTTGTGGTCTAGGGGAATTAAGAAAGGGAAAATATACCTTGAACAGAGAGTCTCAAGAAAACTGAAAAACATACACATAAAATCAGCATTCAAAGTTAAAGTCACAGGCAATCTTTAAATTTAAACTTGCAATATCCAGGATGGAACCAAGAACTCAAAACATTTACACTATTATATCATCTCTAGTTAATAGAATGAGAATGTTTACATACAACCTTTTTGTATAAACAATTCAGGAAGCTTGACTAAAAAGATTACGATCTTCAAAAGTATGAAAGAAAAAAGTAGCATTCTGATCAATATATTGAATTTGTTTTTGCTCCTCAAGTTATGGAATGGATAATATTTACACTTTTGGCACTCAGTGTCAGCATCAATCGTCAGGTCAAGTACAACATGGATCAGATGCAGAGTGAGGACCTTTCTGTTCTGTCCAACTTCAGTACAGCACCACTTCGATGCCAAACACCTTTATAGCCTCTGAGTGAGATCGGTCATAATTTGGCACAAATTGGCACTAAACTGGCAGTTTTATGCTGTGGACCCACACCAACTAGAAAGTGGATTTAAACTTGCAATCAAATCTCACATCGGATTTTTTTTATTACAGCTTGTACAAAAGGAAAGTTTTACTGGATCACCAGACTGGATTTAGCCCGAAAGGCAGTTATGTTACACTAGCAAATCACCCGCACACTATTGAGAAAAATTTGAAACTATAAAAAATTAAAATGAAGTATGTATATTACCAAGCAATCAAAATGGTGCAGGTACAGACAGTAAAGGGTCATCATGAACTAAAATGTTTTTTACAGTTTCTTGTGCTTGCAGATCAGGATGCCTTTGTATTGGAGATATTTAACAGCATTCTTAGAATGACCCATTTAGTATTATGTAGAAAATGAAAATTACCACTATGATCCTTTTTCAAATGATTCCAGTGTCTAAGTCAATAAAAACTTGATTAAAATTTGTCAAAGTCTGATTTCTTAACATTAAGTACCCATTGTTACAGGAATATATGTAATTTTTTCCATCTTAATGTCAAAAGGAAGGTGTTGTGAGTGACAAAGTTTCTCTTTGATCTTAACTCAATATTTGACCAAAAGCAATGCCTTAGAAGAGCAACTCCTTTGCCACTGGTTTGTGAACCAGAGGTTAAAGTGGAGCAGTGTAGTCCAGTGTAGTATTCTAGCCTTTTAACTATTGAATTGAGTTCCCCATGTTAGCACAAGATTTGCAAATTCACCTCCCCATCTGGCTGTTCACTTTCTCGAGATATTTGGTGTAGAACTGGTGTATATCATCTAGGCATGCTAGTCTTTTATCACATCCTAGTGTAGTCTAGCATGCATGTAATCTATCCCTGCCTCAGCAGGATGTCACGGCCAACTGCGTCATGACAGGTGCTACAGCAGTCAACATACTCTAGACACTACAGATTTGGGTGGGATTAACTATTGTTCTTGCCTTGTGTCTTTGGCTGTTAATTAGCACTGCAAAATTAAGTTCGACATCTTGATGAGAAGTGAAAAGATGAATCCCAGCACTATATTATAGAGGTGAATTTCTATAAAAGTTCTCTTGACTGTTCACTGTAGCTTGGCTGCCTTTCTATGGCACTTCCAACAAAATTAAAATGGCAATCATAAGATCACCCATGGAAATTCAACCCCCAGCTCTAAAGGCTGTTTAGTCCTGCTCCCCCAGTGCTACACTTCAGCTGGTATAAGATAGAAAATGGAGGAAGACAGCTGTATATTTAAGTAGCTAATCACCTTAAGTAAAACAAAACTAAAAGAATTGAGCTCTATGCATTCATATTCATTAATCGTTTCAAATGGATGTGTCAAGAGATGGAAGGAGAATCATTCCAGTAATTAGTAGCTAATAACCTAGGAAAAACTGTGAAATTTAGTTATCAGCTAAACATTGTCTAGCACATTTGTAATTTGGTTATGGACTGCTTTTGTACTCGGTACATTATACTACAGCGAAGCATTGGAAACCACTTTAAATTATTATAGAAATGAATAAATAACAACAACCATAAAGATGTAAAGATTTTTCTCCAACATAGGAACTCTTTAAATCAATCTTTGGAATATCCCAGTAGCATTTTTTTGTAATTCTTTCTTGGAATGTGAACATTACTGGTAGAGCTGGAATTTATTACCCATCACTAGTTGCCATGAGAAGACGATGGGCAGTCTTCTTGAACCATTGAAGTGTACAATGAAGGTGATCCATAGTTTCAGTCATCCTTTGTAGTGGCACAATTTAGCAGGTCGCTAGTCCATTTCAGAATTCATTAAAAGTTAACCATGTTGATATGGGACTGGAGTCAAGTACAATAGGTCTCCCTTCCTAAAAGGGTATTAGTGAACCAGTTGGGTTTTAACAACAATCAGACAGCTTCATTACTTTTATTTCCAGATTTATGTTTAAATCAAATTCAGATTTTTAAACTGCAATGGCAGGATTTGAACCCCCATTCTATTATTAGTTCAGACCTCGCACTTACTAGTGTAGCAACATAACCACTACACTACTGTACTTTTAACTTGCTTTCTTAAAACTCTATAAGTAAATATTCAGTGTTTCCTTATGGGCAGAATATTGCCATCGTCATGCGGGCCCGACACACCGACAAGTAAAATGATGTGAGATGATGGGCATGTGTCCTGAAGTCATCACTCGTCATTTTGATATTTCGTTAGGTGGGCGCACGCTAGAGGCGGCTGCGTGCCGGCCGAACTATCAATGGCCTATTAAGACCATTAAAAAAGTAATTTGGCTTACTAACAACACTGCCTGTCCAACCTTAAGGTTGACAGGCAGGCAAAAAGCCCAAGCAGCCTTCGCGTTTATCAGGAAACCTCATCCATGGGCGGGATGAGGTTTCCTGAAGGTTTTATTAAATAATTTTTGCAAACTTCACAAACATGTCACACAAGGGGGCATGTTTAAATAATTTTTTACTTTATTTTTAAAAAAAGTTTTATTATCGACTTAACCTCCCTGAGGCAGCTCCGTGCCTCAGGAGGATTGCTGCGCTCTTTCGCACGCATGCACGATAGAGCGCAGGCCCCGACTCTCCCTCCTCCCCCCGCCGCTGAGTGCTACCGGCCGCGCGTTACGCTGGGCGGGACTTAATTGGCCTGCCCACATAAAATGGTGGCCGCAGCCGATCACGGACGACAATCGGCTCCCAACCAGCCCGCCCGCCAAAGGAAAAATTCTCCCCTATGTTTTGCAATTTTTGCACGAGCAGAATTGGGGAACATCTGATTGAATTAAATATACTTTGAAAACTGAAAAAAAGCATTAAAATAGTTAAGGATCATGAACTTACACAAAGTATTGGGGCAGAATTCTCCCCCCATCGGTGGGGGGAGTTCAGGAGCGGGCACGTGCAGGCATGCCTCCGATCGGCACACCCCCAATTGGGGGGGGGCATGCCGCCATTTTACATGGGCGAGCCAATTAAGGCTCGCCCAGTGTGACGTCCACCAGGAAGCACTATGTGCTCCCTGTGCGGGTGGTGGTGGAGGGGGCGGGGGAGAGGGGGCGGATTCCCTAAGCCAAGAGTGCTCATGCGTGCGAAAGAGCGGACTCATCTTCCTGAGGCTAAGTGCTGCCTTAGGGAGATTGGCACCAAATTCAAAAATGTTAAAAATAGAAAAATCAAATTTTCCTGACACTGTCACGTGAGTTGGGACATGCCCATCACTTACTGTTAAACTTTTATTAAATTTTTAAAAACCTACATGAAACCTCATCTCACCCATGGATGAGGTTTCGTGCTTTCTCTGAGGCCCGCCAGGGCTCCCGGCCTGCCCGCCAACCTTAAGGTTGGACAGGCAGGTCCTTTAACTACTGCAATTACTTTTTAAATGGCCTCAATAGGCCGTTGACAGGTCGGCGGGCGCACAGCTGATTCGGCTGCGCCCCCGTAGACCTGAAAACTGAAATGACGCGAGTTCCGCCCAGCGTCATCCCATGTCATTTTACGTGTCGGTGTGCGGGTCCCGCCCACCCCCCCCCACCCTGACCGGGAAATTCTGCCCTTGGACACCTTTAAATAAAGTGTACCAGTTTTTGCACTGAACATAATTATTTTAGTGCTTTTTATAAAAAAATACAAAATATGTTTAACTCTATAAATTTGTGGTCTGAAGAAAGGTCATCAACCTGAAATGATAACTCTGTTTTCCTCTTAACAAATGCTGCCTGACTTAAGTGCTCTTAACATTTTCTGTTTTTATTGCATAAACCAAGGTTGTCTTCCTGTACTTACTATATTATGCCAACTGTTAATTACTGAGAATCTGTTGTGGCAGGAAAGTGATTACCTTTCTAAAAACCGTGAAGAAAAAACATTTGTCCAAAGCCCCAAAAAGCAATTTACCTGTTTTTCAGCAAATTTATGTTGTCATCAATCCAGATGCTGTCATTAATAACTGGAGGTGTAACCTTAGAGAATTCATTGTTTAAATGTTAGGATAAATATAATTCAATTTCATTTAAAAAATATCTAATTTCTCAAGATTCATAATCCAATCCTTCCCACCACCCCCTCTCTCCACCAAAAAAGGATAAATTAATCTTAATCAATTAAAACAGACACAAGAGCTCAAACAAAAATTGTGCTTAAGACAGAACTTTTTTCCTGGAATATTCAAATTCAATATTTTCAGAATTGAAATAAAAGCAATGGTGTGTCTATGCATTGCTCCATAGTTTAGCCTGTTAATTGAGATGGTTTTTTTGTGTGGGGGAGAATCCAAAGTACCTTTCACAACCTGAGTGCCACTGCATTTTCAGCAGCTTTCAGCCATCTGTTGCTCAATACCTAATATGCATATTTTACAATTCAGGCCACTTCCACTTATCTTATCCCTTAGAGGATCTCAGTTGTATTCTGGGATCAGAATTAAAGTTGAGATTTTGCAAAGGACTGAATTATGTAAAAAAAAAGTATGAAATGTAAATGTCAAAGATATGTACATTTTAAAATTTAACTGAATTAATAAGGTTTTTGCTCAACTATAGTGTTTCACCTGACTGCATCTCTCCCCAGTTTCTGTCCAGCCGTTATTAAAGAACAGCATTTTTCCTAGATGGAAAAAGATTTATCTTAGCAGGGATTAACATCACAGATCTGAATCAAGTTCTTTGTAATATGAACTCCTCAACCCAGTAATTGACAAGGAATTAGAATATTCTAAGTCAGTGTTTCTGCTACTATATAATAGTGATTTCACTATCTAATATATACATTAATGCTATGAGGCTTCAATTTTTAAAACATATATCTTTTGCATTTTGATTAAAAACGACAAATTGCTGTGCATCTTTATTAAAAGGCATACATGGGGTGCACTGTATTGAGGCTATCAATACTTTTCACTTTTATTGGTTTTATTCTATTTAGGAAAGGTAGAGAATTGGAAGATTTTCTAGTTCAGGTGACAGTAGTTGTAGATAGCTGAACTCCCCATTCAGGAGGCAGTTTTAAACCCCAGCTTTAGCTGTCTTTTGACCTCTGCTACCCTCTATGGGTGAGTTTTGCCAAATGTCAGTAGAGCTGTCTAGTTCACTTTGCAGGAGTGGTGAATTCCATTGACAGCAAAGGTGGAAAGAAGATAGCCAGGAGACACCTCTAGTCCCTAGTAACCAACAAAGCCACATTTGCATCCATAAGAATATGCAACCCAAACTGCTCATCTCTTCTCATTTGTGAAAATGTGAAAGGTGGAGGGAGAGGATGGAAAACATCAAAGGGGCACACATTTTCAGGTCAGTTTTCTCATTCTATAGCAGTTACAGTATTTAGTACATACAAAATACTTATCAGCCAGCAGTAGCACATGGTATTTTAGAACTTGAAGGTGTGTTTTTGATTCTTCTTCAATGCCTGCACAAAATCTCAATATTGGCCAAATTTTAGGCACCATCATGAAATATCATAGCTTGTAGAATCAAAGAACCATTCTATGATTCTATTATGTTATAATAAAGAAAGCTGTAGCACGGTTAGGGCAATCTGAACAGTTGCTGGTTGGTCCTTTTATTTTAAAGGGGAAAGAGAAAGGAATAGGAGCAAGAGTTGTATATCTTCTCTTGCTCGGGTCATAATTAATTCTGTAAAATAAATCAGGGCACATCTCTATTTTCTAAACTATGGAAATAGAATCGTCAAATCTCCAAAAGTGCACTGCACTGTAATACTGCATTAGAAAAACAGAACTGGGTCAGTATAATGTCTTAGGCAGGCATCCAAAAAACTAACCAAATTACCAAGGCTTAACTTGCTGACAACAGAATTTTTTTATTGCAACTGTACATTATTTAGCTGTAAACAGACTAACCTTATGTAGAGGCATATGGTGCACATGCTTCTTTAATTAAACACACATACTGATTTAGCAAACTAAAGACCACATATGTCTCAAGAAATTAAGTATTTTCTAAGCTGTGAACAATGATTGCTAATTCAGTTTTACTCATCTTTATTAACTACATAACTAGTATGGTTATCCCTTCTCTAATTTCATGACAAAAGTCACTAACAATGATGTCCTGTGTTAGATTACCAGATCAAATAAATCTAATTTCCAATCATAGATTAATGTAACATCAGAATATATTTAACCATGGTCCAAATTTACATTGTTCATTGAGACTTTTTGAATTTTTTTTCCTTCAAACTGAGGGAAGAGGAGTTTGGAATGACTTTGTACCAACTGTCAATGCTATTTGTGATTTTTAAAAAAATATTTATTCTTTCTCGGGATGTAGGCATCGCTGGCTAGGCCGGCATTTATTGCCCATCCCCACTGCAAGGCCAGATGATTGCTCCTACACCCCCTCCCTACCTCCCCCCACAAAAAAACTTGATAAACCAACATAGCACAGCACTCAATCTAGTGGTAATGACAAACAGGTAAGTTAGGGTGCTTCTCCACGTCCCCCACCAAAATAGGCTGCTAATCTAGAAATTAGTGGTAAATGCAACTTGCCTTTATTTGGAACTGTAAGTTTGTAACATCTAGGTTTCAAGTGTAGCAGCACTGTAGTATACAGCTGATGAGAGTTTTCAAAGTTTTGAGATACAATAAAAAAATAAAACTATTGTATAGTCAATTTTAAGTTGTGACCTAAAATTGCACAATGTAGAGTGATAAAGAAAAAGTGCTTTTAGAAGCACTGAAATCATTTAAAGTACTTTCCCTGGAATTTAAAATTAATATTTAAAATACTGTATCTAATTTCTTAGCAGCATTTGATGCCATTATGGGAACATAATTTTCCAACTAAAATGTTTATTTCATACAGAAACAATTCACTTAAAAATAAAAAATAAGGAATATTTTCCCCCAAGACTTGTATAAGTGAATCTTGAGAAAAAAGTTAATTCTCTTTACTCACTCCTGTTAGAATACCGAGTCTGCAATTAGCAGATCCGTCAGAAGGGTATAATGCCTCACAACTGCATCTTTCTAAGCATATCAACTGACACTGGTGGGTGAAAGGTAATGGTGTGGTGACGAAGCCCATGAGCGGTCTTGTAGCTTTTCCCACAGCGACACTTGAAAGGCTTCCGGACACGGGTTTGAGTACGATGGCCATTCTTGGCATGGTACTTGATTCCATTGACATTCTAACAGAAATACAGAATGTTTAGAATCATCTTGAAAATCTGTCCAGCTATTGCAATAAGTATACATTAACAGAATTTGCATAACTTTCAATTTTTGACCCAAATTTGGCTTACATTTTGAATTTTGTGCTTTTTGGTATTAAAAAAGTCCAATACTAGTAAGTATTAAACTGCTGTTGCACTAATTTAGAGATTATTATCTTATAATACCAGCAAGTGGTTAAAAATTATACCACTCTACCTCTTATGCCAAATATAAGTGTCAGTTGCTTTGGGTCTCACTAACAGAATGTGTTAAATTATATGGTTATATCGTCATTAACATTTTAAACATCTCTCCAAGTAAAATTTAAATATATTGATAAATATAGGAAAAGAGCAATTTCTAATAATTGTAATATTCTTTATGACTCTAGCACAATAAAAGGTTGATGAAATCCAAAACTTTGTAATTAATCAATTCAATTACAAGTATTACTAATTCACAAAGCATGATAAAGTTCAAAAAAGCAAGATAATTGGAAATTATTTAGCTGATATAAAAGCTAATTTATGCATTTTTAATATAATTTTCTCACACTGTCAGAAACTGTTCCCATCACTGTTTACCTGTGCGATCAATGTTTCAAAACAGCCATTTGTAATTCTTCATTTCCCATTCCCAAAAATATCAACTTGTAAAAGCTTATATCCTCTATCACTCCTCCCATTACACATTGTGTCAAACATTACCATTCTCACAGCCAACTAGAAATCTAAAGTTGCAGGAAAAATGCTAGACATACATTAGAGAAAAGGCAGTTACATCAAAGTGCGATTCTTACGCGACGCTTCAGGTTAAATGGTTTTGTCTTTTGATTTTCATTTACTTTCCATGGGTAGATTTCCTACTCGCCTGCCCTTTCCTCCCCAGGTATGTTTTGTGTTTAATATATTTAACAAGCAGTAATCCTGTCAACTCTGCAACACAAGGGTTCTAATAGTTCTAACTGTAGTTGTGGGTGGGCTAAGCTCTGCCTCCAACTACCATAAAATACTTGGAATTCTAAGCACCTCTTAACAATTATATTGTCCAGGAACCAGACGAAAGGATTAGGTTTCTCTGCTGTCAAAAAGGTATTCCAATTAACAAATTAATGAAAAACTGTAGTGGTTTTGATTTCCTTCCGACAAAAGTACGTATTTATAAAAAGGGCAGGAAACCAGTGAAATTTACAGTCAGCAAACATATTGTCTCGAATTTTCAAATCAGAAAATAGACATAGAAATGAAATTGAATAGTAGGGATTAAAATCAAAGGCCCAAGTGTACAATAATGGACACAGTTTGAACTTCAGACATTAAGTTTTTTTTTGATGTGCTAACAGATCACAGAATTAATTGTTCCTTCATCACAACTGGACTGAAATGCATAAAGGAAACAGTACCAAGGTGGAAATAAGTGCAATTAGAGTTTGCTAAAGGTTCTGTTGTCCATTAGATTTCAGTTGCCTTGGGGTTTTAAGTAGGAGTAAATTGATGAGCAGTGATGCTGTTCATCTCTACAAAATCCAGTTCACAGCCAAATGTTCTGACGCTGTAGTCCTTGCACTACATAACTTGAAGGCTGCTGAACACCCTGGTACAACATCAAAATATCACTATTCCAAATGATTATACTATGACAGGTATTTACCCATGCTTCAAATTACATATATTTGAAATATATATAAATACACCTTTTCTGGACAATGTAGTGCAGTGTTTAGCAAGGGAATCAATGTCTTTAGCAAAGTAAGGGAGCAAAGAAAATTTAGGGAAAATTGAATGGTGAAAGCATAAAGCATACTAACTTTAGTAACAATGTGTATGCAGGTAAGAATTGAAACCTTTTGAAAGAGTTGTGCCTGAGCTAAAGATAACTTAGTTGTTGTCAGCGTAATCATTTGATTAAAAATGAACGAACAAGATGCAATTTCACTCTTCCTGAAATAAAAGCTCAATGGGGGAAATTCATTTTCTGTATTAAATACAAGTTTCTGTTACAATGGGTCATCTTTTAGAAATCAATACAAATAAATGCAGATCAACGGCAATCTTATATGCGAATGACATTCTGGTAGTAAAAGTTATTGTAGTAAATTAAGCACCTGGGCCTTTTCATAATGCCAGAAATATTTTCAATTTATTGGTTATAAAACCAAAATTCAGACTAATATTAGTAGCACTAATCAAAAGGAAGTGTGCAACAATGACATTTAGTAAGAGCTATCACCATCTGAGCGACAGACACCATTATCCATTAAACAAAGGGAAAACAACTGTGAAGCCGTGGATCCAAGGAGTAGGTTGTTAACAAGGAAATTATTTATAGGTAAGGTTTTAATGTTACATGGCATCTCCCTCAAATGTTTATATGTTTAAATGATAAAGTAGTAACAAATTAAGATAGAGTCATACTTGTCCAAATTTCTGATTTGACATTTAGTTAAGACATAAATCAGAATTGAAATTGCAAAAGTAATCTTTCTTAAATATTGCAGTTTAAAAGTAAACAATTCTCAACACATTTACATGTTTATCAATTCAGTACATTCTACTCTAGTTTACCAAGTCAAACTCAAGCTTAACTAATTTAGCAGATTTTTGTATTAAGCCTTGCTCCATACTACTACTTCCTCCTCAGTCACATAATAGCAGCTCATCAAAAACAGCAAATTTGCCTTGCATTATCCCCTACAGAGGATCTGGTTTAGGCTTCCGTCTAAACCATTACCCTTTATTTGTTGTTCACTCCATTGTACCAGGCATTCCAAAGACTATTAATCTACCGAGTCTGCTTGCTCTTTCAATAATGATGTTTGAGCAATTCAGCCGGACGGCTCTCGTGCATCAGACATGGAGCCAGAAAGATTTCAGAATAACATAGAATAGCTTTGTTATACTGGTAATTAAGACAGGACTGACATTCAAACAGGACCTGGACAGGATGTGGCAAATTACTGTATTCTTTGTGTGAAAAGCTGTTCCCACTATGGTTTGTCTGGCCTCCAGGGAACTCATCATCTTCACTAACAGTCAGAATGGGATTTTGTACCCTCTATTCCCTCTCCAAAACCTCATTCTAATACACATTTATGATTCATAGCAACACTGAGCAAAAGCTTGTTAATTTGTAAACTTGTGAAAATGAAATCTCTGATCTTGGTTTACATTACACATTGTGGAACACTTTAAATAGAAAGGTGTCACCTTTTAAGTGCATTTTTATTGGCATTTCCAAGGACAGCTTGTTTGCTGGACACAATACGTACCTTGTACCTCTTTTTACAGCCAGGTACAGGGCAAGCAAATGGCTTCTCATCATCCCCATTCAAGCACATTGAACTTAGAATAGTCTCAGAGCTAATAGCACTTTCTGTTGTCCATGATTCATCACTGTCGGAATCTTCACATTCAATTTCTTCTTCATCTAATTCACTGCCTAAAGATTCAGGAAAGAAAGTAAACACATGCACAAGGTTACATTTTTAAAAAATCCATATTTAGGTGAATTCCTTTAAACGGAGATTCTCGTTCACTTTCCCTTCCCTTTGAAACCACTATAAATATATAGCATTCAACATACACATAGCAAACACTTGTGTTTTGAACTGCCAAAGGCACCCTGGGTAATTAGCCATTACAGTTCTGTCACAGAGGGTTCCACAGTCAATACAAAGATAATTTGGGCAATGGTGAATGACAGTGCTGTCCAGACTTTTGGGATGATCAAGGACACATCCAGCTGTACCAGACATCTGTCAGGGCCATGAATCATTTCAACTAGCAGCACACTAACCAAGCGACTGAAGCAAGAATAAACATTCAACAAGCACCGCATATCAAAAAAGAGAAAGCTACAATGATGACCAAGGAAAAGAGGGAAGTGAAAAGTGAACAGTTTTCTCTTTAAACTGAAAAATAGACACTGTTTCAAAAACTTTGGGGCACAAAGGGTGCCCACTCCTCCTTCACTTAGAAAACCTCAATCTACTCACATTTTATAAGATTCTAACAATGAGGTAATCGGTATAGAATTATACTTCACGATTCACTGAAAATTTAGAACCTCAATAATAACCTCTAAACAAAAACTATTGTAACCCTTGCTTTATGCAGAATGGTGCATTGAAAACACAAACTATGAAAACTACCCAGTTAGTGCTATAATAGTCTGTAAATATTATTGGTACAAACAGCCCATCTCCAACCTAAATTTACGTGCACTTTCATTAAGGTCCTATTGAAAGCCTAATGTAGGCTTGTTTTGAACACCAACCAAATGCAGAACTAAATCGTACGGTTCAGTCACATAACTGTGCAAAGTGTCTGCAACATTTTTTTTAGTTAAAAGATACATGGGCTATCTCAGCTTTGCATATTCTGATGATAGAACATTGATACTCATTATTTTCAGACTCTAAACACTGAAACAGTGTCAAGAATGCATCCATCACAAGAAGGCTACTGATGGTGAAATTTTCAACTGCATCAGCAAATTTTGCATTTACAATTTCTGTAAGTGACATGTTTTTTATTAGATGGAGATCATTTTCAAACAACAAGATCATGAGTCTGATGCTTTGTTGCACCTCTTAGCAGCCTACCTAATGACAGTAATTAACAGTCTGCAATTAGCATCCACTTCAGAAGACATTTTAATGTTAATTTGCCTTCTCTAATGTGATGCACAGCTGTGCAACAAGATGCATGCCATGAATTGTACATGAAACTGGGAGTCATCTTTCTGCTTGAATTTGCCTGGTAAAATCTAAATATTGTTGAGCATTAAAAGGATTTCTACCAATACAGATTTAAAAAAAACAAATATCACCCCAACGTTAGCTACATAACAAGTTATGCTGATACTATACTTTTAACATATTTTATCCAAAATGTTTCTTGCAAAATAGTTGATCCAGTTAGTAGTCACATTTTTTGCATCGGAAATTACACTGTTCAGAGCATGTTAAACCTTACAGTACTTCATGTACAGCTTTGCGTGCAAGTAACTGTGGCTGCAGCTTTCAGCATAGCTATCACATTACAACCTTATTAAACTACTAAAGAGCAGCACCAGGTCATCCCCAGGGCTCCATCTGCCCCACACAGTGCACCTCCCTCTAGGAAAACACTTTAAGCACAACCCTGCGCTGAATAAAATGGTCTGTTTTAAATGATCAAACTATATAAAATAAGTTTATTAAAATGTTTATTTCCTATTTTAGCCACTGTGATCAAAGAAGATACTTTGTGACCTGCATAGTATACTGAGAATCTGAATATACTACATTTTACTTGAGTGGTGGATACCTTAGGTTATGTTACTTTCTTCAAATAACTATTTACATATTCATTGAAAGTTATTTTGTAGAGTCGTCTAAATTTGTATTTGATTCTGCCTTAAGTTTATAACTTGAAGTTTAAAAAATGGAATACTGCAAAACAGACATCTGATTTCAAGTGTTTTTCTCACCTCCGTCAAAATAAAATGCACTAAAAAATAAAAGCTGGAATGACTGTTATGACTCCATAAATCCCACGTGAATGTTTGCCATATACATAAGCATTGTAATAGCTGCTGGACTCTTTCTGTATTCCATGTTTAGTATGCATGCATACATACAATGAAAAATGCCCAAACTAACATACCTCAGCTGTTGGTAAAACTTCAATTTTCCTGGATTAACAATGGATCCAATACAAGTCCAGGGGTCAGCCTAATATGTATAGTTGCCTCTTTTCAGCCCTAATACCATCATTAACATTTGTTACAACCAGCATCCTAATTCAATAATCATTTATTTTTTTTAGCTCAGCTCCTTCAATATTTCCTTTTAGGTACTTCATCCCCATCACTGGCCTGATAGTAATTGCCTCAAGTCCAAAATCCTTGACCTTAAATCTTTCTGTGGCCTCGCTCCTCCTTATCTCCAACCCTCCCCCAGCTCTAAAATACCCCCCTCTTAGAACTCAGTTCCTGGCTCTGGCCTCATTATCCTCCACTCCCTTCACATCACTGGTGGCCAAGCTTTCAAGTTCCTAGATCCCATTTTTTTGAATTCCTTTCACCTCCTTCTCTTCAAGATACACCTTTAGACCCACCTCTTTCACCAAAGCTTTGTTCTACCCCTCTCATCTCCATTTTCCCATCTCTGTAAAACACCTTGAAATATTTATGTGAAAGGAACTCTGCAAAATCAATTTATAGTTGTTTCCCTCTTGTTTTCTAGGCTAGAGGAGCAGCATGGCCAAAGTGTTCATTCCTATGAAATTATATTAAAACCAAGGCTCACCTAATCACCACAATTCTACCAGCATTCATTTGATTCCATTACCAGCAAGTCAGGATATTCAGTTCAGATTACTTGCTAAAATAAATAAATCTACCATCATTTATAGCAGCCCAGCACCATATTTGCTTGCAGAATTCAGCTTCATTAGCATTTAAGAAATCAAAAATATGTTTTACATGGTATACGGTTTTGCTGATTTTTCAATATTTCTTCCTTCAGTAAATAAGTTCTTGCTTAGCACACGGATATCCTGTATAAACTCAATTTAAAATGTATGTTTATACAAAGTTGAAGTAAATTTACTATTGGCAAAATTACCCAAAATTAAGGCAAAATTTAGTTCTTTTTTTTAAAGAAGTACCAACCTGTTGGTGTTCCACTGCAGGCAGAAGAGGACGGTGTGACTGGCGGCGTCCCTGGAAAAGCTGAACTCCCATTGCCAGGGTGAGGTGATGCGGGTGTGCCCCCTCTTCCCACAGGACTGGAAAGGGCTGGGGTTAACTTAGCCTGATGTCTTTTTCTCATCTGCTCGCGTTCACGGCGGGCAGCATCAGTTAGAAACCTGAATAGGTTCAGGAATGTAAATAAGATAAAGAAAAATAGCTATATGATTACTAATCGTGAAGACCAGGCCACAAATTCCTACATCCTACTGGTGACTTTTAATATTGAGGTATTTAGTGCATCTACAAATCGAGGTTAAACTTGAAAAATCTTATTACAAGTCTGTGGGAGGCCTCTAGCCTTACTTCTGGACTCTAGGGATCACCACTTGCAAGGCAAGATGAAACAAAACAAGTTCCAAAATACCCACAAGCTGTGTGCAAGAGTTCTAACTGGATTAACATTTATTGACTATTTAAGCTTCCCTCTTTTTTGCTCGAGGACAAAAATAAAGAAGTTTAGAGTTGTGGTACAGATAACTGGACCACAAACGTAAACACCAAAATTTAAACTACTGAAATCTCTTCTCTTGATGTTTGACTGGGAATTTTTATGTTTCTATCTCAATGTAAATTAAAATACATTCTGATCTTATGCAACCATCTAGCCTGTTATCATCTGAAGTTTAAACTGTTAGATCCTTGCAAGAGAAAAAAAATACTTAAGGGTTTACGCTGAGTTGGCATTTTTGTATTGATTTTATGATACACAGGTATTATGATTTATAGAGTAGCCATGTCAGTTTAACAAGCTGAAGGACACACAATATCTCCAACATCATTAAAATTCAGAAGCCTCTAGAGCTAACTCGGTACACAGTCATACAATATATTTGGACAGCAGGGCCCTAGGCATATGGGATATCACCATTTCAATAGATAAACTTAATAAATAAGACTACGGTTTACTCTGGGTTAAAGAATATAAAACAGGAAGGAAAACTTATTTGCTACCCATAACTGATGAGATCCCTATCCTTAAGGGTGATAGAAAATTAGGATTTTAATTACGGATCATAAATGGACAAAAGGCCATTCTGTGATGTATCAGAGACCCCTATGGGTTATTGTGAATCATGACAAATATGCACCTAATTCAGTCAAGAGTACAGTCCAACTGCTTATTTTTATGATATCTTGTAAAATTACATTTAGAAAGGGGGGTTCATAATGAACTATTCAATAATTTTTCTTGTTTTTGCAGTTAGTGAACATAAGAAGATAAGAAATAAGAGGAGTAAACCATTCAGACCTGTCGAGCCTGCTCCGCCATTCAATACAATCATGGTTGATCTTTGGCTTCAACTTCCCCGAGACCAAAAATCTGTCTATCCCAGCCTTAAATATATTCAGTGATGGAGCTTCCACATCCCACTGTCGTAGAGAATTCCAAGGATTCACAACCTTTTAATTTCTCTTCATCTCAGTCCTAAATGATTGTCCCCTTATCCTGAGACTGAGCCTCCGTGTTCTCAGCAGTTCTGAGAAGGTTCACTTGACTGATTCCTGGGATGAAGGGGTTGTCTTTGGGGAAAGGTTGGACAGTCTGGGCCTGTAACCACTGGAGTTTAGAAGAATGAGATGCGATCTCACTGAAACATATAAGATCCTGGGGGGACTTGACAGGTTGGATGCTGAGAGGATGTCCCCCTTATGGGAGATGAGAAGATTTTTTTTCTCTCAGAGGGTTGTTAGTTGGTGGAACTCTCTTCCCCAGTGAGCAATGGAGGCAGGGTCATTGAATGTTTTTAAGGTTGAGTTAGATAGATTCTTGACTGACAAGGCAGTCAAAGGGTATAGGGGGTAGGCAGCAAAGTAGAGGCCACAATCAGATCAGCCATGATTTTATCAAATGGTGGAGCAGACATGAGGGGCTGAATGGCCACTCCTGCTCCTAATTCATATGTTCATATATGTCCTCCTCATAGCTTGCATTCCCAGCTAGCTTTTATTGTCAGCAAATTTAGATACATCACTCTCTGTCTCTTCATCTAAGTCCTTAATATAGATTGTGAATAATGGAGGCCCCAGCACTGACCCTTGCAGCACTCCACTAGTCACAACTTGACTACCAACTTGAAAATGCTCCACTATTCTTACTCTTTGCTTCCTGTCCGTTAGCCAATCCTCTATACATGCTAATAAATTATCCCCAACTCCAGGAGCCCATACCTTGTCTACTAACCTTTTGTGTGGCACCTTATCGAATTGCCTTTTGGAAATCCAACTATGCTGTATCTACTGGTTCTTCTTTATCCACCCTACTAGTTACATATACTAGTTACACAAATAGGTTATTGCAAATCAACTAATCAAAATCTATAACCTATTGTACTTCCAGTGGTCTGAACTCTGTTAGGTTGCAAAGATGAGCGTAGCAAAGCCATGCAGTGACTGTAAACAAGGACAGGGGATTTTGAATGCATTGGGGTGTGGTGAGGCAATACAAGTTGGTGAGGACAAGGGTGATGAGCGAGATGAATTTAGTGAGGGACAGAATGTAGGTGGGAGAGTTTTAGTTGGGTTGAAGTTTATGTTGGGAAGAGTTCAGCAGACGAGCAAAGATAGGCCTGCCAAATTCTACCCTATACAGTGTCGTCAAACCTGTCATCAATGATAGCATGGATAAAGGATCCAACAGCAGCAAGAGTTAAGTGGTGAAAGTGGGCAATGTTGTGAAAGTGGAATAGTTCTATTGATGGATAGCATTTGAAGCTTTAAACCCCAGCTATGCCTTAAAGAAACTGAGGTAGCACATTGTTGAGTTTAGCCTGAGTGAGCAGACAGAGAGGGGGGATAAAGCTGAGACTAAGAATGCAGAGTTTCAGGTGGGTGCTGAACAAGGTGGCTTCAGTCTTTCCAATAGCAAGTGAGGAAATTTTGACTCGCGCATGATTTGATGCTGCAAATTAATCTGATGACAGTGATTGCTGTGGGGCTGTGGTTAGTTACAAATCAATAGAGCTGGGCATTGTTTGACTACATGAGAAAAAAACATGAAGGTGGCAAAGTATGGAACTTTAAGGTGCAGTGGAGAGTACCACGCTGTGCAGGAAGAAAATCTGAAGGGAGACATGTTATCTATCACGGAATGCAAAAGCTTTTCAGCTCCAAAACATTATGGAGCTGAAAATCCACAGGGCCGGGCCACCTCCTCCTGCCAGAAATCCTGTTATGTGTAAAGTTGGCAGTCAAAAGAAGTCTTTTGATTTGCATGGCCCTGTTGTGTACACATGCCACTATGGACACATTTTAGGTGCCACCTTCACATTTGGTGCCCTGACACAAATAATCTCACCGGCGTACTGGCTGCCAATCATTCCTTACTGACCAAGAGGCCAGGGATGTGGAAATTCCCCTTCCCCTTTGTCACAGGCAATGTTTGGACACACCGTTACTCCATCCCCAACAATGCCATGCAGGGACTCCCATGCAAGGCTGGGAACAAGTGTCAGTAATGTAAATCCGGCCATTCAGGCACATTCTCACTGTAGCTCCATCAGGACTGTACTGGAAGGGTTGTAGATTTTCAGCTCCTTTTATCAAATAAACAAAGACTCTCTAAATGACCGTGCTAAAGTGCATCAAAATCAATATACACCAAATTTCAAAAAATTCAGATGATCACCCTGAAAAGTTTTATCTTCCCCAAATTCAGAGTGCTCCCATGAAGGCTACCATTCGGTAAGTAAAAGTAAGTAGGCTTTGTAAGACCTAAAAGACATGCTCAGCATTTACAGAATTTTGAAAGACAACGACAAACTGTATGGGTGCTCTTTCCCCCAAGCTCTTTCTAAACTTTCAAATTCAAAACAAAAGTGACTTATTACAATCAGAGTAATCATTTTAAGCATCCAAGGATTATAAAAGAGATTGCCTTCCCACTTACATTTTGAACTTTAAAATGCTCTGTCTGAAATTCTAATAGTGACTGGTAGTACAAGTTTCCACCAACAGTTAAACTAGGTGATACATGCAGGAAGCAGTCATTCTCACTAGGTATCCAGCTACAGTACTCGAATCTCCTGAAAACTAAAAGAGTTGGCTGCTACAACGTAAACATCAATAGGCCCCTAGCTGAGTTCTGGCTGGTTAACCCATCTCTGAATATGTACTACAAAACTTCCGTGAAACCAATGCCACAAATAAATACATACTTCTCAGATCCTACTGTGACTGGCATACTGAGTGGACTGCTGGAGAATGAGAGAAACATTTGGTGCCAAAAGCTGGCTGCACTATGTCCCATTGTTTCTGCAACTAGAAAAATAGCACTCAATCCTAATTTTGCACAAACTTTTCTCAAAAACTTATTTAAAAAAGCTTGAAATCAGAACTGGTGAATGTTTAACTTTTTTTGCTTCATCCATGTTTAGAAAAAAAGTTGTAAAGCAAAATGATCTATGCAGAAAGTCAGCCCCATTTGATAAGCAAAAGTGATGACAATCACAGAATAAATAAGGAAGATAGTGGAAATAAGCAAAATAAGGGGGACCTTTTTGAAAAAAAAATTGTTCTGCAGCTGTTCATCATGTAGGGACTGGAACTATTTTCCAAAATACCAAATTAGCACTGTAAACATTGAAATCAGACCTTTCAAAATTCAACCTATAGCCCAATTTCTCTTCGATCTTAGTTTAATCTCAATTCATCAATAATGTACACTTATTATAGGAGTCTGACAGCAAGCTACAGCTTTTGATAAATTATATATCTCAAGCCAGATTTAAAATTTGAAGCCCAAGTGCTAATTAACTATACAGGCCTAGTTAATAACGAGATTTCTTGTTGAGTATCTGATCACAGCATGGGCGTCATTTGTCAAGAATGCTCAAGTCTACCTTAGAGACTAGATTCTGTAATTCTCCCATGCCTACCATATGTAAAATTGGGATCTTTGTTTCTATAATAACCTTTTATTAGGGAACTGACATAATGATTAAGCTCACTGAGACACATACAATGAATTAGACGATTACCCTTGCTGCTTTAAGCTACTCAGAATTGCAGCAAGACAAAATAATTAATATTGAATTTTAATTTGATGTGTTCCACATTTAAACCCCAATTTGCAAAGTACACCTGGAAAGCTGCCACTGTTCACTTGCAGTTTAAGCTGATGAAAGGAAGGCTCCTGCAGTTTGAAGTACAAGAATACATAAAGCACAATGCTTTTCTGTGGAGTAAATAATATGGACAAGTTAATGACTGACTCCTGACTTTACAGTCTTACCACAACACATGCACACAGATTTTAAAAATATGAGCCACTGGCCTTTCAAAAAGAATGTAATGTGTCCAGCTGGTCTAGAAAAATAAAGTCAAACTCCTTGCAGTGCTATTTAATGTTGATATGATTAAATAATTTGCATATATTTAATAATTCAATGTTACTTTTGCAAATATTTCATACATTTCACTAATTCTATTTCAAAACCATATATATTACATTTGTCTAACTGATTTGAATAGTACATCAACATTAAACTTTAGTTTGAAAACTTTTATGAAAAAACAATATTTAACAAGTGTGCGAACAAATTCTGATGCAGTGCAGTTCCCAGTTAATCCTACAAAACAAGATCAAAACTGAACAAATAGCTTGCTTAAAATTACAACACTTGATGTTCGATATATATCTCTACTCCTTGCATACCAGTCAATGAGATTGTGATTTCCAGACATGGATTAAAAAGGTGCATAACCATGCTTCACATTGACTGGGAGATACTTTCAGTTCGGCTACTATTTTTAAGGATGCAACTTCCCTCAAAAAAATAAATTCCAAGTATCTTGAGGATCACTATTTACAGCTATAAATGTCTAATTTATATTTTTAGACAAAACTGTTAGTAATCATTGGGCATGCACCATTAAGAACACTCACAATGTCATATCCGAAAGACAACATATGTTGAAACAGCGTGTATGTTTTTTTCCCTTAAAATATACCATTTTCAAAATGGTTTAATACATTAAATGAAAAAACACAGAATTTTTAAAAAAATTCATTCATGGGATGTGGGCTTCGCTGGCTGGGCCAGCATTTATTGCCCATCCCTAGTTGCCCTTGAGAAAGTGGTGGTGAACTGCCTTCCTCGACCACCGCAGTCCATGTGGCATAGGCACACCCACAGTACTGATAGGAAGGGAGTTCCAGGATTTTGACCCAGCGACAGTGAAGTAACGGCGATACATTTCCAAGTCAGGATGGTGAGTGACTTGGAGGGCAACTTGCAGGTGGTGGTGTTCCCATCTATCTGCTACCTTTGTCCTTCTAGATGGTAATGGTCGTGGGTTTGAAAGGTGCTGCCTAAGGAGCCTTGGTGAATTCCTGCAGTGCATTTTGTAAATGGTACACACTGCTGCTACTGTGTGTTGGTGATGGAGGGACTGAATGTTTGTGGATATGGAGCCAATCCTGGATGGTGTCAAGCTTCTTGAGTGTTGTGGGAGCTGCACTCATCCAGGCAAGTGGAGAATATTCCATCACACTCCTGACCTGCCCCTTGTAGATGGTGATCAGACTTTGGGGAGTCAGGAGGTGAGTTACTCGTTGCAGGATTTCTAGCCTCTTGTAGCCACAGTATTTATATGGCCAGTCCAGTTCAGTTTCTGGTCAATGGTAACCCCAGGATGTTGATAGTGGGGGATTCAGTGATGGTAATGCCATTGAATATCAATGGACGATGGTTGGATTCTCTCTTGTTGGAGATGGTCATTACCTGACACTTGCGTGGCATGAATTTTTGGCATGAATTTTACTTGCCACTTGTCAGCCCAAACCTGGATATTGTCCAGGTCTTGCTGCATTTGGACATGGACTGCTTCAGTATCCGAGGAGTCGTGAATGGTGCTGAACATTGTGCAATCATCAGCGAACATCCCCACTTCTGACCATATGATGGAAGGAAGGTCATTGATGAAGCAGCTGAAGATGGTTGGGCCTAGGACACCACCCTGAGGAACTCTTACAGTGATGTCCTGGAGCTGAGATGACTGACCTCCAACAACCACAACCATCTTCCTTTCTGCAAGGTATGACTCCAAGCAACGGAGACTTTTCCCCCGATTCCCATTGACTCCAGTTTTGCTAGGGCTCCTTGATGCCACACTTGGTCAAATGTGGCCTTGATGTGTTATAGCTTCACCAGGTTGACACCTCATTTTTAGGTATGCTTGGTGGTGCTCCTGGCATATCCTCCTGCACTCTTCATTGAACCAGGTTTTATCCCATGGCTTGATGGTAATGGTAGAGCAGGGGATATTCAAATTCCACCAACTGCCATGGCAGGATTCAAACCCAGGTCTTTGGGTAACTAGGCCAGCGACAATACCACTACGCCATTGCCTCCCCCTATTATAAACATGTAAGCAAAGCAGTGTAGTTGGTGAGGTATGATATGATATGACGCAAAGTGGGCTCATTTTGGCAATTCTCCACATTATAAGGCCTCAGTCCTAGATATAGAATTGACAGAGTTAAGCATCTCTAAATAGGAACTAGGTGAGGGAAATACAGCACAGGAGGACGACATTTAGCCCACTGAGTTCATGTTGGCTCTCTGTAGAGCCAATCAGCCCTATTCCCCCACTTTATCATCATAGCCTTGCAAGTTTATTTCCAAATATCCATCCAATTTCCTTTTGAAATCATTCATAGTCACCATTCCACCACCCTTGTGGGCAGAGTTCCAGGTCATTACCATTTGCTGTGTAAAGAAGTTCTTCCTCACATCCCCCTGTAGGTCTTCCCAAAAATCTTAAATCTATGTCCCCTAATCCCATCAGCTAATGAGAAAAGCTTTTCTTTGCCTTATATATATCCATCATAACCTTGTCCACTTCTATCCAATCTCTCAATCTCCTTTGCTCCAAGGAAAATAACCTCAGATTCTCCAATTTAACCTTCTAGCTAAAATCCCTCATCCCTGGAACCATTCTGGTAAATTTCTTCTGTGCCGTCTCAAGGACATTCACATCCTTCATAAAGCGTGGTGACTAGGACTGGACATAATACCCTAATTGTGGCCCAACCAGAGCTTTATACAGGTTCAGAATAACTTCCCTGCTTTTGTATTCAATACCTTTTATTTATGAAATCCAAGATGCTTTGCCAACTGCTCTCTCAATATGTCCTGCCGCCTTCAAAGGTCTATGCACATGAACCCCCAGGTCCCTCTGTCCATGTACATTCTTTAGAACTCTGGCATTTAGTCTATATTGCCTCTCTCTATTCCTTCTGCCAAAATACATCACCTCACATTTCTCTATGTTAAATTCCATCTGCCACTTTAATGCCCATTCTGCTAATCTATCTATGTCCTACTGTAATAAAAACAAAAAACTACTGTGGATGCTGGAAATCCAAAACAAAAACAGAATTACATGGAAAAACTCAGCAGGTCTGGCAGCATCGGCGGAGAAGAAAAGAGTTGACGTTTCGAGTCCTCACGACCCTTCAACAGAACAGTTCTGTTGAAGGGTTGTGAGGACTCGAAACGTCAACTCTTTTCTTCTCCGCCGATGCTGCCAGACCTGTCGAGTTTTTCCAGGTAATTCTGTTTTTGTTTTATGTCCTACTGTAGTCGCTTAGTATTATTCTCACCATCAATCACACCTCCAAGTTTGGTATCAACGGCAAATTCTGAAATTTTATTGTGTTCCAATATTCATGTCATTTTTATATATATAACCTTGGGGAACACCAATGCCCACCAACCCCAGTCAGAAAAACAACCACTTACCACCACTCACTGTTTTCTGTCCTTAAGCCTATTTTTATCCCAGCCAACACTGATCCTCCAATTCCCTGAGCCTTAATGTTGTTAACCAGCCTTCCATGTGGTACTTTATTAAATGCTTTCTTAAAATACATATAGCACCATCCACTCCATTCCTTTCAAACTTCTCTGCTACCTCATCAAAGAATCCAATTATATTAGTCAAGCATGATCTGCCTTTTACAAACCCCTGCTGACTCTCCTCAATTAACTCCTACCTCTCTGAGTGCCTGTTGATTTTTTTCCAGATTATTGTTTCTAGAACCTTACAGATGTTCAACCTGATGAAGAATGTTCATATACCCTTTCTTGATTAAGGGTGTCACATTTGCAACTCTCCAATCTTGTGACACCTCCCCCATATTCAGGGCAGGTTGGAAGATTATAGCAAGCTCTTCCACTATCTCCATCCCCACTTCCTATAGCAACCTAGGGTGCAAGCAATCTGGACCAAGCGACTTATCCACTCTAAGCATACCAGCCTCGAGTACATCTTTCCTATCAATTTTCACCCCATACATTACCTCTGTCATCTCCACTTCTATTGATATTTTGTTAGCATTCTCTTCCTAAGTAAACACCGATATAAAGTACTCATCAAATGTTCTAGCCCTGCCCTGTGCTTCTAAGCATTTATCATCCCTTGTCCCTAAAAGGCCCTAACCCACCTCTTACTACCTATATACTATTTATATATCCGTCCAAAAATTTTGGGTCCCTTTTATGTTCATTGTTATTCTATTTCCATATTCTTTCTTTGCCAGTCTTATTTTCTTCTTCACCGCCCCTCTTAATATTAAGAGAAGTCATATCTGATGGTTTTTGCAGGCCTTTTAGCTCCCAGTTCAAGAACGCCATGAGCAGAGACCTGGGAGAAGACTTATGCCCGGAACATAGTCTGAAGACAAATACCACACAGGACAATTAGAATTATGAAAAATAAGGAGGAAGGTGTAAGTAGTTATAGCAAGTTATATCTTGCACTGAGCACGTGAAATAACATTCGCTTCCAAATTATATTCTTGTCAAACTGTCTTTCCTTTCAGGCAGAAGAACTAGATTCCCTCACTAGCCTATTCAACAGTGAAAACTAAACATTTCTCATTGTACTAACTTGTTTACAAAGAATAAACAGGTGGGAAAACACCCTCCCTGTCACCCCATCAATCCTTTCTGCCAAACAGGGATTTGCATTCCACAGTTTTCCTCTAGTATGCAAAAAGTAGTTGCCAGTCCCACCACCTGTAGCTTTCTTTCAAGCTTCTGATTTAATTTCAATACCAATACTCATCAGTTTAGTTGGACAGTTACAAATCAAACAAGAAGCCAAAATAATAGCTATGAGCCTGTTTTCACAAAAATATCAACTGTTTCCAAGTCAGGTATATCGCTAGCAACAGAAAAATAGTGAGAACTTCAACATAGAAGCAAAGGTAGATGAAGCCTACAGAAAGAAAAATGCTGTAAGTCAGGTTTAGAAAATACAATATTTAAGATTTTAGATTGGAGGTCACAGTGTATAGATTTTAAATAATATGCTGAAAACAATGGAACATTATTTAACAAAAAGCTACTGAACTGAGTGGATTGCAGCAATATAAACCTGCATGTAATTCTTATTTGCATATTATATAAACAAACCAAGTCATTATATGCAAATATATGAATTGGGTCCTTCAATTGTATTCACAAGGCAATTGAAATATTTAAGAAGCTACTTTTTATAAAATATCTTGTAAGGTGTGTTGCTCAGTGCAGATTCAAAATTCCGTTTTGGGGTAAAATCTAAAATGTATACCTGTTGATATAACTTAGTGCGATATATGATGGCTGCTGCTGTTCTTGCCGTTCCAAAACCTTGGGATCGTTTTCTGTTGAAAGAACGCACCATAAACAAATAGTTTATTAACAAAAATCATCTTCTTATATAATTTTAAAAGCAGCTATTAAATAGTTTGATGTGAGACATCAGACTCATTTCACCTAGAGTTTCGCTTCACACAATATAGTCATGGAGGGAAGATCTGCCTCACTGCATACCTTGTTTTTCAATGTAAACAGGAGAGTAGTGAGATAACGAAAATAAATCCTTACCCGGTCTCCTCAACTGAGGTCTACTTGACACAATTTGAGTGAGCCTCGAAATAGGTGCCAAGTACCCCGCACTGAAGCATGCGGGAATCTCCTTAAAATATCTGAACTGGAGACTTACACCTTATTTAGGAGCCTGAAGCAATTTTGATCTTCCACTGGGCGATCTGCCTGGTGGAACTGCGCGCAGAGCAGTTGCCCTTACAAGGATCACAGCTCAGAAAAAAAACTCAACGCACTTTACTCGCTATTTTTGTACAGTCAGGAGCATTATGCATCATCCCCTTAGTACCAATGTCATCCCCCCCACCAACCCCGCTCCAGTATTACCTCAGCCCCTTCCCTTAATGCAACAATTGTACTCGGCTTCGAGATAAGCTGCTCCCACACTCACTCAGTAATCCGCAGGCCAGCGGTCCTTCAGCACTGGCAGCTCACTAATATTAATCTAATGAGGCCCCACCGAAAATTAGTTCCGGCCACCGTCCATCTGATGAATAATGAAAATATAAACTTAGTCTCTATGTTTCAAATCTGGTATCTGCACTCAGTGGCATTCATTTTCATCGGTGCTTGTTGCAGTTAAATGAATGTTAGCCAAGTTACATGTTTTATTCAGGTTTATAAACAATTTACTTGTCCAAAATGATAGCATCTTTAGTGGAACCATGAAAGATTTTCCAATTTCTGCATTACCATTAAAAACATGCAGGGGCGGGAAACGGAAGTCGGGGCTGCTTCCTGGCTGTAAATTCGCCCCCGAGGGCAAACAGCAATCAGCCCTGAATTGTACAGGGGCGCCCCTTAATTGGCATGGAGACAGGTTTGGTAGACAATTTGCAGCCTCAGTTGATGAAAGTGGATGTCGAGTTTCCTGAGACAGTGCAGTGTCATGGGCTGAGACTGGAGGATTCATGTGCACCACTGTGGCTCAGGGCTTTGAGTACATGAGCACTTCCATTGAGAGAGTGGTCAATCTGATGGAGACCCATATGTGGCAGCACAGACGTTCACAGGATGCATGCCAAACTAATGTAGCCTGGACCAGTCAGTGGTGCTGATGGTGCAGCAATATCTGGAGGGAATGCGATTTGCGCTCCAGCTGTTAGACCCCTCCAGCCATCTGGAGCACCAGCCAAGGGCTGAGACAGCAACCGAGGAGGATGAGGGGGCTACCCCTCAGGAAGCAACGTCATCTTAAATCCCCTTGGCCTCTCTGACAGTGGGAGCATCTGTGAGGCAGGTTCCCATAACGGAAGCTGACCCTGCGATGATTCAGGTGCAGCAGCTTGATGAGGACAACCGCCACATGCATCTCAGCTGCAAGCAGAGACAAGCGAGCAGACTGCCTCCACCTCATCTGAGGCCACAAGGGGAGCACCACATAGAAATGGTCAAGAGGGGATCCAACGGCATTGCATGGAGCACTAAATGGGTCACTAGGTATATTTTTTCTGTGACTGTGCACTGTTTTGCTTTATGAGCACCAAGTAAAGAATGGCACTTGAAGCCAGATGTGTGAGCCTTCTTTATTAATGGTGGGACAAGGGAACAGGTATGAGGTGGTGAAGGACAGCAAAGGTTCCTCAACAGTACTAGTGAAACTGCTCAGCAGATGTACAACCTTCATTAGTATTAAGAGTTGAAATGCTCCAGGCTGCATCTTCAATAGAAGTGTTAGCACAGGCAGCTCAGACAGAGCATTCAAACCTTGCCCTTCATTCAGGGTCAGTTGAATAGTGCCTGAATCAGATGATCCCTGACATTCATGGCGTCCTGACGATATCCTCAAGTCCTACCCTGGACTTTTTGTAGCCGGGGCATTTCAGTGCTCTACATCTTCCTTCTTTGCCTCCCCTTCTACATCCTGCTCCTCCTCTTCCTCTGATGAGCTGTGTCTTTCCAAAACCTCACCCTCTAAAGGTTCACAACTCTCTGGCCATGTTATGGAGAGCACAGCAGACCACCACAACAAGCATGATCCTTGCTGGAGTGCGCTGCAGAGTGCCACCAGGTACTGACCCACATCATCAAAAGCCCGATGGCCTGCTCAGTGGTAGTCATTGTGAGAAGATGGCTCTAGTTATATCACCTTTGTGCCTCTGTCTCAAGCTCTTGTAAAGGGGCGAGTAGCCATCGCTTCAAGAGATATCCCTCATCCCCAAGAATCTATTCACAAACTTTGGGGGTAGAGTGAAGAGCTGTGGCGTCTGAACTGGCAGAAGATGAAGGAGTTATGGCAGCTGCTGGAAAAACAAGTACAGACATGGAGGAAGCTCTTCTTTTGGTCATAGAACAGCCGAACATTGAGGGAGTGGAAGCCCTTCCTGGCCAGTCAAAAGGTACCTCAATGACTACATGGGTATAATCAATGATGCTCTGCAACTTGCTGAATCCAGCAGCGAAATCCACTGCCCTCTGTGCCTATGAGGCCCCAACCATTATGTACTGAACGTATTGCTCCCACAAATAGGGCACTGACCTGCGAGATGCAGGGCTGTGCAGCCATTTGCAAGATGCCAGCAAAGTCCACAGTGACCCTTGGAAGGAGCCAGAAGTGAAGAAGTTTGACTTTGACTGCTACTGGCAGCGCATGTCGAGCAGTGCTGTCAGCTGTGAGGTCTTCCATAACCTGGGCACAGAAGTCTGTGACCATCTGCCTGGAGAGTCTCAGTCTCTTGTGGCACTGGGGCTCAGTCACCTTCAGGTAGTTCTGTCTTCACCATTAGATCCTATCCTTTCGGTTGTCTTCCTGCCCCTCGTCCCTCTTCCCTGCCCTCCCGATGCCTTCCCTGCAGAGGGTGTTGCTCCTTGTCGCCAGTGGGCCAAAAATCTAAGAGTCATGCCTCCATTATCAGCTGCAGCTTCTTTGTGCTCAAATACCCGCTTCCTTCAATTTTGTTTGGTTGCCCTACCCTTCTCTTATGCCCTTGTGATGCCAGAAGGATGACACAAGAACACAGGAAGTTGGAGCAGTGGTAGACCATATGGCCTGTCGAGTCTGCTCCGCCATTCTATAGCATGGCTTCAACTCCACTTGCCTGCCCGTTCCCCATATCCCTTGATTCCCTGAGAGACCAAAAATCTGTCTATCTCAGCCTTAAATGTTTTAAACGATGGTGCATCCACAGCCCTCTGGGATAGGGAATTCTAAAGACTCACAACCCTTTGAATTAATTAATTTCTCCTCATCTCAGTCCTAAGTAATTGGCCCCTTATCCTGAGACTGTGTCCCTGCATTTTAGATTTCCCGACCAGCGGAAACAATGACCAGGATTTTCAGGCCTCGCCCAAAATCCCAGTCACACTCTCATTGTTCTAAACTACAGAGAATTTAACCCAATTTACTTAGCCTTTCATCATTGTACAACTCTCTCATCCCAGGGACGAATTTAGTGAACCTTCGCTGTATTGCCTCCAATGCAAGTATATATTTTCTTAAATGTGGAGACCAAAACTGCACACATTATTGTAGATGTGGTCTCATCAAAACCCTGTACAAACCTAGCAAGACTTCTTTATTCCTGTACTCCAATCCCCTTGCAATAAAGGCCAACATGCCACTTGCCTTCCTAATTGCTTGTTGTGCCTGTATACTAATGTTTGTGTTCCTTGTACGAGCACACCCAAGTCTCTTTGTACACCAACATTTATAAGTTTCTCACCTTTTAAAAAATATTCAGCTTTTCTATTCTTTTGACCAAAGTGAATAACATCACACTCCCCTACATTATAATCCATCTGCCATCTTGTTGACCACTCACTTAACCTGTCCGTATCTCTTTGCAGCCTCTCTGTGTCCTCCCCACAGCTTATCTTTCCACCTAGCTTTGCATCACCAACAAGCTTAGGTACATTATTGTCTGTCTCTTCACCTAAGTCATAAATATAGGTTCTAAATAGCTGAGGTCCCAGCACTGACCCCTGTGGTACTCCACTATTCACTACCTACCAACTGGAAAATAACCCATTTGTGCCCACTCTGCTTCCTGCCTGGTAACCAGTGCTCTATCCATGCTAATATATTACCCCCAACTCCATGTACCCTTACCTTGCCTACTAACCCTTCTTCTGGCATCTTATCATATTCCTTTCGGAAATCCGGGCATTCTACATCTACTGATTCCCTTTTATCTACCTTACTAGTTACATCCTCAAAAAACTCCAATAAATTAGTCAAACAGGATTTCTATTTAGAACAAGTCAACATGGTTTTACTAATCATACTGTGCTTTTCCAAGTGTATTGTTAACACTTCGTTAATAATAGATTCCAATATTTTCCCAATAACTGATGTCAGGCTAACTAGCCTCTAGTTCTTGGTTTTCACTTTCGTTCCTTTCTTGAAAGTGGAGTAACATTTTCCAACTTCCAATCTGATGGGAAAGTTCCTGAATCCAAAGAATTCTGGAAAATCACAGCTAGTGCATCCACTATCTCTGCAGCTATCTCCTTTAGAACCCTACGTGTAGGCCATCAGGCCCTGGGGATTTGACACATTTTATTCCCTTAAATTTCTCAAATACCTTTTCTCTGTTGGTATTAATTTCCATAATTTCCTCACTCTTTTTAGCCCCTAGGTTACCGACTAAACCTGGAATGAAACTTCTGTCTTCCTCTGTGAAGATAGACACAAAATATTTGTTCAATGTTTCTGCCATTTCCTCATAATTTCTCCTGTCTCTGATTCTAATGGATAAGCATTTACTTTAGCCACTCTCTTCCTTTGCATTTAAGTAAAGTTCTTACAATCTGTTTATATATTACTGGATAGTTAACCCTCATTCTTTTTTTTTAAATCTTTTTATCAATTTTATGGCTGCTTTTTGCTGGTTTCTAAAACACTCCCAATCCTCAGATTTGTTACTTTTTTTTTTTTTGCAAGCCTCTTCTTTTATTCTAATACTATTTCTAACTTCCTGAGTGAGCCATGAATAGGTCATTTGTGCTGAGTTTTTGTTTTTCAATAGAATGTCTTTTTGTTAGACATTTTGAATTGTTTCTTTGAATGTTCCCCACTGTTCATTATAGCCATACCTTTTAGTCTATTTACCCAATTTACCGTAGACAGTTCTCCCATCATACTTATGTAATTGTCTTTGTTTAAGTTTAAGATTCTTGTTTGTGACTGGAGTATGTCACTTTCAAATTTAACATGGAATTCAATGGTATTATGATCACTATTTCCCAGTGGATCTTTTACTACAACATTACTAATTAACCCTGCTTCATTACACAATACTAGATCTATGATGGCTTCATCCCTAGTCAGTTCCACAATGTATTGCTCTAAGATACTATCACAAAAACATTCCACAAATTCATCTCCTAGACCATTCTTGCCAATTTGATTGGCCCAGTCTAAATGAAGGTTAAAGTCCTCCACAATTACTACATTGCCTTTGTTACAAGCAACCCCTGCACTGTCCAAGAGCTACCTGCCCTCTCACCTTGCCACCTGTGCTGAGTCCATGACACCTGTCCCCCAATGGGCAAGTCCCCTGCTGTGCTGTTCACCTCTCCATCAGTGTCAGTTAATTCCCTGGGGAGGCCATGACTGTGTGCCCACCTCCATTCAGCTATCTTTCCCAGACAGCATGTGCAGCCTGTGCCCCCTATGAAAATCACAACATTCCCTTTAACAGGGTCTCAATGAGATCTTTAACCATCTTAATTAGCCTTCATAATGGATCAGGTGGGATTGCAGGACCTATCACCTGCGGCCCTGGTGAAATGGCATCGAGAAACCAACACGCAAGCCCACCCCTGTTCTCACCCTTGGCAGGACCTGAAAATTCAGCCCGTGCAAAAGTTTATACAGAAATTAGTAATCTTATTAACATTTTTAAGGTGTGAGCAAAATAAGCTAACAGTTAGTTAGCAATTTACTAAAATGGATTACCAACAAAACTTCACACATTAAGTGACCAGGTATCTAATCTGATAATGATTGAAAAATTATGCCAGTTAACATGATTATTTGCTCAATTTTCCAAATCTTGGCTGGTTTGAAACAAAGAAGGGAAGTCTGGAAAGAAGATTTTTTTCCCTGCACCAATCAAGTATGCATGGTACATTCACAATTAGGTTTATAAAGTGTGTCAGAATTGCATGTAAAGATTATTTAAACTGTACACATGGACCCACTGGCCCTTCCCTGGAAGGATAAACTGTATATAATGTTAATGTGGAAGAATAAAACGCATGTTGCTTATTCTGGGGAAACAAAAATCTCTTTTCAATTCAGTTCAATGATTTGACAAAGGGTGTGATCATGCAGAATTATAACTTAGAAATTGCTGTATATAATTTTGGAGATAACGTAGAAAGATTTTCTTTGAAAATATGTGCACATTTCATTATGTTTTTCTACAATTTAAGTATGTATCTTGCAAAATTTCAAAAGCTTGTAAAATTAGACTAGCACTAGCACTTTCAATATATTACTTCCCCTCTCCTCTTACTTCTCGTGCCCTCCCCTCTGACCCCCACCCCAAAACACCATTTAAAAGCCTTAAATGTTTAACAATGCCCCTTCAAATGGGTAAGGAAGATGGTTTACATCTGAAACATTGGAATAGAGCTTCCTATGCTAGAAATAATTCTTTCACTGAAATTTGCAGCACTATGTAGTTTCTTCATTTAACTTCAGGTTCCAGGTTCAGTTTTGCACAGCTGGAGAATCAGGTATTTCTAAAGTATTTTTAATAATCAGCTTACGTGGGAGAAACACTTAAACTGAATTGCACCAGCGTGCAGTTTATAATCTAGTGTTTCTTTCATATCATATTCTTGCAAGAAAATGGCCAGAATTTTGAGGTTGGCAAGCAGGCACAGTCAGCGGGCCCAGGAGCGGCCAGGAAATGGCCAGCCGCCCGCGATCAGCCCCCAAACGTGATTTCACACTAGCGGGCCAATTAAGGCCCGCCCAGCGTGAAACGCGCTCCTCACTGGTCGGGAAGGGGCGGGCGGAGGCGGGTGCCTGTTGACCGCAGGGTCCATTGGCCGGTTGAGAAACAGCCCAGGCAGCCCCTGGAGGGCTGCCATGGAACAACATCTCCTCTGCATCTTCAACATTCCAGTTATGGAATCGAGTACGGCTGGACACAGCAGGCGAGGGGGCAGGTCGGGTGGGCACTCGGTCCCCTGCTTTTTGTATGAGTGCCTCGCGGTGCTCTTGGACAAGGTGGTTGCCAGGAGGGACGCCCTTGTCCCCAGAGATGGGAGGAGGTTGCAGCGCTTGTTAGCAGCCATGACGTGGTGCGGCGCACATAGGTGCAGTGCCGGAAGAGGTTCAATGACCCACTGCACTCAGGAAGGGTGACAACTGCGTTGGCGTGGGTCAGTGTGCAGAAGTGTTAAGGTGTGGCTGCCTTCCCCGTGGATCTCAGGGGTGCCACAGTCTGAGTGCCAACTGTCAGTGACACTGGAGCTAGCCAAGGGGATGCACCCTGGCTGCTTGGACTGAGTGCCTTGCGCCTCAAGGACCATGACTTGGATGTGCCCTGTGAGGTGTTCCTCAGCTGACTGCAATTGTGCTGCGGGTACAGAGTGGACTAATCAATGTTCCTCTGTTGTTGCAGAAGACAAGCCATAACCAATTGGAGAGGTCACGGACAGGCGGAGGCCCACCCAATCTGCTGCTGCTGACCAGGTTTGAGCAGGATGCCTTGGAGCTAGAGAGCCAGCACACTCCACGTACAACCGGGAGTGGAGAGGCGGGGGTGCCAAACGAGGGTAAAAGTGCAGTGCACAGAGGTGAGAGTTTCAGAGTGTGCAACCATTCTAGAGTAGTCTCTTCATTGATGGGAGCTTCAAACCTGGAGTTCCCATTGATCATTAGAAGACAATGGCACCATGATGCAGATCTCTATTCTCTCACCAGGGTGCCTGGCATGCACAGTGACATTGTGATGACTTTAACTAATGACATGTCCTTGTTCTCCCTTTTAGATCCGCCTGCACGCACCCGCTCTCTGGACCCCGAAGGGCCACCCCTGACGCTGGAGGACCACTGGGCGTCATTTGCACTTGCATCACACCTGCTCTCTGAACCAGGCACCAGCGCAGATACCAGAACCTCAGTGGATATTAGATCAGCAGCTAGAATATCGGTGCACATTGGTGAGGGCACTTCACACTCGCTTGAGGTGCAGGTGGAGGCAGAGAGTGCCCAGGGTGCCGGCAGACAGAAGAGTGCTGAGGACCAGTACGATGTTCAGTCAAAGGCAGATGATGAGCCTCTGGAGTCGTCCATTAGGCGGCAGATGCTGGACATCCAGCGGGAAGATCTGGCGGAGATCCATGAGGGTCTGCGTGCCATGGATTTTGTTGTGGAGGAGTCCGTGCGGAGCATGAGCACTGCATTGACCCTCATGGCTGAGTGCACTGTCTCCTCCATTGAGAGAGTGGTGACTCTCAGGGAGAGGCAGCTCCAGGGGCAGAATCAGGCATTCCTGGGGTTGCTCTCAGACCTGCAAGCCTTCACGCAGGCAACGACCTCAGATGGTCAGTATCAGTGTGGGAGATGGATGAGGCATCCAGTATCCCAGCTAGATGCCTGTCCATCAATGGTGAGCAGGGAAGTCCAGAACACCCTCATGTTGGCGCACGAGCTGCTTCTCATCTCTCCGGGCTCCTCTCAGGGTGGTCTGGATGACAGCAGCTGCTCCTCCGCACCTCCGCCAGAGACTGTGGTATCTGATGAGGCTGCAATAACTGGGGAGATGCCAGCCATGGTACTGGCCGCTCCCTCCCAGACAAGGCCAGCACAGGCTCCACTGCCCAGAGGATGACCGCCAAGGTCATCAAGACAGCCGAGTCAGCAGGCTGCCTCCAATGCCGGTGCCAGCGGTGGGGTGGGGCACCAAGACGTAGCACTTGGAAACTTAAGTTAAAGGCACCATGAGCGCAAGAGGGACAGCTCACGGGTGATTTTCTGTTCATGTTTGGTTTATATGTCTGCTGGTGTGGACATCAACACCAGTAATGGGAATGTCATTATGTTTTTAATGTGACAATAATATTAAATTTTCTTTGGTTCTGATGACCTGAGTACGCTTCACCATTTTTCTTTTCTGGTGCAGGGTACGCCAGTCTGTAATGCTGGATGTAAGTGGCTGGATACTTTATTGCACAGGCATTGAGTGGATTTTGGGTGCAAATGATAATCATTTCAGGCATCCGGGATGGAGGCAGCAGCCCTGGCATTAGGTGGTAGCAGATCTTTGGTAGTCTAGCTAGAGGAGCATTGGATCAAGACATTCCTGGTGTCCCTGCCTCCCTGGAAGTTACCAAGATCTGCCTCCACACCCTCAGTGTTTTCACCTTCACAGTGAAAACCATCATCCATGGCTTGTGCAGCTGTGTCAAGATCCTCTTCCTCCAGTGGGTCCTCCCTTGCCAGTGCCAGATTGTGGAGAGCGCAGCATGCAACCACCAGCTCTGGGGGGTACTGTAGTGTACCCCCTGAGCGGTCCAGGCATTGGAAGCACATCTTCAGAAGACCAATGGTCCTCTCTACCACCGCCCTTGTGGAGGCATGACTCACATTGCAATGGTGCTCTGACTCTGTTCTTGGGTGGTGGACAGGCAACATGAGCCACCTCTTCAACAGATAGCCCTAGTCACCCAGTAGCCATCCATCCAGTCGGGCTGGAGCACTGAAGAGCCTTGGCACCTGGGAGTGTCTCAGGATGTATACATCATGGGAGCTGGCAGGGTACCTTGCACAGACTTGCAAACTCTGCATCCTGTGGTCACACACTATCTGCACATTGATGGAGTGGAAGCCCTTCCTGTTGACGAAGGAACCTGGCTGACCCGCTGGCACCTTGATGGCCACATGTGTGCGGTCAAAGGCACCCTGGATGGGGGGGAACCCAGCAATTGCTGCAAAGCCTCTGGCTCACTCAGCCTGGCTGGCCTCGTCCGTACAGTAAAGAATAAAGGTCAGTACCGGCCTGAAAAGAGCTTCTGTCACCAGCTTGATGCAACTGTGAACAGCTGATTGTGAGACTCCACAAAGATCCCCCACTGATCCCTGGAAAGAGCCGGAGGCATAGACGTTCAGGGCCACTGTGACCTTCAGAGCCACTGACATGGGGTGTCCACCCCCACAGTCAGAGCTGATCTCAGGCCCAATCATCAGACAAATGGAGGTCACGGTGTCCCTTGAGAGGTGGAGCCTCCTTCGGCATTGCACCTCAGACATATTGAGGTAGCTGCATCGCCGCCTGTAAATCCTGGTGGCAGGAAAGTGGCGTCTTCTGCGGCCCCTTCCGCCTTGGACTACCTGCTGGCCCTGCGCCCCTTGTGCCTGCGCCTCTCCTCCCACAGGTCCCACCCTTGGAAGCTGCATTGGGACACCTGGCCTCCTCTCCCTTCTGCCCCTCTCATCCTCCCCAGAGGAGGTGCCACCAACCGAGACCACAATCCCCATTACCAGGATAACGAAAGGCCGTCTGATACCTGGAAGGGTCAATGCGGTCTGAATCCTCCAGGGTTCTTGGAGACACCAAGATGACCTGAAATGAAGCCTGGAAATGCTAAGAATGAAGCCCTGAACAGACAAGAAGCTGCCAAGTACCAATAAGCAACCAGCAGCAAACTATTTCCAAAACTGCTGCTGACCCTTTTTATCCCGCCCTTGGATAAGGTTTTGAAAATTGTTGGCTACTCGCCTGCCCGTACGACGAGCGCAAAATCACACGGGCAACATAAAATAAAGCTTAATTGCCTTTTTAATGGCCTTAACTGGCCTCGTAATTGATGGCGGGCACAGCTCTGAATCCCGCTCGCGCCCAAGTGAAATGTCACACAAGTGCGTGATGACATCGGGATGCTCACCCGGTGTCATCAGGCGCTATTTTATGCTCGAGCGTGTCGGGGGCGCGCCAGCATGCTGAGCGAAAAATTCTGGCCAATGAAATCCATCAATCTCGATCATTGTTGAATCCACTTTGACTTTTTATTGCTTTAGTGAGTAATCAGTAGTAGTGACCTTTTTTTTTTCAAACAGCCAATATAAAATTGCCAGGAAAATAGTTTCCACTTTTACTTCCTCTCCACAAAACGTAAGCACTCCTTAACAGAAAGTTATCCAGATTGCTTTTAAAACATTCCAGTTCAGGCCATTTTTGTGGCTTTATTTCTAGTGCTCAAGAAAAGTCCATCACATTAGTATTGATTGGATATTATGCCAGAAACATCTACCTTCTGAATAAAAATACAGCAGGCATCTCTCAGCTGGACCTCAAGCAGCATATATTTACATGTTGATTAATCACCTCAAACAACAAAAATGCATAAATAGCTTGAAATGTTTATATCAATAGGTCTTAACAATGTTTCTATCTCTCAAGGAAATGGCGACATAGTGGACTACATGCTGGTTATTCACACCTAAGACCCAAGTTCAAATACAACCCATATGATAGGATGAAAGAGTTACTTATTTGTTGGCTCTAAAGACTCCTTGTGAAATGAGTTTGGACACTCTCAATCCAGTTCCTTGTAAGCACAAAGCCATCCCCTAATTTATAGTTTAAATTGGTAATTCACAAGTTCACTGTCACTGGGTCAAAATCCTGGAACTCCCTCCCTAACAGCACTGTGGGTGTACCTACACCACATGAACTGAAGCGGTTCAAGAAGACAGCTCACCACCACCTTCTCAAGGGCAATTAGGGATGGGCAATTAAAATGCTGGCCTACCCAGTGACACCCATGTCCCGTGAAAGAATAAGTAAATTTCATAAATTGATGCAGGAATGAAAAAAAAACTCATACTGTTGCATTAGAGAATGTTTTGAGATGGAGGTTAAGACTTGTTTGTTTGGATATAGTTTTGCTTTACATCTGCAGTAGATAATCTAACCCAGGAAACAATGAACGGTGAAAGTATTTCATTGTTCAGCACTGATTAACCTCATTTTAATGACCATTTTTTTGTTAAGTCTCACTTCCCTCTATCCAAACTTACACACAGTATCACATTTGATCCTTCAAATGAGAATGCAACATAAACAGAAGAAATTTCAAGGTTCATGCTTAATCTCATTTGAGAAATATAATGTACTAACTGCTGACTTGTTTTGTGCAATATACATATCTATATAATTAAAAGTCTTTTGAAGAACACCCATCCAGAGTGTGAGGAAAATTGTCATGCAGTGTTACAATCCTAGAATGTCAAACACATACACCAATTCCCAATGGGACAAAATGAATACTAATTTGATTTAGTATATTGAGAAGAAAAATAACAAATCAAGGTTAATTGAATGATTTGGAATGCCTCAAATTTGAATAATCTGGTAGGAAAAGTTATCAATGAACAACTAACAAGGAGTAAGAAAAGCAATAAACTTTGGAAAAAGGCATCTGATAAACAGCTCAAAATGCCTTTTGAAAGTGCTATCAACTATCATCTCAGTTTCTTCATGGCCCAAGGATTTGTTAGCACAATAAGTGCATAAAAAATTAAATAACTCACTACAAAATCATTACATTTATCCAAAGAATCACCTATTTTGTGTTTGAAATAGTTCAATATTTCCCTTCGAGCCTGCCTGATTCTGGAGCTCCAGTTTGTGTTAGCCATTGCCTGCATAGCCCTTTTTACATTGGGCTTTCTCGGCATTTTTGCCTAAAAATGATCATTCACTGATTTTTATTCCAAGATGAATGCACACATCATTGCGTCTATTTTTCATCACCCAAGCTTTTTTATAAAAAAAAGCTCAATACTAGCTCCATTTTCTTATTTCTTAATATTCCTCCCTTAACCATTTCTGACCTTTTTTATGACGCAAGGGAATTGATCCCGAATATCTGAACAATTGATCCCCATTTTTCATTTTCTGTTTCATAATTGCAGTACAGCTTTCCTCTGTATTTACATGTTCGTCTTATGTCAAAGCGTTGCTGATGTATTTGCTGCCTCCTCTCCATATATACATGATCCATTGGACTTGTGACCTGATCTTGATTGGCTTGCACTCCACAGAAGCCCTTACATTAGTTTGAAACAAAGAAAGTTTGTTTTACTACTAATGTTATTGGAAATTTTATTATTTTAAGCAAAAAATCATTTTATAATATATATATAAATAACTGTGTTTAATACTTAAATTTTAATTATTATTGGATTTAAAAACTGTGTTATCATTCCTGAACAAAGCTGTTCACTTGCTGTGTGATATGCAGGGGCCACACACTTATTGTTTGCATGTGCGATTAGCCCCAATTACAAAACAGTGCATCATTCCCCAGTACATCTGATCCCATGTCTTCAGTGGTACCTTTGCCCTTGTGTCACCCACCCAAAAGGAAAACATGAAATCAACAGTGAGAGAGTGTGCTTGTGCATGAGATAGAAAGAAAGAGATAGAAGGAAAGACTGAAAGAAAGGGGAAACATCAACACAGACAATCAGGAGAAAGTAGGACATGTAAGAATGTGTTTTGGGGTTTTTTTTCTACCCTTCTCTAGATTTTTGTTGGCTCCTGTATCTCGGATCATTCTCATATACAAATCTTAACGCCTTATGCCTTTGAGGGCATCTTCACTAACCTTAATAACTGTGTAAAATTTCCTTAATAAACCCAGGATAGGAAAACCTTTTTTATTAATTATTTTAGTTACTTGGCAGTTGTTATGCGTTCACAGGACCTGTCATTCATCAAGGAGCAAAACTCTGTAAATAAATTTGCTTATTGTTTCAAATGATGAACAAGGTTTGTCCAACATCAAATGGGGGAAATTTTTGTACTGCATCTCTTATGGACACATTTCGAGTTTTTGTTTAAAAAAAACTATTTTCAGAATTTTTAACTGCCAGCTGCAGGGGGTTGGGTAGATTAGGTCACTAACTGCTCTAGCGTATCTTCCCAGTGAAGGTAAACCAAGTGCTATCAACTTTGTTTCTGCCAAGTCACATTTACCTTCTAAATAATTGATTCCTCTTCTGAAAGTTGAACTAAATATCACCAGAAAACTGCTAGACAGCTTTAATTCTAAACTGTAAAAATAAAACTCAACTCCAAGGACTCTTCTGAATTGTTTGTAGAAGTAACCTATGCAATGATGGTAGGCAGTACAATTATAGCATGAAGAAATGCTCTTGCTCATCCCAACCAAAAGAGGTACAAGACTTTTCATTGTTGTTTGATTGGCCTGGCCAAAAATAGGGCAAATGAGAGCAGACAAGTTTAAATATTAGTTAAAATAGGGACTCTATAAAAGACATTAAAAATATTTTTATTTGGAGTATTTATTAGAATGGAGAACATAAACTATAAGAAATTAAAAACTTACAAGAAGAAAATGTACAGTTTCAACATCAAAATCTTACCAGGAAGTTGGTAGCCCTATTGTTCTTGTTGGAACTACATCTGGAAGCACAATCTTGGCTGACCTTATCTTCAAATGTTCTATGTTATTATGTGTGTAGCATTCAGCTGCATAATTCTGTAGCATTAGCATCAATCATTTCCTTCTCTTTTCTATAAATATATAGTTTATGTAAAACTCTTGAAATAAGCTGCTCAATAATCATGCATACTGGGTTTTACAGATGAAGCTCCTTGATATTTCTCTTGATGAAATATTTGCTGACTTCAATCACCTAGGGGACTTCTGTACTGATGAAGTCACTGATATGTGCCCCATTAGTCTCTGTGGATTTCCCCTATCCCACTTCTCACCTCGTTCTTGCCAATTAAGGAGCCGAATTATGTATAATAGTTGGAGTCACTTTTAGTTTTGAGTCCTAGCATGCAATGGAAGCTTTGACAGAAACATACCAGTGAATAATTAAAGCAATTTTTTAAAGCCCTGGAAACTCCATCTTTCTTCTGCCTATTTTTATCTGAATCTTTGAATAGTACAAGTGCAACAAGCAGCGCGGTACTAAAAGCAACGGCGGTATTGTATCTTAGAATGCACAATTATGGTGAGAAAAAAGTAGCCAAAGAATTTTAGATAATTTATAAATGAGTTCTAAGGATTAAAACAGCAAATTTATTTTTAATCTGCTGCCTTCTATTGAAAAGGAAGTCAACCACAAAAACTCTGCTTTTAAATGATCTTCTGGGGTATCTGTTCTTCAAAAAAAAGTTTTTAAACCAAATCTTAATAAAACCTTGTTATGCTAAATGCACCTTCTGTAACTAGCACTGCAGAAGTGGTATCAACCAATTATGCACACAAGCGTAATCACCTATTACCCTCTTATTTAAGATGGACGTACTTGCAGCTAAAAGAAATCATAAAGCTTGAGAATTCTTGTTATCTTAATCACACCAATAATATATTTAATAATTATTCTGTTCTACAAGCGTGGTCAATGTTAATTTGGATCCAGGGAAACAGTGACTGAACATTGCAACAATGTACTGCTGCTTATTTATGAAAACTAATGCTGTAGGTACTGCCTGTAGAACTAAGTAGCTGCTCAGTTTTAAGTGACTTTATATGGAATTTGGTTATTTAATTGATTTTTTAAGAATGGGATATTGATGCAATTTAATGCCTTAATTCAATTGCAACATATTTCAACACTGTAAAGTGAGAAATATCATTTAAATCAGTTTTAAACCCCTGTCCTTAAACTTTTAATAGTTTTATTTGTGCTCATCCACCTGAAAAGGGGTTACTGCAAGGAATTCAATATTCTCCCATTTCAGATATTTAGTTTGGCAATAAATATCAGATAAAGTCTAGCACATCTGCTTGCTGACTAATTCTTCCTTGACCCTACTTTGTCCAATAAATGGTGTTAACATGAACCTCATGAGACCATTCCCTCTCCAACCGATTCTAACAAGTTAGTATCAAATTAGGGCTTACATCTACTCAGAATTCAGTTAATTTCACGTGGAACCTATGTACCTAGCAAAGAGAACAGCTTTTCATGCCTTCTTTCTAGTGCAGATTTGAACTATAATTTTCCCCTGCAGCTAAAATACACTTCTGAACTGAGAGTCAGCCTACTTTAGCCCAAGGCAATGTTGGGTACGAGCCAATGGTTTGTGTGAGCCACCATTTTTACCTGGAAGCTCTGGTCTACATACTATGCAACTGAAATAGAAATCAAGATTGGACATGATCATTGCTTCAAATCATTTTGCTCCTGCAGGTGTTCACCAATGTCTTAAATAAACAGATTGCTTTTTTTTCCTCCTTAAAAATGCCCCAAGCTAATTTTCAGTGAAAATTGTAATAGCTGAAGCAACCACTGGTGACTGAGGCTTCACACTGTGGATGAGCGCAGGATGGGAAACTGGACATAGGCACATACACTCAATTTACGACAACCATATTTTGTGGGGGAAAAAATCAGGCAACAGTAAAGTGCAATGTTGGCCAGTGCAAGCCTCATTGTGAAGGAATTGAGGTCACATGTCTATGGCAAGTTGCACCCCATTATTCATAGTGCCCATGCAAACTGCATGCATGGCCAATTTGCTGGCTTGCCCTGGTGAAGCTGAATTTCAGCTCTTGAACAACACTCCAAAACTGTACGTATTTTTCAAGAACAATTACTTTGCTTCATACATTAGTTTCTTCTGCAATGCAGAATTATTTTATTTCTTTATCAAACTTACCATAGTATTATTGCATGCTGCTGCAAATTAACTTATTATAAACAAAGTCCTGAGAATGGGAATTCTTTTAGATCTTCTAGGGCCTAGATCAAGGATTCTCAACTTTTCTTGCTTCTCCCCCATGTTATAAAAATTCCCTCTAACACAAGTATTTTTCTTCATAAAATTAGTTAGGCAATTAAAACAGATACTTATAGTTGTTGTTTTACTTACTTAATATGAAACTTAATTGCTGATGTTAAGCAACAACTCTTAAGACACAGAGGTATATTCAACAAACAAACAGATATCATGCTCAGTGTTCATCCTGGTTCAGTACTTTGTTTTCATTGATGTCATGGCTGAAAATCCAGCTTGTATAAGTAGGTTGTACTAAATGGTGACAAGACTTTCAGTGCTGCAGAAGCAGTAATGTATTCATTGGAGCTCTCACACCAAAATATCACCAGCAGCATTTCACTGAACTTAGTTCGGAAGGAGCTGTTCAATGAAATGTCAATGAGCTCGTCTAATAGCTTTGATGAGACAGAGGGTGGCAATTTAGCTTCAACATTCTCATTAAATGGGTCTATAATCTACAGGTATATACCCGATTATTCTGTCACGAGTTCCACCAGTCAGCTATCCCTGTCTTGTCCGCATATCAAGAATCAAATATATTAAAAATATTCTCGTCTTCACCCAAACGGTGATTAAATCATCACACCTCAATCTTAAATGGGTGAACATATGTACCTCACACATGGATGACCAAAGCACCAGGTACCCAGGTGGACGAACAAGGATCAGGTACCCTTCTGAAGAAACGCTGGCTGCTCTTCTTGTAGATGCTGACTGACCTACTGTTTTCCAGGACGTATATGCAATCATTTTCATTTTATCTCCTTATAAAGGAGACACTTTGGTAAGCCATATTGTGAACTTGTAATGCATTAATTACCAGTTCTAAGGAGGTGTTGTGTGATGAGTTGCCGGGCCCAAACTCTGCTTCATGGGATACTGGAGTGGGCACCTGCAGATGACTCAGCAGTGACAACAACTAGCACAGCTGGAGCCTGGACAGAAGAAAGCAGAGACCAGTTCCATGGGGAGGAACTGGGGGTTGGTGTGGGAAGAAGGGTGGTACATTCCATCCAGTTAACATCAATCTACATCACCCTCCCCTCCCCACTCAGAGGGAAACTGGGACTTACCTAGCAGTGACAGCCTTATTGTCTCCAGATGAGTTGCCTGACTTTTGTTCATTGAGGATAGTCCCAGCTTCACTTCCAAAGTGAAACCAGAATTGAAAAAATCATTCCAAGTCCTGGATTTATATGTTTTAATGACAGCAGAGACCTCTCTGGGAAACAGGTCAGAAGTCATAATAGATGAGCCATGTGCTGAGGAAGAGGAACAACACCTTCATTCTATTACCAAGGAAAGGAGCCATAAACTGAATAGAAAAAGAAAGTATTTGCATTTATATGGGTTTTTCACAACCTCAGAACATCCCAAAGCATTTTACAGCCAATTAAATACTTCTAAAGTGTAGTCACTATTATAATATAGGAAACACCACAACCAATTTGTGCTTAACAAGTTCACACAAACAGCAATATGATAATGACCAGATAATCTGTTTTTGTGATGTTGACTGAGGGATAAATGTTGGTCAAAACTTTTCCAATGGCACTATTTCAAAGAAGAGAAGGGATGTTTTATGTCTACCTGAGACAGCAGACAGGGCAACAGTTTTAACATTTCATTGGAAAAATGGCACCAACAGTGCAGCAGTCCCTCTGTACCATACTAGAGTGTCAGCTTAGACTTTTATGCTCAAGTCCCTGGAACAGAACTTGAACCTACGCCTTCGGATTCTGAGGTGAGAGTGCTACCATTTGAGCCACAACATAGCATGTTCAACAGGTAACAGCATTCCAAAGGGTACATGGTGTAGCAGATGACACCCATTAGAGCATCAGGGTTTCCTCAGCTTCTATCCAATTAACTAGCCTCATCATAATGTAAGTCAATGTATTATCTAGGAAGCAGCCATGATTGCTTTCATTATGTGACTATCTATTGTATTTGAAGGTTTACATAGTTTGGACAATAACTGCTGGGAGACCAGAGCTATTTCCTGCAAAGTAAAGATTCTGCTATGTGCACCACTCGAGTTGGTCCTTAGCAAAGATGTCCAGAACAATCATATTCTGTTGCATAATTATTCAACACCAAAGGCAAACATTCACTAGAACAATGAGGACAAGAATAAAGAGGAAACAGAGGAAGCAGATAACTAACCAGGCAGATTGGTGCTGCAGTCACTCATGAAAATTGCTTTAAATAATTCCCAGGTCCAGCTCATGCAAAAGTATTGTAGGTGAATTAAACATTGTAGAGTATATCCATAAGTACCATAATACAAGTACCTACTGCCTATCATCATGATGGCCCTGAAAGATGTATTTTGCTTCAAGCCTAACCAAATACTATGCCATGCGCTTCCTGAATGGGTGCAGCAAACATGGTGGCAGGTTGCTGTTGATCAGTATAGGTTTAATTATTTGATACAAAGGCAAACAGGCTTCGCATGATGCAGTGGATTTGCACTCGTTTTTAGGCGTCGTGAGATGGTGCTTTTTCAGTTGGAGCCACATTAGGGTTAGTGCAATAGCTGCTAATGCCTGCCTATTAACTGGCACCTTAGTACTTTGTGATGGCTGACTGATTTGGACAAATGTGCAGTAGTCCCAAGAAGTTGCTGTCTTCTCCCCATAAGGTCACCAATAATTGGCATTAGGTCAGAGTGTAGGTCATGACTGAGGTATAGAAAGCTGTCATGGCTGTTTTGATTATTTGGAACCATGGGGAGAAAAGTTAATTAAGCTTAACAATTTTATAGAAAGAATTTATACAAATGTATGAATATCAATGCTACTATGGTTGTTTTATAGCCTCACTAAGCACCCAAAGGTTGTCTATTCTTTTCTGACTGTTGGTTGAAACTGGCGTTAGTGATTGGCATTTGTAGTAACATTGAGTACAGCTGATTCATACATTTTTCACAAATAGTTCATACTATTTCTCTAGGTCAATCCATTTATGATTTTGGAAACTTCTTTATTACACAAGATGACAATCAAGCTAGAGATTCTTTGCAATTCTGGTTGTGGTCTTCTGGACGTGTATGCTCAGAAATATTCAGGGCGGAGTGGCTCTCCTTTGTGCTTCTCCTAGTTTTACAACTGCCTGCTTCAAGTTGGTTGTAATTGTATGGCAGTATCTCGCCAGGGGAGCAGTTTGATAAAACTGCAACTAAACACTATATTTCCTTTAAACAAATCTATGCTGAAATAGAGTTTAACTTGCTTTCACCAGCTATACTTAAGGTATGATGTAATGAGAAACAGGTTTTCCAATGCATTCACAAAAATGTCTTAGGAATAGGAAAGGAATTAAATAAATCCTGCAGGAAAAATAATTGCCCTACTAGGAACAGACCAGACAAATTCCTCAAGGCACTCTATGTCCGCTCCTGCTAAGCATTCAGGATTTCTCTGTAGTGTCTCAGCTCTAGCAGTTGGTGACTACTGTGCTCCTCATTTTACAATCTCTGCACAGCTGGATTACATCAAATTTTAAAATTGCATTTGCCCATTCCATGACATCATGCCACCTTGTTCTTTGCCTATCACTAGATCTATGAATATCAATTTTTCCACACAGTAACATCCTCAGCATCTTTCCTTTGGACTCACAAATAATAGAACCAATTCTGCTGTGAATTGCTTACAGAGTATACTTTTCATTCTGGGTGTTGGGCACATATAGATGAGCACCCGATTTGCAGGGAGCTGAATTTCCAGATATTAAAATGTGGTTGAAGTTTGCAGGCCTCACACAAAGCATGCAAAAGCCTTATTAGAGCACTGAAATTAATGCTAATGGGTCCCATAATGCGTTTAACGATGTTTCTCACCTCATCACTCTTTTGGTGCTGTTTGCCAGTTTAAAACAAGCACTAGAATGATTTGCTGCCTTAAAGATGTTGAATTCTTAGAGCTTGATAGTTTAGGACAGAGTTTTGAGTTTAATTTTTTTTGCTTATAATAACTCTATGTATTATATTTCTTCTATAACTTACTGGTATGTTGCTTGGCACTTGCAGCTGGATTGTTGTGTAAAATCATCTTGAAAATGCAAACATTTTCCCCATTGCTTACAGCAGCTGCTTCATTAGCAGTAACCAGAGTGTTAAGCAGGGCACTTTTATTGCACATTCCAATGCTGTTCTGGATCTGGAGAGGAAGAGGACTGCATGCAGAGGGAACAAATGCACATCCAATTGCATCTCAAACTTACAACAGCTATTTGGCTCAAACCCAAGATTCAAGTTTTAAGATTTGGGCAAACCATCCTGTACACAATGAAAAGACCTGCCTTCCTCATTGACGTTTTGTGAGGGGGGAGAATGCAAAGTTATATAGGTCTGGATTTTGCAGTCAACAGCGAAGGAATGGCACTCGCCATTCATCATGCTTCATGGGTCTTTTGAGCGTGAACATATGGTTACTAGAGATCCTTTTCAACACCCTCTACAGGGGATCTGTGGAGTACATGAGTAGGACAAACAATCACGTCTCTTCACACAGATTGAAGAATGGCCAAAGACACACGGGCTGCAAAATTCAGGTTTGTTTCAACATTATAGGAGCTGGATTGGTAAAAATTGGGGGTGGGTCCACTCCTGACGACTTCCAGCATTGGCCACGCTGATTGGCATGTTATGGTGGGCAATAGTGCAGATGCAGAGTGATGCAGAGTGGACAGACCGTGATATCAATCAGCATTTAATACTGATTCAGCACCCAACTTGCCATGTTGGGCTTGCCACTCCTGTTAACTCACTCTCAAATCCAGAGAGTTTGAGGGACCCTTCTCCAGTTTTATTTAAAGGAATCACCATCCAATTTTCAGGTTTGGGTGCTGCTTTGGAATTAATGTGTTGTGGAAGGAGTTGTCAGAAGTTCAGTAAGTCAGATGGGAGTGGTGCTGCCCATTTGGAATGAGTTGTGTCTTTTTGAAAAGCCATCAAGTACAGCAGTTGCTCCCAGTGCTGGGTGCTACTCCTGCAGTTCTCCTTGGGCTGCATTATCACAGGGAAATGGAACAGAGAAGACAAGCTGCTCGCAGAGGGAGGGGGGGGGGTTCTCATTTAAGAGGCTAGGATCATTACTCACCTAGGATCTTCAGAGAGCACTCTTCCTAGCTGCATCTCAGCTAGGAGCCATGCACTTCACCAAGGTGGTGGTCACAGAACTCTGCTACCTCCTCAGCATGGACCTGCAGGCACAGAGCAGGGTGAGGACAGTACTGCCAGTGGCCATCAAGGTGACCATGACCCTGAATTTCTATGCCAGCAGATTGTTTCAAGGGGGAGCAGGCAACACCACCAATATATATGGAGGAGGTAGCAAAGGCAACATCACCAATATATACGGAGGAGGTAGCAGAGACAACACCACCAATATATACGGAGGAGGTAGCAGAGACAACATCACCAATATATACAGAGGGGGTAGCAGAGACAACACCACCAATATATACAGAGGGGGTAGCAGAGACAACACCACCAATATATACGGAGGGGGTAGCAGAGGCAACACCACCAATATATACGGAGCGGGTAGCAGAGACAACATCACCAATATATACGGAGGAGGTAGCAGAGGACTGGAGAGTGGCATACCAGACACCCTTGCTCAAGACAGAGTGTAAGGACATTCCTAAGCCAGTCAATTTAACATCAATGGTGGGTAAGGTTTTAGAAACAATAATCAGGGAAAAAAAATTAACAGGCATTTGGGGAGGAATGAGTTAATTAAGGAGAACCAGCACAGGCTTCTAAATGCTTGACAAATTAACTGAATTTTTTGATAAGCAACAGAGAATGTTGATGAAAGGGAAGTATTAGACAAAATACCACATGGTTACCAAAACTGAGGCTCATGAAATAGGAGGGACAGTGTCAACTTGGATAAAAAAAATAATGAGAGAAGACAGTGAGTCATGGTAAATAAAAACAGAAAATGCTAGAAAAACTCAGGTCTGATAGCATCGGTGGAGGGAGAAACAGAGTTAATGTTTCGAGTCCATATGACTCTCCTTCAGGGATCGTCATACGGACTCAAAACATTAACTCTGTTTCTCTCTCCACAGATGCTGTCAGACTTGCTGAGTTTTTCCAGCATTTTCTGTTTTTATTTCAGATTTCCAGCATTCTGCGTTATTTTAGAGTCCTGGTAAATGTTTTTTTCAAACTGGAAGATGGTAAATCATGTGCCTCAAGGTTCAATGCTAGGACCACTGTTTTATCTATGGATATAAATGACTTGGATATTGGAATACAATGTAAAATTTCAAAATTTGCCAATGATATCAAATTTGGAGGTGTGTCTGACAGCGAGGATCATCCCAATCACCTGCAACAGGACATAGATACGCTAACAGAATAGGCAGACAAGTGGCAGATGGAATGTAACACAGGCAGACAAAGAAAAGCTGTTCCTATCTGTTCATGGTACAAGGACTAGGGGAGAAAGATTTAAAGTTTAGGGTAAGAGTTGCAGGGGGCTGTGAGAAAGAACATTTTATGTAGCAAGTGATAATGACCTGGAACCCACTGCCTATAGGGATGGTGGAAGCAGAAACGGTGAATGATCTCAAAAGGAGTCTGGATGGGCACTTGAGGGAAATAAATTTACAGGGATACGGGGACGGAGTGGGGAAAATGAGACTGATTGGTTTGCTCTAGAGAGAGCGACATAAGCTGAATGGCCTCCTTCTGTACCGCAATGACTCTGTGACTCTATGATATCACAGTTCGTTATACATCACTGCATTTGGTAGATCATAGAGCTCCTGCAAGCCAGGAGAGGGGACTTCATGGTTTTTTCTCTAAGCTGAAAGAAGCAGGCACATGGCTTTATTAAAATAGTGGGCTTCCCCAGGCTGCAGGGTGCATAAACTCATGGCCTTGTGAGCAGCACAATTTATAGGGAGAAATACTGCAACAGTACCACTTGCAACATACAGTTGATGTGCAACCACACCCAGATGTCATGTTGGTAAATGCCCCACTATCCTGCTAGCAGTCATGTTACTTTCATCCTAGTTTACTGTCCCAGCCATCATTGAACCACCACGTCAAACCATATGGTGGTTGCTCTGCATCAAGGGCTATCCACTGTGCACATGGCTAATGACTCCCCTCTGCCACATGACCACACGGCCAGCGTTTCTACAATGAGAGCCATGCTGCAGTAGGAATGTTGAGGCGCAGACTACTGTTGTTCTGAAACAATGGTTCAGCTGCCTTGGCCGCCCAAAGGGTGGGTCCACCATTACTCACCAGAACACGTCTCCCAAACTGTGACGGTCTGCTGTATCCTACCCCAAGCTGACCATCATGAACTTCCCACCAGGGCTTTAATGACCACTTCAGGAGAGGATGAGGTAGTGAGGAGACAGCTGGCACACCTACTCTCAAGACAGGCTGTCCGTGAATGTTTTATCAGGCTCTGTTCCCCTTAAGAAACCCCACATCCCTGTTTCCCATCACTTTCCCAGTCTTCTTCTCCTCAAGATGTATTATATCAGCACAGTGGAGGATCACCATTTGAGTACCATCGCAGGGAATGGGAATCTCAGAAACTGCTCTTCTTTTCAGTTTAAAACATGTCAGCTATAGCTCAGTTGGTAGCACTCTTGCCTCTGAGTCAGAAGTTTGTGGGTTCAAGTCCAGTGTAGAGACTTCAGCACATAATTTAGGTTGGGCGCTCTGATGCAATATTAAGGGTACTGCTGTATTGTTGGAGGTGCCACTTTTCGGATGAGACATTAAACTGAGGCCCCATGCCTTCTCAGGTGGACACAAAATTTTATAGAAGAGGAGGGGAGTCTTTATTGATTGTATGAATTGATCATAGAATCAATTCTGGCCAATATCCATCCCTCAACAATCATTACACAGATTATAAGGTCATTTTCATGATTTTGAGAGCATGCTGTGCTCAAATTGGCTGTTGTAGGCCTCACATTACACAGCAACTACCAATTAAACATACGTAATTGGCTATAAAGCTCTGAGATGCTTCAAGATATTGAAAGGTGCTATACAAATACAAACTTTTCTTTCTCTTTTCATTTAACAACCATTTCAAAAATAATTTTTAATACTACATTAAGGTGCAACCAGTTTATTTAGCAACAACTAATATATGCACATTTAACTAGTGACTGTCTCCAGTGCCTTACCTTGATACTCCTCAAGTCAGAAAACTTATTTTGATTCCACGCTCATGATCTTTGAACATGAAGGGAAAGTTGATTGTATGATATGCCCTGCCATGTTTGCTGTACGTTCTTCAGCAGGCTTCTCTTACTCACAGATGACTAGCCTTCTGTAATGAGTCTATTCAAGCAGTTCTTAACATTTCAACAAAGTAGACAGTTTGACTCACTTGTCCTCAACAACCTCACATTCCTACACTCCAAGAAACCAGTGGCCAAGGGACAGGCAAGTGGTAGCTTGAATCCTTCAGGGAGAGGAAGGAAGAAATGTGGCTTCGCAAAGCCAGAAAAACATGGGGTAGAACAGCTTTGAGTTACATCATGTGGGAGGGGATGGGAGAAATGAGAAGAAAAGTGTCTGTTTGAATTGAGCAACAATGTGGGAGAATGTGCTACCATAAACAGAGGCAGCTAAAGATGGATAGAGCATTTCTGAATATGGTGGGAAATTGAAGCAGTTATGCTATGTCTTACTTGGGTTTGGAAGAGGTTGAGTGCATCTGTGATTTGGGGCTGCAGGTTAGGGAGTCACAAATGCATCTCTGCTGAAAGCTTGTGAGTGTTTCCTTTTGAGATTAAAGAAAGATTTTGATGAAAGCATTGAAAATTAGTGTGCACAATTCTAAATATGTTGCCTATAGGGTTGACTGAATTGGCTCATAGTAAATAAGACAGGGTTCAATATACTATATGCCATTGGACATTTTTTTCAAAATAAGAAAATAAATTAAAACCTTTTGTTCCTTCCTAGTAACTGATTATCTGCCACTGTCGACAAAAAGTAACTTCAAGACAAAATAAAATAAATTAATTCCCAAATGGAAGAGTAGGAATAGTTTTAAGGAAACATTCCTTCATTATTCTTTATTGGTGGCAGTCTTGCCTCAGAATCAAAGGGTTCAAATCCCATTCCAATGACAAAAATCAAAGCTAACACTCCAGTGCAGTACTGAGGGAGCACTGCACTGTTGAAGGTGCCCCCTTTGAGATGAGGAATTAAAACTGAGGCCATCTGTCTGTCTGCTTGGGTTGATGCAAGAAGAGCAGGGGAATTATCCCTGTGTCCTGGCCAATACTTAACCCTCAATCAAAATCACAAAAAATTAATTATTTGGTCATTATCACCTTGCTGTTTGTGGGAGGCTGTCGTGCACATACAGGCCACTGTGTTTCCTACATTACAACAGTGACTACACTTCAAAAAAATACTTAATTGGCTTTAACGCATAAGAACATAAAAAATAGGAACAAGAGTAGACCATTCGGCCCCTCAAGCCTACTCTGCTATTCAATAAGATCATGGCTGATCTTCTTGTGTTTCAATTTCCGCATTGCCATTTAATCCCGATAACCTTCGATTCCCTTGCCTAACAAGAATCTATCTACCTCTGTCTTAAAAATATTCAATGACCCCGCCTCCACCACCTTCTGAGACAGAGAATTCCAAAGCTGTACCACCCTCAGAGAAAAAATCTCTCCTCATCTCTGTCCTAAAAGGGTGACCCCTAATTTTAAGACAGTGCCCCCTAGTCCTGGACTCACCCACAAAAGCAGACATCCTTTCAACATTCACCTTGTCAAGGCCATTCAGGATCTTATATACTTCAATCAATTCCCCCTCACTCTTTTAAACTCCAGTGGAAATAAGCCCTGTCTGTCCAACCTTTCCTCATAAGACAACCTACTCATTCCAGGTATCAATCTAGTAAACCTCCTCTCAACCGCCTCCAATGCATTTACATCCTTCCTTAAATAAGGAGACCAAAACTGCACACAGTATTCGAGGTGCGGTCTCACCAATGCCCTGTATAACTGAAGCATAACATCTTACTTTTATGTTCAATCCCTCTCGTAATAAAGAATAGCATTTCATTAGCTTTCTTAATTACTTGCTGTACCTGCAAACTAACTTTTTGTGACTCATATACTAGAACACCTAGATCCCTCTGCACCTCAGAATTATGCAGCAGTTCTCTATTTAAGTAATACTCTGCTTTTTTGTTCTTCCTGCCAAAGTGAACAACTTCACATTTTCCCACATTAAACTCCACTTGCCACATCTTTGCCCACTCACTCAACCTATCTATATCCATCTGCAACCGCCTCATGTCCTTTTCACAATATATTTTCCTACCTATCTTTGAGCGCTTTGAGATGTTCGGTAGTCTCCTGTAGCAGCTTCATTGACTGCAAATAGATATAAACAAGAATAGACATGGGAATGCAGGGATTGGTGGGAATGTGGGGTGTAGATGCTTTCCAAATGACAGGTAGACAAAATCTCAAAGAAAAAACACCCAACTGGAGACTAAGGGCTGAATGTTCCCTGAACTACAATAAATGCAGTGGCGGATGTGAAAACTGACATTTTTCCCGCCGGCCACAATGGCGGGTTTTTGCGCCATATGGTACCCTTCCCGGCTCATTAATAATGGGAACCACGTCGGATCGCTGGCAGGCGGCCTCAAATTTGTCTGCCATGCTGTCACCCGAGTGCCTCCGCACTCCAGGCACCATATTTAAAGCGCACCAGAGCTCAGCCTACAGACCAGGACTGCTCCAGATGACAGATGGGCCGAAAATCTGGAAGACAGCAGCCCACAAATGTAGTGATGCCTCACTGGAACAGTTAAGGCCCACCATGATGTCCTCTAGCCCCATTCTGGCCGCAGGAGGTCCACCAGAGTCACCAATCCGGCATGGGGGACGGTGGCAGCAGAGGTCAGTGCCAACAAAGTACAGAGGAGGCCATCCATCGAGTATAGGAAGAGGATGAATGATCTCACCCATTCCATCAGGGTAACTCAACCGCCTAATCACTCTCAACGCACACTCCCAAACCCATCACAAATCCACAGGGATCTCACGTCTCAAGGGACAACACCAACAACTCTCACACAAACCCTCACACCTCAATCAGGCTCATATCCTCTGGAACTCGCATCCTCATCTCATCCATGGCTCCACTCACCACACAAACGATACACACATCCTTATCATCTGCCATGGGATACATCCACCTTACACTCTCTCCATCTGTTTTCATGCAGGGGAAGCTGGCTCACAACAGGAGGCAGAGGTCCAAGACCAGGATTGGAGTGGGCGATATCAGGCCCCTCATCACTTTGAGGAGCGTGCCATCGTGCTGGCTGGTGAGGACATGGACCATTCCTGCAGTGATGGTGAGGTTAGCGGCGAACACCCATGTGAGGATCCTACACCAGATCATCCTTCTCTCAACGTAACTGGGTGATCTCTCCTGTTTTGGACTCTGCTGCCATGCGCTAATTATCTCTACTTTGGCTCACAGGGAGCTCTACCAAGCTACCAACGCCCTCAGCCAGCCAGTCCCTAAGCTCCATCCAGGCCTTCATCTCCAGCAAAGAGGACACCTCCTCCATTGAAGGGCTGGAAATAAGCAGCCCGGAAGACCTGTCACAGCGCTTACCCACCTCCTCCACCAGCACCAGAGACACACACCTCTATGGGACCTAGATCTAATGTAGGCTCGGGTTCAAAATCTTTGGTCACCACATGGACACATGGCCGCAGCAGGAGGAGGCAGGTTCCTGGCACTCGGAGTGCTGGGGAAGTGGCATCTGTGAGGTCAGAGTCAAATGGCGAGCTTCTGGATTCGGCCTTTCAACTCATCGTGGAGAGTTAACAGAAGATGGGTGAACATCACACAGAGCTGTTGGAAGCCCTCAACAGAGTGGCACACAAGTCAGAGGAGTGCGTCAGCCTGCTCTGATGAAGTGGTGCTCACATGTGCGCGTATGGAGGTCTCCATGGGAAGGATGGCGGATGCCTAGTCCAGCAGAACATGGAGATGCTTACAGAGCTGCATTCCATTGCGGTAGCCATAGGTGAGTTCCTGTAGTGGCAACGGGGCACCTCGACGCCCCTCCAGGTGCTCCTTCCCCTCAAGGAGTCAGGCCAGGGCCCTTGGGCACCCAAAGAGAGGAGTGGCAGCTGGACACCCTTGGGTCATCCACTCAGGAATCTCAGAGGTTGACCACTCCCTCCGAGTCCCCTTTGCCTGTGACCCCCCCTCAACCTCATCCTCGGTCATAGCAGAGAGAGCAGCTGACCCACAGGAGAACAGCCAAAGCAAGCCCGGGTCTCCAGGCCTCAGCTCTTTTGAGGATGCACGCTGAAGTCATCAGAGGCAACAGGGTCAGCCATTGTACAGGTTGCTCCACCCTGGCTGCAGATGTCAGGGCAGCACTCAGAAGAAGTGGTAGGCCTAGAAAAGTCAAGAAATGTTGATCACAAGTGGTTGCACGGTTGAACACATTTTGTCACTTTATAATCTGAAAGTATATTCACTTTTACGGAATAATGTGTAATGTTGTCTTTCAGCTGCATTTACAGGCTTCGCGAGTCCTCCCCCTGCACCCTCTCCACACACCCTCTCCCCCAGCAGGTCAGCTGCACGCAACCGGACCAGGAGTGAATATGGAGGGAGAGGTGTGTGTGGGGGAGGGCCTTTTGGAGCCTCATGCAATCATTCTCCCACACATGCAGAGCCTTCATCCATCACATTCATCTCAATGTCCTGAGCATTTCCAATGCTGGCTGCTGGGGTTCGCTTTCAGTTGCCCACCCAATGATTGCACTCCCATGCAGCACCTGTTCCTATCCAACATGAAGCTCCACTCACTTTCGATATGCACAAAATGGTAGTCATCAAGTTTCTGGTAAGCTCCCCGTCCCTTCCCCTCCCCAGTCTCCCACGTCCTTTCCCCCATCACAGTGGACCCCCCGGCATCACCTTCCACTTTCCCATCGTTACCCTACAGCCCAAACCCTTCTCCTTCAGGAATGTCCAGATAAACGTGCACATTCCCTACCTTCCTGAAAATCCCACCCCCATCCACATTTACCTTCCCAACCTCCTTCCTACCCATAGGGTCCGTGTTTGCCTCCATGTCCCCACCAACCACCCTTGCCACCCCTTCTACTGGTACCAATGCATCCTTACCCTCCCAGCTCCCTCTGCCCCCTCTCACACTCACCATTCCATCCTACCACACCCGCTTGAGTTCACTCCCCAAGAGGCTCACACTGACTCTACAGACCCCTCACTTGCACATTCACTTGGATATTCCACTCCCCTTTACACCTTCACCCCTCCATACATCTTCCTCCCCACTTACACCCTTCTCCCCTATTATACCTTCCCCCCTCCCAACTTCACCACCTCCCCAACAGCCCCCCCACCCCCCCCCCAACTTCACCACCTCCCCAACAGCCACCGCCCCCCCGCCCGCCCCCCCCCCCCCCCCTCCACCCCCCAACGGTACACCTTCCTCTCCCACACACACCTAGGCCTTCCTCTACAACCCCCACCCCTCACCATTCATCCATACCTGCCCATGGTGAAGTCTCTGGAAGATGGTGCATAACTATGGCAAAGTCCATGAAGATCTGAAGCCTCAGCAAAGTCAAAGCTGCTGCGTGGAGACCTCTCACCTTCCAAAAGCTGCTTTGCAGCGGAGCCATGTGCATGAGGATCCACCCAACATGCGATGAATATTTTCCTCCAGGGTTCGGTAACTGTAGGTCTCCCGCATCATCATCTCCTCGGATGTCCATGATCTGAACAAGACCCTAAAGTTAAGTCCCAATTTTTGCTGGCGTGGGGGGGATGATTCCGGTTGGGCCTTGCTTTGCATCCCATTAGTGGGATGTAAATTGGGTTCATGCCAACCACCAAACCATCGGATGATCCCGATGCGATTTCAAGCCAGCATGAAACCAATTTCTGTCCCCCCTGCTGAATACCCCCCCAGCCCTCCTGTCGACTGCCATGACACCCACCCGGCTTAACACTCTGAAAACTCATGCAAAAAGCCAAGAAATTGGAACATGACCATGAGAAGGTTGTATCCGAAGGGTAACATACAAATCATGCACAAAACATGTATAGAACGTAAATATTTTAGATGAAAATCAAGTATGATTAGAATTGGAATATAGCGTCCCCATCCAAACATTTCAAAGTATACACTGAACTGATGGGACGCACTGGATGATTTAGAAGCTTAGTTTAAAAATCAATGGAAAGTTGATATGGCACTAATTATGTGTACGAAAGATATTACAAGGTACATTAGACAAGTTTAGAACATGGATAGATGATAAATGCTAAAATGAAGAAGTCAATGGGGATTGTAGAGGAGGAGGACCTCAAAATCTGATCTTAGTCAATAATATGGAAATAGAGCAAATAGTTTATCTTTTATGTGGAGAATATTAATATCAGATGGTTGAAGTAATAAAATAAAATCAGAAAATGTTAGAAAGGCTCAGAAGGTTAGGCAGCATTTGTGGAGAGAAACAGAGTTAATATTTCCGGTTCGATGATCCTTTGTCAGACATAGAAAAAGCTAGCGATGTTCAGAGACTGAGGGAAGAAAGCAGTGAAGGTAGCTCGGTTAGACAATTTGGCATGGCAATTTGACAGGCAACAGAGAGTGAGGGCTTCAAACAAGAGCTGCATGAGGTGGAACAAGGTGAGATGCTCAAAAGAGGAGAAAGTGCCAAAGGAGTAAGGGGACAGACCAAACTATGATTTGATAATGAGAACCATATCACCACCGTGACAGTCTGTTCGGGGCAACTGTGGAAGGTGTAGCAGAGGCTTCACTTAAAAGGAGGTGCCATCACCTTTCATTCAGCTTTCTATCAAGGCCATGGAGTCAACGCAATCATCCACAATAAGTTAATGGACAGCAATAGCCATGTTTACGAGTGAACAGACATTCTGGAGGGAGGTGGGGAAAGGGGTGGTATTAGCTGATCCATGGTAGAGTCCACAGGTTTAGCACTGGAAGGGACAGCTGGAAGGGAAGGACATTAACAAGATTAACCTCTCAGTGGGTGTGGTGGCCGTGAAGGTTGGTGGGAGAGTTGGATGTGCCTGATTAGGACTAGAACAAAAAACGTCCTGAGCATCTCATGAAAAGGCATAACTAGGACCCATGTGAGTTCCCACAGCAACAACTTTTATTTGAAGTAGTGATGAAGTAACAGGAGAAGTTGTTCAATGTGAGAAAAGTTCAACCAGCCGGAGGAGAGTGGTAGTAGTGGATATGGACTGGTTGGATCTCCGTTCAAGGAAGAAGCGGAAAGCCCTCAGGCTGTCTGAGGAGGATGGAGGTGTAGAGGTATTGGGCATCCGTGAAGAAAAGAGACAGTTAAGGCCAGGAAACCGGAAACTATTAAAAGGGGCAAAGGATATCAGAAGAGTTGTGGATGTCGGTGGGAACAGACTGGACAACAGTAGTAACATCCTTACTTTTATATTCAATTCCTCTCGTAATAAAGGGTAGCACTCCATTAGCCTTCTTAATTACTTGCTGTATCTGCATATTAACTTTTTGTGACTCATGTACTAGAACACCTAGATCCCTCTGCATCTCAGCTTTATGTGGCTGTTCTTCAATTAATACTCTGCTTTTTTGTTCTTCCTGCCTAAGTGAACAACTTCACATTTTCCCACATTAAGCTCCATTTACCAGATCTTTTCCCACTCATTCAACCTATCTACATCCATCTGCAACCTCATGTCCTCTTCACAACATACTTTCCTACGTATCTTGTGTCATCTGCAAATTTAGCTACCACATCTTCACTCTCCTCATCTAAGTCATTGATGTGAATTGTAAAAAGTTGAGGCCCCAGAACAGACCCCTGTGGGACTCGTCACATCCTGCAAATCCAAAAAAAAAAACGTTTATGTATACTTTCTGCTTTCTGCCAGCCAGCAAATCTCCTATCCATGCTAATATGTTACCCACTACACCATGTGCTTTTATTTTCCGTAATAATCTTTGATGTGGCACCTTATCAAATGCCTTCAGAAATCCAAGTACAATACATCTACAGACTCCCATTTATTCTCTGCACACGTTACTCCTTCAAAAAACTCCAATAAATTGGTTAAACATGATTTTTCTTTTACACAACCATGCCAACTCTTTCCGACTGCCTGGAGCTCTTCTAAGTGCCCAGCTATAACCTCCATAATGATTGATTCTAACAGCTTCCCCACGACAGGCGTCAAGCTAACTGGCCCATAGTTTCCTGTTTTCTGCCTCCCTCCCTTCTTGAATAGAGGGGTTATATTTGCTACTTTAGTCTGATGGAACCTTTCCAGAATCTAGTGAATTTTGGAAAATTAACACCAGCACATCGGCTACCTCATTAGCCACCTCTTTTAACACCCCAGGATGTAGTCCATCGGGACCAGGAGACATGCCAGCCCGCAGCTCCATCAATTTGCTCAGTACCGTCTCCCTAATGATTTCAATTTCACCAAGTTCCTCTCTCCCTTTCACCTCCTGATTTGCAGATATTGCTGGAATGTTTTTGTATCTTCTATAGTGAACACAGAAGCAAACTATTTGTTCATTTCTTCTGCTATTTCCTTATTATCTACTATTAACTCCTCATTGTCACTCTCTAGAGGACCAATACTCACTTTCCTTACTCTTTTCCTTTTTAAACACCTATAGAAACTCTTGCTATCCATTTTTATATTTCTAGCTAGCTTCCACTCATACTCTAATTTCTTTCTCCTGATTAACCTTTTAGTCATTCCCTGCCGTTCTTTATATTCTGTCCAATCATCTGGCCTGACACTCATCTTGACAGAGTTGTATACTTTTTCCTTATGTTTGATGTTTTCCTTAACTTCTTTAGTTAACCACAGATGGTGGGTCCTCCCCTTAGAATTTTTCTTAATAATAGGAATGTACTTATTCTGAGTATTCTGAAATATCCCCTTAAATGTTTGCCACTGCTTTTCTATTGATCTACCCTCCAGCTGGTTTCCCAGTTCACTTCAGCTAGCTCAGCCTTCATCCCCACATAGTTGCCCTTATTTAAGTTTAAGTTACTAGTCTTAGGCCCACTCTTCTCCCTTTCAAACTGGTTGTAAAATTCAATCATATTGTGGTCGCTGCTACCTCGGGGTGCTTTTACTCTGAGGTCATTAATTAATCTTGTCACGTTACACAATACCAAGTCTAATATAACCTGCTCTCTGTTTGGTTTCAGAACACGCTGGTCTAAGAAACTATCTCAAAAGCATTCCAAGAACTCTTCTTCCAGGCTAATACTGCCAATCTGATTTTTCCAGATGGTGTGTAGATTAAAATCACCCATGATTATTGCTGTCCCTTTATCACAAGCGCACAATATTTTCTCTTGAATACTTTGTCCTACACTGTGGCTACCGTTAGGGGGCCTGTTGACCACTCCCACTATTAATTTTTTCCCCTGCTATTCCTTATCTCTACCCAAATTGATTCTACATCCTGATCTCCTGAACCAAGGTCATCTCTAGCTATTGCACCAATGCCCTCTTTGATTAATAGTGCTACCGCTCCACATTTACCTAGCTTCCTATTCTTCTTGAATGTCATGTACCCTTCAAGATTAAGGACCAATCTTCGTCGTCCTGCAGCCACGTATCTAATTGCTATCAGATCATATTTATTTACTTCAATGTGGACCATCAATTCATTTACTTTGTTATGAATGCTACGTATTCAGATAGAGAGCCTTCAGTTTTGCCTTTGTTACCTTTGTAACATCTAGTCTTGACTGTTGATGTATTCTTAAGTTTTTTTCTCTCTGTCCCTTCCTGCCATTCTCTAACCCTCATTTCTCATATTACTATTTTGCTCTCCTGTCTTGACTCTACACCTTGAATTGCTACTTCTATCTAAGACTGATCCCTCACTCCTCTTGTTTATTTTAAAGTCCTCTCTACTTCCCTAGTTACGCGATTTGCGAGGACACTCATCCCAGCACGGTTCAGGTGTAAACCGCCCCAATGGTACAGCCCCCACTTTCCCCAGTATTGATGCCAGATCCCACAAACTGGAACCCACTTCTCTTACACCAGTCTTTGAGCCACACATTCGTCTCTCTAATCTTATTTTCCCTGTGCCAATTTGCACGTGGCTCAGGTAATAATCCAGAGATTATTACCTTTGCGGGTACCAATGAGAAAGGACTAAATAGACTGGGCCTTTATTCTCTGGAGTTTAGGAGAATGAGAGGTGATCTCATTCAAACATACAAAATTCTTACAGGGCTTGACTGGGTAGATGCAGGAAGGATGTTTCCCCTGGCTGAGGGTGCCTAGAACCAGGGGACACAGTCACAGAATAAGGGGCAGGTCATTGAGGACTGCGATGAGGAAGAATTCCTTCAGTCAGAGGTTGGTGAATCTTTTAAATTCTCTGCCCCAAAGGGCTGTGGAGGTTCAGTCATTGAGTATGTTGAAGACCAAGATCGATAGATTTCTACATATTAAAAACGCCAAGGGATATAGGGATAGCACAGGAACAGGTGTTGAAGTAGAAGGTTAGCCATGATCTCATTGAATGACGGAGTGGGTTCTTATGTTATGTTCAAATTTCACCAGCTGCCATGATGGGATTTGAACCCATGTCCTCAAAGCATTAGCCTGGGCCTTTGTATTGCTAGCCCAGTGACATTACCACTACACTACCATCTCCTCTGAGAGAGGTACAGTGTATAGCAAGCCAGTGTAGTAACAGCTAACAGGGGTTTTTCTTAAGATATCCCTGAACCTTACAGATAGGTCAGTCTGCAAGAATCTTGGAGAGATCTATGCAGCCAGTCTCTTCACTAAGCAGAATGCGGGTGGGAGCTCACACCTGGGTTAAAGAGACCAAGTTTATGAGGATTTAAATGAGGTTACAAGATTTACCTAGCTTTGGCTATAGAGAGGAATCTCCAGTATAATCCTCACTGTGAAAGTCAGTTTGGAGATTCGAAGTTGTCTGGCTGGAAAAGGAAATGGGAAGCAAGCCAATTGGAGCCGAGAATAGCTTTGGACTGGTTCCTGGAGAATGAAGTGTCCACTTAAGGGACAGAATAAAGTATAACCATGGAGGCGGATTTTCAGATATTTTAAAAGTTAAATGGCAGATCTTTTCTATCATTTAGAGTATAAGTTGTCAACTGAATAGCGTTTAGATAATGTTGCTTTTAGTTTGCTTATTACAGTAAAAATCTTACAACTTTAAATTGCACCTTTTCAGTTGCTCACTGGAATTCAAACATTTTTTTTTAAAGTTAGCACATCGGTTCCTTTAACATCCCACTGTGGTGCCCAGCCATAATCTGACTCAATGCTGAACTTATGTCCTTTGTGTGGCACAAATTTTGCTGTCGTGATTATGACGCCATTAACCAACTAGACAGGTTTTGCTGCCAGCTCCACCTCACTCAATTTTTATGCACTGAAGGGTAGTCAAGCCTTCTGCCCTCACCTAGTTTAACCTGCCAAAACACTTCTAAAGTGCAGATCTTGTTATGCACCACAGGAGTGAATGTTGGGTATAGTAATCAGACCAATATTCCTTCAGTGCTTGTGCAGGAGTACTGTCTCTGATTCCCAGGATATAAGAAATGCAATACTTAAATCCCAGTAACTGAAAGTCAAATTGAAGTAAACAATAAGAGGACAATAAAAAACAATTCTGAAATGAAATGCCATCACTTATGCATGACAAACTTGTGAGTACCTAAGACCAATTTTATTCCAAAAACATAAGTCACTTCAAAAGCCATTAATAGCAGATCCAGAGTACGGATCCTACATGTAGTCCATGACAGAAAGCTCATTGGAAACTCAACAATAGGAAAAGCCTCCCCAGCCAGCACAACACCATCAATGGCTTCAACAAAAGCTACAAATTCACTGTGGGTCACAATCATGTAACTGGCTGGGGTGGGGGAGGGTTGCAAGAAAGGGGAGCTCACCATAATACTCACAAATAAACAATAATCCCTTGGGCAAGATACCAGAAAAACTGAATACCATAAAGAACCAGTACCTTCAGAAGAGGAATAGCAAGGGAGAGAAAAAACACAAACTGAGGTCTCTGATTCAACCCTTATTTTTTCCAAGTTAATTTATCTCATTCGATGCAGTAGTTGGGGCCTCATGGTCTTGAAGTTGTGGGACCAGAAAGGTGGTTGGCTGTGAGAGGGCGGGGCTGGTTAAGTGGAGGTGAAGAGAGTAGAGGAGGGAGAAAAGAGACAGGTTTCCTGTTCCTGTATGGATGTTAGGGGAGAAGATGAACTTTGCAATCATTCACCAGCAAACATTCATGGTTGCACCTCTGCCACTAGTCATTCTAAATTCACACTAGAATATGGCCACTTGAGCCACCATCAGGTGAAGGCATCCCTAAAACCACGCTTCAAAATGCATTTACACATACAAAAAAGAATGGAAATAAATTGAGACTGTGTGTGCAACAAATGTCCTCATCCATCCAAGGATACACAGGCCTCTCACCACCACTGGTCACTGAAAACAGAGCAGGAACCAGTTACAATCTCCTCCATGCCCAAGCCTTTGTCTGGTCATTCTGATATTCGTACCTGTGCTTTTTAAGGAATGGATTCATTTGAATTCAGAGATCTCAATACAGACCGTCACCTGCTGGTTACCACCTATCTCCCTCCCTCAACTTGCGGAATGAGTACTCCTCCATGTTGAACATCACTTGAAGGAGCATTGAGGGTAATGGCTTGGTAGCAGTATCATTGACCAAGGTGGCTGAGTCCTGAAACACATATCTGCCAGACTTGGCCTGCGGCATGTAGTGAGAACACCAAAGGAGAGAAGCCTATACAACCTACCCTAACTAATATACCTATTGTATCTGTCTATGACATTATTGATAGGAATGAACACTGCACAGTCCTTGTGGAACCTTCACACTGAGGACAACCTTCATCATGTTGTGTGGCATTACCTTCTATGGGATAGATTCAGAGCAGGTCTAGCAGTACAAAACTGGGTATCCAAGAGGTGCTGTGGACCATTAGAAGCATCATAATTGTTTTCAACCATGATCTGTAACATCAAGCCTGGCATATCCTTCACTCTACCATTACCATCAAGCCAGGGGGCCAACCCTGGTTCAATGAGGTGTGTAGGAGAGCATGCCAGCAGCAGCACCAAGCATCTAAAATTGAGCTGCCAACCTGGTGAAGTCCCATCACATCCAGCAGCGAATGGTGCTGCACAATTAAACAACTAACAGGGGAGGCTCCACAAATATCCCCATCCTCAATGGTGGGGAACTCAGCATATCAGTGCAAAAGACAAGGCTGAAGCATTTGCAAGCATCTTCAGCCAGAAGTGCTGAGTGAATGATCCATCTCAGCCTCCTCCTGAGGTTCCCAACATCACTGATGCCAGTGGAGAGTTTTCATCTTGATTTCCATTGACTTCAGTTTGCTGAGGCTACTTGATGCTGTCTTGATGTCAAAGGCAGTCACTCTCACCCCATCTCTTGAATTCAGCTCTTTAGTCCAAGTTTGGGCCAAGGCTTTATTAAGGTTTGGAGCTAAGTGGCCCTGGCAGACCCCATGCTGCGCATCAGCGAGCAGGTTATGGCTGAATATGTGTTGCTTGATAGTACTTTTGACAGCACCTTCCATCAATTTGATGATGATTTGGGAGTAGACTATTGGATGGTAATTGGGCAGATTGGATTTGCCCTGTTTTTATTTTGTGGACAAGCCAAACCTGGGCAATTTTCCACATTGTCAGGTAAGTGCTAGTGTTGCAGCTGTACTGGAACAGTTTGGCAAGGGGAGTGGCTAGTCCCACAAGCCTTGAGTACTACAGTAGGGATGTTGTCAGAGTTCATGGTCTCTTCTGTATCCACTGCTTTCAGCCATATCTTGATATCATGTGGAATGAATCAAATTGGCTGAAGACTGGCATCAATGATGTTGGGGACTTCAAGAGGAGGTTGTGGTTGTTGGAGGCCAATCATTCTGTCATACCTAATGCAAAGGAAGATGGTTGTGGCTGTTGAAAGCCAATCATTTTGCCCCAGGACAACTCTGCAGGAGTTCCTCAGGGTAGTTCCTAGGCCGAACCACCTTCAACAGTTTCATCAATGATTTTCCTTCTGTAAGGTCAGAAGTGGGGATGTTCCCTGATGACAACTCAAGAGTCAGTCATAACAGGAGGCCATTTGGCCCATCAGGTCCTTACCAGCTCTCAGTAGAGCAAGCCAGTCAGTCCCATTCCCCCACTCTGCTCCTTTACCCTTGTAAGTTTATTTCCCTCAAATGCCCATTCAATTTCCTTTGAGACTCATCGTCTCTGCTTCCACCACCCTCATAGGCTCCAGGTCATTGTCGCTGCGTTATAAAGTTCTTCCTCACATCCCCCTGCATTTCTTGCCCAAACATTTAAATCTGCATCTCCTAGTCCTCGTACCATCAGCGACTGAGAACAGCTTTTCTTTGTCTACCTTATCGAAAACTGTCATAACTTTGTACACTTTGATCAAATCTCCCCTCAATCTCCTTTGCTCCATGGAGAATCACCCCAGCTTTTTCAACCTAACTTTGTAGCTAAAATCCCTCACCCCTGGATCCATTCTCCTCTGTAAATCGGTAAATCTCCTCTGCATCCTCTCAAGTACCTTCACATCCATCCTAAAGTATGGCGACCAGTACTGGACACAATTGTGGTTTAACCAGAACTTTATGAAGGTTCAGGATAAATTCCTTGCCTTCATACTCCTTACTCATAACTTCCTTGCTTTCATACTCAAAACCTCCATGAAGCCCAAGATCCCACATGCTTTCCTGACTTTTTTTTCTTTATTTGTCTGGCCTACATGTGACTCCAGATCCACAGCAATGTGGTTGACTCTTAACTGCCCTCAGCAATGGTGTGGCAAGCCACTCAGTTCAAGGGCAATTAGGGATGGGCATCACTGGCAAGGCAAGCATTTGTTGCCCATCCCTAATTGCCCTTTTGGATTACTAGTCCAGTGACATTACCACTATGCCACCGTCTCCCCCTGCTCCCTGTACCTTCAAAGATCTTTGTACATGAGCCCCCAGGTCCCACTGTTCCTATATACTCTTTAGGGCTGTGCCATTTAATCTAGATTGCCTCTCCCCATCCCTTGTGCTAAATGTAACACCTTATACTTCTCTGTGTTAAATTCCATCCGCCACATGTCTGCTAGACTATATCCTGTTGCAGTCAAACCACATCTCACTTCAACCACATCTCCAATTTTGATATTATCCTCTGTATTCCAATATTCAAGTCATTTATATATAACAAAAAAAAAGCAATGGTCCTCGTACTGAACATTGGGGAACAACATTCTCTATCATCCTTTAGTCTGAAAAACAGTCATTTCATAATTCACTATTTTCTGTCCTTAAGCCAATTTTTTTATCCAAGCCAACATCCAAGGACTATTAGGGATGGGCAATAAATTCTGGCCTAGCCAGAGACACCCACATCCTGTGAAAGAATAAAAAAATTGACCCTCCTATTCCATAAACCTCAATTTTGTTAATCAGCCTTTTGTGGTACTTTGTCAAACACTTTTTAAAATCCATATGGACAACATTCATTGCTTTTCCTTCATCAACCTTCTTGTTACTTGATCAAAAAGTTCAATTAGACTAGTCAAGCACGGTCTGCATGTTACAAATCTATGCTGGCTCTGTTTAATGAACTCGAACCACTCCAATTCCCCGTTGATGCTTTCCCCAATTATTGTTTCTAAAACCTTAACCACCACTAAAACTGACTGGCCTTTAGTTATTAGGAATGCCCTTACACCCAAACCCCACATTCCACATATTCTTCAACAGGGCCATTTCTGTTTCATCTCCATCTTTTCCAGTTCAATCTACTTATTTTAAAAAGATAAAGTATTTACATTCTTTGTCAGAACTTGTGCTGGTTGCACTTTTCCAGTGAACCTACTGTCCGGTTTGCCTTGAAGTTTATTTTGATTCCCAATACCAAAATTAACTCATTCACCATATCAAAAACAAAAAGAGCTGGAAAAACTCAGCAGGTCTGACAGCATTTGCGGAGAGCAATACAGTTAACGTTTCGAGTCCGTATGACTCTTCATCTCTTTATCATTCACCATATCATGTGTTTTCAACAGTTATGAAACCACTCACAGGTGTTCATAAGCCCCTGGTCAGCTTGGTATGGACTCTGAGGCTGTCCATGCCTGCATGCAGCAAGACCTGGACAACATTCATTGATGGCAATGACCATCTCCAGAAAGGGTGAGAATCTGACCATCTCCCCTTGAGGTTCAACAGCATTGCCATTGCTGAATCCCCAACCATCAACATCCTGGGAGTTACCATTGACCAGAAACTTAACTGGACCAGCCATATAAATACGGTGACTGTAAGGGCAGGTCAGAAGTTGGGAAATTTACAGTGAGTAACTCAACTCCCAACTTCTCAAAACCTCTCCACCATCTACAAGACACAAGTCAGTAATGTGCTGGAATATTCTCCATTTGCCTGGATAAGTGCAGCTCCAACGACTCAAGAAGCTTGACGCCGTCCAGAACATAAAAGCCCACTCGACAAGAACCTCATCCACCAACTTAAACATTCATTCCCTCCACCACTGGCACACAGTAGCAGCAGTGTAAATCATATACAAGATGCACTGCAATAATTTTCCAAGGTTCGTTCCTCAGTGCTTCCCAACATGTGACCTTTACCACCTAGAAGAACCAGGGCAGCAGGTGTATAGGAACACCACCACCTGCAAGTTCCACTCCAAGTCACACACCATCCTAACTTGGAGCAATATCTTGGGTCCTTTACTGTGTCTTGGTCAAAATCCTGGAACTTCCTCTCTAACGACATGTGGGTGTACCTATACCACATGAACTGCAGTGGTTCAAAAAGGCGGCTCACTGCCTTCTGAAGAGCAATTAAGGATGAGGAATAAATGCTGGCCTTGCCAGTGATGCTCACATCCCATGAATGGATTAAAAAAAATTTCTGTGAACACCAGACTAAGGAAGTTTTTTGAGAAGCTGATCAGGGGCTTGTGAACACCTGAGAATGGTTTCATAACTACTGAAAACACATGATATGGGCAATCAAAATAAACTTCAAGGCAAACTGGACAATAGGTTCACTGGAAAGGTGCAACTAGCACAAGTTCTGACCAAAGAATGCAAATGCTTTAATTTGTTTTAATAAGTAGATTGAACTGGAAAAGATGGCAATGAAACAGAAATGATGAGTATATGGAATAAAATGCCCATGCAAAGCAAAAGCTGAGTATGTTTTTCTCTGAACAGTATAGCTGCTGTCAATGGAAACAGCAAGAACTGAGAGAAGGTTAGAAACAATGCATACATTGGAACAGGCAAGATCATGGAGTCTAGCCAGCCTATCAAAAGCCAACATTCTTAATGGGAACAATGGCTGTTATTTTATTATGTAACAATGAGTAAGAATAAAAGAAGTTACAGCCACACCTGAATGTCGTCTATAGTCAGCCAGCATGGTATGCAGATCTGCAGCTATAATTACAACTCAATCTTCTAGGGTGGGACTGAGACTTCTAAGTTCTCCTTACCTTATTTCTGGTGTTAGAAAGATGGCACACAATTAATATTAATTTTTCACCTAAAGTGTAAGTTTTGGGAGAGGGAGAATTGAATGATACTGTTGAAATCTACAGTTGATAAGGGGTTGCAGGATGCTAATTACAGAATCATCTTAAAGCTAATAATTCAATTTAATTAAAAGACAGGCCTGTTATTGAACTCAGCTACAAATCACAAAAAGGATTTACAATGAAAAATACACTAAGCAATTATACCAGATAATTAAGGGCTTAAGTGCAGAACAGAGATCAAAGCACTTATCATGTGCCATAAAATTCATGTAGTTTTAAAGATTCAAAAGCTTTAGTTTGTGCTTTATTGCACCAGCCATTTGCTGTGTACCCATGATAGCTGCAAACATGTTTTCCCTGTGGAAGCTAAGATTTGAAACTGCAACAGCTGTTCTTTCAGAAGACTGCTACTAGGGACACAGATTGCTGCAACAACTAGCTCAAATACAATAATATTTGGATTCATTAAGTAATGTTATCAATAAACCTTAAAACTTGAATTAATGATCTCTAAGGATGGACAAGGACTAATTAAAATACATCAGAGCAATGCACTTATTGCTATTTTAATCATTAAAATGGATTCATATCATGCAATTAAAATTTCAGGGGTAAGATGTTTCTGAGAGCCTGTCTGTATTTTTGTATTTATCACTTCTAACTACAGTAGTTAGGAAAGTAATGAACTAGCTGCAGCTGTTAATTATTTCTCTTTGGGACACTGCGCATTTGTAATTGCATTTTGTCACCTACAGAGGGTGTTAATCCTTATTAAAGGTAGTAGAAATGGTTCAGAGACATCTCACAGCAACCATTATTGTACTACAAATTACTGGGTACAGCAATATAGAAGCTGTCAGACAAGGTTAGTGAGAAATTGTGTGAGGAAATGAACCATTCAGCAATTCATCACAGTATAATCCACTGACTCTGAATTGAAACCGCAAAACAACATTAATATTCTAACACGTTGATGTTACCTTTGGTTATAGCATTAGCTGAAAAAGGACAAGTTTAAATAACTGCTGTGGTAGGTTCCATACAATAACACAAATATATTCTATATTAAAGAATATTAATCCTAAACTGGTTCCTATTTACTCTGTACAGTGAAAATCATTAAGAAAATTGATCATGTTATTTGTACAGTAAAAAATGAGTTTTAAACAGAACATATTTTTCTGACCATCCCCAATTGTGCTGAAGTAATAATGACAAGCTATTTTTGAAAACTTCATAAAAATAAAAATGTTCGCAATTTGTTTTGCCCAGAACAGAAAAGAGTTCGTGATCATGGGCTAAAAACCATAATTGTCATCAAATAACTCATTTGACAAGAGCCAGCGAGCCTCTGAATACTATCATGTCCCAGTATATTCTGAACTTACTCATTTATATATTTTTCAACTGACTACAAATGGCTAGTAAAAGATGGCCACCAGAGGATCACCTGACTTTTCTTGTGGATTGAAACACTGGTGTCTCAAGAGGGAACAAAAGGAACCTTCCAGACTGATGTTGACTCAATGCCTTTTCCTGAAACTAATTCAAAAGGTTTTGCGCTGCTACTATGCATTAGCAACATGAGTGGTATTCACCACTAACAGGATGCTGCCGTGAAGCCAAAAAGATGTTCTGCCTATCACACAAATGATTAACATGGTATATGAATTTCAGTGCCAGTGTGATGCTAGGCTGTAGATCCCAAGGACTGGTGGATCATTAAAAACAGCATGTCCCAGCTGCTGTTCGCAATGGGCAAGGTACAGACTGTACACAACCAGCATGTGCTTGCAAAACTCAAAACACAATGTCCAACGTTAGGTGCGATTCCATGATTGGACATTTGCTAAATAATCCTCAGTGTGCTAAAAATTACGCTGACAACCAATTTAAGGTTTTCAGTCGGGCTCGCATTAGCATGTACTGGAAGCTACATATATTAATACACAGGGCCCTGTTTTTTGCAGACAGAAAGAACATGTACACACATTGTGCCTGTTTCAGCTAAACAAAATAAGTGATAACCCCCATTTACTGGTTCATTTCTCAGGGCAATGCCTTGACCAGAGTCAAGCTGCCTGGTTTAACTTTCAAATGATGCTTGGAAGTTAACTGTCAGTCACCATTAACTGGTGTATTCTCCATGGCCAACGTCTCTAACAATCAATCAATCAGCACTCTCTTCTCATACAGTATAAAGTTGTTGCTTCCCCTGACATTGGTATTCTTGCGACTGTCCTGATGAGTGCAAGACGAAAAGCTTTGACAAAATGTCTCTTTTTTCAGCAATACTCTAATTCAAAAGAATAATTTCAAATTGAATTGGTCATTCAGATACAAAGATACGGGCTGTCTCAAACTCTCAAAGCCTGAAAGCCACCACACAGGATGCATAATCAAGCTAACCATCCAGTTTGTTTGAAAAAGGACTTTGAACTTGCACAAGTCACACGGTGAGAAAACCATTTTGTTGCCTGCTTTTAAAATAACAGCAAGATGTTCTGCAGGCAGAGTTCCACTAGAAAGCCATCCAACCAGCTGCAAAGTCATCTAAACAGACAAGGTAATAAACAGCAATACCTTGAAAGCGGGAGGACTCCCCCAACCTGTTCCAACTTAGAGTTCATCTGAGAACCAAACCCCCTGGAAATTCAACTACAAGAAGCCCTGCAGTTTACTGAGAATCCTCTGCTCTACAAGACCTTCACTTCAACTAAAACATCAACTCATCTAAGAAACTACAGGCCCACCAGGAAAGAGGCTAAGACAATCATAAATTGTAATTTTACTGTTTTGTCTTTATCTGTGCCTAATCTTTGTGCGTGTGATAGTGTGTGTGAATTGAGTGAGAGACACGTTGTGTTTGAAACCTCTGGGGCAAGGTTGTAATAATAAATCACCTTCTTTATTTGCAAAACTCACAAAACTTGCTGCTGGGATTTAGACTGAAACAATCACTCGGAAGGTAAGAAAACACACCTTTAACATACAAACATATTGATCACAGGCAATAAAAATGAACACAGATTCAGTCTGTGACAATACCATTATAAATTGAAATTATTTCTATTTTCACCAACAAACAAAATTTTAACTTTCCATGCAATATGGAGGAGAAAAGCCCTGTAAAACAGCCCTTCTCTCCCCATCTTCATTTGCTACTCCCCTCTCACATGGTTTTAGGATAGGTCAGACTTCAAGAAAAGAGTATAAAGAAGAAACTCTGCATGTTGGATTGCAACAGTCATTGTGACTAACTTAGCTTATTCAGTTAGAAATTTAAGAAAGGTCTCCATAGTACATAACATGGCATATATAAACACTAAGGTGTTCAATTGTAAAATTAAGGGTTTCTCCAGGAAGTAAGTTTAAGATGGAACGAATAAAAATATGCCTTGTGACAACATTTTTCCAGCCATTAATTGTGTTCCCTCAAGTTTTTGAAGAGGCTTTAATAGTTTACTAATGCTTGTAACTGCAAAAGATGCTAGTTTCAGTATGATGAGATGATACCATTTTTATTGGTCAGACTTAGTGAAAATACTCAGCTTTGACTGAACAGAGATGTAACTGTTCATGAAATTAAATAATCATTTACAGCAAAATTCCACTATAGGTCAATATAGTGAATATAAAACCAAGTGATAAGTGGCTCAGTAACTAACAATAAAAGTACTTTTTAAGATCTGTACTAGCATATGCGTTCCACTAAATCCTGGTTTAACTTGCTTGATAAAAAGCTGTCTAAGAAGCTGGGGTTATTCTTTTTGAACACATCGTTATGATCTTGATAGAGACCAGTAGCTATTCTTTTAAAAGTAGATGAAATACTAAAGTCCCAGTGATTTGCTAAAAGAATGAAGCCACAAAATTCCACAGTTTAAAAACATATGAATATTGAACATTTCACTATGCAAGAATCAACAAAGCAAACACTAAATACTATCTATGCTATACTCTAACGTCCAGAATTAACCAGTTAAACATGAATTAACAGGCAAATCGTGGTCAAATATAAACTATAAATTTAACTGTATACAACTAACACAGATATTACAAATTGGCTCAGCAATCCACTAGATTTCAGTGATCAGAGTGAAATACAAAGTCCTTCAAAGTCTGTCTCCTTTATGAGGAATTTCAGCTCCTCTCCTTCTAGGATCTAGTCTGATCCCCAGCTGACAGCAACGCACAACCAACCGAGTTCCACGGACACAATCTTAACCACAAATGGCATACGCCTGCAGAACTTGCTCAACTTGGTCTGAATGGGGTAGACCCACCAATGTTATCTTCAAGTAACAGAAACAGCTGCAGCAATTTATTCTGAGCTTCTGGATCTGGACTGTCTCATTCAATCTTCTTCAACTTGCTTGTGCTGCATCATAGGACTCAACAACTGCTACTGCTGTTTGGATTGATTTGTGTCCTTTTATATCTTTCAACAAGGTTTCAGCTTCGATTTTCCAAACTCATTTTATGTTTGTGGTTTCCTTTGAAACTGGGAAGTTCCGTTTTCATTTCTAGGTTTATCTTTTCCGCTTCCCTTTCAGTTTCATTTTCAGTTTAGTTTTTGTTCTGAGGGTCTACCTCAACAACATACAAATTAAATTTTAAAACATAGATTCCCTCACAGCATGGTAATGCTTTTTTGAAAGTGCATGATTAACTATACATTCTATGCAGCCATACATAATTTTTTGCACACTTTCAGTTTTCAGTATCAATAGGTTGTGTGAATGATTAACTTAAAAATGTGAAAAGCTATTGACCTCTAGTAAGAGATGGTGTCTTTTTAGTTTTGGTGGACTTTATGCACATAAGTGAGCTAAAGTGTTCAGTCAGAGATGGAGTGTGATTGATCTGGAGCAATAGAGGCTTAAATCTGACAAGAAAGTTCAGATATATGGCATTATGGTTCTTCCTGCAGCATAAATCTGTCGTGCAGTCAGCATAATGCTTCAGTAGTGGAGTAAAATGTACTAGCAATTAAACCTGCCTAACAAAATATTCCTTACTAGGCAATTCCATCTCCAGTTCTGATGAAAGGTCACCTCGACCTGAAACATTAACACTGAGTCTCTCCACAAATGCTGCCTGATCTGCTGAGTATTTCCAGCGTTTTTTAAAAAATTTATTTCAAGTTGCCAGCATTCACAATATTTTGCTTTCATTTCCATCTCAAGTACCACTGCTTTTGACATGCTGGATTATAACTGTAATCTGAATATCTGTGTGCGTACGACATTGCATTCTTTATCGTTAATCTTAAAAATCTGCTTTGCAGTAGAAAAGTATAGCATGCTTTCGGTTTGAAATGGATTGATTGAATTCATTATAGCTTTGGTTGGTTGGTAATTTCATGGTCATCCAACCTACTTAACACAATTAACAATAGTTAGCCAGTTGGTGTGGAATTCTTCATCACTATGTCACAAAATCAGCTAATTCGTGAGATAATGATTAAAAGAAAACATATGAGCCAAAAAAGAATTATAGACATTTACTCTCTCTCCCCAAAGAGTACATTACATCATTCTTCCATTCACGGCACTCATGTTTATCAGTGTGCTGTGGGACAGTACAAACATATGAACATAAATACAAACAAGGAGCAGGAGTAGGCCATTCAGCCCCTCGAGCCTGCTCGGCCATTTAATAGGATCATGCTGATCTGATAGTAACCTGAAATCTGCATCCTAGCTATCCCCAATAACCAAGCACCCTCTTGCTTACCAAGAATTTATCCACCTCTGCCTTAAAAATATTCAAAGGCCCCTTATTTTTAAACAGTGACCGCCCTAGTTCTAGATTTTTTCCATGGGTAAACATCCTCTCCACATCCACCCTGTCAAGACCCCTCAGGATCTTACACGTACTTTAAAAAATAGCACTACTGTTAAGGGTGGTGAAATGGCCAAAAAGCTTGGCTGCAAGTTAGATTTTTAATACCTCAGTCAAAGCACTTTTTTTTTTACATGAAGTTTACAACAACAGCTAACCAATAAATTTGGGTTTAGAATATGGCAACTTTCTTGGCAGACTAGCGTAAAGTGCAAAGGAAAGTTACTTTCTAACTTAAATGATGTAATTTGTAGATTTTAAGTGAAATGTCTTCAATTTTACTTGTTTAAATCTAAATAGCAGTAAGTGTATATACTTTATTATGGTGATCACCATCAGTTTGGACAATTGTGAAGATAGATTGCATTAGCTGAAGAATCAAAATGGTTAAGTATATTCCCTGTAAAAATGGAATTCAAGGCTCCACGATATGAAATAGTAGGGTTTGAATATTTAATCCACACCGAGGGTGGAATTTTCCATTTTTGAGACCGAGTGCCTAGGCGGGTGTGTTCCATGGCGCGTTTCCTGTTGGGTAGCGTGGCAGGAAATCGTGCTAGATTTCGCGCTCGACAGCTGATTAATTAAGCGTAGGCGAGTTTCTCTCGGAATCACGTGGCGGGTCGGGAACTGATTTGTCCAGCCTGCCATCACCTAATGGGATTGAAGGTCTGGGCATCATATTTAAACGTCACCCTCGCTCTCTCCAACACATTTTTGAGAAGATGACGTTTCCAGATGGCTGCATCAAAGAAGAGAGCTGCCCCGAGTTTAATAATGATTCTCTGGAGGCACTCATTTATGGTGCGCGGCAACTCCGGGATGTCCTCCAGGTGGCTCCAGGAAGCCCACAAACCTCACCTCGTCAGCGTGGGAGGCCATTGCCAGGGGAGTTAGTGCATAGGGCAACCACCCGAGAAACACCATCCAATGTAGGAAGAGGATGAATGATCTCATTTGCTCTACCAGGGTAAGTCAACCTTCCACTCACTCCAATCTCACACTCTCACAATGGCATCATGCACTCTGGGACCTCTCACAATATTAGCGGGGGACACATCACCACTGATTGTCTCATGGGCACTTTAACATCACCAGCATCTCATCTATCATGCTGCACAAACTCCATCTTCAGCCCTCACTGGGGAGGGCTGAGCACACACAGCAGGCAGGCTTGCTTCCCAACCTCTGCTCCATCCCTTCTCATCACATTCCATCCATTTGTCTTCATGCAGGTCAAGCTTGCCCACAACAAGAGGGAGAGATCCCAGACCGGAGGAGGGAGGGCCAACACGCTGGAGCTAACCAAATTTGAGGAGGATGCCGCCGAGTTGGCAGGCGAGGACTGAGACCGCTCCTGTGGGGAAGGCAAGATCGGCCTTTCCCAGCAAGCCAGTATGGATGAGCCCTCCATAAATTGATCACATCCTGGCATTTTCAGTGAGTGACATGCAATGTTGCATTCAATCTGTTCATGAACTAAATCTATCTTCTCTCTCTCACAGGCACCAGCAGGTCCAGACAGACATCTAGACCCAACATAAGCCCCAGCCTCCAGGCCACCTCAGATGAAGAAGCTGAGCAGCCATTAGAAGTAGATTCATCTGCATTCACCTGTACCCTCCACCAGCACAGGGACACACAACCCGGTGGGTCCTAGTTGTAGAGTAGGCTTGGGGTCACATTCTGGGGAACACCTCACGGACATGTCTCCATAACAGACGAAAGCAATGACAGCCCAGGTCTCTGGCACTTGGAGAGCTGCTGGAGATCTGGCACTCACCGAGTCGGAGTCTCATGAGCTGGCTTTGGAAACGGCATGTCACACATGCTGCAGATGCAACAACAGGCAGCGGAAAATCAGGTTGAGTTATGAAAGGCTGTCAAAAGACTAGAGCGAAGGATGGAGGAGTCCCTCTGCGTTCTACCGCCTTTGAAACTTTGGTCCAGCAGGTTGTGCCAGATTTACGCTCAGACCTACACGCGATCGTTATAGGCATTGGTGGGATCAGTGGCTAGGCAAGAGGAGGCAGGGAACCTTGACCTCCCTCCAGGTGTCCCTTCTCCCCAAGGAGTCAGCAACCACAGGAAGGAGGACCAGCAGCTGGATACCCCGGGGCCATCCACCCAGGTGACTCCGAGGGAGTCCAGCCAATCCTAAACCTCTCTGCCTGTGACCCCAGCATCTCCAGCTGTGCAGACTGAGGAGGGCGAACCTGCCCCACAGCAGGATACTCAAAGCAGGCCGGGGCCCTCCTGCTCTAGAGGATGCCCAGCAAAGTAATCAAAGACAACAAGGCATAGCAGTTAGCAGGCTGCCTTTACCTCTGCTGCAGATGTTAGGGGTGCACTTAGATGTAACAGTAGGGTTAGGGTGTTCACTTACTTAACATAATGCACCTTTGTAAATACATTTGCTGTTCATGGGAATGGTGTCATCATTTGAAAACGTCGTGCATGTGCATCTATTCTGAGGGTGATCCACACTCCCACTCAATGTTAGCCTCCCTTTGTGAGCCTCACATGTGATGTGTAGCTGACTCGTGATAGTTACTCTACCATTGTGTTGTCAGGGAGAGGTGTCTAACTCTTTACTGAGGTGTCTGCAAAATGTTTCTCATAAAGATGGCCACCACTTCATCAAGTCTTTTGACACAGGGTTTGCATTGTTGTGGCTACTATCACTTCCCAGAATGAATAGCGAATCATAAGGGTTGAAGGTGCAAGGCCGAATGCTAAAATTGTTCTTGATGTCACTGGTTGGAAAGGCCTTTCAGTCCACTGGCATGGCACAAAAGGACGGAAGGAATGTGGCTGTGTCCCATTGCCTGTACCTTAATCTTCCTGGAATCCTGTGACTATCAATGTGGCACGGGCACGTTTTCTACGTCGTATTTCTTTGAGGGCATCCTCATGTGCAATCGGACCCTTACCTCCCAATTCAGGTCCCTACTCTTCCTGCTTCTCATTGTCTGAGGAGCTCTCAACCCTCTGGCAAGGGATCCCCCTCTGAAGTGCCAGGTTGTGAAGGACGCAACAGGCCATGATGATGCGAGACACCCTCTGTGCAAAGTACCACAGAGACCAACTGAGCGGTCAAAGCACTGGAAATGCATCTTTAGGATACCAATGGTCTGCTTGATGGTGGGTTGTGTTGCCTTGTGCATTGTATCGCCCCTCTGAGTGACTCAGAGGACAATGCATTGGTGTCATGAGTCATTGTTTGAGCAGGTACCCCTTATCCCCAAGCAGCCATCCCCGTATTCGCTGATGCCCTTCGAGTATGTGAGGCACCTGGGAGTGACTCAGGGTGTATGAGTCACGAAAACTCCTTGGGTACCTGGCACAAATGTGCAAGATGTGCTTCTGATGATCGCACACCAGTTGAACACTGATGGAGTGGAATCCTTACCTGTTAATGAACATCAGGGGCTGATGCCATGGAGCTCTCAACTGCACATGTGCAATCGATTGCACCCTGAACTTGAGGGAAACCTGAGGTATCTGCAAACCCCAGAAATCATAGAGAGTGAATTCACATCATGATGAGTCTTACAGTAGTGGCCATCTGTCACCTCCTTGTTACATTTGTGTGTTGAGGACTGTGAGATGCCGCATAGGTCTCCTGGGGATCCCTGGAACAATCCGCAGGCAAAAAAATTGAATGCGGATATGACCTTTAGCACCACTGGCAGGGGATGTCCTCCCAGTCCATGGGGGATTAGATCCTCCTGCAGAATGTGGCAGTTGTGATCCATCAGCTATCTTGACAAGCGCAGACGGGCACAGCATTGTCTGTCGCTCATCTCCAGTTAGGAGAATCTTCTTCAGTAGACACTTGGTTCCATGAGTTACCTCCATGGGATGGGTCTAGCCTCCTCATCCTCTGGTTTTTGTCAGGACTCCCCTGGACTTCTGGCCGGGCCTCTTCTCAAAGCTGGGCTAGGTGGTGCTAGGCACTTCTCCTCCTCCTCCTCCTCCTCCTCTGCCTCGGTTGGATCACTGCCATCAAGGAGGCAGCATTGAGCACAGGCTTCGTTATGCAATCCTCCTTCTCCCTGGGGAACGATAGATGCAAGAGATTAACAAACAACGGGCAAATATAGTCGACCTCCCGCTCTCACACAAAGACAATGTCATTCCCCAGAGCTGCATCTGCGCTAATAGCTTTTTTGCTGATACAGCCTTTCAGCTGATATTTTACATCTCAATCCCAAAGAGCTTAAGAGTGCCTTGGATGCATTATGAGATGTGTGACCTTACCAAAGGAACTCCTGCAATCTTTTATGCTGATAACCTTAACTTGCACTTCAGCAATGATGGGACGCCCTTTAGCCTGTGATCCATGCCAATTGTATAAAACACATTAGAGGCTTTCATTGATGATCTGGCAGATATGCAGCAGCTGTGCTTCCTATACGGTTGCCTTCATGCTCACATACTGTATTGTAAAGCCAATGACTCCTGCAGTCTAACCTTAAAGTACAAAAAAAAGGCAATGGCTCCAATGGAACCTTCTCAAAGAATTCTCTTTCTTTTCTATCAGCTCTCACTCCATTTCAATGTTTTGCATCAAAGCAGTTTGAGGGTGCCCCCTGAAATGGGTCCCTGAGTACAGCCCTGGGCTCCTCCCACACTGACATAGGCCCCTCCCATCCAAATTCTTTTCCACTTTCGATTTGTTACTGTGCCTTAACTTTGTGTTGGCAAAATGGTGGTTCTTCATTTTTATTTTGAGACCAGCTTTGACTCTGAGTGTTCGTGTCCCTCCTATATTCCTGGAACCTCATATTGCGCATGCAGAGCTCCCTCCCGTTATTCTCCAGCTTCCCCCAGTAACCCTGGATCCCATTGCAATAGTGGTTGACATTCCAACCCTCCCACCTGAACCCATAACAGTTGATGTCCCCATGCCCACTGAGGACCTCCCACTCCACCAGCTCTCAAGATCTCGTACAGAGGAGACACCCAGGAAAGCTGTGAATACTCCCCTCTGTATTATGTTTTCCCATTTTACAAACTTCAGGTGCCTCACCAAACCCTCACCATCCCATCTGCAGCCCAGTACCAAGCTAGATAAGACCATGGCCGTGACAGTAAGACCATGACCACACCCTGCACATCAAGCTGTGCCTTAACCCAATTGAGCATAGCCTTTGCCCCTCCCTGGAGCGAGACCACGACGCGCATGTCATAGATATCCCTGTAGCATGAACTGCAAAACCCCAGGACTATCTTTAATCTCTCACCCTGACTACTTGGCTCCAGACCAGGGACTATGACTGTTTTTCAACGAGCTCTCCCATACCTTCTTTACTGCTGACAACACGGTGTCTTTTCCCCCACCTCCCTCCATGAGTCTCTGTGTAACCCGTCCATTATGTACAAGCCTGTCCCCTCCTCCACCTCCATGAGTCTCTGCGCAAGCCATCCCTCTTGCGCCACACCATCACACTATTGTGTCCGGAGCCTGCATGCATCCCCTCCAGTGTGTGTAGTTCTGAACCCATTCCACTCCCTACTGTGTCTGCATTCCAGTCTTTATGTTGGGCTCCAGTCTTCATGTTGGGCTCCAGCTTCTCCACCCTCAATCTTCCCCTCTACCTGCCATCATCTCCCCACCACCCTCCAACCCCAGTATTGCTCCTTGTCCCCCATATCTCCGTCTTCCTTCCCAACAGCACCCCCACCCACCCCAGTTGCAGTGCTGGTCTCTGACTTGTCTGCAGCCCTGCAGAAGACAGTCTCCCGGAGAACGGAGGAAGCCAGCGAGCAGGGCGGCCCTACACCCCCACCAGTGTAATGTCTCACTGGCATTGGAGAGAACCCAGAGCAGCACTATTGCAGGTAGGCTTTGAGTGCTGCACTTGCCTCAAAGTCACAAGCGAAGTGAGGGCGACAGCTGCACACTACTTATATCTAAGCATGTTTCAGACTGGTCTAATTTCCCACTGACGTGGCGATAGACTGGGAGGGGCAACGGGATTCTAGTGAGTAGCATTTTTAATGAGCATTCATGACATGGTAATGCATGCAAATGGCATCCCACCCATGGATCACTGGGAAACCCGACCCGCCATGAAAAGTGGGGAGAGGAAAATTCCAAACTGTTTTCCCGCTGGCAGAAATCCAATTTTTGGCCTCTCTCCTAATTTCCCGGTTCCACCCAGCACGAAACCACCACAGGCAGGAGAGGAAAATTCTGCCCTGAGTTTCTATTTCCTACAGAACATATACAAAACTGAAAAAATTTAACCAACATTTTGTTTTTGATGGCACTAAAAATGATCTCAGCAACTACTTAAGTTTTGGAATTTAAAAAGGCTCTCCACCTTTCAAGAATGTCGAGCTTTTTCATTCGTTTATAAATACATGGCAAGCTGGCATCATATTGCACAAACACAAAAGTGGCAAACTGTTCTTGTTGCTTCCCAAAAAGATATACCAAACAGTTATTTTTCACATAGACGCTGCAGCTTTAGGTTGGTCATTTAATAATGATTTGTGCTATGCATATACCGCAAACTGTGCCAAAGAAGGAATCTGAGTTATCCATTAATCGTAAGTTAGTCAAATATGGCAATGTGCATAATTGTTTCTATTTATACAATATTGCGATGGACATCATTAATCGATGCATTCTACACCAATGTTTTTCAGACTTCATCCTCCTCCTTCAGGTACATTGCCCTAACAGAGCGTTGGCGACCATGGACTTCCATTGGATTGCTCCATTATTATACTTGGGAAAGAACTGCAGTGGTTTACAATTGCCTTCTGCAGCATGGTTGACCAGGAAACTCTCCTGCTCTTACTACCTGCCATCAGGCCTATTGGAAGGATTTACAGACTGATAATCAACCTATGTGGCCACATCATACAATGAACACACTTGCTGTGGCCATCAAGTCCTGAAGCGGGATTTGAACCCAGAGCTTCTGGCCCAGAGGTCGGGATGCTATCACTGTGCCACAAGGCCTCCGCAGACTTCTTCAGGTTGTACAAATGAAGATTTCCATTGTGAAAAAATATCAGGAAAAAGTTTCATATTGCAGTTGCTGTTTCTAAATACAAACTGAATTATTCAGGAACACAGTTCCAGTGCATTCCAGAATCTGGTAAGCTTTATTTAATTAGTTGCTATTGACATTGTGCAGCTACATGACTTACAAAGGCAAAATTTTATTAGCCATTTGAACTAAAAAGGAGGTCAAGCAATGAAGGTCAAAGCAGAAAAATTGCAGACACTGTTGGCAGTGCTTTTGTGACAAATATAGAAAGAAATCTCTCGACACAAAGGGATTCAAAGGCAGCATGTATTTTAAATATTTATGGAAACCAAAAAGTGAAAGAAAAATTTACAGGTCTATTACAACTGTGCAAATTATTGCAAAGGTCAGACAGGTTTTATTAACAAATTTAAAATCTTTTTAAAAAAATCTGTTCTAACATATCCTATTAAGGAACCCTAAGTGATTTTATTGTAAATCTGGATGACCTTGAAGACTATTAAGGAAGCACAGGGCTATAAAGCAATCACCACATTGCCATGCCAGTCATCCACACATTTTTACAGGTGCTGTGAAAATGTATTCTCCAGAATTGATTAAAGAGATACAAAGATTGTGGTAAATGAAAAACCATCCAAATACTTGATGGCTTTTATTTTGATGTCGTGTTTTAGCTATATATTCAGCTGACTATATAATTGTCTTTCTTCAGTTAATTAAAATATCTTACATATATATTTTGTGAAAAATGTATTTTGTTCAAGAAAATATTATGCAGTATTACAAATGTACTTTTATGTCTCACACAAAAGACAAGAGTAATAAATGCCCAATGACTCCCCCTCTTCAAAGGGGATATAAGTACTCAGCCGCTTTGGAAAGGTTCAACTACTTCAGGCTTGCAATTTTCCAGTAGGAGATTTCTTTTCCTGCCAGAGAGAGCTGTTGAAATCTACACAGTCACACAGAGCCTAGTGTGGGGTCATGTAGTACCAATAACAGTTTCACAGCAGGCCATCATATTCATGAAGCCAAGAGAATTTTAGTATTTTGCAGTATTTGAGTCAGGGTGCTGCAACATTTACGAGTACTTAAACCCAAAATCAGCATGTTTTCCTGCAAGGTTTCAAAGGGGTTATTTTGAAAATTCATAACTTTGAGGTGGCAGGGAGTTTCTCCACACACATTTGCCAAGCTCTCTCATATTTCAAATATTTGTAATTAGTTGAGCACAATCACTAAAGAGGTTAAAAGTAGCATTAGTCTAAAAGAACAAACTTATAATATTGTCAAGAAGAGTAAGCCTAAGGATTAGGAGAGTTTAAGAAACTAGTACAGGATCACCACAAATTGATGAAGAGGGAGAAAATAGAATGAGAGTAAACTAGCAAGAAAAACATATAGAGAAATGTAAAAACAGATTGGAAGATTTTCTACAAGTAGGTAAGTACACAAGTATGTAAAAATGAAGAGATTACTAAAGTAAATGTGAGTCCCTACTTGGCTGGGACAAGAGAAATTATAATGGAGAACAAACAAATGGAACAAACATTAGAAAAAGTCTGTGGTGTCCGTTTTCACAGTAGAAAATGAAAAAAAAATCCAGAAATAATGGGGAATCAAGTGTCTAATGAGAGTGAGGAACCTAAAGTAATTAAAGAAAAATTGCAGAGAAATTAATGGAACTAAAAGCTGACAAATCGCCATGGTCTGATGGCTTACATCTTAGCACTCTAAAAGAGGTAGCTGCAGAGATAGCAGATGTACTGGTTCCCTAGGTTTGTGAACAGTCCTAGTGGATTGGGAGTTAGCAAAGAAAGGAGGGAAGAGAGAAAACAAGAAACTACAGACCAGTTAGAATGATATCAGTCATCAGGAAAAAGCTGGAATCCATTATTAAAGAAGTGGTGACAGGGCACTTAGAAAATCATAATGTGATTAGGCAGGGTCAACATGATTTAATAAAAACGAAAATGTGTTTGACAAATCTATTAGAATTGTTTGAGGTTGTATCTAGCTGGTTAAAAAGGGAACCAGGGGATTTATTTGGATTTTCAAAAGGCATTCGATAAGTTGGCACACGGAAGGTTGTTGCACAGGGCCCATGGGATTGATGGTAATAAATTAGCATGGACAGAGGTTTAGTTAAAGAACAGAGTAAGAATGAGCAGGTAATTTTTAGGTTGGCAGGTTGTTACTATTGGGATGCCTCAAGGATCAGTCCTGGGGCATTTCCAATCTATATTGCAATTTGCAATCTATATTTATGACTTAGGTGAAGGAACCGAGTGCGATGTATCCACATTTTCCGACGATACAAAGCTAGGTTGGAAAGCAAGCTGTGGGGACACAAGGAATGGGGTAAGTGAGTGGGCAAGAAGGAGGTAGATAAGAGTGTAATGCGAGGAAATGTGAGGGTATTCATTTTGGCATGAAGAATAGAAAAACTGAATTTTTAAAAAAATGTTGAAAAACTATTAAAATGTTGGTCAAAAAACAGAATACTGTAGACGCTGGAAATCTGAAATAAAAGCAGAAAATGTTTGAAACACTCAGCAGCTCAGGTAACATCGGTGGAGAAACAGAGTTTAGGTTTCAGGTCAATGATAGTTCATCAGAATTGAAAAAAGTTGAGATTTGAGCAAGAGGTGCATGGGACAAGGACAAAGGGCTGTGATAAGGTGGAAGACAAAATGCGGGCCCTTATATACTTTAAAATCTTACCAGGCAGCACCAATACTGTAATCAGATCAGACATTTGTTTTGTTTAACACCCAGAATGTGTCCAACTACTAAGTAAAATCATCAGCCTCAGCAGTCTCATGTTTCCCAAAGCATTTAAAAACTGTGAGCTCCAAACCGTTGTATTCAAACTATTATAGACAACTTTCAAGAAGAGATTGAATTACAGAAGAATAAGTCTTACAGGGCCAAAGGGAATGGTGATGGGACAAGAAACGAAACAAAGAAACAAAAGATGTGCCTAGAGCAGGTTTGCTACTGTTTGAAAGCAAAAGCAAGAGAAAATATCTGCAGGTGACTTCCGAAGTTTGTTTGGCAGTTCTGGCAGAAGGTAAGACAACAAAATACTGGAAGGCATTAAATATGACCACAAAGTGAGAAAGATTTTCTTATAGCTAGTGTTGATGTGAACTGGCTCAAGATCATATTAAGGGGGAAGTATTAAAATGCCTACATTCATTTGAGGGTGAGGATAGGGAAAAGACAACCAGGTTCTTTATCCCTTCTTTTTAAAACTCTACTTTTTTTAGCCAAAACAAACATTGCTTCTACCAAAGTTTTGCTAGGTGCAACGTTTTCCAAATCCACTAGATTATTCAAAATGAATCAAGTTATATTAGTTGTAAACATTACTGATCAAGATTTTGGCAAGAAAAACTTACATTGAAATATTTTTGTACTGAGGATTCCATTTGGGATAAAACATAGGCCCAGATTTTGCAGTCCCAATGACAACAGAGTTGTCAGAATTTCACAGTCATTATTTAAAAAAATTGACAGCAACTTCTGGCATCCACATATGTGCAGATAATCATGGGAATCCAGAAGTTGGTGTCAGTGATTTCCTGCTTCTCCATAGGTTGTGCTAAAGTCCTCACCAATGGAAATCAATTAGAAATCATGGAATTGTCTGAATTTCCACTTTTTACACTATTATTCTTGCTGTGAAAACCCTCCAAAAAGTTATGCCTTCTTGAATGAGGTGTCAATGGGTTTTTAAGCATTGTGCTAAGACAACGACTGAACAATCTTTCTGGTCCTGAAAAACTAATTTTATATTTATGGAATGTTAAATTTCTTCATTTCATGATTTAAAAAAAATAAAGTTTGACACAGAATCGTTACAGTGCAGAAGGAGGCCATTCAGCCCATCGTCTCTGCACCAGAAATGTGAACTATGAAATTTTTAAGTTTGCTATTTCAGTTTCTACTTTAATCCCATGTGTATGTCCTAATCTTCATTTTGCTCTTTATATTATAATAAGTGAACAATAAAACCTGGTTGTTACTTCCTGGTTTGTTGTCTGAGAATTCATCAATGGATTGGTTGCTTAACCTAGTTGATGACATTTCAGTTGCTGGATGCCAGAGATCCCTTATAGCTGGGGTCTGAATGAAATTAATATCAGGAAAAGTAAAATCCACACAGAGTCCATTAGATCAGCAGCTTTCTTAGAGGTTAGGAGCAAGCACCGTCACTTTGCTGCTGACCGCAAAATGCAGGACCTTATATACTTTAAAATCTCACCAGGCAGCACCAATACTGTAATCAGATCAGACATTTGCTTTGTTTAATGCCCAGAATGTGTCCAACTACTAAATAAAATCATCAGCCTCAGCAGTCTCATGTTTCCCAAAGCATTTAAAAACTGTGAGCTCCAAGCCGTTGTATTCAAACCATTACAGACAACTTTCAAGCAGCTCCACCTGCTGGCCACAAAAACGTTTTCCATCAAAACTACAATTGTGCCTCTTCCAACATTATAAACAACTCTAGTATACAAAATGTTGGTACAGTGAATGTAATTTACTTTAAAAAAAAACTGCTATGATTCTCAAGTTTTACTACACACAACTCATGTTTAAATTTTAAAAGTAAATTGCTGACAGAATTTAACTTTAGGTTTCACTGAGCACTGCAGCTCATACAACGGGATACTGTTTTGCAAGATGCAGTCAATGGCACAAGGGAATAAGCCAATTTGGACTTCTCTTTTAACAGTTATTTAGCAGCTAAAATATGAATGCCAATCTCAAAACACATTTAAGCATTAGTTCAACAGTCTTCTAGAAGATGCTGCATGGTTTAACTACACTGTCATACCAGCTGAGTCAACAGCACAAGTCCAATTAATTTGTCTGCAACTTGGCATAATCCATCAAGCAACATTTATGCACAAATTGAATCCTACATCAAACATTATCCATGTAAGGCTACAGGATAGAAAACAAATCTACCTCTGGTTTTCTGTACTTAATGATCTGCCTTAAGGCTGTCATTAAATACAAAAAGTTTTTTTAAAAAATTCAACATATGAATTTTTATTACATTTAGGAGACCCGAAAGAGAGTCAACCTTGTGTTGCTTTTCTCATCTTAATTTACTTGGCATCTCTAACAAAATGCATTTTTAGAAATGCCTGAAGAGTTAGGCAGCCGTTTAAGCCTAATTGCCTCTTTGCCATAGATATACCAAGACAAAATGCCCTTCCTAAAACTTCAACCATTAGCAAACTGGAGAATTAAGAAATCACCTTTGCAAGAAACAAAGATAAAACAAAACTATCTGTGGAGTAAATCTTATGGAAACGTCTTAAACACATTTTTATTTTTGTACATTTGAGAATAAATATGGGTTGAGTTTTCTCTTATCGACCAGTAATACGAATAACATCCGCACAATTCAGGTGGAAATAGCGGACCAACACAAAAGATTAGGGAATTATAAACACAAGTGAGTTATGTCTAAAACCACTTACGTTCATGTTTTCTGCAATCTTTTAAACTTATTCAAAAGTCAATTTGCCTGGATAGGGATGCCCACTGGACCCCTGCAACCACCCACTCCCAAGTCGAAATTGCAAGATTCCACTGGTTCAGGGAGGCTCTTCAAATTGCACTCATTCACTTAGGTACTGACGTGTTTTAAAAGCATTTTCATATCAAGAAATAACTAATTAACCAAGAAACTGACAAAGTACACACAAATGAAGCTATTAAATGGTTCAGTATCTGGGTTTTTTTTTCCAGATCATTTTCAATAGGTTTACATTAGTTACTTACAAGTAAAGGACTGGATATCTTTATTATAATATTTACTTATTTTTGGTGAAGGCTATTTTCAGCTGTATTAAAATAAAGCTGCACCAGGTTACCTCCCAAATACCTAAAGGAATACTTTTTAAATGGAAAAAATCAATTACGTTCTTGAATATTGCTGAAAAAAATATTTTGTCAAAGGTTTTCATTCTTCACTCAGCAGGACAAATGCAAGAATACCAAATTTCAAACAATCACAACAATTTATACCACAGGAAAAAAGCATGCTGACTGGTTGGCAAGTCGGCTCTGATTGGCTCCGGTGTTGCCATGGAGAAAGCTACGGGGGACAATCAGCTCCCCATCTCAAGGCTTACTTTCGAGATGGAGCAATCTAACACGCTCCCTGTCCTCAACGTGCTAGTTAACAAATCCACCAATGGGTTTCCACTACTGTCTATTGCAAGCCTGCCTATCACCTGGTAATATACACACTGGGATTTGTATAGCTCCATGCGCTATAAGTTTGGCCATATCAGCAGTTGCTCATCTTGCAAGCTTGACACAGAAATAGAACACATCGAAGCTATCCTGCAGGACAATGGCTTTCCTGATCAGATCATTGTTCGCTGTATATCACCCAAGCTCACCATGAAAACTCACAAATGCGCCAAAGACTGCCACTTTAGGATCCAAAAAGTGCCTGATCTACATCAGGAAGTACCCTGGAAAGATAAAGCACCTCAAAAGCTGAATAACAGGTCAAACAAACAAACTGTTTAAACACTGCTACTGTGCAGTGGCTACACAAGTGGTATTTTCCACTAACAGGATGCTGCCATCAGTCCAAAAAGGCATTTTGCCTACCACAGCCTACCGCACAATTGAGCAACGTAGTGTATGAATTTCAGTACTGTTGCAAGGCCAGGCATGTAAGCCATGTGTCCCAGCGCTTGAATGATCAAATCAAACAGCACTTTTCTTCGATTGTTCATGATAGGTAGAGTATAGACAGTACTCAACCAGTCCACACTTTCAAAACCCAAAACAGAACACCTGTTAGCTGTGATTCCATGATTGGGAAGCACTTCCTGTACAATCCTGAGTGTGCTAATAGCTACACTAACAACTAATTTAAGATAATCAGTTGAGCTCATAATGTGGCTCATTTACACTTGCTAGAAGTGACACACATTCATAAACAGGGGCCCATTTTCTGTAATCAAAAGAATATGGTCAAGGCTTGTGCCTTTTTTGAATTATCTGGGAGCTTGGGAAGCCTATGGTTCCCTATTACTTTCTCCATGGCAACACTTCGGCCAATCAGTCGACTTGCCAACCAATCAGCACACTTTTCTCCAGTAGTATAAATTGTGGTCATTTGAAATTTAGTATTCTTGCTTTTGTCCTAATGAGTGTAAGACAAAAAGCTTTGGCAACATGTCTCTCTTTTCAGCAGAATTCAAATTACATTCTACTATACTGCTCAATCACACTGGTTCACAAGATTTTGTTTGTGGTTATGCAAATAAATTTGGCAAAAACTTAAACTGCAATTTAACCAACATTTCCCAATTGTGCCCAAAGCAGAATTTCTACCTAGAAAATTTTAGTGTAGACAGTAAATATTTATTTCTTTAGCCCTTTCAAATTGCTTCAAAGAAATGCAGATCAAACAGATGCAGATCCAAAGGCGAAGGTGACAAGATCAAAGATTAGGAGGATTTTAAAGGAGAAAAGGAATGCCAAAAGACCGATGGGTTTATAGAGGAACTCCACAACATAAGGTTGGAATGGCTGACGCATGATTACTAAGACTAGGGTGCAGGGAGGTGGCAACTCACCAGAAGCCAGAGTCAGAAGAGTAGAATGTTGCATGGAAGATGGGCATTACAAAGATATGCAGGGGTTAAAAATTATTTTTAATTTTAAATTTGATGTTGGTGAACCAAGAGAAAGGTACAGCAAGATGTCAACAGTTTATAAATGAAAATAGACTACATGTCTGTTCATGTCGTCATCAAAATGCAACATGTAGATGAGGGGACTAAATATTGATCTTTGGGGTCTCTAGATAAAACAGTCCAAGGCCAGAGTGGGAAGCCATGGATCAAGGTGGCCTGGTTACAATTGGAGCCAATCAATGACATTCCCACTGAGCCAAACAATGGCATACAGGTGTTAGAGAGCATCGTGTCACAACTGTGTCAAAGGCTGCAGCAAATTCAAGGACAATGGAGGGGAGATTGCATGATGGTTTTAGTAGCAAAAAATATTGTTTGTGACTTTGATGAGGGTCATTTCAGTTGGGGGGGGGAGGGTGTTCTCGCTTAATTTGAGAAATTGAAGCAGTGGGTTGCAGGAAAGTTGGTCATGCATCTGGGATGTAACTGGGCCTCTCCTCCAGTACTACACTGAAGTGTCAGTCTATATTACGTGTTCAAGTCATGGAGTGAGTCTTGAAGCATCAATGCTACTCCTGAGTCTTAGCTGACACTAATGCTGGCATTTTTGTTTGACCTTTCAGCTATATTTCTGATTATATCCATCAACCATTACCATAAAGTTGTCAAATTCTAATAAAACATTCAAGTCCTTAGCATTTTAGAATTCAACAATTTTTTTAAAAAATGCTACTTGATGGAAATAAGTGGTTGCCTCTCCCATGCACTTGACAGGAAGGTTCAGAACAGCTCCAATTTCAGTGCAATACATGGCATCTCATCGGTCTCTCATGGCTATAGCAAAACCAAACTCTGAAGCGGTTCTGCTTTGATGAATGCAAGGGGATTCTCGATACTGAAAGAATTTTTATACCAACTAAACTTCCAGGTTATACATTTGTCATTGCCAAGGATACAAAGTTACATTAAGCACTATAGTCTGCAACCCAAAACACCTTACATCAAGAAAAATATCCAGACAAGAAATGGTTGGCTGTTTAACACAGTTTCTTTTCCACAAGATATATTGTGTGAACTTTAATCAAGGTCAGATTTGAGTAGCTGGATCTCAAAATAGGTATTATTTGGAAGATACAAGCAATTCACCCTAATTGTTAATTCTTATTTCCTCATGGGAACAACTTCTTTGGGATTGGCTTGTTAAAGGAGCAAAGAATGTTTTGATCATTTTTGAATCTCTTCAATGACAATCTTCTCCAAGTACCACTACAAGCTAAGCCTATGGCATATAACATGGAAGACCAAAGTTCAAAGCTGCTAGATTTGCAATTGGAGGTTTGGTGCAACCCACATTAAAGATTTGGGATCAGTGGAGCAGATTTGTAAAAAAACAGGGAAAATACTGCAGAACTGCCATTGAACAACCAACAGGAGAAAATTAGCATATTAGGCATTTTTTTTTGGACAACCTAAATGGAGGAGTTGATAACTTGGCCTGCAGAATTGGATTGACACATCAAAGGAGCAACCTTTCGAGGACATAAAAAAATCCCATTGCACTATTCAAAGACAATCAGGGAGCTCTCCCCGGAGTCCTGGCCAAAATTTATCATTCAACCAACATCACAGATTATCTAGTAATTATCACATTGCCGTTTGCGGGAGCTTACTGTGCACAAAATGGCTGTCACATTTCCCACATTACAACAGTGACCTGACCCAGAAACACTTCATTAGTTGTAAAGATCCCAAGGACATCCTGAGGTTGTGAAAGGTGCAACATAAGTGCAAGGCTTTTTCTTTATTCAGTAATTTGAGCACATAATTTTAGGCACTGCAAGATCATGAGATGGCATCCTTTAGATGAGGCATTAAACAACTGACAAAGCCTCCTCCTCAAAAAAAACACACAACTCCTGACCCCATCGCTGTTGCAAACTTCCACTCATCTTCAACCTCCCTTTTGACCCCAAAGCTCTTGAACATGTTGTCGACTCCCAAACCTGTGCCCACCTTTGCCGGAACTCCATGCTTGAATCCCTCCGATCAGGTTTCCACCCCTGCCACAGTACCAAGACAGCTCTTATCAAAGTCACAAATAACATCCCATATGACTGTGACAAGGTAACCTATCCCTCTACTTCCTTCTTTACCTGTCTGCAGTTTTTGACACAATTGAACATACTATAGTCCTCCAACACCTCTTCACTGTCATCCAGTTGCGAGGGACCAATCTAACCAGAATCCACTATTACTCTCTAAGCATAGTCAGAGAATCACCTGCAATGGTGCCTCTCCCCACTCTCAGAATGTTACTTCTGGTGTCCCCCAAAAGATCTATCCTTAGCCCTTACCCATTTCTTATTTACATGCTACCCCTTGGCAACATCATCTGCAAATAGGATCAGTTTTCACATTAATGCTGACAACACCCAGCTCTAACTCATCACTAGCTCTCTTGACGCCACCAATGTCGCTAAATGATCATACTGCTTATTTGACATTCAATACTGACATCCAATTAAATATTGAGGATACCAAAGCTATTGTCTTCAGTCCCCGCCGCAAACTCATCCCCCTAGCCACCGACTCCATTCCCTCCCTGGCAACTGTCCGAGGCTGAATCGAACTTTTCGTAACTTGGTGTCATACTTGACCCCAAGATGACACCCCCCCCCCCCCCCCCCCCCGCCCCACCAAGGCCATCTACTTCTGTAATCTGGTTCAGTCCCATCTCATCTCATCTGCTGAAACCCACTGCCTTGCCTTTTTACCTCGAGACTTGACTATTCCAACATAGGCCTGGCTTGCCTCCCACACACTGCCCTCTGTAAACTTGAGGACTTCCAAAACTCTGTTGCTGTTCACCTATCACCCTGTGCTCATTGAGCGAGGCCTGGAGCTCTGGAATCCTCTCCCTAAGACCTCTCTGCTTCTCTTTTTCTTGCATTAAGATGTTCTTTAAAACTTTGATCAAGCCTTTGGTCATCTGCCCCAATATAAACCTCCAGCGACTTGGTGTCAAATTTTGCTTTATAAAGCTTCTGTGAAGTGCCTTGGGATATTTAATCACATTAAAGGTGTTATGTAAATACACATTGTTGTAGTTTGCCTCATCAGGTGGATGTAAAAGATGCTAAAGCACTATTCAAAGATCAAGGAATTTCTCCTAATCCTAACATTTATCCCTTAACTAATCCCATTAAAAACAGATGATCTGATCATTTATTTTATAGCAAGATCTTGCTTTATTTCAACTGGTTGCAACATTTACCAATTACAACTGACTCTGCTTAAAATGCTTAACTGGCTCTGGTGCATTCCGGGGATATGAAAAGGTACAATGCCAACCCAAGTTCTTTCTTTATTATTTTAAGACACATCTTGCATCCCACAAGAAAACTAAAACTTCAGGCAACATCCTCATGCCATCCTGTGGGAGAGTATATGAACATATGCTAATATATCCAGGGTTTATTAACTACCTTGATCGGGTGTTAGAAAAGCAAGCAGGTGCTGCTGAAACTATGCACTTCCAATTGATGTAACCACGGTTCAAAGAGGGTCTAGCATTTGTCCGCGTAGTGAATTTATCCATATTTCACAGTGAGTTAGCTAGACAAAAGTCAGTCACAGTGCCAGCTGTCAACATGGCAAGAGCTAGAAACATACAGCTGTTAGTCAGAAATTGGTCAGCAGCAAACTATCTTTCCAGGCATGGAGGTAAATTGACTCCAAGATATAATACCCAGCAATAAGAAATGTGAACCAAGTCAATCCTCTGTAACAGATCCAAGAATCCAATACCAGAGTCAGAGAAACCTACCGTACCTGAGCACCACTGATGTCTAACCAGCCAAGCTTGTTCATTGATGGCACCTGGAGGCCAAGTGGTCACTGAAAGTGGATGGGAACATGCAATTTTGGAGGAATATTCCAGGTGTAATTCAGTGGAAGGGCATCTTTAAATTAATCGTTTTATATTTCTAGTAGGGCCTTCCATCATAAAGTATCAGCTCTGGCTCAACGGTAGCACTCTCAACTGAACCAAAATGTTTTATGTTCAAACTCCACTCCAGAGATTTGAGCACTTAATCTAGGCTGATACTTCAGTGTTGAGGAGTCAGCTCCAAATGTATCCTAACTAGTAGGGTGGCCTATTGATAGCGAGTAGCAGGATACTTATTGGTACTTTGTACAATTCAGCTTTACAGTTGTAACCGGTTGAAGCCCAGTATTACACAAGGTTCCTGAACCATAGTTAGACCCATCTGTCCCTCTAGACGTGGACATGTAGGGCCTTCACAAAATAAATGATGTCCTATGCCATTTCGGATGGATGCTCTGCCACAGCAACGTGCCTAATCTCAAAAGGTATATCCAAAAGCTTTGGTGTGCCCTATAACCCACACCAGCCAGCCTTTCAGGCTTAGGTCGTCAAATATAGGACCAACTTTTTGTTATTTTCCATTCTTGAGATGTGGGCATTGCTTACAAGGCTGCCATTTACTGCCTAAAATAAAAACAAAAATATTGCTGATGCTGGAGATCTGAAATAAACACAAAGTGCTGGAAAAACTCAGCAGGTCTGGCAGCATCTGTGGAGAGAGGAACAGGGTTAACGTCGAGTCCAATATGACTTCTATTCCGAAGAAGAGTCATATTGGACTCAATGTTAACTCTTGTTTCTCTCTCCACAGATGCTGCCAGACCTGCTGAGTTTTTCCAGCACTGTTTTTATGCCATTTATTGCCCATTCATAGCTGTCCTGTAAAGTTAGTGTCAGGCCTTCTTGAACTGCTGTAGTCCATATGGCAAGGATAGGGAGTTACAGCTACTGAATACAATGGAGTGGCTTGCAGGACACTTTGGTGTGGAACTGGATTTGTGTCCCACAAATCAGATGGTCTTTCTTATCAAGGACGTTACTAAACCAACTAGGTTTTTTTTAAAATTACAATCCAAAAGCTTATTATTTCCAGATTCTTTTTGAAAAAAACAAATCAAATTCAAATTCTGAAACTGTCATGCTGGGATTTGAACCCAGTCTTTGAATTATTAATCCAAACCTCTGAATTACTTGTCCAATAACACAGCTACACTAACAAGGATTTTCTTGTACTGTAGGCTATGTCAACTGGGCACTAGGTGAAACCATACAAACACAATCAAGAGAGAGGAGACTTTTATTCCCATCAGTCTGGGGTGGACTCAAAACTAGATGCCAAAGGTGAAAGGTGCCCAACCCACTAACATTTTAAACAGAATATGGACAACTGTCTGTACACACAGAGTTTGTAGTTAATTTTCTTTTTATATTGCACTAACTTTTAAACAAGAATTCTTAAATCAAGCATTTATAAAAAAGATAGCTTTCAATCATAGAATTACATATTGATCCTGCAGGTCTGCGTGAACAAATTTTCAATAGAAAAATCAAACATTTTTGACCACAGTTAATTAAACATGGCATAAAATGTTATTTCTGGTGTGCCTTTGCAGTATAAGCTGCTAAATTTCTCAGCATTTAATTATGGTAGAAAAAAGGTCAACACCACACGACCAATATTTGAATTCAAGTTAGTATCAAAAGAAAGTTAGCTTGATGTTGGAAGTGCTCCAGTTCAAATTTGAGAAATTTACTCCATGTCCTAATGATACTATGAGGTGCAAAGATTAGTTTTACATGTAACTGAGAAATGTTACCTGTGGCCTTTGGTTTTCTGCCCTAGCAGTTATCATGCAATAAATCAAGCAAATAAAATTATTTCTATGAATTGTGCATGTTACACCTTGGATACAAACATCGATTTGCTCACTTGGGATATTAACTGTTGCTGTAGTTGCAAAAATATAAGTGCCAATGCAGTTACAACTTTAACCCTTTTCAAAGAGATACAAGTGTAAACATTTTTTGCCAGACTACGTCTTTTGTTCCAGCACCCTCAGTTGCAAGGTTAATTTTAGACTTTAGTTTTGGTTTGTGTTATCAACGTCCTTGTAAAAGTTATATTTATTGTAGGGCTACTAATTCAAATCAGCCCCTGCATATTATATTTTCAAGTTTTGAAAATTTTCAATAATGAACTTCCAATTCAACTTACTATTTCCACATCCTTAATAAATTTAAAACAAGCAAAACCAAAATGAAAATTTTCTCTTCATTTCTAGCGCATTAAAAACTATAAAAGAGGTAGAACACAGTGCTAAAAGGATCTATTGAATTTTTGTCCCCAAGGTAAGGGATGTCTCTATGTAAGGGATGTCAATGCTTGAGAATTACTTTTTCCCACTTTTGTACTAGCATCAACATCAAGCACTTGTATGAGTGACAACACGGGTGAGATGCAAAGCGCTCTCTATGCAGCTCCAGATTGCAACCTCAACCTCAGAGCGACAGTATAGCAATAACATCCATTGTACCATGAATTCTCTTACTTCAGCATACACCCTCTGCTTTATCAGTTTCTAGACCAGCCATCTTCAAGGCAAGAGTCAAGTTGGGCACAAACAAATATGGAATTGGGTCAAGCCCATACATAGTCTGGGCTGGAATCGAAGCCAGGTCCCGGAAGTGAACAGTTCTAGATGCTCTTGTAACCACACTTGAAGTTGCATTGCCGACGTGTGACTATGTCACAGACAACATGTTAGAATTTCAGTCACGTTCACAGTATTACAAGATTTCATTTTTTTTTTAAAATACAGCCAACAGAAAAATCTATTTGCTTTTAAAGCAATCACAAAAGTAGAAAGTAATTAAGTTAATTATTGGCTTCAGGATGACAGACAGGATAATGCAATGGGCAGAAGCATGGCAGATGGAGAAGTTATGCACTTTGGGAAGAATAATATGAAAAGACAGCATATTATACATGAAATAGTTTTGAAAAGTGTAGATCTGAGCGATCCTGGTGTCAACTTACCTAAATCCATGAAAAGTGGCATGGCAAGTTGATAAGATAATTTTTAAAAAAAAACAAATAGGTTACCTGGGTTTATAAAGGGGAACAGCATATAACATCAAAGAGATCATGCTAGAACTTTATAAATTGCTGGTTTGGCATTCGCTGAAGTACTGTGGACAATTCTGGGTACCTCACTTCAGACAAGATGTAAAGGCCTTAGAAAGGGTACTGGGGAAGTACCAAGATGTTACCAGGGATGAGGGACTTCAGTTACGAGAAGAAGTTAGGACTGTCCTTTGATAGAGTAGAGAGAAAAGATTATTCCCTCTGGCAAGTGAGTTAACAATAAAAGGTACAGACTCAAAACCATTGATAAAATTCCAAGAGGTGAAATGAGAATTTTTTCTCACTCGAGTTCTTTGGATCTGGAATATTCTACCCGAAAATATTCCATAAATAATTTTTTAAAGGGAGCTGGATAGGTACTTGAGGAGGAACTTTCAGGGTTATGGACAAAAAATGGGGCTGAGTACAACTGTTCTTTAAATGACCCAGCACAGGCATGATAGCCCAAATGGCCTTCTTGTCCACTGTAAGTTACAATTCTATGAAAACAAATTAAGAAGGAACAATTTTTATCACAAATAGATTATGCCTTCAATATTGAATTTAATGGTCTTTTTGTGCATTTGTGCTGGTCATGGTAGAGGATGTTTGCATTGACATATGGCACATTTAACATTTCAAGCACTCAATTCAAGCTCTTACCAGATGTTTTCTCAAGCTCAGCACAGAGAATCAACTTCCATAGGCAAGAACTTGCCTCCCCCCGTTGAAACATGACCAAGCGCACAAAGCACTTCAGAATATTGTGCCTTGGGTGAACAATATACATGTCTATTGTAACTGTTCTTTTACATACAATTCCACCACACTTCATAATACCATAGACACTTTGGCCTGAATTTCCCAGCCTCCCCGTGCAGAGCTGGCAAGCCATTGAAATCTCCATTCACATTGAAGATCCCACTGGCATGAGGGGCTGGAAAATTCCAGCCTTTGTAATTGACTGGTTTATTCACAAATTTTTTTCAGTACAATTACATACAGCCAGTTGTCAAAGTCTTCTCAAACAAGTTTTCAACTAGGTTGTGAAAGTTTAAGCAGCTGGTACAAGTTTCAATATTGTCTCAGACAATTCTCACTTCCATAAGCACTTCTAATACCTTATACAGGAGTGTTCTCGTCATACTTAGTACCCAATTGTACCATAGTGTAATTCAGGGGTTTACTGAAAAGACCTCCTTGTAATCAGTACTGAATATTGTGGCTTCCACACATGTCCGCCAATCTTTTTGAAGGTATACTACTAAATACCGACTAAGACAAAGCCAAAAATGAATTGCTCAATTGCTTTATCATACAGACAAGAAATGAATCTACAGAACAGGAGTAATCAACTCTCACCCTGATCACACTAACAAAATCTTGCCAGAGAACTATAAAAATAATACACTACACTATATTTATTATTGGCTCAATTTTTTTTTGGGCGTCTTTTCCAATTTTGATTAGCTCTGGGCTTGAGATGGGCAAGATTTCCTTCACTAGGCTAAGCTTCCTCCATCCCGAATGCCTGCAGCTTTACTAAAAAAAACCTAAATTCACTGTACTTTTAAACAAACATTCTTTAGTTGGAAATCTTTTCCATGAAGCAGAAATAAAAAAATTTAAAGACTGAATGGTTGAACTCCTTTGAATGGTTTTTCAAGTAATAGATAGTGATTCATAATGTTCACATCTATTTCTGTTGCAGCTGGAACAAAATATTAACTAAAATGTCAAATGTTCTAAACTTATGCTTCTTGTACTCTGATGTTGACAATCGGAGAGATTAAGGGAAGGTCAGTCGAGCAACACACATACACACACCTGTTGAAGACCAGGAGATGGGGAGAAACATCAATGACTGCCTTATAAAATATTATTCATAATAGGTTGTAATGGTGATTAATTGCTGATATCATGTTTCTAGAATTCAGATAATTACTTTCCTCAGATGATTTGTTTATCAGGAATGAACAGCTTGACCAGCTGTTTTTTGATATGCTTCAGGCAAAGCCAGAGCAAAATAACCAACTTTGCTGCATCCATTGGTTGAAGCTTTATTTTGTTAGTGATGTAATATGGCAACCAAAGACAAAAATATCCCACTTTGTCACACCAGCCAGCTCCTGGCAGTTAGTTGCAGAATAAAGTTCCCTTCAACTTACAATTCAGGATGCTAAAGTTTGTCAGTGTGGTTTATACTGAAGTGCTATTTTTTGATCACCAGGGTTTGAAATCCTCATTGCAGGCAGAAATTTTGGAAAGTAAAACGGGATTTGTATTCAAGTTATGCCAAGCAGAATATTGTGAAATAAAATCTATACTTAAGCTTAGACAACGAAAGCACATTTCAACCTTGACTTTAAATCCATTTCTGGGAAGTTCCATGCCAGGGAAAGTGGGCGAGAAGGTAATCGAATAACTGGCAGGTCTACTAGCCATCCACTATACAGGGAAGGAATTTGGAATTGCTATTCTGTTCAACCATATATAATCTGTAAAATAAACCAACTTTCTAATTTATCATTAAACTCATCTCAACAGGGCATTCATCAGTTCCACCTCTTGGAAGTTTGCAAAAAGTATGCAGTCATGTATATTAGATTACAGTTACTTCAAGCAACACAGACATTTATTGATATAGTCCCAGGTCATACTAAAGCAATGCTAACAATACTAGATGATTGAGTGTTTACTTTTCTTGCCAATAATAAGGGGCGTAAGATCTACTTACAGGAAAGATCACTGATGCTAAAACTGATAGAGTATCAAAAGGTAAACTAAAAATTTGCAACACACCATTATGGTTCAACCTCAGAAGAATACACCTACCAAATAGGTTTAATTTTCCATTTCCTACAACAGCCTCTATGCAATCACCAATTTAGTATCAATTGTTGTCAAATTAAGAGGTAGATTTATACTGTGTGTTCATGCCAAGAAACTGGATTTTGGATCAAAGATTATTTCATAAAAGAGCCTTTACAGTTAACCTCATTTTTAAAAATCAAATATCAATGAAAACAATTAATGCATACAATAAGGTACTAACGCAATTCAAAATGATGCAAATTGAAGTCAATTATAAACACACTAAGTTTCCATAGTGGATAATTTATTTGAATTCAATTGGCTAACAAGTTTTATACATATTTATTGATGTTCACAATATTTGATGAAAAACTTCAAGAGGAATCCTTAATAAAGGCATATTCCAAAAGGAGACAACCTCAAGATGCAGTAAAATATCAGCCATACTGCCGCCAAATGTTAAACTGGCAATTCAAATCTGATTGGAGATTTGAATAATGACATGGTTGCATCTCAAATGTCCATGTGCAGTCAGCTATGCAACCATCACATCCTGGAAGTAGAGATAACACAAAGCAGCATTCGACTTCTCTCTCCAGAAATGCTGCCAGACCTGCTGAGTATTTCCAGCACTTTGTTTTTATTTCAGGTTTTCGGCATCTGCAGTATTTTGCTTTATTGAAGAGGCATTCACATGGATCCCCTTCATTTGCAAGGCCCCGTGTAATATACGTCCATGATTGACTAACACCCATGCCATCCTCTCCCTTTCAAAATGTATATTCAGGCATTTTCTCCCTACAAGCGCATCACTGTATATCTTGTGTGTTCAAGCCTTCTTCAGTCATAACAATATTACCTCCAATGATTTGCTGTTTTTCCAAACCGGGGAATGAAGATTTGGCCAATTCCTCTGTTGAGACACAAAAACAAGGTTTGTCTTAGCTAACAATGTACATAAACATTAGAGCGATATAGGAAAAAAAAACACTTTACAGGCATTTGAACCAAAAAGTTTGACAGTCTTGAACTTTATCAATTACATACCAAAGACTTTTACAAACACTTTAAATGATTTGCATTATACAACAGCAAACACTGGGACTGCAATACAAAAAAAAAGTTATTTTTATCAAAAAATAAAAACTTACCACAAGTATTGACGGATGATGGTTAGTCAGGTCCTTGTTCCACAAGCTGATAAACTGGGTTACGCTCAATTCAGCCCAAGTCATTTAAATTTCTAACATTTTAGCCATGACTGGGTCTTTTGAATTGAAAGCTTTGTTGAACCGAACATTTTTGTTGTTCCACCATGCCTGAGGTGTGTTATATGATTATGTTTTAGGACTATATATTTTGCTTCATAAGATTTTCGTGGTTTGGAACTGTATCTTTAAATGTAGATTAAATGAAAGGAGTCATATGACCTATGCTGGAGGCTGTCTGACAATTTAGTTGTTAGATCAAAAGGATAGGCACATTGTATTATTGAAAGGGACGTGCCAAATGTTAACACCTGGGGATAGTGGCAGTTGTTTCTAAGTCCACAATGAGAACACCCAAAGTCTCCCAAAACCCAGAAAGGTATTATCGGTTTCAATTCATAAATAGTTGTGCTGGAGCCTGTCCCTTTGTTTCAAAGATGAAAAGCAGTGGTAATTAGGGATACTGATTAACATGTCTATTTCGATAAAGGGCTAGCATGCTCCCGTTGCCATGGGGAGGGTAATGGAAGCCATTTTGAGATTAGAACACAGGCTTCCGTTTAAACCCAGTTATATCACAGAGGGGAGTTGCCATTTTGATTTTGGGTGATCTGCAGCCAACTGGAAAGGGGAGGGTAAGATAGGTGCTAGCCAGGCCTGCACCTTAAGCAGAGAAAATGCTGGTTCCATCATTCACCACACAAGAATGCAGGTGGGAGCTGACACCCACTTTGAAAACATATTTCACGAGGAGTAAAACATGACTGGAGGGTTCAGCTAGCTGAAGCTAGAGGGAAAACTCCCAGTGAAAGATGGTATGGGGAAAGGAAAAGAACAGAAGTAAAACCCTTGGGAATTGTGAAACACTTTGAATTGGCTCCTAGAGAAGATAATGTCTACTTGAGAGACTGAGGAACGTAACAAAATTAGGATTTTCGGTTGTTAGTAAAAGTACAAAGTGGCAAACTTAGTTTGGTTGTTTAAAGTATAGTTGCCTATGGAAAGAGAAGAGTGTTTAATTGTTTTGCCTTTAGTCATTGATACAGTAAAAGTTCTTTGAGAAAGTGAAATCTCCACAAGTCAGCCTTTCAGCTAATGACTGAATGTTTGAATTGCTCTTTTAAGCGTCATCAATCTCTGCGAACCTTGTAACACTTCTGGAATTCCACTAACTCCAGAAACTTGAAACTTACTATGTCAACTCAGTACCAGGCATTTCCCTACAGGAAGTGGATGTGAAGTAATTCACCTTGGTCACTTCATTGCATCTTCTAGTGGCTAACATTACAGGCATTGACAAAGACCAAAGAGAAAGTTGCCTTTCATTTATGGTGAAATGCCTGGGGGGTGGCGGCAGGGAAAAAAAAAACTGAAACACAGGAAAATCTCGCTCTTTAAAAACTCTATTGTAGAAAATTATGCATAAGTTATACAAAAGATACCTTTTTAAGCGCCTGGTTGAGTTCTTGAGCACAAGGTAAATTTAAATAATAACGAATAAGTAAACGGGTCTTTCAAAATTGGATTAGGATAATCAAGACTGGTTTAAGAAGAAGACATCCTTTCTACATGCAACCCTAAAGAAGTTAGGATATATTGGAATCCAGCAGAGTTTGCTCAATTAGGTCATGATACAATGAAATCACCGATAGCCACTGAAAAGCTTTTCATTTCACCCATCATGGATTCAGAGTGCTATTGCTCCAGTCATACGAACATACAAAATAGAAGTAGGCCATCTGGCCCCTCGAGCCTGCTCCACCATTCAATAAGATCTTGGACGATCTGTTTGTGCTTCGAATTCCACATTCCCATCTTGCAATATTGCATCATAATTGATTATGGGGCTGAACTCTAATATTGCAGGAATGGACGGGTCACAGTTGAAATCATTCTACGATGCCTTAGTTTAAACAAGCAAACAGTTGCTTGATAGTACAGAACTTGAATATTGCTGAAAAGACAGGCATGTTTTTGAAGCTTCTTGTCTTGCACTCATCAGGACAAACACAAGAATGCCAAGTTTCAAACGATCACAACAATTTATACTACAGGAAGCGTGCAAATTGGTTGGCAAGTCAACTCCAATTGGCCGAGGTATTGCCATGGAGAAAAGAGCAGGGAACTGTAGGCTCCAAGCTCTTGGGTAATTAAACAAAAAGCTTTTCATTTTTTGATTTGATCCGTTCGTGCCGCTATATTGCTTCAACAGACGACTGCATTGAAAGCAAAAGCAGCACAAAACATGCCCACATTGTAAACTCACTTAAGAGGAAATGTTTCAGCAGTGCTATTAAAAATGACGCTGCCAAACGTATAATGCATTTGTCTGATCACGTACCCTCTGAAAGAGAAGAGTTTATTCTGGCACAAAGCTTTAACTTTGGTGTTCCTCTGTCCCACATCATACAGGAAGGGGTATTTGATGAATTTGAACTCCTGTTCTCAGCTATCCTGCCACAAACCAGCATCCAATGAAGGTGCCAAGTCCTTATAAGCAGATCTAGTGCGCGCATATTGTGCAATAGCTAATGGCTTGTCTGATTTCCACATGCAATGGGAATGGCTGGTGCCATTGCGAGGCCTCAGGGCTAACCCAGACATTCTGTTGAAGGGTCATGAGGACTCGAAACATCAACTTTTTTCTTCTCCGCCGATGCTGCCAGACCTGCTGAGTTTTTCCAGGTAATTCTGTTTTTGTTTTACATATTTAATAGCCTGACAAAGGGACCAGAGTAGTCATTCTATACAAGCACAATTAGGTTGACAAAATGCACGCCATTCTTAATGACAATTTCAAACTCGTATCAATTGGGTTTGCCAAGTACGATCACACAGCTTTGCTTGAAAGCAAGCTCCAAAAAACATTTGTTAGATTTGTGTAAGAGTAACAAGCTGCCTTGTGATGTATATGGTAGGATTTGCCCTCATGGTTCACTATGTCCATACTTGTATTCACTCCCAAAGACACACAAAAGTGATGTCCATTATGCTCTATTTTACTCAATCACAGGTTTTGCGCAGCATGAATTGGCCAAATGGTTAAGTGAATTATTACAGCCAGTTCTTAGTGAGCTTTCTATGTACACAGTGAAGGATTTCTTCACCTTCGCAAAGACTATACATGATCTACATATTTATAGCAATGCCTTGTCTATGTGCTCATTCGACATTACAAGCTTATTTATGAACATGCTGCTGAAAGAAGCCATTGACATTTGCATTGTGTCTCTATAGCATGGCAATATAGGCATGCTGCCACTTTCTGAATCAGAGTTCATCAAACTTATGAACTTAGCAGCTCGCACAGTAGAATTCAGTTTTAATGATGCATGTATACCAAAATAGGTGGTGTAGCCCTGGGATTTCCTTTACTCCAGTTCTTGTAAACATGTTCATCAGAAAATTGCTTTTCGTGGAATGAGCCCGAACTTCCTACTCCCTGCATATTTCTGATACGCGATTTTTTAATCTGCAGCCGAGTGTAAGGGCACACCTTAATAAGCTCCTTCCCACGCTCAAATTCACTTTTGAGATGGAACAGTCTAATGCACTCCTTTTCCTTGACGTGCTAGTTGGGGAATCTGCTAAAGGGTTCTCCATTACTGTCTACCGCAGGCCTAACTTCACCGTCGATATACACAATTGGGATTCGTACAGCTCCACGCGCTATAAAATTGGCCGTATCCGAAATTTTGCAAATGGGTCCCTAGCCATTTGCTCACCTTTCAAGCTTGATGCAGAAATAGAGTGAATCCAAGTTATCCTGCAGGACAACAGCAATCCTGATCATATCATTACTCAGTGTGATATAAGCAGGCCAAGGGCTGCCACTTTTGGCTCTGAAAAGTGCCTGGTCTACTTCAAATTGCCCTGGAAAGGTAAAGCATCTCAAAAAAAAAAATTAGCAATGGGTTAAGCAAGCTGTTACATGCTGCAACTGTGCAGTGGCTGCACGATTGGTATTTTTCACTAATAGCATGCTGCCGTCAGTCCAAAAGACGTTCTACCACACAATTGAGCAATGTCATATATGAATTTCAATGCTGGTGTGATGCCAGTTGCATAGGCCAATGATTGAATCAAATCAAGCTGATTGAGGCAAACCACATGTTCCTTCTGAAGCAGAGTCATATGGACTCGAAACGTTAACTGTTTCTCTCTCCACAGATGCTGTCAGACCTGCTGAGATTTTCCAGCAGTTTGGTTTTTTTTCAGGTTTCCAACATCCACAGTATTTTGCTTTTAATTTGCCAGCATATTCCTGCAGTTGTTCATAAGAGAGTACAAACCATACTCAACCAGCCACTGCTTGCAAAACCCAAAACAAACTGTCTACCGTTAGATGTGATTCTATGACTGGGCAGCACTTGCTGAATATATCGGAGTGCACTAATAGCTACACTAACAACCAATTTAAGATAATCAGGTGAGCTTGTAAAATGACTCATTTACGCTTGCTAGAAGCACACACATTCATAAACAGGGACCCATTCTCTGCAAACAAAAGGAATATATTCAAGCCTTGCATCTTTTTTTGAATTACCCAGGAACTTGAGGAGCCTATAGTTCTCTTTACTTTCTCCATGGCAACACCTTGGCTAGAGTTGACTTGCAAACCAATCAGCACCTTTTTCTCCTGTAGTATAAATCCTTGTGGTCATTTGAAATCTGGCACTCTTGCATTAGCCCTGTTGAGTGCAAGATGAAAAGCTTCAGCAATGGCTCTCTTTTCAGCAATGTTCAAAAAGCAAACTACACCGAGCTCAATTTGGGATCATCGTCCAGCCAACTAGCTGCATTTGTAAGGTGAGCTTTCAGGTCAGTTAGTCCCAGAATGCCAAACATTAGCCCATGCCACAAATTAAAGTGTAAAACAATCACTTTGGTGATCTTAATGGCCAACAGCCATTAAGGAGACACGGTTAGAAGTGACCAAGATTGAGAGCTAGATATTCCAGGATTCTTATCTTTTAGAAGAGATAGGCAAAATGGAAAATGCAAAGAGGTAGGCTGGAGAATGAGAAATGGAATAAAGACATTAGGCAGTAAGGATCTTAGCTCAGGAAATCAAGAAGTGGAATCAGTTTTGGCGGAGCCAAGAAACAAAAGGAGGCCAAAAAATCATTGGTGGCAGTTGTTTATATGTTCCCTAGCAGTACTTGTGTAGGACAGGGTATAAAATCAGGAAATTATACATCCATGTAACAAAGGGTAATACAGCCATCATGGTGGACATCGATCTTCACAGGCTGCACAAACCAAATTTGCAGCAATAGTGTGGAGGGCAAATTCATGGAATATATACAAGCTAGTTTCTAGATCAGTCTGCCCAGGAAAGAACTAGGGGTCAGGCTATTTTAGATCCAGTATTGTGCAATGATAAAGGGTTAATTAATAACCTTGAAGTAAAGGGCCTAGGGAAGAATGACCATAACATAATAGGATTTTATATTGAGTTTGAAAGTAATTTTCAAACTAGAATCTTAAGTCTAAAAACAAAGCAAACAACATGGGCAGAATTTCACGGCCCCATTTCAGCGGGGTTAGAGCTGTAAAATGCAGCGAGCCATTCAAAAGTCCACTGACTTCAGCGGGACCTTAAAATCCCAGTAGCGTAAAGTTCCACCCTATAAGTATGATGGAGGATCTGGACACGGTAAATTGGGAAACTACACTAATTACTAGCCATTGCTTGTGTACCATTAATACATTATTTGCAACAAAATATACATTCCATTAAGGAACAAAAGCCTTTTAGAAAAAGTGGTCCAACTATGGCTATCGAGAGTTAAAGATGGTAGTAGATCAAATGAAGAAGCTTATAATGTTGCAAAGAATAATAAGCCTGAGGACCTGAGGATTGGGAGGTGGGAGGCGGCAGGTGGGGTGGGAGGGGTAATATTTTAGAAACTGATAAGAGAAAGAGTGTGATGGTAGACTAGCAAGAGCCATAAAAATAGATTACAAATATTTCTATGCAAATGCTTTTTTATTCTTTGATGGAACATGAGCATCACTGGCAAAGCTCATCCCTAAATTACCCTCAAGAAGGTGGTGGTGAGCTGCCTTCTTGAACCATTATAGTCAACCTAATTTAGGTATACCCACAATGCTGTTAGGGAGAGTTCCAGGATTTTGACCCAGCAACTGTGAAGGAGTGGCACTTGCAAGTGGTAATGTTCCCTTGCAACTGCTGCTCTTTTCCTTCTAAGTGGTAGTGTGCGGCAATGGTGGAGGGAGTGAATGTTTAAGCTAGTGGCTGCAGGGTCACCAACTTTCAGGGATTAAACCTGTGCACTGTGGGGGGAGGGGAGGAATTACCGCTGTAACCTCCATGACCTGCCGCGAGATGGGTGGAACATCCCCACCCCCGAGACACCCGCTGATAACCCAAGCACAGATCACAGCACTTCTGAGGCTGATGCATGCGCAAACACAAAGATTGGCCAATGCAGATGAATTCCGTGACAAATCAAACCCAGGAAAGGCATTAACTGATAGCAAGATACAAAACGAATTAAGGGGCAGTCCAAGAAACTCAGAGGGCTAGTCATCCTGGGTGGATGTGGTGTTGATTAAAAAGGATGCTTGTCCTGGATGATGTCAAACTTCGAGTCTTATTGGAGCTGCACTCATCTAGGCAAATGCAAAGTATTCCACACAGTCCTGTGCCTTGCATATTGTGCAGACTTTGGGGAGTCAGGAGGAGAGTTACTCTCCACAGTATTCTCAGCCTCTGACCTGCTCTTGTAGCCACAGTATTTATATGGCTGGTCCTGTTCAGGTTCAGTCAATGGTATATATATTTGCAAATAGTACTGACTACTGTACAATCATCAGTGAAGATCTCCAATTCCGACTATATGATGGAGGAAAGGTCATTGATGCAGCAGCTGAAGATGCTTGGGCCTAGGACACTACCCCGAGGAACTCCTGCAGTGATGTCCCAAAGCTGAGACGATTGGCCTCCAACAACCTCAACCATCTTCTCCTTCGTGCTTGGTATGACTCCAACTAGTGGAAAGTTTTCCCCGATTCCCATCGACTTCAGTTTTGTTAGGATTCGTTTTTGCATATTCAGATCAAAGGCTATCTTGATGTCAAGGGCAGTCACTCTCACCTCACCTCCTGAATTCAGCTCTTTAATCCATGTTTGAGCCAAGGCTATAATAAGGTCAGGAGTCAAGTTGCACTGGCAGAACCCAAACTGAGCCATCAGTGAGGAGGTTATTGTTGAGCAATATTGATAGCAATGTCAACGACACCTTCCATCACTTTGCTGATCATTGAGTGTAGACCGATAAGGGTATAATTGGCCGGTTTGTATTTCTCCTGCTTTTTATAGACTAGATGTACCTGGGCAATTTTCCCATTGTTGGGTAGATCCCAGTGTTGTAGGTATACAGGAGCAGCTTGACTAGAGGTACTCTAGAATGAGCCACACACGTCTTCATCACTATTGCTGGGCTGTTATCAGGGCCCATAGCTTTTGCAGTATCCAATGCCTCAGCCATGTAATGATATCATGTGCAGTGAATCAAGTTGGCTGAAGATTTGCATCTGTGATGTTGGGGACCTCAAGAGGAGGCACAGATGGATAACCACTTGGCATTTCTTGCTCAAGATGGCTGTAAATGCTTCAGATGTGTCTTTTGTACTGACAAGCTGGGCTCCACTGATGGGGGCATTTGTGGAGCCCCTTCCTCCAGATAGTTGTTTTAATTGTCCATCGTCATTCAAGATTGGATGTGGCAAGACTACAGAGCTTTGATATGATCCACTATGTAAACAAGAAGAGATTAGGAAAAGTAAACATTATAAGCAGAGGCAGGTGAAATTATATTGGGCAGTAAGGATATGGCAGAGGCATCAGACAAATACTTTGTTTCTGTCTTCAGAGTAGAAGACACAAAAACATTCTGTCAATAATGGGAAACCAAGGGTCTAGCAAGACTGAGAAGCTTGAAGAAATCAGTATAAGTGATTAAATACTATTGGAGAAATTAATGGGACTGAGTGATAGCTGCAGAGGTAGTGGATGTTTTTGGTTTGATCTTCCAGAATTCATTAGATTCCAGAAGAGTTCACAAGGATTGGAATGTAGCAAACAAAACCCCACTATTTAACAAAGGAGGAAGAGAAAAAAAATGGGGAACTATAGGCCAGTTAGCCTAACATAGGTAGCAGGCAAAATGCTAGAATCTATTATTAGGGGTGTGGTATCAGGGCACTTACAAAATCATATCATTAAGCAGAAATAGCATTTGACAAATCTGAGTTTTTTTTGATGATGTAATTAGTAGGATGGATAAGGGGGAAAAAAATCAGCTGACATAAGTGTATTTGGATTTTCAAAAAACATTTAAGATGCCACACAAGAGGTTATCACACAAAATTAGGGCTCATGTGATTGGGGGTAATATAATAGTATGGACTGAGGATTCATTGAAGGACAGGTGAAAGAGAGCAGGAATAAATGGGACATCTTCGGGTTGTTAGGTTGTAACCAACCGAGAACAACTAGGATCAGTACTTGGACCTCAGCTATTTATAGTCTATATTAATGACTTAGACGAAGGGACCAAGTGTGATGCATCCAAGTTTGTGAGGATACAAAGTTAGGTGGGTAAATAAGCAACAGCAGGGAAGCACAAAGCCTGCAGAGGGATATAGACAGGTTGGGCGAGAGGGCAAAAACATTGTGATTTGGTAAAGTGTGAAGTTATCCATTTCAGTTGGAAAGAAAAAGCAGAATATTTTTGAATGGTGGAAGACTGGGGAACGTTTGCATTAAAAGGGACTTGGGTATCCTTATACATGAATCACAAAGTTAACATGCTGATGCAGCAAGCAATTAAGGCAGCAAATGCTATGGTTAGCTTTTATGGCAAAGGGATTGGAGTATAAGAGTTGTTACAATACAGTAGGGACTGTTAATGTTTAAAGAGAAATTCAAACACCCAATAATTAACTGAAAGAACCATGCCACAAGGTTTCACATTCTTAAGAGAAAGCAAGCTTTACTGTATACAAAAACATTTAAACAAAGCCAGCACTATTAGCTTGATACTTATGCTTTAAAATCAAAAAACACAATAAAACAATCATTTGTGCTTTAAACTGAAATCCTCAACTCAACCATCCCTTTTCACTTTGACTTCCCCATTCCAGGAAGTCTTTGGCTATTTATCAGGTTCTTGAAGGTTATCCGCTTTCTTTTGACCAATTTCAAGGTTTTCCATTGCTCCCTTTTAAGGTCTGGGACTTTTCAGCTCAAGCCTGAGCCTCACGCAATTCTTGCGCAATGACTCAACCGAAAATTCGAAACACTCCTGGTTTTTAAATAGCTTTATTTTTCTAGTTTACAACTGTTCCACAGTTCTTGGCAAGTTTCTTTCTCTGCCTTCTCTGAGCTGACTGCACACAGAACTCCAACTGCAACAAAGCTAACTGCCTTTCACTGCGAGGGCTACTATACATTTAGTCTTCTAGCTCCAAGCTAGGAAAATCTTCTAGCCTCTTTTTCTCCTCTCAAACTCCAAGTTAGCTGCAAACTACACAAGACCAAATCTGCAACTGTGTGAGAGAAAAACCCAGATAAATTAAATCAACCAACCCCACCAGCCCATCTCCATTGCAACGTGGCATGCTTTGGGATGTTCCAAACAGAAATGCAAACTAATCATCTTTCACCTTCAAACCTCTCTTGGATTCTCTGTGACTCATATGGATAATTTATCTGTCTAATGGAATTTACGACCCTCTTTCCCAGATTTGTTAGTCCCACCAAATGCTTTTAGCTTCTTTCATCTGGGAACT